>NC_085845.1:87296356-87990523 GCF_035594765.1 Anolis carolinensis | reverse complement strand
AAAGAAGGCTCCATTTTGAGAAGCCCCTTGCCTTCTAGACTGAAGAAGAAAGAACTTAGATGTGCTTGAGTGGCCAAGCCAGGCCAACTCTGACAAAGCCATCGTAAGTACTGACCTGCCTTCAAAAACCAGTGCCGAGCATAGACAGGGAAAGACCTGTTCTTTCTAAAAATAGTAGCTTAGCACTGGGGCAAAGAATATCTCAGGATTTTTCTGCCACTGGAGGAAGTTCTACCTATTTCGCCTCAAAAACTAGCTTGGAGCTTAGATAGTTATAGACCTGCTCTTTCTGATAGCGCAGGGCTAGAGTAAAGAGGATCTCAGGATCTCTTCGCCTTTGGAGGAAGTTAAACCAGCAACTAAAGGGGAAAAGCAAGAAAGGAACATCTGCAAGGTTTTATAAGTCGACTGTTTATATTTGCAACCTTAACTATGTGTGATAAGTCTGCCATAGACTTTGTGAAAATAAAATTTTATTTGATTGTTCAACTTAAAGTGCCTTTGGTTACTGGGATTTTCAGAGCTTCTAAGTAAGGCCCCGCAGTTCACCTGGGCAAAGGAAGAAGCACATCTCAAAGCTTTAAAAGGTGCCTGGGTGTGACGGCATAGAGAGAGAGACAGAGAGACAAAAGACAGAGAGAGATCAGCAGAAGACACTCTGCACATGCTTGGCATCACTCTTTTTTTCTTGTTCCAAGACAGAATTCACAGTAGCAGTTTCTGGTGCTGAGTCCTGGCTCTGGTGAATCCTTTTACAGCTGCTTGGGACATGGGCATCTGGCTAAGGAAATCAATGTTTGAGCGATGTGGAGAATTGGACTCCAGCCATGTGCCAGCGAGAGCTTGAGAGCTTGCAGGAGAGATATACTGCTTAAAATATTATGAATATCCTGTGGCTGATCTCAGTTACTCTGAAGCCTCTGCTTTCAAAGACTTGCCTGCCACTGTTGGAAGCTCAAATTGACATGTATTTGGAAATCATGACACAAAGGATTAGCCTTGAAATAATACGAGCACAAGGGGCAGGCATGGAGAGAAAGCCTTCCTTTGCAAATAATTTCTTTAGGTTTTTTTCCCACTGAAAACAAAAGGGTTTCAATGTCTGACTAAAGTGGATCTGTCTGTTTTCAAGATGCTGCAGACAGCTCTGGGGAAGCCCACATGGCTTCATTGGTGGGCTATTTCACAGTAAAAGATAACTACTCATCCCTCAGCAGGGATAGGAATGAGCTCACAAAGGGACATCACTTCCTAAATGTGGGTTTGAAGCTTGGCAGCCGACCTCATTCTTGCTTGTTCAGGATTAAACCACACTGAGATCAGTAAAATTTACTCTCTCTCTCTTTCTCTCTCTCTCCCCCCCCCCCCCCCCCCATTCACATTTTGATGGCATGCCTAAGTAATCCTGCAGAGAGTTAGGCTGCAAGCTTTCCTCAGATTATAACCATACAATTTGAGCTGAAGTAATGGCTTGCTGTTGTGTGCTTTCAAGTAGTTTTCAACTTATGGCAATCTTAGTTTTCTTGGCAAGCCATTATTCAAAGGGGTTTGACACTGCTTCTTCTGAGGCTACAGATATGTGATCTGCCTACGGTCACTCAGAAAAGGAATTAGAAGAGTTCTGAGAATTCATGGGCAGCTGAAAAGAAATATACAGTGGAATCTTGACTTAACAGCACCCAAACTTAAGAGTGTTTTGAGATAAGAGCCACCACTCAGCCTGAGTTTGCTTTGACATAAGAGCAGCAATTCGAGTTAAGAGCTAGCATGAGATGGAGCTCTAGTGTGAGAGGGAGGGCTAATGTGAGAGTACATGGCTTCAAGGGAGCAGCCTCTGTGCCTCGTGCTCTTGTTCACTTTGGGAGATCGCTCTCTATTTTGCTGTTGTCCGCTTTGGGAAATTGCTGTCCGCTTTGCTTTTGTCCGCTTTGAGGAATTTGTGTTAGTTGATGGAAAGAGGCTGGAATGAGTACAGTATGATGCTTCTGCCTCATCGTTTTGTACTTTGTGCTTCCTTGCCACAACTTACCAGTCCAACTTACCTGTTCGAACGTATCTCCCTTTATGAAGCAATTCATAGATTAAGATCTTCCAGGGAGGTCCTGCTCTCAGCCCCACCGGCCTCACAGGTGCGGCTGGTGGGGATGAGGGATAGGGCCTTCTCAGTGGTGGCCCCAAGGCTGTGGAACTCCCTCCCGAGTGAGATCAAGTCAGCCCCCTCCTTCCTGACTTTCCGTAAAAAAAAATTAAGACATGGCTTTGTGACCAAGCCTTTGGAGAATTGGTGCAATAATAAAGATGTGCAACTGACTATTGGAACGGCCTGGACTACATTTGTGGATCACATGAATTATGATTATAGTATTGTGTTAAATGATTTTAAAGGAGCCCCGGTGACGTTTGTTTAAGTGTGTTAAAGCACTGAGCTGCTGAACTTGCGGACCCCAAGGTCCCAGGTTCAAACCCCGGGAGCAGCGTGAACGGCCGCTGTAAGCTCCAGCTTCTGCCAACCTAGCAGTTCGAAAATATGCTAATGTGAGTAGATCAATAGGTACCGCTCCAGTGGGAAGGTAATGGTGCTCCATGCAGTCATGCCGGCCACATAACCTTGGAGGTGTCTACGGACAACGCCGGCTCTTCGGCTTGGAAATGGAGATGAGCACCAACCCCCAGAGTCAGACATGACTGGACTTAATGTCAGGGGAAAACCTTTACCTTTACCTTAAATGATTTTAATTGTTTTAATTGTATTTTAGAACTTCATTTCACATGTTTATTTTATTGTACACTGTTTTTTAAGGGCATTGAATTGTTGCCTATGTTGTAACGCTGCCTGGAGTCCTCTTTGGGGTTGAGAAAGGTGGGGTAGAAGTGCCATAAATAAATATTCTATATATAGGTAAAGGTAAAGGTTTTCCCCTGACATTAAATCCAATCGTGTCCGACTCTGGGGGTTGGTGCTCATCTCCATTTCTAAGCCGACAAGCCAGCGTTGTCCATAGACATCTCCAAGATCATGTGGCTGGCATGACTGCATGGAGCACCGTTACCTTCCCGCCAGAGCAGTACCTATTGGTCTACTCACATTTGCAAGTTTTTGAACTGCTAGGTTGGCAGAAGCTGGGGCTAACAGTGGGTGCTCACTCCACTCCCCAGATTCCAACCTGCAACCATTGAGTGCCGGCCACATGACCAAAGAGGTGTCTATAGACAACGCCGGCTCCTTGGCTTAGAAATGGAGATGAGCACGACTGGACTTCATGTCAGGGGAAACCTTTACCTTTACTTACATGCCTGTATAGTAAAAGGTAAAGGTTTCTCCTGACATGAAGTCCAGTCGTGTCCGACTCTGGGGGTTGGTGCTCATCTCCATTTCTAAGCCGAAGAGCTGGCATTGTCCGTAGACACCTCCAAGATCATGTGGCTGGTATGACTGCATGGAGCGCCGTTACTTTCCCACTGGAGACCTATTGATCTACTCACATTTGCATGTTTTCGAACTGCTAGGTTGGCAGAAGCTGGGGCTAACAGCGGGTGGTCACTCCACTCCCCGGATTCGAACCTGCAAACTTTGAGTGCCAGCCACATGACCGAAGAGGTGTCTATGGACAACGGCGGCTCCTTGGCTGAGAAGTGGAGATGAGCATCAACCCCTAGCGTTGGACACGACTGGACTTCATGTCAGGGGAAAACTTTACCTTTACTTGTATATGTATATATGTACATGTGTGTACATATGTGTTTTTTCGTACAAAGATAAGGTAAAGGTTTCCCCTGATGTTAAGTCGAGTCGTGTCCGACTGGGGGTTGCTGCTCATCTCAATTTCTAAGCCGAAGAGCCGGCATTGTCCGTAGACACTTCCAAGGTCATGTGGCCGGCATGACTGCATGGAGCACCGTTACCTTCCTGCTGGAGCTGTACCTATTGATCTACTCATATTTGCATGTTTTCGAACTGCTAGGGTGGCAGGAGCTGGGGCTAACTGCGGCCGCTCATTCCGTTCCCGGGATTTGAATCTGGACCTTTTGGTCTGCAAGTTCAGCAGCTCAGCGCTTTAACACACTGTGCCACCAGGTTCAAATCCCGGGAGCGGAATGAGCGCCCTTTGTGTGCCCTAGGTCATGCCAACCTAGCAGTTTGAAAACATGCCAATGTGAGTAGATCAAGGTAAGGGCGCTCCATGCAGTCATGCCACATGACCTTGGAGGTGTCTATGGACAATGCCGGCTCTTCGGCTTAGAAATGGAGATGAGCACCAACCCAGAGTCAGACATGACTGGACTTAACGTCAGGGGAAACCTTTACCTACTTTTTTTTCGTGTCAGGAGCAACTGGAGTTGCTTCTGGAGTGAGAGAATTGGCCGTCTGCAAGGACGTTGCCCAGGGGACGCCCGGATGTTTTGATGTTTTACCATCCTTGTGGGAGGCTTCTCTCATGTCCCCGCATGGAGCTGGAGCTGATAGAGGGAGCTCATCCGCGCTCTCCCCGGGTGGGATTCGAACCTGGGAGCTTTCAGGTCAGCAACCCAACCTTCAAGTCACGAAGCTTTTATCCCCTAGGCCACCGGGGCTCCTCCTTTACCTACTGTATATATATATACATACATAGACGTGTGTGTGTGTGTGCATTTATATATACAAACACAGGCACACCTAAATAGACCTAAACAGGCGGGGAGGTGAATGGTTCCTTGGCTTGAGAGGCGCGCTTGGCGGGGCGCTCCTCCTCCCTTTCCCTTTCTCCTTTTCTCTCTCTCTCTCTCTCTCTTTCTCCTTCCTCGGGCTCCTTGACTCCCTCGTAGGTGTGGCTTGGGGGCTTTCCTCGCCCGCCCTCCCATTCGCTCCGCCAACGAGCCAGTCGAGGCGCCGGAGCGGCTTCTCCAAGGAGGCGGCGCCAGGTCGGATCTTCCAGCGACTTTCCCCATTCAGCCTTTTCTGCACCGGACTAAGAGTCGAAAGAGAGGCCTCTGGATACCTGAACGGACCCCCTCCTCCCATTCTCTTTGGAGGAAAAAAAGAAGAAGTCTCGCCGGCGTTGGATTGATTAGTGTTGGCAAAGGACCGGCTCCTTCAGTATCAGAACGCAGAAAACAATTTCAAGGCTCTCCCCAACAGCGGCTCGGTAAGTCGGCGTTTGTAATTGGAGGCGGAGGAGGGAGCTTTGCAATATCCAACCCAATGGCTTTGGATGGACCCGAGTCCTCGGGCGCGGAAGACACCTGCTTTCCGCTTCGCCCGTCCTGCTGGGAATGAAAACTTAGGCATTTCGAAGGGGAAAATGAGCATCTCCACCTGTCCCCTCCCTCCCCACAAAGTTACCCCCTCTCCTTGTAACTTTGCTACCAGTCCAGGAGGCAAAAAAAACCAGGCTGCGCATGGAGAAATCTTAGTGGAAACTGCTTAACCCGTGGAGTTGATGTCTTAGGAAGTCGCGTACTCCCTTTTGACCATTTTGGGGGATAAAACTTCTGTCTTATCCCCCAAGACAGAAGCGAATCGGGACCAGATCTGGAAGGGGAACACCAGGTGCCATGATTTGGGCACACTATCAAAGCCTAATGTTGTGGTTAGAAATAGAAACTAGATAATGTAAAGTGATCGGTTGGAAATAAAGTTTGGATGGGAATGTAAAATTGTTACATCTATGTCAGACTAGAGAAGCTGTTGAAACTCACAAGCATGTGAACAACAGAAAGGGGGAAACCATCAAAATGAACAAAATCAGATTACCAGTATTTAAAAAACTCTAAAATCATAACAGTAAATAAAGAACAACACTCTGAAAACAGAGGTATTCCAGACATGAATTATCCAACACTTGCTTATCCAACATTCTGGATTATCCAATGCATTTTTGTAGTCAATGTTTTCAATACATTGTGATATTTTGGTGCTAAATTCGTAAATACAGTAATTACTGCATAGCATTACTACACATTGAACTACTTTTTCTGTCAAATTGGTTATATAACATGATGTTTTGCTGCTTAATTTCTAAAATCATAACCTAATTTGATGTTTAATAGGCTTTTCCTTAATCCCTCCTTATTATCCCACATATTTGCTTATTCAACATTCTGCCGGCCCATTTATGTTGGATAAGTGCGACTCTACTATATTAAAAAAAACTCTAAAATCAGAACAGTAAATAAAGAACAATACTCTGAAAACAGAGGTATTCCAGACATGAATAAATCAGGGGCAGCTAACACCTCCAAACAAAGGATTCCCCCAGGCAGGGATGAAGCTGGCAAGGCCATTAATGCTAATCAAGGTGATTGATTACAACACTCACACTGGCCTCCAACAGACAAGAGTTCTTTCTCCCACCCTGGACCTTCCACAGATATATAAACCTCCCTTGCTCGGGGTTGTTGTGTGTTTTCCAGGCTGTATGGCCATGTTCCAGAAGCATTCTCTCCTGACGTTTTGCCCACATCTTTGGCAGGCATCCTCAGAGGTTGTGAGGTATACTCCCATGCTCAGTTTTCCAATATACCTCACAACCTCTGAGTGTGCCTGCCATAGATGTGGGTGAAACGTCAGGAGAGAATGCTTCTGGAATATGGCCCAGAAAACTCACAACAACCCTGGAATGTAAAATTCTTACCCATTCCTGCCCAAGTTTACTCCCTTTTTGACCATTTTGGGGGATAAAACTTTTGTTTAGAATGGATTCTCTCTGTTTCTGGAAACAAATCCTGACCAGATCTGGTTAGGATTTGGAAGTGGAGTGGAGGATTTGGAATACCAGGTACCAGGATTTAGGCACACTATCGAAACCTAATGTTGTGGTTAGAAATAGAAACTATATTCAGTAATATAAAGTGATCGGTAGAGTTGGAAATAAAGTTTTGGTGGGAATGTAAAATTATTACCAGTTCCTGTCCAAGCCCAGAAGCTGAGAAGAATCAGCGCTTTTTTATTACTTAGATGGGAGATTGTCCACAAATAGGATAGTATATTTAAGAGGGAGGAACTGGCAAACCTGGATATTCCTTGTCTATGAAAAACCTGGAGCCTCCGATGGCTCAGCAGGTTATCTATATAGATATTACTATATAGAAAGGGTATGAACCTTAGGAGCCCTCGGTGGCACAGCAGATTAAACCACTGAGCTGCTGAACTTGCTGACTGAAAGGTCGGAGGTTCAAATCCAGGGAGAGGAGTGAGCTCCCGCTGTTAGCCCCAGCTTCTGCCAACCTAGCAGTTCGAAAACATGCAAATGTGAGTAGATCAATAGGTACTGCTTCGGCGGGAAGGTAATGGCGCTCCATGCAGTCATGCTGGCCACATGACCTTGGAGGTGTCTATGGACAATGCTGGCTCTTCGGCTTAGAAATGGAGATGAGCACCAACCCCCAGAGCCAGACACGACTGGACTTAATGTCAGGGGAAAACCTTTACTTTATCTATGAAAAACTTGTGAAATTCATGGAGACACCATAAACACATGTAGACTGCAAACTCCAAATTGAATCGAAACAATATTTCTAGAAATCCACAAGAGGAGAGAGGCTATTTTCTCACTTTCTTCAATTCGCATGGTGCTTAATGTTGTCATAGTACTACAGTGTTACCAGCTGTTGGGCGCTGGGTATATTTACTCAGGAGTAAATTCCACTGTGCTAAGTAAACCTTTGACATTCGATGCATATAAAAATGCAGTTTCCTCTTTTTAATATTTACCCCGAAGTGCCCTTTTAGGTGCGTGAAATGTTCCGTGCATGTTTCTTTTGACAAAAACCTGATTGGTTGGATTTTTATTTTTATTTTGTTACAGAAGAATAAATCTAAAAGTGATTCAAAACACAAAAAATAGTGATTTTATTGTATATGTTGCCTACTATCTTCCAGGTTAAATTAGAACAGGTTGGGAAAAGAAATGTATCTTTCCACGGTTCTTTATTTCCCAATTTAATTTAAACGTGCACCGCATAATTCCATCGGTCCATTCCCCGATGTATGAGAAGGCATATGTTCTACAACTGTGGCATACTAATCCTATTTCTTCTCTGAAATGCACAAATTCAGCACGATTGGTCATTTGTTGGGGATGAACAAAGCAGCCTTATTGGGACTTAATAGCATTTTGTGCCTTGCAAAAAGGATTACGGAGAAGGATATTCTATCAGTAAGTGAAGGGGGAGTAAGCGCATGGCAATGAGTAGGGGCTGAATTGTATTAACCCTGCCTATGAAAAAGGTGCCAGATAGCAGACATATGCCAGGATTTTTACCCAAGAGCTGTGAGTTCTAGTGATATATGGTGGAACCAAGGTTGCAAACTGACTCTATCATGCTTTAGATGACACTTTACATTATCCTGGTGTATAATATCGCCAGTTAACTGGACTATTTTGTGTGCATACACGCGCAATATAATAGAATCATCCAAATTTCCTGGTGTGAATTGGCATGACAGTGTGTTTCTATGCGGGATCTTTTGGCAGAGAGAATAATTTCTTCAGGTCACTGCTGCAGCCTGTTGCACTTTTGAAAATCCTCTGTAGAATATTATTGGGAGAATGAAAGTGATATGACCTCAGTTCCCTCCCGGCCAAAGTCATTATTGCAAAAATGTAAAGATGATCTGTAAGAACTGGTGGTCTAGTCCTGGACAGATCCAGGTATTGGCTTCCTTGTGCAGAAAAAAATTCCTAAAAACAACCAGTTCTTGTCAAGGAGGTGTGAAGTCCCTTAGAGGATGCTAAGAGTCAACATGAGAAGTATGAAAGGTAAACTGAGAGAGGTATTTCCCCATGTTAGCTCCAGCTGAACATATCAGGCTCTGATGTAGAAATTATCCATATTATGTTGTCGAAGGATTTCATGGCCAGAATCACAGGGTTGTTGTGTGTTTTCCAGGCTGCATGGTATGTTCCAGAAGCATTCTCTCCTGACGTTTCGCCCACATATATGGCAGGCATCCTCTGAGGTTGTGAGGTATATTGGAAAAAACGAAGCAAGGAAGGTTTATATATCTGTGGAAGGTCCAGGGTGGGAGAAGGAACTCTTGTCTGTTGGAGGCCAGTGTGAATGTTGTAAGTAATCACCTTGATAAGCATTAATGGCCTTGCCATTAAGCATTCACACTGGCCTCCAACAGACAAGAGTTCCTTCTCCCACCCTGGACCTTCCACAAATATATGCTTAATTTTTTCCAATATACCTCACAACTTCTGAAGATGCCTGCCATAGATGTGGGCGAAACGTCAGGAGAGAATGCTTCTTGAACATGGCCATACAACCCAGAAAACACATAACAATCCTATCCATGTTATGTCAATGAACATGCTTTTGACATGCTGCTACCTCTCCACTGTTATCCATGCTGCAAAATTGTAACAATCTGTCATGGCTCTATTGTTCGGAATCATAGGATTTGTAGATGGATGTGGCACCAAAGTTCTCTGACATGGAAAACTACGTACTGTGTATCACAAAACTACAAAACCCAGGACTCTATATTCTTGAGACATGGCAGTTAAAGTGATATAATTCTGCAGTGTGGCTACACTAATCAGCGCTGACTCACCCAGTGAGATTCCATGGCTGGGTGGGGACTTGAACCAGAGTTTTTGTCTAACATTTGAATCACCACATCATATTAGCTCTCTGCACCAGTCTAAGGTATGTGATATCCTCAGTTTTAAGAGTAGATGCTGAGTATTCCCAGTACTTGCAAGTGAACAGATGCTGACACAAAGCTGAAAAAAGAGATATTACTATATAGAAAGGGTATGAACCTTAGGAGCCCTCGGTGGCACAGCAGATTAAACCACTGAGCTGCTGAACTTGCTGAAGGTAAAAGCTAGCCCTTCTAGACATGCCCACTCTTATTCTATAGGTACTTATTTTTTCCATAAAGGAAAAAGACTGTTTTTACAGAAAAACGATATGTATTATACATTGTTTCTTTTCTGGGTTAATGGCGTTATAAAACAACTGTACCAGTGATTATGCAAGTTCAGATAAATCCCTAAAACTCACATTTTTTCATCAAATTACTATTAACCACAATTCTAAGTGTGGATCATTTAGCTGCATGCACTTTTTCCATTTTCTTGGCCCCTGCAATTCTGTAATATGTACCTTTCATATTTGTCACCTTGTTTTCAATCAATGGTTTTACTGTTCAATTTTCATAGCTAAGGAAACACAGTTGTTTATGGACACACAACAGTCAAACTTTAGCTAAGCTATGCGAGTGGAGTGGATTTGCCTATGCCACAACAAACTTCAAACCTAGTGTAAATTATCCCTCCATTGCATGATAAATATGCTGTATAAAAACTGAGAGGGCAGAACTGTCTCTGTTTTCATGTTGGCTTCATAGGAGTAAGTGCATTTCAGTCTTGGTTTAATGGTATACACAATATATATGGTGTGTTATTTATTTGGTTTATGTTGTTTTTGTAATATTTCATGTTGTTCATTCTTGCTATTTTAATTTTGTATGCTGCTTTGAACCCCACCCATGGGAGAAAAGCGGGATAAATAATAATAATAATAATAATAATAATAATAATAATAATAATAGGTAAAGGTAAAGGTTTCCCCTGATGTTAAGTCCAGTCGTGACCGACTCTGGGGGTTGGTGCTCATCTCCATTTCTAAGCCGAAGAGCCAGCGTTGTCCGTAGAGACCTCCAAGGTCATGTGGCTGGCATGACTGCATGGAGCGCCGTTACCTTCCCGCTGGAGCGGTACCTATTGATCTACTCATATTTGCATGTTTTCGAACTGCTAGGTTGGCAGGAGCTGGGGCTAATAGCGGGCGCTCATTCCGCTCCCGGGATTTGAACCTGGGACATTTTGGTCCACAAGTTCAGCAGCTCAGCGCTTTAACACACTGTGCCATCAGGGGCCAATAATAATAATAATAATAATAATAATAATAATAATAAGAAGAAGAAGAAGAAGAAGAAGAAGAAGAGGGCCTTCTCTGTAGTGCCCCCCCCCCCAGCTTTGGAATTCCCTCCCTAGAGAGATTAGACTGGCCCCAACCCTGTCTTTCTTTATCAAACAGCTGAAGACATGGCTCTTTCAGTGTTCATTTGAATAACCACCAACATGATAGACCCCTATCACAGATACATTGCTTCTTAGCACTTTATTTCCTTTCCTATTTACCCTATCCCACATTATCTCAGTTGACTCTCTGACACTTGTCCACGCACTTTATTAAAATGCCTTGAAATCATGTATTTTTTTATATGCCCAACCCCTTTTTATCTATAGTGGTTGATGTTTGTATCATTACCTCATTTTGCTTGGTTATAATGTGTTTTATTATATGTTATATTTTAATTGCTTATTTTATTTGATTTTTGTATCACTGTTTTTATCTTTAATTCTTCATTGTAATTGTTATATTTTGTTTCTATTTTTGGCTTGGCCGTATGTTAGCTGCCCCGAGTCCCTTTGGGGAGATGGTGGCGGGTTAGAAAAATAAAGTATTATTATTATTATTATTGACACAACATTGTATGACACAGCAAACAAGATAGATACGCTGGATTTCATATCAGTCATTAATTAATCAGCCCCAGAGGGTTTTTAATAATCTATCTCGTTTTTATTACGATTTTACCATTTATGTGTTTTAAATGCAATTTTTTATCCTGTATTTTTGTTTTAATTGATATATTGTATTACTGTTTTATCTTTTTATAGTGTGATTTGTATTATGTTGCCTATGTTTTGTTCTGTTGTTTGGGTCTCTGCCCCATGTAAGCCGCCCCGAGTTTCCACGGGGAGATGGTGGCGGGGTATAAATAAAGTTTTTTTTTTTTATTATTATTATTATTATTATTATTATTATTATTATTATTATTATTATTATCACGAAATCACAAGTCGAACACTTCCCAAGTGTCTAGGACTGTGTGATGTATTTCCGGATGATGTGCGCAGATCCCAGTAGGGTGGCCTTTTGAAGTTGGCAGATCGTAATTCTGTCAATGTCTATTATTTCCAAATGCCGGCCAAGATATTTTGGCACAGCACCCAATTATTATTATTATTATTATTATTATTATTATTATTACTACTACTACTACTCATATTTGTGGGACAGTTTACTCCTTCGTCTATAGCTAACTGGTTTTGAGCATTTTGTCTCATTTTGTTTTCCTGTTCTTAGTTTTTTACAAGGCTCAGGCCCCAACTATACTGCCATATAATGCAAACTGCATTACATGGCCAGCGTAGACTCATATAATGCTGTTAAACTGCATTATATAACCCTGATCATATAATGTGGTTTCAACTACATTATATAGCAGTGTAAATCTGCAGAGTGATTGTCATGGGTACTGGGAATATGTGAAAAATTTGCTTCACCAAGGCTTTAAAAATAAATAAAACTTAAAAATATACATATTTATGCAATTCTGGCACCTCCCAGACTGAAAACAGAACTAGGTGCAATGTGCAGTTGCGTATCAGTATATTTCTGTACTTGTGATAAGTTCTGTGAAATAAAAAGAATGTGATCAGCAAAACTAAAAATCCACAAACACCAATGGCATAGATTTGGAGAAAGGGAAAAGGGAAAGCCTGCAGACATTGATGTAAAGTATCAGTCCATTCCCAGTGGGTACTTGAGGTCGAGGAGAATCTTTTCCATTTCAAAAAGAGTACAGTAAAGGCAGTGGTCTAAAAATATCAAGACGTTTTCATTCATGAAACCTTATCTCTTGCCCTTGCTTTGCTCTGCCTTGACATTTAACGTAATTATTTTTCCAGCAGGTGGGAAACATCCTTAGTGAAATAAACTGAGCCTAATCCTTACTGCAGGCCTTCCTCAGTCAACACTTTCCCTGAAGTCTCTTTTTACTACTGGCCCTGTCTTTGTTTTTTTCATATTTTAGAAAATAATAGTGAAAACCATACCTTCTGGTGGGTTTCACAATATCTTAAGTTTGCTGAAATATTGACATTGTATTTTGCCAAATGGGTACAATCTGCAATAACCTCTTTCTCTCTCTCATTTTGTTTAGGTTTCATATCTTGGATATTAAGTTTCACATCTGAAGATAATGGCATTTCTAAGTCTCCAAGTGTTGATTGGGGTGTTTATTTGCTCTTGCAGTGTGAAAGGATCTTCGCAGCCTCAGGCCAGGGTTTTCCTAACATTCAATGGTAAGAAAACAGATAAACATTCCAAGGCAAATGTTATTGCAGAACATTGTCTTCTTTCCAGTCGTACCAGCAGTGAAGCAATAAATAAAATTATATCTTCGTCATTGTAATCTGCCTAGCGCACAGTTCTAGCATTAGAACTCTAGGGTTTGTTTTGGGTCTGATCTTAGCAGTGTTTATAAAATAGATTTGGTTATTTAGAAGAAAATGTGCAATGTTCCTTGACTTTGGGAAATCTAAATACCCTTGTAGCCTGAATGTGCTTGCAATGAGTTCTCGCTGTATGTATAATGCAAATGCCTTCAGAGAATGTGCCTAGTCATTATTCACATAACCAGTAGGGCTGTTTCTTGCAAATGATAGGCTTATTTTCCATAAGCGTATTGTTCTATTAAGCCAGTGGTTCTCAACCTATTGGTCTCTAGGTGTTTTGGCCCACAACTCCCAGAAATCCCAGCCAGTTTACCAGCTGTTAAGATTTCTGGTACTTGAAGTCAAAACATCTGGGGACCCACAGGTTGAAAACCACTGTTTAAGCCATGTTTACAGTGGTTTCCTGAGAATGCCCTTGCTGTTTATCCACAATATGTCTCTTCTCTTAAATGCCAGCTACCCTGTTATAGAAAACTTGGGGTGCTTAGCTAGTTCAAGTACAGTAGAGTCTCACTTATCCAAGACTTGCTTATCCAAGGTTCTGGATTATCCAAGGCATTTTTGTAGTCAATGTTTTCAATATATCATGATATTTTGGTGCTAAATTCATAAATACAGTAATTATAACATAACATTACTGTGTATTGAACTACTTTTTCTGTCAAATTTGTTGTATAACATGATGATTTGGTGCTTAATTTGTAAAAACATTATCTAATTTGATGTTTAATAGGCTTTTCCTTGATCCCTCCTCATTATCCAAGATATTCGCTTATCCAAGGTTCTGCCGGCCCATTTAGCTTGGATAAGTGAGACTCTACTGTAAGAATTTCCTTTGTTGCTTTCACCTGGATTCAAACAATTATTATTTTTTAGACATCTTGGTGTGTTTACGTCAAGGCCAGTGTTTACAATTATCCCACCCCCATTGTTCTCAGTCATGCTCTGCCAAAATAAGTCCATCTTTATGTCCCATTGGTTTTACATGTCTTAAGGACACAGGCCAATACAAACTATTCAAAAGCCTTACCCTCACTTGACTTTCATGATCGGCATATAAATAAATAAAAACAAAGTATGGCTTAAAGCGTAAGTTCATGGAGCAATGTTGTTTGAGTGCTTTTTAAAACATGGAATGCATATATCTTGACTATGAAATGTTGAAAGTATTTTATCTGAATGTCAAGTAAGTGGCAGATTCTCAAATTCGCTAATAAAGGATTTTCAGCTGCATAATTTCAAATGAGTTAATTTTTAAATATGGGAAGTCAGAAAGTGCGTAAATATACAGTGGCTAAGATAGGTGGACCACGGGTTTAATTTTGTGTCAGGAAGTTTCTTCCCTGCTACCACTTACTCTGAATTGGAAATAAATGGGTTGTATTTCGTAGGATTCAGTACAGTGTTATATCTGAAGATATTGTATAAATTTTGCACCAAGTATATGCTGTTTAGAAGCAGGTAGAGGCATCTTTATCCAGTTAGTTGTGGCTCAGAGATTGGGGAGAGTACGTTCATCATGGCATTGGAACAGAAGTGAACATTGATGCTTATTTATTTCCTGATAGTAAGAATGCATAAGTTCAGTGATTTTCTCCCACTTCTATGAGAATATCATTTTTGTGGAGTAGTCTTTCTTTCAGATCTCATTCAGTTAAATTTGTTTAGGGGAAAAAGGTGTAAGTGTGCTTTGGTGTTGAAAACATGTTCAAAAAGCAACATTTTGTGCAGAATTAATCTTCCGCGTAATTCATTTTCTGCCCTCAAGCCCTTTTTTTGTGCGGAAAGAAGAAAAAAGACTTGCATTTTTGCACAAATTGAATTTTTAGAATTAACTCCTGAGGGGTGAAACACCTTGAGGCTGTTTTCCTTCTTTTGCAGGGCTTCTGGAGTGCTGAATACCTTGAATTGAAATTGCAATGAGTATTCTTCATGGCCTTCCAGTATAAATGATGGAAAAGGACTGTATCTTGGCTCCATATTGTTGGGCATACTGAATAGACTCTAAAGCCTACTGTTGATTTTTGTCATCTCCCCTTAGCTACTTTAATGTTAACCCTAGAATCATTCTCTTTCTGGAAGGTCTCTGACAGCACCTTGGCTGTGTTCCAGGAGGCTGATGATCCTGTGTGTCATTTTGGCTGTCACTTTTTTCCGTAAGAGACTCTTTTGACAATGCTTGGGTTTCACTGAGAATAAAGTATTAGACTAGGCAATCTACATATCTTTATTACAGATATGTTTTCTCGGGCATGCAAACAGGCAAATTTGAAAAAGCACGAACTGGGTATGCAAAGAATTATAAGTTCCAGGCAAATTAGAAAAAGCACAAACTGCCAAATGCTTGTAACAACCCATGCAGCTAACAATCCAAGCCACTTCTTAAATAGAATGACACTGTGAGTCATTGAATCATTGGACTTGTAAGATGGTTTGAGGGAGAATGGGAGACTCAATGGCAATAAGTAAGATAAAAAGAAATACTAGAAGAATTAATGGGATAAGGCTTCCTGTCAATCCGTTCATTCAGTTTCCCCCACTTTTTAATTACTACTGTTTGCCCGTCTGTTGTTACAATCAACCACCTCTGTAGAAGCTGTTCTGTTTGCTTCATTTTCCCTTATTTGAAATTGAGGTTCCCAGGTTATGATTCAGCTATGCTCTGATCTTGGAACTATTAGATTTTATTTTAGGCAGGGCAAAAATCTGGAGCAAGGTATCTCAGACAGACTGTAAAATGCAAGGAAGGATATATTGGGGAAAATGCTTGCCAATCTGCACCTTCACAGGACTTCATCAGACGGAGCTAGGGAAATTGAGTGGAATCGTCTTCTTTGCTTGTGGAGGATAACATGTTCTTCCTGAACATCAGGAAGAACTTCCTCACTGTGAGAGCTCTTTGGCTCTCACTGCAGTGGAGGTTCCTTCCTTGGAGGCTTTTAAGCAGAGGCTGGATGGCCATCTGTCGGGGGTGCTTTGAATGCGATTTCCTACTTCTTGGCAGGGGGTCGGACTGGATGGCCCATGAGGTCTCTATTGCGCCAAATTGCTATATGTATGTGTGTAAAGAAATCCTTGCAAAGATGTTTGCAGGAAATCTCTGCAAAAGAGCTCAGCTTTGCAGAGGCAAAGCCACGCCTAAAACAATGTATCGGTTTGATGGCAGATGGCTTGGTTTGTCAGTTGGAATTTGAGCTTGCTGGGAGAGCACAGAAAAAGACAGGCTCTCTAATGGCTACGGTCAAGTAGCAATTTATATATGCTATGCTGGATATATATATATTGAACGCTGATTGATTAGTTATTGATCTTATGCAACTACAAGGACATTGTATGATTGCTGAACTGTTTATTTGACTTCAACTCAACAAGTAAAGTTTCCTTTTGTTCTTCCTCTGCCTGGTCTGAGTTTTTTGCACATGGTGTTAACTGGACTCTGCTGATTCCACTGTACACTCACCTGGTAACAGTCTCTTCCAACTCTACTATTCTATGATTCTATGATTGTGAGATTGTCTTCCGTCTTTAAAAACGATTGAAAATTTACTTAGCCCCATCACACAGGATTGCTTCCTTCCAGCTCAGCCACCCGCTTAGAGGAGACAGGAGGCATCGTTCTACACCATTTCTCTCCTTGGGCTCCTTTGATCTCTCCCCCCCCCCCCCAATTTACTTACTCTTTAGGAAACAGGAGACATTGTTCTTAAGTTAGAACCCCCCCCCCCTTTCCTCTGGGTTCCTCTCCTTCCCTCCCAATCTCATTACTCTCAATTGCGGAAGTCTGAAACAATGTTAAAAAGTTAGCAGTAGCGCAATTTTAAAAGTCAAAATTACTATGAAGGAGAAATGAAAGGAAAAACAAATTGGTAATATCTCTAAATTTCAGTATTCCTAATGACTATATCATTTATTTATTTATTTACAGTATTTATATTCCCCCTTCTCACCCCGAAGGGGACTCAGGGCGGATCACATTGCACACATATAAGGCAAATATTTAATGCCAATACATAGAACAGAGACGGAGACAAATGCAGACTCGGGCTGGCCTTGAACTCATGACCTCTTGGTCAGAGTGATTTGTTGCAGCTGGCTGCTAACCAGCCTGCGCCACAGCCCGGCCTATATTAATTATCATGCCAGGCTCATGTAGCAGAATTTGAAGAGAGAAATGCCAATAATTGGAATGCTCATTACTTCATGTCACTGAAATAATTCAACATGGGCAAATTTGACAGATCCCATCCCACATGTTTCCCCCCGCTTTCTCCTGTTTCCACATGGATAATGAACACTGAAGACGATTTCTCCCCATCTTCTGTCTTCTAAAACAGTTCTCTGATGAAGCATCATGGAGCCCATCAAATGACGCAGACAGACTTCCACCTGCCACCCGTGATGCTTCATCAGGAAACCTTTTCTGAAGTGTTACGAAACCAAGGGAGGGTGTGTGTGTGTGTGTTCTTAACACAATTCCTTAACAAAGCATCATAGTATTCTAAAACAGTTATCTGACAAAGCATCATAGACAAGAGGTGAAAATTTGTCTGTGCTTTTGATGGGCTCCATAAGGGAACTGTTTTAGAACTGGATTTTTTTTTTTGCATGTGATGAGATCCACAGTCAGGACACTGTATGGTTTTAGATATAATATTATTTAAGTTCCATTTAATTTGCATTAATCTTATGACCAATAAGGATGCTTGAAATTAAGTCCAGGCACATAACACCATCTCACTCAGTTCATTTTAAGAAGCTTTGAAAAGTTACTTTTTGAGACTTGAATTCAAACTCCCCCAGCTGTTGTGGGTTGTTGCTGTGTTCTCTGTGGAATTCTAGGAGTTCAGATCAAAAAAGAAATTTTCCAAACCCTGCCATTTTCAATGTAATGTGAACTGTGAAGTCTTACTGATGAAGTTGAATATAAAACCTAAGACTGAATCTGCATCTGTAACTTTTCAAACTATCCAATGGACTAACACTGACACCCTTCTTCTTTCTGCCAAAAAAGAAAGAGGTGTGGCTGTTTATTGTGCACTAGCTGTGCCCGGCCACGCGTTGCTGTGGCAAAGTGGTGGTGGTATTGGTTAAAAATTGTTGTGTAATTTTTATTTGACGTTATTTGTATTTTTAAAATTAATTTTATTGTAAGTTATCTTTTTATTTATTGTATTTTATTATTTTCTTGTATTATTTTTAGTTATTTTCTGTTATTATAGTATTTTATTGTATTAATTTTTTTAGTGTTTTTAATTATTTTTTTAGTGTTTTTTATTATTTTTATTGGGTTGCTAGGAGACCAAGTTGGAGGAGCTTAGCCTTCTAACTGGCAGCAATTGGATAAAAGCCATTATTCCTCTCTCTCTAATTAGGACTTTATTTTTCTTTTCTTTTTGTTGTATCAACCTGGAGCCATGGATTATGGGTGGTGTCGTCAAATTTCGAGGTTGGGGGGCCTGTAGTCTTGTTGTTTTGTGGGTCGCCGTGATGCCATCACTCTTTTATATATATAGATATAAGCAATTCTGTAGTATGTACAATTGCAACGTCAAAATGTCATCTCTGAGATGTAACCATTTTAATAAAAGGTTCTTTTGGATGATGACAATCAGGTGCTCATTCTTACCATAAGAAGAAAACCATACCCATAAAATTTGCAGTTGTTTATTTGGCAGCAGATACCCCATTACTATTTAAACAAGCATTTCTAAAATCCAGTGCCATTTAGTCAGATGATCAGTTATAAAGGCAGCATGAACCAGCTTTACAAAACCAACCCATCCAGATTTGAACTACCATAAATCGCAGTATAGACAGAATCAAAGCCATAGCTCATGAAAATAACCATTTGAAAAAAGATTATAAAGGGCATCAAATTACTTCTTTTTTAACTTTCAGTGTAGTGGGAAAATAACAACTTAAGTTGTGTGTGTTTTAACATTTGGGGTAGTGAGGAGGTTCCTGCGCTGTTGTGCTTTATCTAAATAAGAAGAGCAATAACTGAAAGTCGGGGAGAGAATAAAGTAAAAAGTCTGTCATCTCCAAAAACATTCAAAAAAGGGAACTCTATTCTAAGCTGATTTTTGTTAATAGCTCCATAAATTTAGCAGAGCTATTAGTGGTATTCAAAGATTCTCCTGAATATGATTTGAGTCTTGTGAAAGAAAATGTCAGTCTGTGAGCAATTTCACTCACATTTTCAATATAAGGAATTTTAAACAATTAAAGTAAAATGTTTTTCACAGCTCTGTGAAAGGATCTTTGAAGAAAATATGTTCAGTGTTTTCTGGAATACAAAGTCATCCTGGAATGAGATAAATATTGTGGGCCGATTTGTACCTTGTATACAGGTTCTGCAAAATGTTCACATGGGCTATACTTCATAGTAACATACAATTGAGGATTTAGCTAGTAATTGCATAATGGCTATTTCTTCCCAAGGGGATGGAAGACTAACATGTTTGAATATAAAACACTAGCTTTGCCCGGCCACGCGTTGCTGTGGCTTAAGGGAATCTTTTGTTGGCCAGGTGGAATAGCGGTGAATAGCCTTGCAGTCTCAAAGCCTGGCTGTTTTCTGGAGTAGCTGTAGCTGTTTATTGTATGAACGTAGAGGCATGGATGAGGGGTTGTGCTGCCAAGTTTAGTGTTTCTGGGATGTGTAGTTTTGTTGTTTTGTCCTAGGCCGAAATTTCATTACCCCTTTATATATATAGATTACACGGTAATAGAGTCAATAATAAGCAGGAAGATATTAGAGAAAGTGCTTTACTTTGGAGCTCTAAAAATTACCGTTTAGATAATACACCTCCAGACTTTCTCAACTTTATATCTGTTGTCTCTGGGGTTCAAGGGACTATTCCAAAACAAGTTGGGCATCTGTTTTCTATGGATATATTTATACTAACCACTTAAAACAGTTTGAAAGCACCTTTGAATGTGGTATTTAAATAACAGATTCCATGAACATGTTATGTAGTGCACTTCAAGATATTTAAATGAGATTAGCAAAGTCAGGGGATACTTTGAAAAAGAGGTGTAGTGTGCATCAGGACACTGAAATGTAAATCATATTGCATGGTGAAAGCAACCCCGCAGAATGTGAATCGCTATGCAGGCACCAAACATGTTCTGCTGATTCCAGCAGGGGGAAGATGAGAAAACCCTGCATTCTCCATGACTTTGAAGCAGTGGATACTAGGCTTGCTCAAATAATTCGTTTTCCCCGTTAACCGTTATTAATTCGTTATTTTCGTTTGTTTTGAATCAATATAGAACCTTTGTTGTCCACACGCCTGGATATCGCGGTTTCGAATCGCAAGAGGCCGTTTTTCGTTATGTCGTCGTTTTTTTCGTTAGGAAAAAAAAGCTTTTGCAAAAAAAAAAAAAAAGCCACCCGAAAGGTGGCTACTCTCTGCGGGCCTCCAGGTGCCCCCCACGGACCCATACACTTTGCCGCCTTCCCCGGCAGCCGGAAAGGCCGCGGAGGCTCCAGGCGGCCGCTGCACATCCAGGCCTCAATTTCCGCCCTTCCCCAACAGCCGACATACATACACACGCACACACACACACACACCTCCATATCCATGTACACCCGCCCTCCTCCGCTACCTCCTCGCCCCTTCCCGGGAGGGCATCTCTTTCCTGGGACGGCGTCCTATGTGAGGCCAGTGCTTGGCGCCTGGCTAGGCCTCGCCTCCCTTCTCAGGCAGCAGGCCCAGCCAAACCCTTCCTCCACCTTTCCCTCCTGCAAAGGGCAGCCGCTCGGAAGCCCAAGGCAGCAGGATGGCGACAGAGGAAAACCACCCTCTGTGGCTGTGCTCCGACCTCAGCCAGCAAAACATTCTGGACTCCAACTCCCAGAAACGCTTGCAAGCTTCTTCAATGGCTATGAATTCTGGGAGTTGAAGACCCAAGCGGTTTCCAGCAATGCCAATGGATGGCGTTCGGGACTCCAACTCCCAGAAACCCTTGTGGATGGTTCAAAGACCAGGGATTCTGGGAGATGAAGTCCACGGTACCGGTTGAAAAGGCCATTGGCCAGGCGCCAAGGGAAAAAGGACGGCAAAAACAAAGTCACCCTCCTTTTCTATATGACTGGCCTTCATGGTCTCTCAATTAGCAATAATAATAATAATCTGTGGAAGGTCCAGGGTGGGAGAAAGAACTCTTGTCTGTGGGAGGCAAGTGTGAATGTTGCAATTGGTCACCTTGATTAGCATTGAATAGCCTTGCAGCTTCAAAGCCTGGCTGCTTCCTACCTGGGGGAATCCTTTGTTGGGAGGTATTAGCTGGCCCTGATTGTTTCCTGTCTGGAATTCCCATTTTCTGGGTGTTGTTCTTTTACTGTCCTGATTTTAGCTTTTCTGTAGCTAAAAATGCATATAAAATTGATTCTATAGGGAGGATAAATGATTGGATTTCAACTCCTACAGCTTAGCTTTCTCTGCCAATAATGGTACCTTATCAAACTAAACCTCCCAAGATTCTGTAGCAGTGAGCCATCTTGGATATTGTAAGGGATTTTTTATTATTATTATTATTATTATTATTATTATTATTATTATTATTATTAGATCTTGCTCCCAGGAAGGTGCCTTCGCTGTGGCTCCCAACTTATCTATCTACCTTTCCACATATTCTCCACATTGTGTGTATGTGTATGTATATTATATATACATGAGCCCCGATGGCGAAGTGTGTTAAAGCACTGAGCTGCTGAACTTGCAGACCGAAAGGTCCCAGGTTCAAATCCCGGGAGCAGAGTGAGTGCCCGCTGTTAGCTCCAGCTTCTGCCAACCTAGCAGCTTGAAAACATGCCAATGTGAGTAGATCAGTAGGTACCGCTCTGGCGGGAAGGTAATGGCACTCCATGTAGTCATGCCGGCCACATGACCTTGGAGGTGTCTATGGACAACACTGGCTCTTGGGCTTAGAAATGGAGATGAGCACCAACCCCCAGAGTCAGACATGACTGAACTTAACGTCAAGGGATACCTTTACCTTTACCTATACACACACACACACACACACACACACACACACACATTATGCAGGGACTATATATATATTATATATATACACAGTATATATCACACACACACCAATTTAACAAAGTTTCAGCCACAAAAACAAAGTTTCTGAAGTAGAACAATGACTTTCACAGTAAAGACAACCCAATTTAACAGGAAATAAGACTTTCAAACCAGGAACAGATTTCTGCAATTATTAAAAAATGGTTTATTATAAAAGCTATGAAAATTCGCCAAAAATCAGAGGATAAGGGAAACGTTCCAAATTTTGGTGAGCTATCAGTGTTAAATGTGTTCTACCACTGTACCAAGTTGGAAGAAGATCACTCAAAAAATGAGGGTGGGAGAGTCCTGTAAAGTCCTCTCCCTCTGTGCTGTTTTTGGGAATTGCGCATGCGCGTCCGCCATTAACGAATTAATTTAGAAAATAACGAATTTTCGTTAATTTCGAATTTTTTGGGGGGCCAAATTCGGAAATACCATCAGAAACGAAAAGCTGCCCCCCTCTAGTTTTGAAACGAGTTTAGAATCAAATTTTTCGTGGATCGATCAAGCCTAGTGGATACTATAGATCCTAGAACCAGTTTGAGGTCATTTTCTGCAACATGTGTAAACACTACTCAGCCCCCAAATCGGTTCTAGGGTTTGCGATCAGGGCTATAGCTGGGTGTGTGTGTGTGTTAGTGGTTCAACCCCCCTCCCCCTGAAAATGTTTAGGTTTTTTAAAAAAAAACTGGTTTACTCATGAATTTTAACAGATTAACCAAATCTCCACGAGTGTCCACTGAGGTTTATTTGTCTTAATTGTCCACTGAAGTTTAACAATGGTGTCTGGTTTTTACATTATTTTGAGTTATGGAACTACTCTTCATGATTCACTTTAAAAAGTTTCAAAGCCCCACCTCCCATTTTTTCTGGTTACAGTACCGCTTGAAATGTAATCATCTGCAAAGTAAAACTGCTTCCTTCTATGCTGGTTTCACTGCAGATTAAGTTATCACTTTAAATGTAGCTGGGAGTCTGAAATCCAAAATACTCCCTAAAACCAGAATTGACATCTGAATGACTGAGGTAGTGATATAGTGTTCCCTCACTTATCGCGGGGGTTACATTCCACCCGCAATAAGTGAAAATCCGCTATTTATTCTATGTGTGGAGGAGAGCAAACCGCAGACCACTTACTACAATGCAGTCTGTACTTTATTTTAGCAGTTACAATATACAGTACACCGGCAGAGAAAAAGAATGGAAGATAAATAACCCTTTCTTATTTCCAACCCTTCCCTCCCCTCCCCTCTCTCCCTTTATTTTTCCCTTTCCCCCCTTCCAAAACCCTTTGCACACCGCAAAAACCCACGAAACAGCTAAAATACCACGATACATGTGTACATTAATATTAATTGAAAACCCGCCAAACAGCGAGTGAGCAAAAAGTGAACCGCGAAGTAGCGAGGGAATACTGTACAGTTATTCAAGGTACAAAAGCTTTGTTTCATGCACAAAATTGTTAATAATATAGAGTATAAAATGTATGTGTATGAAACATAAATTGTGTGTTTAGATTTAGGATTGCCAAGATTTCTCATTATGTACAAATATGCAGAGCGGCATTTCAAAAATCTGGAAAATTCAAAACACTTCTTGTTCATTTTGAATAAGAAATGCTCAATCTGTAGAGAAATTTGTCTAACTACCTTTATTTTGCTTAAGCCCAGACTTCATATGAAATAAGGATGAAATAAGATGATGTAGTCTCTTCTAACTATAGAAACATTTCCCTATTTCATTGAAAATCTTATGAATCTGACGACTTTTTGTTACAATTGAGCCTTACTAAGTGCTAAACTCAGTTTGAGACCTTCAAAAGCTATCCTATTTGGTGGTCTTAAGGTTGTAAGCATTTCCTTATTTTGATTTGAATAGCTGTTTCACACACAGGTCTTTGTTCTTTATTCTTTATAGGAAATTGTTGATGATTGCCAGGTCAGCTCTAAATATGTTTAAGTATTTTATAGAGTTATCCCCTTCACATAAGTCAACATTCGGCATTTAAAAAAAATGCTGCTAGTCCTGAATTTAAATATATTGAACTGCAAAGCATTGGTCTGGAGTTTCCCCAGTATTTTTAATTTCCATACTACCTACTCACTTCATTAAAAGCAATTAAGAAGCAGAAAAAGGTCACTTGGTCAAGAAAGAACTTTTCCAAGTGTCAACATTTTAAAAGGGTTTAATATAACCCCCATGGATCATTCTTTTTTATAAAAAAAATTACCCTTGAGAGACTTTCTTTTATCTCCTCAGCAACAGTAATACAGCTTGTTTCGAAACAATCCCTCATTGTAATGCTAATGTTGCCCCACAGCTCATAAAACATTCATTTATTATATGGGACATTTTGTGTTGATGACAATCTAGTAGCCAGGAGAGGCTTTTCTTTGCAAAAAGGTCAGGAGGACATTTGTAATGGTCAAACTTTTTCAAAGTTACTTTGAAAAGAAATCAGAATGTTTAGGGAATATATACATTATTGCTGAACACTATTATTTATAAACGTTGACAGTTTTTTCAGAATTTGGAATAGCATTCAACATTTTCAATAGCATATGGGAATAAGCACAGATTGCACTCTTAACTAGGAAAACTATTAATAGTAGCATTATATGAAAAGGAAGTGTGTTTTGACTCCTTTTGCCTTTTTCTGCCACTCTTTTTGTAATAATGCTCCTTTATTCTGTTAAACTCAAATATTAGATTTTTTTCATTGATGGTAAATTATTTTCTAATTCATCTTGTGACCATAAAACTCTATTGTTTGCTATCCATTCAGTTAAAAAAACCCCCCAATTTACCTTAGAAAAATCAATGGTCATAAAATAACTGTAACTCTTATATCTAGGAAAATTGTTTTTTCAAAGAACTCAATCAACATGCTGTTTTTAAGCACATTCACTACAAATATGTTAACTGAATCCAACTGCATTGGCTTTGAGTTATTAACCTATAAAGTAGATATATTATTTTTATAGTCTACTCTGTTTTCGGCCTTATGTGGGATAACCCTGTCCTTTCATCTACAAAAACATATCTGCAAACACTAGCTTAGATCTTGAGAAGAACATTTGCAAACACATACATCTGCAAACATTAGTTTACATCTTAAAAAGAACAAGTTAGAGTTCTTTTTGCAAGATTGAATAAGCCTACCTTTCCCCTTCACCTGCATGTAATGCATTAACATTAAATATCCCAAAGGCACAAGATCATGGAGATCAGCCTTGGTTAGTATTTGGATGGCAGATCACCATGAATATCTGGTGCTGTGGGCCATATTTCAGAGAAAGGAATGATAAAACCATCTCTGAGTATACCTATGAAATTCATGGGATTGCCATAAATTGCCTGGCAACTTCAAGAAATAGACATATTAATATTAAACTGTCAAGAAAATAGTTGGTGTTGAAATATTAGAAAACCATAATAAAATTAATCTGAATTGGTTCATTAAAGTGTTAAATGTAAAAAGTAAGGTTAAAAGTAGTCATTAATTATTTTTTGTAATGAGAGTGGTTAATATTTGCCACAGAGTAACACCATTGTATAGGCTTTTAAAAGACATAGTTAATGAGTCTGAGGCAGTGTATTATTATTTATTTCCAAGCTTTTTCTAAACTATTTCCAAGTTTTCCAAACTTCAGGTTAGAAAAGATTTCTAACACCATTTGATGGAGTGAGAAATGTTAAATACAAGAAATAGCAATCAATTTTTTTTCCTTCTACTCATGAATATCCATTTTGGATCCACCCCATGGTCATCCTGTTCCAGTTAAGGGTGAGTTACAACCCTGTTCCAGAGCTTTGGAACATGTTGTCCTCCAGATGTTGTAAAACCTGAGTTTCTGGGAGTAATGTATCAGCATCTCCCAGAAACTCAGGTTTTACAACATCTGGAGGACAACATCTGGGTGAAACAATGACCCATTTCTTTGATCCAAAACCTATTTAGATGAGTTATGACTGGGCAGGAACAACCTGATATGGATTTGGCTGAAGCCATTCCTCAATCCATGACTTCTTCAGCTTCTCTTGGACAATATCTGACACTGAGAGCAATCCAGTGCCGTGATCGATCAGCCCGGCAGACTCTTTACTGGAAGGCAAACTAGGACACTCCCTCCCAAGTCACTGGGCTCTCAAATAGAGAGAGCAAATCCCTGTGGTTAGCATCAAGGATGGTTTCTTTCATATGCCTGAATCACAGGGCCTAAAATCCTCTCCTTCCCTAGTACCTGTCAGAGACAACATATTCAGACACTACCAATCATATGAGTCCCCCAGATACAATATGATGCATGTAAAAATATCTAGGTAGAAGGGAAAAATATCTGACCCATCTCTGAAGTGACCAACACTGTACAGAGAACAGTTCTTTTATCCTGATGGGCTTTTAGAACTGAAGATTCTTAAAAGAAGGGCTTTTAAGAGGGTAATGCATTGGTTTTAACAAACTCTCTTTAAATGCTTATTTATCCTTTTTACGGTATGTTGTAAACTATTTTAATGAAATTTGTTATTTTAAAGTTGAGCTATATTGTTATCATTATAATGTCCAAGCTGCAATGAGTTCCCATTTTGGGGAAAATGCAAAGTGTGAATAATGTTAAGTGTAATTCATGTTGTTGCCATCATCATCACATGCAAGCCAGCTATTGGTCATGGAAACAGACCCCAAGAAATTAATTTCTCCCCTTATGGACTGAGATTATTTCCTCTACAATGTTTAATGAGCTTTAATGGGTATCATGCATTGAAATCCACTCTAGAAATCCACAGGAAAGGAAACAAAAATATGTTTTAGCAATGCTTCTACAGATTTAGAGAACGGTAGTGTTTCGGGGCTTTCAGTCTCAGCATTTTGTGCCAAGATGTTCTTGTTGTTGCAAATCTTGACAAGATTTGTTCAGAAGAAAGTTTTGTTCAGATGGGGCTTGTCCTTGCCTTTTTTGTGAATGTGAGAATGTGATTTGTCCAAGATCGTCTACTTCTGTTTCCATGGCTGAATGGAGATTTGAACCTAGGCTTTGGGAGTCCAACACTCAAACCACTACACTTTCTTTGTAGTTTCTCTATATCTATCCTTACACTCTCTGGTGAAAATGGAAACATCTTTTCTTTACTGAGAAGGAGGAATGGTTGTAGGTACATTCATTCCAGAGGGCTTATGGTTGCCATGGTTTTTCAGATCCCCCCAAAAAGTCTAATGTGAAGAAAGCTTTAATTATTGAAGAAACAAGTATCCTGGTTACTTTCCACGGTTCTTCATTTCCCTATCCAAGACGTTAGGCGCTGCAGGGAAAGCCCATGCTGACATTGGTAAATAGCCCATTCTTTTTACTTCTAAAGTAGAAAAGGAAAGGTCAGAGGCGTTCCTAATATCCAAACACTGTTACTACACTGTGAACATTGGTAATAAATGCTTCACAGTAGGACATTTCATGGCAACATTCTGTGTACGGAAGCCAGTATGTTTGGAAGAGTTTGGAACCCATTTTAACAACTTCCACAGAAGCCATTGTGAATATTTCCAAGAAAAACAGCTGCATGTGGCAAATAGTACATTCTTTCTGCATTGGCATTGTAAGCTAGTATTAGTTTACAAGAAAGGACTGGAGTATAGACCAAATATAACCTTCAGGTAGTAACCATCTTTAATGGCTTGAAAGCCTCTCCCAGAGGCATATTTAAACTGGCTGAAAACTAGATTAACCCTTCACATACTACAATTAAAGGTTGCAGTAGCTCTGAAAAGCACGGATTTACAAATCGGATGGAATTTGGTTTCTCCCACTTTTTCAATTTCTATGTCTTTAACTCAAATGTATAAGAGATCTTCGGATTTTGGAAAGTATTTGCCAAGTTCAATGAAATTCCTTATCATCTAAAATGGGACTTATTCATACTACACAATTATAATTATTGCATTATTATTCCACTTTAACTGCCATCCCTTGGAATCAGGAGTGCCTGTCAACTTCAGCTAACATGAAAACAGCACCTCTTCCTAGAATTGGAAGACCTAAAGATGGCTGGACTTCTATAGTGCACTAGCTCTATACTAAGTATAGAAACTCAATTTAGTTCAAAACATTTCAGAAAGATTGGTTATGGGAATATCTAGGAGGGAATTACACCTAATCTAAAATGACCCCACTGGCTGTCAATTAGTTTCCAGGCAAAGTAGAAAGTGATGATCTTGACCTTTCAAGCCCTACTTGGTTTGGGTCTATGTTACCTGCAGGATCACCTCCTTCCATATACTGAAGTTCTCTGGGGGAAGTTTTCTTCGACAGGGTTTCCTGTTTCCACTGTAGTTTCAGAATTTCACTATAGATATGAGGGTCATATTGTACGTGCTTGCTGTTAAAAACCTAGGGACCTTTCAGTCAGAACAGGTTGCACTCCTAATTCATCAATTATTAAGTGCCAAACACTTAACTACATATGGTTTATAAGCAATCCTGTGTTTGTCAGAGTTTTTTATGCACTTAACTTTTTTAAAAATCCCAAGCTCATCCAGTATTTTAGGGAGTCATTTATTTTTTCTTTCTATTAAAGAAGCAATTCTTTAGTAAGGTAAAGTTTTCCCCTGACGTTAAGTCCAGTCATGTCTGACTCTGGGGGTTGGTGCTCATCTCCATTTCTAAGCCGAAGAGCCGGCGTTGTCCGTAGACACCTCCAAGGTCATGTGGCTGGCATGACTGCATGGAGCGCCATTACCTTCCCGCCGGAGCGGTACCTATTGATCTACTCACATTGGTATGTTTTCAAACTGCTAGGTTGGCAGGAGCTGGAGCTAACAGCGGCCGCTCCCGCCGCTCCCGGGGTTTGAACCTGGGACCTTTACAATTCTTTACTAGTGTTCAAAATGAATTATTGCCAAAATTGTGTATTATAAACATTAACCCTAAATTGAAAATTCTTTTGAAACTTTTTTGGGGAGTGTGGGGCAAAGAATTACAGTTGGACTACATTCAAAGCAGTGTTGAAAAAAAGAAAATCTCTTGTATATGCCTGAGCATATCCTTGTATACAAGATCTTTGGCAGCTTAATATTTTGAGCCATTTATTGAAAATAGTGAATTGAATAGAGTGGCATAGTTAGATTACTTTGCACTGTAGGTTTTTATTTCAGTCCAATAAAATTTCTATATAGTTAAAAGGATTGTATTATTCTCTATAAGTCTACTCTGTCTTTCATTTTTATGGATGTTCCACCACCCTCCTTGGCTAGTTAGGTGGGATCAAGAGATAGACCTTTCAGTGGCTGCTCCCAGGCTTTAGAAGTGTCATCTTAAGTAAGCTTCTGCCTTGGGCACATAGTTTACACTGATAACTTAGGTCAGATTTTGTTACAGTAAGTAGTAACAGGATCAGATATATATGTGTATTTTAAAGAAAACCTTATGGTTTTAATTATTATGAGCAGCTGCTGATGTAGTCAGCAGGCAAGCTTGGACCATACCTGGTGGGGTATAACTGTATGGATGTTAGAATACAGTTTGGTGATGCTGAAGTAACAAGGACTTAACAGCAATGCTCTTTGCTATGATGGAATAGCTATTTGTTTTATGTTCTACTCTTTTGGATTAAGAAGCTTTACTCTGTGCTACTTACAAGGACTGTGTAAGTTTGTTGAGCTATTTGGTTTTGTATCTCTGTTGACAAGAGTAAAGATTTTTGTTCCTTTTCCTCTTGTTTGTGTGTCTTTTGCATTGGACCTGACTGATATCTGCTTATGTGCAACAGATTTGGCTCGAATCAGCACTGTGGTGGGCAAATGCTACCACAGTAGCATGGAGTGAGCCCACTATAATGCAGCTTTGCATTATCCAAAGTCTTGTAATACTCCAAATTCTGACCTTGAATTTGAACTATCCCCTGACTTTGGGGTTGCAACTGTTAATACTCCTCCTGACCTCTGTGTCATGGCAGGTCCTACCTGTTGGCCATTGCCTGCAGTGATGTTGGCTGGGGCAATAGGGTGATCTTGGAAGGGAGGGGAAGAGGCAGGTGGATTCCTCCCCCCTTTCCCCCTCCCTCATCACCCCATTACCCTGACCTGTAGGTGAAAACCGGCAGGTAGGGCCCATGTCGTGGCCAAGGTGGCTGTCTAGTGGCACTGAACTATGTTCCGCACTGATGGACTGTTGGGACTCCCTGCTGCCTCCACAGGAGCTTGGAGAGTGCCTGTGAGCCCTTTCAGACAGGCTCTATATCCCAGGATCTGATCCCAGGTTTTCTGCTTTAAACTGGATTATATGACTTGATGTTTTATTGTTGAGTAATTTGCTTTTGCTTTTATATTGTTGTGTCTGGGCAAGGCCCCATGTGAGCCGCCCCGAGTCCCTTCGGGGAGATGGGGCAGGGTATAAGAATAAAGTTATTATTATTATTATTATTATTATTATTATTATTATTATTATTATTATTATTATGACTCCACACTGCCAGATAATCTGGGAGAAACAAACCTGGAATCAGATCCTGGGATATAGGGTCTGTCTGGAAGTGCCCTGTGTGACATATCGGTGCTGATCTGGTATATGCCATGCTGGATCAGCTCCAGTTTATTGTGTCAGTGTAGGTCCATCCCCTGTCTTCTTCAGCAAGTGAAACCATTTTCGTTTCAACAGGATTTTAGGAGTTGCCTTAAATTGAGTTTTTAATGGTGTGTTGTTGTGTTGATTTTTATTTTTCATATTTTATTGGATCCTTGGTTTTAATTCTACAGATTGTTTAACATCATTAAAATAACATATTTACTTTTTTATATATATGCTTTACCACTGTTATTGTGTGCATTTTTATCTGTATTTTAGCTTGCAGGTCGCTATGTTGGGAAAAGGTGGATATAAATGAATTACTAATGATAATGACAAGAACTACAACAACGATATATCAAAAAGTTCTTTTATTGTTTAACAAGTTGAAGCAGGCACCAAAAAAGCCTTCTTGTGGACAATGATTTGTAAATTGAGTATTACCACTGGAAAAACTCTTTCCCCTGCTTGCCACTTGCCTTTCTGAGATGGTTGGTCTACCTGGAAAATACCATGCTATGGATTATTGCAGTTACTGTATCATCAGCACAGGATTTTCAAATGTGACCGTATTTGTCCCAAATAACAATCTTTGTTGCTAGGTCATTGTTTCTGTTTTTAAGAGAATAAGGGCAGAAAAAGTGAGTCAAGGGGGCCCAAATCAGCAAAAGAAGAGAGGAAGGACAGTCAAAGCCTCAAAAATGATATTCAGAAATAGAGAAAATGAATTGTGGTATGTGGCATGGCCAGTATCTTTCATGATGTTGAAATTCTTGGGCATACCACATACCACAAAAAAGTTTCTATTTCCAACCATCATTTTGAGGCTTTGTCTCTGTTTCCTATGGTGTTTTACCCTCTAAGCCCACACAGTAATTCCACGGAGGAAGAAGAGGATTTGAAGTTAGTGATATGAAATATGAGTTCTGTTAATTACCACATCCTTCCAAAATGTAATATTTTAGAACCACGGAGATATGGTTTGTAGCTAGGCATTTTATTACAGTTTTAAACAACTTCAGTGTCCAGTTTTCTATGGTAATAAGAGATGGAACAAAAATTATTCCAGAAAAGTTGTTGCATTATACAATTGGAGTACATTTTTGTCCCATACAATTTAGTATATTGGTCCCTCTGATGTTCTGTAATTGTAAAATGATGCAGAAAACCTGATTAGTTCTCACCCAGATGAGTTACGGAATGACCACATACAGATATCCACAATTGGTTTACTGTAAAGCTTCCAGAGATATATAGGAATGCATAAGCCAAAGAAAGATGCAAACAAATAAACAGAACTAAAAACCTTTGGAGTGTCTTATGTTTACCTTTACAATGGTAAACCCTGTATTTTGATCATGGTTTGAAAGGAACTCTAACAAAATCAAAGAGTGGGAGCCCCTTGCCATCAGTGAGCTAAAGGCATACATGGGGGTATGTAGCACATTATATAACATGACATTTCAGAAGAAATATACCATCCGATCTCATAATGTTACCATTTCAGAGTCTGAAGAAATTTGGGATAGTCAGAAGGTATTTGTGCTTTGGCAGCTGGGAAGATTAACTAATAAATTGGATATTTATGGGGGACATATGGACTACATTTGTCAAGCATTTTCATATGTGCTACACATTAGGAACATATCTATGCACTGGTGGACGACTCTTTGAATTGAGTGATAAACTCAACTCCAGAATGCCAGGTAAACTAGGTAAATAGGTCATATAAATTGGTTAAGCTATCCACCTGGGAAGGCAGACTGAAGTTTGAGCCAGTGTAGTTTACATTGGCATTGCTCTGGCATTTTGATGGAAGAAAACTACTAGAGCAGAGTTTAGGAAATGGGAGAAATGCTCTTAAGCAATACAGACACCCTGTTTCCCCGAAAATAAGACAGTGTCTTATATTATTTTTTGCTCCCAAAGATGCGCTAGGTCTTATTTTCAGGGGATGTCTTATTTTTCCACAAAGAAGAATTTGCATTTATGGTTGAATTTTTTAAAAATGAAAATTTATTATCTACTGTACAGTAGTTGTCATCACAAACCAGCATAACCAAACAGTGAATCCTTTCAAGAATTTCTGTATTATATTTTATTGCTATACTGTTTTTAAATTTCTGTTTTAAGTTTCTGTTCATATGTAAATGTATGTTGTTGTTGGGCTTGTCCCTGTGTAAGCTGCCCTGAGCCCCTTCTGGGTATACAAGAATAATGTTATTATTATATTATTATTATTTCTTGTTACTACCTTTATTTCCACATACAACAATCTATGGTATGTACATTTACCAATCCTGCATGCTTCCAAACAAAAACTTTACTAGGTCTTACTTTCGGAGGGGAAATATACTCCGAAAGGTTATATTTAAACAAAGAAGGACATACTAGCCCAAGGGAATGGCAAAGAACAGTGCAGGATAGGACAGACTGGCGGGAGATGAGATTTTTGGACCCTGAGGAAAGAGCAGATCCACCCATTAATCACTTCCCACTGACCCCAGAAGTGAAAGTTGTGAAACCCCAAATTATTAATCCATGTGTGGTTTATGACAATGACCTTACTATATGCCCTTGGGACGCTCCTATGGGTACTGAAATAGAGGATAAGGGGTCAATTGCCAAAAAAGCATGAAGGCCATATAGGAGGGCTGAAAAGGTAGGGCCGCACATGAGAATTTCACCAGTAAATAGAAATTGTGGTTTGAAACAGACCTCAATCACTCAATTCTTTCCACTTGCAGTGCCTGAAAATAAGGAGGATAAGGCAAAGGCTCCTGCAGAGGAAAACTATATTCATCCACTCAAAAATAGGGTTATCCAGATAGTTAGTTATCAGAGGACAGGAGAGTTATCAAATCTGACTAAGAGACAGCACAATAAACCAGTAGAACTTAGGCATGCTGAATCACACCCAATTGATTCTGGCCTGAACAACCATATAAAAACAAAAACAGCAAAGGAGCTAAAGATTCTGTCCTGGAATATATCTGGATGGGCCGGAAAACTAGTGGGTAAAGAGTTTGTAGAGTATTTACAGGAGTTCTCTATTATAATGTTACAGGAAACTTGGGTACAAGAAACCTCAAATCTTAATTTGCAGGGTTTTAGAAGTTTTGCAGTGCCGGCTGCAAGGCGACATAAGTGGGGGCGCTGCTGTGGGGGCTTAGCAGTTTTTGTTTCAGTTGAGCTAGACGCTGAGTGTCAAATTGTGACTAATCAGTCTAACAACAATATTTTAGCTGTAGAGATAAACCTCAAGGATAACCAGGTTTTATTTTGTATTAATGTCTATGTGCCTCCAGTAAATTCAGCGTATTCTTCCAAAGAGGTGTGGCAGTTTTTAGATACAGCCTTGGGAGATAGGACCACTGGCTTGGAAAATACGAACATTGTTTTAGGAGGTGATTTTAATGCAAGGATGGGTAAATCCAACGAGGAACTAGCTCAGCATTTTGGGTTATATTTAGAGAACCAATTCTCACTTAATAGAAACTCAAGAGACGTGAAATTTAATAAGAATGGGCTGGAACTTTTCTTACTAGCCTATAAACATTTTTTATTAATCATGAATGGCAGCCATCTAGAGGAGTCATCCGGACTATACACTTATCACTCAGTAAGGGGGGGAAGTGTTCTAGATTATTTTATAATCTCACCAGGGTTGTTGCCAGCAGTCAAAACTTTTATAGTGGACATACGTCCAGAAAGTGACCATCACCCCATTAAACTAGTCATAAAAACAGACGTAGATCAGTACAGAGTGTCAAATAATTATCCGCTGGACCTGGTTTCCATGGGACCCAGACGACTCAAGTGGTCAGAGCCCTTGAGCAATAAGGTTATAGACCTACTTAATGGACCTGTTCTGGAAACTTGCAGAGATAAGATAGTCAAGTGTACGATTGACCCAATAGAGGGTTATCAGCAAATTATTACCACCCTTAAACCGTACCTGATTCACACAGAACTAACTAAAGTCAACAAGTCCAGCAAGGGAAGCTGGTTCGATGCAGAATGCAGGAGCCAAAAAAAGATCCTATCCCTGGCCATCAGAGCAGCCAACAAAAATGGGACTGATCAATTCTACAAAAGCCTGAGTGAAATCCGTTCACAATATAAAACCTTACTAAAAAGGAAGAAATTTGAATTCAACAGACAAAATTGGATAATGCTGGATCTGGCAGTTAGGCAAAAGGATGAGGTCAAATTCTGGAATATGGTGCATTCAGGGTTAAGACCCTTGCAACCTCATTTAGACTCTCAAATTGCAGCACCTACATGGGAAACATATTTTGGAGAAATATTCAGTGACCCAGAGACTGCCAAGGATGTGTCTAAACCTATTGACCCCCCTGATTGGCCACCAGTTTCTCCAGAGGAAATTGAAGGCCTACTACAAAAATTAAAAACAGGAAAAGCCCCAGGAGAGGACATGCTACCGCCCGAATTGTTTAGATGTAACATCACCTGGTGGGCTCCCATCCTGGCCAGACTGTTTACATATATCAACCAGACAGGAATCATCCCAAATGGGTGGAAAACTAGTATAATTGTCCCTCTATATAAAAAAGGCAATAAGACGGACCCACGCAATTATAGACCTATTAGCCTGCTGGATGTAGTGTCAAAAATCTATGGTAGGTTTCTGTTAAATAAATTACATAGCTGGGCAGAGGAGAATAATATTATTGCAGAAGAACAGGCCGGATTTCGGCAAGGCAGAAGCACAATAGACCAATGTTTTGTGCTTTCGCACCTAATCCAAAATAGTCTGAAGAAACCAAAAGGATGCCTATACACGGCATTTGTGGATTTTACCTCAGCTTTTGACTTAATTGACAGACAGCGTTTATGGGCAAAGTTGGCAAAGACTAATGTGGATAGACGACTGTTGTTATTATTGCATCAGCTATATTCGGGAACAGACCTAAGAGTGAGGTTAGGTCTGTCAGGCAAGCTATCGAGCAACATTGAAACAAAAAGAGGAGTTAGGCAAGGCTGTTTGCTAGCACCTTTTCTGTTTAATTTCTACATAAACAATCTAGTTGCCGAGTTGAGCTCCCCTGACCACTTCCCTCCATTAGGAGGTAGTAGGAAAATCCAAGTCTTGTTGTGTGCGGATGACATGGTCCTCCTGTCAACTACGCAAATAGGTCTCAGGAGACTTTTGAGGTCACTAAGTAGAATCTGTGAACAAGAGAAGCTGATAATCAATCACTCTAAAACCAAAGTGATGGTATTTTCCAAAAGGAAGCAAATACATAAATGGAAATTGGATGGCCACTCAATAGAGCAGTGTTATAGCTTTAAATACCTGGGCATACACTTCTCATATAATGGGAACTGGAAGAGCCATATAGAGGCAGCCAAATTATCTGCCTGGAGGTCAGTGAAATCAATCCTAGCCTTTGGGAAAACAAAGGGAGGCTCCTTGGTATGTCCCACAGTAAAGATTTTTGCTGCTAAGGTTTTACCTCAACTGTTATACGGAGCAGAAATTTGGGGACAGGGTAATACAAAACAGGTTGAATGTATTCAGAATAAGTTTGCAAGAGCTCTTTTAGCCCTTCCCCCTGGGACTCCAGCCGCCTTGTTAAGGCTTGAATTGGATCTTCCCTCACTTAAGGCCAGAATGCATAAGCTTAACATCTCATACGGGAAGAGACTTCTGGGAATGGAGGACAAGAGTATAACAAAGCAATGCATGATGGAGCAGTATAAGCGAGGAGGGTGGGTTCAATACTGGCAAGCCTTGCTCCATCAGTATTTCGATGGGTCAACAACAACTCTAATGCATCTGGACAAGAAGGCGATCAGAGACAAAATCTTTGAGATGGATGCAGCTGACAATCTGCAGATTAGCAAACAGCAAGGCTTCTCTACCTGGTATCCCCAACTAAAGAGTGACCAATATTGTCAGCAATATCTTCAAGACCTAACGTCTGCAGTCCTGAGGAAAGCATTCACAGCTCTGCGCTTCCAAACAATGCCATCAAACTGGCTAGAGGGAAGATACAGAGGAATCCCCCATGTCCAACGACTTTGCATTTGTGGCACGGGGGAAAAAGAAGATCTAACACACTATCTGCTACATTGCCCCTTGTATAATGATCCTAGGAAAAATCTCCTGGGAACACTCTTGGAAGAAAGGGCAGCATGGCAACAATCTGCTGTGATCTGTGACTTGCTAGCAGATTATTCCAAAAATATAACACTAAAGGTTGCCACATTTGCAATTGCAACCCAAAAGATCAGAGCTAAAGTAGCAAAAGGACAGAAATGGAAATGGTGATGGTTTGGGATGATACAAATCAGACACTGTCATTGTTATGTTGCTGCTATCATAATTTTAAAGAGCTAGTTCTAAATTTTTTAACAAGTTTTAATGTTTATATTGGAAAGTGCTTATAAAGGTTGTACATTACTGATGTCATGGCCTATGGCTAGTACAATAAACCATTCATTCATTCATTCATTCATTCATACTTTCGGAGGAGGCCCTATATTTAGCAATTCAGCAAAACCTCTACTAAGTCTTATTTTCTGGGGATGTCTTATTTTTGGGGAAACAGGGTAGATTTCAAAATATACCTGAAATGGCACATTTGAAAGCAATCCATCAATGTATTCATTTATCACAAGGGTAGACAATTGTGGATGACTAGCATTAATCCTTGTAGGAAAACTTGGAAGCCCACGTTCTCCTACATCTACACCCTCCCCCCAAATACTCCAGTGTTCCCCCAAACTGACAAGGGTTATGAGGAGCATATTAATTATGTTTTCAGGGACACTTGGGCATTAATTTTACACCTGGGAAACCCTGGAGGCTCCACAAAACAGCTCCATGAGGTTACATACCTCTCCCCTGTATATATCAAGGTGGCCTCAATTTTGTAAAAAAAAAAAAAGAAAAAAAAAGGCAATGATAGATATTCTGTATTCAATATGTTTAGGATCAGAAGTGTTTTGGATTTTGGATTCTTTTTTAGAATTTGGAATATATCTATTTGCAGATATATGCATAACATAAAACATAAAAATCATTCCTTTTTATATACACCTTATACAAATAGTTTGATGGACAATTTAAAATAGTCTTTTAAACTCTTATTTATTTATGTTTACATTATTGTGCTGTTTTGTTTCTTATTAATTGATATGTGATTATTGTCTGTTGGTTTGTTGTATTATTATTTGAGGGTAATATTATGCACAATATTTTAATAATTTTGTGCATGAAATAAAGTTTTATACATTGAACCATCAGAAAGCAAATATATCAGTATCTCAGCCAGTCACATGGACCATCTCGGATTTTGGACACTAGAGGACAGAATGCTCTGGTGTTTGAATGTTACTATTTTAAGATTATGAATAAGGTGCATTGAGAATCCAGAGTGTCTTTCTCTCTCTTGCTCTACTAATCTCAAGGACTTTTTACCTTTATGGGAGTTTTTTGGCCTGATGTTTATATTTTATTCAAATTGTGATTCCTGCTACCCGTTTCAGCATTTTCAAAATATATTGGGTACTTTGGCAGTTAATCATTTTCTGAATGGGGTTACCTAAAAGTTATGAGTGTCATGTTGTCGTTGTGTCCTTTCACAACATTTCTATGACTATATTAAAGCAAATCTATCACATGGTTTTCTTGGCATGATTTGTTCAGAGGAGGTTTGCCATTGCCTTCCTGTGAGATAGAGGCCCCTTCTACACTGCCTTATATTCCAGGATCTGATCACAGATTATCTGATTTATATGAGCCTCCACGGCCAAATAATCTAGGATAATCAGATAATGTATAATCAGATCCTGGGATATAGGGCAGTGTAGAAGGGGCCTCAGGCTGGATCTACACTGCCATATAATACAGATGATCAAATCAGATAATCCACATTATCTGTTTTGAACTGGATTATATGAGTCTACATTGTCATATAATCCATTTCAAATCAGATAATCTGGATTTTATATGTCAGTGTAGATTGGGCCTGAGAGAGAGGAATATGTCCAAGGTCTTTGAAAGGTTCAAGCTGTTATTATTTAAAATGGAAATCTACAATCCAACTAAACACATTTTTGAACACATTTCATAAATCAGCCTAGATGTTAATAAAATAGTGATAACTCAAGTTATGCAGTAGGTTGGCAGCTAGAAGAAACAAATGTTTTTTTTAAGCTGTGAAGAGCCACAGTGTTATAAATTTAGATTATATGCTTTGAAGCAGATTATCTGGCAGTATAGACTCAGATAATCCAGTTCAAAGCAGATAATGTGGATTATCTGCCTTGATATTCTTCATTATATGGCAGTGTAGAAGGGGTCTCAGATTAAGAAAAGATAGCAGCAGTGAGCTGTAGATCCTCAAAAAGAGGAAAAGTTCACAATTGTCATATTCTAGAGCCACAAATCCCTTTCTTATTTCACTGTATGTGGGCGTACCATGTTCACATTTATAATTTTGTGTTTTCTCCTCCTTAGTGTTCTTTTATTATTCCCATTTGGAGTGTGTTTATTTCATGGTATGCATTTGTTGCTTTCATATTTCAGTAGTTGTTAACAGAATAATCATTCAAAAATGATCCCATCTATCATGGGTATTAATCAGTGATCTTGAGGGGTTTTTTTCTTTTTCTCCTTGCTCTACATGACTTTGTGGCTAACATTCTCATTTTCTCTCACAATTTTGAATAATGTTTATTATGGCTTAGCTTTCACAAGTAGCAAAGCAAGTTGACTGATGGAGATCCGATTTGGCAAGTAGTTTTCTCCTTTAATAGCTGCATAAATCTTACTGTTATTCAGTTTGTAGACCCACTCAGTGAATTGGGGAACTAGATCTGTGAATTAAAGCAGTATGTATCAGCTTCTTGTTTTATGTTCAAGGTCTTACACAACATAGCTCTCCCCCTGTCTTTGAACCGCTATTTTCTTCTTCTTGTCTGTATGTTATCTGTGTTCTAGGAATTCTAGGCTTCTTCTCCATTCAAGGTTTTCTTCTTCCTTGGCTCAGTTTCATTCTTTCTCAGCTGTTGCTCCATACTTTTTATTATTATGAAATGACCTGCAGTGTGAGCACTGCACTCCTTGCCTTGCTCCAGATAGCTGGATAGGTTCAAGAGTCTACCACCAGTATTTTTCCCCAGGCCACTCCCAAAACTGAGAACAAACTGAAACAACATATTTTTACAGATCCCTTTCTTGCTACAATTTAAATGTTGGAGGAAAAAGTTTTACCCTAAAGATGCTGTTTCTGAGAAAAAATAGTTTGCCTTGATAATGATGAAAGTCCTCAGTGGGAACATAGGCACATAGGGAAGGTGGGGATTTCCAGAGATGATCTGAATGAATTTTGTTTTAGGACTTAACTACTTCCAATTTGAGCTATGCCTAAAAACAAATTGGGGATGAGTGCAGTTATGTGCTACACATACAAACTGATAAATGCCACCTTCCTGTCTGTCTTTATATTTAACAGTTCATTGTGCCAGAAATCATTTTTGTAGTTATAGTTTGAAAAAAAGTGTATGTACAATTTCCTCAGACTACCCTGTTTCCCCTAAAATAAGACATCCCCAGAAAATAAGACCTAGTAGAGGTTTTGCTGAATTGCTAAATATAAGGCCTCCCCCGAAAATAAGATCTAGCAAAGCTTTTGTTTGGAAGCATGCCCAATGAACACCAGAGCATGCAGGATCAGTAAATGTAAGTACCATAGAGTGTTGTACATGGAAATATTGGTAGTAACAAGAAATTCTTGATAGGATTCACAGTTTGTCTGGTTATGCTGGTTTGTGATAACAACTACTGTACAGTATATAATGTTCATTTTTTTGTTCAACAATAAATGTGAATTCTTCTTCATGGAAAAATAAGACATCCCCTGAAAATAAGACCTAGCGCATCTTTGGAGCAAAAATTAATATAAGACACTGTCTTATTTTCGGGGAAACACGGTAAGCCACACTGAACACATGGGAATTCATTTTAAGTTGATATGTATAAGATCATGTTACTAATGGATCTTGACCATGTTTCACTGGACATATTCATCTTATTGTGTCCTTCATTTAACAATACTGAACTTGCTAATAATGTTTTTTTTTAGACTTTTTGCTCTTAGCTGCTGTCCAAAACAGATCGTTTCTAGCCATGTAATGTTGCAAATAGTCCTTTCTTTTACCGCCCTCTTGTAATCATTCAAATAGAACTCAGTGGTGATCATTTTAGAAAAGTGAATGGCCCTTTTTGGAATCAGTACAGGAAGACATGTAGCATTCTTGGAGATCAAAATGTCAAGTTAGTTGGAAACAATATAAGCACTGTCATTCCATGAAGTGGCATTTGCAGTTTTTATTCATATGAATCCAATTAAATTGTTTTCAAGGCGAAGGCTGGCAGACCTTCAAAAGTCACTTTCAGAGGCCTAATAAAGACAGCTGGCATAGGAAACTTGATCCTAGGTTTTAGATTTTTGGGTGGTGGGTTTAATCTGGTATGCTTTAACCTGTTTCTGTTATTAAACCACTTCCTACCACTAGCAAGAAGACTTATAATTGCTTCCACCTTCTTTAATGCATGCCACCACATCCAGTGAAGGCTAAAGGCTGTTAATTCATCAGAAGGACTTTGCCTTTGTATTTTGAATTCAAAGGATGTGTCTGAATTTAGTGAAAGAAATCTTGTTCATGCTCTATTAAGAGAAAGTTTCCATGCATAATATGAAATCTGTTACAGTTTTTAAACTATTAATCTTGCAATAGCTGCCGTACATTTGTAATGTGATAGACAGCATTTTAAAGTCACCATCCTTATGCTATGGGTCTGAAGAGTTAATCTGAAGTGTATCTTAATAGTACTGTGATGGACATCTCAACAATATGAAGTCATAGAGAAGACCTAGAGATTCCTAGAGAAAGTGTTTTAATCAAGACCATGACTAATAATTGTAATTATAATAACTGTATTTGTAACCCCGAGGGGAGTCAGGGCGGTTTACAGACAAAAGGTGGCAAACATTCAATGCCATAAAATAAAAGAAACCAAATACTTAATCAAACAATACATAAAATAGACAACAAGGTAAAACTAGTAATAACTGACCAACCAATAAATATGCAAGCACATAGGTCTCATAATCCACAATTACTGTATATGCTAAAATCTCAATAAATTAAAATAGAATTAAAAGTGTAAATGGTGATGAAGATGTTATGTTAAAAATGATATACCATAGTCAACAGTGCCGAAATGGTTTTCCAGTGCCCAGCGCGTTTACATATTGAGATGTTCTACTCCTCCTCGCCATATGCAGAAGTGGTTTTTTAAAGGAGAGGAGGGGGGGAGTGCATTTTTACTTCTTTGGGGAGGGAGTTCCAGAAGCAAGGAGCGATCACAGAGAAGGACCCATTTTTTGTTCCCACCAGCCACAAATTCAACAGAGTCAGACCCGCAAATGTGGAGGGCAGACTGAACATATAATAATGTTGAGGAATTTAATATAATAATGGGGGAATCCACACAATGGTTGGAGTCATATAGGCACTTTATAATTAATCAAACAACTGCCAGTTGCATGAGCACAGGCAGGCCCCTGGCTTACAAGCAAGATAGATTCCGTAGGTTTGTGCTTAAGTTGAATTTGTATGTAAGTTGGAACAGGTACATTTTAATTCCAGCCAAAAATTATTAATTCCAGCCAAAAATTATTTTTGTAGTTTTGGAAGGGTTAACACCTCTATTACATTTATTTTGCTGTCTGTGTCCCAGTTCAGAAGACTTCACCCCACTTTCTGTCACTCTAACATTTGAATTTTGCAAATCCTTGTATGGAAACAAGGATTGGTGACAAAGCTTCAGTGGAGACACTTTTTTCCAGTGATAACTTGTACAGGAATGAATGTCTCTTCCTATGTTAGTTTCCTCTCCTTGTCTCACCCCCATTTGTAATTAGGAATCATACATAAGTTAAATGAGGCTGACTGAGAACATACTGTCTTAACTCATTGCACAGCTATGTTTTTATTGTTCATTTCTCATGTTGATTTTATTAATTCACTATGTTATTTATGGAATTGCCCATTTTAATGATTATTGTATTTGTGAATTTATAATTGTTTGTTTTAATTGTTTTTACTACTGTTAATTTCTATTTTATTTTTGTCTTTATAAGCTGCCCTGAGTCCCTTCGGGGAGAGAGGGCGAATTATAAATAAAGTTGTTGTTGTTGTTGTTGTTATTATTATCATTATAAATGTTTGTAACTCAGGGACTGCCTGTATATCAGACATGGGCAAATTTCAGCCAGCCAGGTGTTTTGGACTTCAACTCCAGAAATCCCAGCCAGTGTACTGGCTGTTAGGAATTGTGGGAGTTGAAGCCCAAAACACCTGGAGGGCTGAAGTTTGCCCATGCCTGCTGTATATGCACTTTTTACAAGCTTGCACAAGGAAGCCTGGTGCCTCTGTGTGCAAGTAGCTTTCTGATGATGAAATGACCAGCTCTCTTCTGGTATGATGCTCAGCCACAACTCCATAATGTACACCATGGACAAACCTCTATTCACCTTCTCCGAACACCCTAGTAAATATGCCAGTCTGTAGGCTTTCCGTACTGCGTACCCTGCTTTCCCTGAATTATTCGTTGCATTTGCCAACATCTTCTGTTTTTTGACAGGCCAGAGACCCATCTAGGCTAAATTGCTACAATGTTCCCAGAAACTGGCACTGTATTTCTTCTTAACTTTGTCATTGTCAGTGTTAGACCAGAGGAATGTTTTGGCACATTCCAACTCTGAAAGGATGATAAAGCTGTGAGGATAGCTGAAAGTGAACAGAAACAAACGGTGTGTGAAACTGTAATCTAGAATGATGGATTTGTTTCAAGTCCCGCTTACTAAGAGGGTTTGGTTTCCATCTGGTGAACTGCAGTATACTATTTGCAATAAAAAAGAGTTATTCATTTCAACATGATCTTACTTAATCCCGAGGATGTGGGTTTAAATCCTAAAGTCACTGAATAATATTAGCATGATACTCCCATCTGTCTTTGAAAGCTCTGTGATAGAAAGCTCAAAGCAGGTGTTACTTAATGTAATAAATACCAGTGAATACAGAGTCAAAGAGTGTGAGAGAAAGAGAAACACAGTGAGAATCTCCTAAATAATAAAAGATAATGGAATAATGTACAGTAGAGTCTCACTTATCCAACACTCGCTTATCCAATGTTCTGGATTATCCAACACATTTTTGTAGTCAATGTTTTCAATATATCGTGATATTTTGGTGCTAAATTCATAAATACAGTAATTACTACATAGCATTACTGCGTATTGAACTACTTTTTCTGCCAAATTTGTTGTCTAACATGATGTTTTGGTGCTTCATTTGTAAAGTCATAACCTAATTTGATGTTTAATAGGCTTTTCCTTAATGCCTCCTTATTATCCAACATATTTGCTTATCCAACATTCCAGGGCCGTAGCCAGAAAAAAATTTCGGGAGGGGTTTTGAAAATTTCGGGGGGGGGGGTTGAACCCCTAGCACATACCCCTCCCCGCTACAAACCTGTCAATATCTGCTTGAGATAGTGCCTGGAGGGACTCTTAATGTTTTGCATCTCATAGACTTAGCATGGGGATTTGGTTAACCAGTTAAAATTCATGAGTAAACGAGATTTTTTTTTTATAACTTGAAAAATTTCGGGGGGGGGGGGTTGAACCCCTAAAACCACCCCCTTGCTACAGGCCTGCAACATTCTGCCAGCCCGTTTATGTTGGATAAGTGAGACTCTACTGTACATGGATGTAACAACTGTGGTTGAATCTTTAACTTTCTCCCTCTCCTCCTCTTCTACTTTCTCTTTCTTTTTCTTCTTTTTGTTAAAAGCTAATTGGGTTGTTGTATGTTTTCCGGGCTGTATGGCCATGTTCCAGAAGTATTCTCTCCTGACGTTTCGCCCACATCTATGGCAAGCATCCTCAGAGGTTGTGAGGTATGGAGACACTGAGAATGCCTGACATAGACGTGGGTGAAATATCAGGAGAGAATACTTCTGGAACATGGCCATACAGCCTGGAAAACATACAACAACCCTGTGATCCCAGCCATGAAAGCCTTCGACAACACATTAAAAGCTAATTGTTCACCCACAGTATTCATTACTTAATCTTTCGCCTTCTCTAACAAAAAAATAACATCTTTGGGAGCAGGGGTGCACCTACACTGTAGAACTAATGCAATTTGACACAACTTTAACTGCTATGGCTCAACTCTGTGGAATCATGAGCAACATAGTGTGGTGAGGCACCTGCACAATTTGACAGAAAAGTCTAAAATTGCAACTCCCATGACTCTTATCACATTGAGCTATGGTAGTAAAAGTCGTGTCAAACCGCATTAATTCTACAGTGTACTCAACCAGTTTTTTGGGTAACTTAACCCAAAGAACTGGTTGACTCTCTACAGGGCAATAGCCAGAAAAAAAAATTAGGGGTGTGGGTTGAAACATTTTTTGGCAAATCATGAAAAGTAGTTTCATAACGCAAAATAATTTAGAAATCAGGCTCCATCGATAAACTTCAGTGGACACTCAATAGTGCAAGTCCAATCATTCTTTCTTGCCCCATTGTGCTTCTTATGTATGTCGTCAAATGTTTAAGAGTTGAAAATTACCTATATATTGTCACTGATTTTTAGATATGCCAATTTAAACTCTGTGTGTACGCACACAGAGAGAGTAGAAATGGGCATATCTAAAAATCAAGATCAGTGACCCATACATATTATCAAATTTTAGGAGAAATTAACTTATAAACCTTTAAAGCAAGCACAAATTATCACAGTTGTTATATACCTGGAAACAGTATAAAGGGGGTGAAGGCATAGCAATGGGAACTCTACTATCTGGAAAAGGGGAAGGGAGGGAGCAAGGAAGGAAAGGCTAGTTTTCTATTAGGAACCTGCCTCCTATCTCGCAGCAAAATATTATTATCATGATTTCATTTCTATCCCTCTTTTTCCCATGGGTGGGATTCAAAGCAGTGTACAAAGATTTAAGAACACAAATACATGTATATAAATAAATAATATACATAATCAATTAAAACATAAGCCAATTTAAAGAAATAACTCAATTTAAATACAGCAGGGAGGCAGAGCAGCCTTAAATAACCTGCAGCTTCTATCAACTGCTCCCACCAAGTCTGGTCTCCTTCATAAGGGCCTTCAAATTCCTCCCCCATACCTTAGGCTTTGCCTGACAATTATGGGTGGGCCGACTTGGTTGCTTCCACTTTATCGGCTCTTGCTGCAAGTAATGACAGTATGACTAAATTGTCAAAATTTGCTTGAGATAGTGCCTGCAGTTCTGGAGGGACTCATTTAATTTTTGCTTCTCATTGACTTAGCATGGGGATTTGGTTAACCAGTTAAAATTCATGAGTAAAGCAAGATTTTTTAAAAACCTTAAAAATTTCAGGGAGGGGGGGTTTGAACCCCTAAACCCCCTCCCCCTTGGGTACAGCCCTGCCTCTTTATGCTCCGAGTCCTCGTTCCTCAGGAGGACTAGTGCTACATGGTCAGGAGATTAACCTTCTGGCTGCTAAGAACTTCAGTACCACCTCTGTTGAATTCCCTCTCTAATAAAATTAAGCAAGTACTTTTTGATGCTAGGTCAAGATAGAGCTTTTCCTTTCCACATTGCTTGGGGTACGATGTAGATATATATAACTGTCCCTCCATATCCATGGATTCTGAACACCTACAGCTTGAAAATATTCCTTTCCCACAGAATAAAAGGAACCTTGATATTGCCATTTTTGTAATAGATACCATTGTATATAATGGCATTTGATGGATTTTGCATATCATAGGGATCCTGGAACCAATCCCCAGTGGACACCAAGGACCAGAGGCGGTCCAACCATAAGGCGAACTAGGCATTTGCCTGTGGCGCCATCGACCCGGGGGCACCATCGTCCTGGGAGGAGGGCGCCACTCTCCGCCTCCTTCTCCTTCAGGTCTCCTGGCGGCCGCGCTGGGCCTCCCACTGCCCGCGCTGGGCCTTCCGGCCAGCGCAGGCCCGCCTTCACACCACGTGAGCCCACCTTTGGGACCTTCAGAGATTGTGAGGTCTGTGGGAACTTGGAAGCTATGTGGGGTTTATATATCTGTAGAAAGTCCAGGGTGGGAGAAAGAAGTCTTCTTTGAAGCAGGTGTGAATGTTGTAATTAATCACCTTGATTAGCATTTAATGGCCCTGTGGCTTCAAGGCCTGGCTTCTTCTTGCCTGGAAGAATCTTTTTTTGGGAGGTGTTAGCTGTCCCTGATTGTTTACTGTCTGGATTTCTTCTGTTTTCAGAGTGTTGTTGTTTATTTATTGTCCTGATTTTAGAGATTTTTTTAAATACTGAGGGCTATCTGGGTTATCTAAGTCCACACTGCTCTATATCCCTGTTCAATGTTCAGTGCTAAATTCGCAAATATAGTCATTCCTACATACCATTACCATGTATTGAACTGCTTTTTCTATTGATTTGTTGTAAAACATGATGTTTTGGTGCTTAATTTGTAAAATCATAATGTAATTTGATGTTTAATAGGCTTTTCCTTAATCCTTCCTTATTATCCAACATTTTCACTTATCCAACGCTTTTATTTTTCAGTGATTGGTTTGGGGGGGGGGGGGTGCCAAAAATTCTGTTCGCCTACACTTGAAAAATACCTAGGGCCGGCTCTGCCAAGGACCCACTGTATATTGCTTTTATTGATGATGTGAGACTTCCTTTTCCTTCCCTCGTTTTTTGTTTGTAATTTGTTACTGTCACTTTTATGTAGGGTTTATGCAGACTTTTTACAGTCAGTGGTATATCAATCTGTATAATAATAATAATATCTATAGTATTACCAGACTATACTAGTACAGTAGAGTCTCGCTTATCCAACATTCTGGATTATCCAATGCATTTTTGTAGTCAATGTTTTCAATACATCATGGTATTTTGGTGCTAAATTCGTAAATACAGTAATTACTACATAGCATTACTGCGTATTGAACTACTTTCTCTGTCAAATTTGTTGTATAACATGATGTTTTGGTGCTTAATTTGTAAAATCATAACCTAATTTGATGTTGAATAGGCTTTTCCTTAATCCCTCCTTATTATCCAACATATTCGCTTATCCAGCATTCTGCCGGCCTGTTTATGTTGGATAAGTGAGACTCCACTGTAATATGAAATACTGTGATTTCTATTCCATATGTTCAAATAGGCTCTACATTGCTTCCTGGTAAATGAGAACATGTGTTAATTGGTAAACCTCTTATATTATTTTGATGGATGTGGTATGTATCTAGAGCGTAATCTCATTCATTATGTGTGTCCTTGAATGCAGGAGGAAAGTGAAATGTAAGAAAGCATGAGTAAAGAGAGTGGTTAGCACTGTAGAAATGTTTAGACTATGCTTGGTAGATTTTGCAAGACCATTAGAAGCTTGTTCATGCTAGCAGAACTTCTATCCTTGATATGTGATAGAAAGGAAACCACAAAAAGAGGAGATCCAGACTTGAACTGTCTTCCAAATTTCCATTAGTGTTAAGGGAAAGAGCTGCTTCTGGCATTCTTCCTCCAGTGGAATAGGAGAACTGCCCAGTTTCTATTTTGTACACTCTTTCTATGAGTTTCTGGGCTACATAATTGTGGTAGCAAAGCAAAATCATACCAAACAATTATGAGATTAGTTGTAATTTGAACACAATTAATAATGATAAATTAAAACAGAAGAGTTCTGAAATCGCTGTTATGCACAATGTTGAGGTAGATGGGGGAGAAATGAATCTTGCCTGAAAGAAAGCCAAATATAGATTACAAAGGAATCCCATCTATAATGTCAGCTAAAGTGCTGGTTATTTTAATTTGTGTAATACAATGAAATGCAATACAGGAAGCAAAGTATTTATAGGAAGACCTTATGCTGGGAAAGAATGAAAGCTTATTTGTTGTCTGCTACTTTAGAGGAGAGGGGAAATCTTTCAAGAGCTATTCATGCATGGAAATTTAAACGGTGTGGTTTGCCAAGGTCACGGAAACTGCCAAGTGTGCTTGTAAAGGCAATTGTCATAAACCAGCTTTTATCTGTGCATGTTTCCAAATATTTCAAACAATTTAGAGCCTTAGGGAAGCTCTTTAAAATTAACTTTCTCATCTTGCAGCTTTGTGGGTCTGTTCTCATATGTATCCATATATGGAATGTAAGAAAGACTAGTCTCAATTCATATTAAGAGAGTTTGACATTTAACTCATGATTTTTGCAGTTAAGGCATCTTTAACCAATGCCGGTACATTTCTCCAAGATGTGATCAATCTTAGATCCTTCCTCCCTCCCTTCACCTTATATCCATATAGAGCAGGTATGGGCAAACTTTTTGCCTTGGGGCCACATTGTGGGCTTGGCCGGGAAGGTTGGGCCAGGAGGGAAGGGGGCTGGGCACAAGTCATCCTCAGGTTGTCCTCCCAGCATAAGGACGGGCTTCTCGTCCCATCCTTATGCTGGGAGGAAGGTGGGACATGCGGTGACTGCCTTATTCCTTTTTCGTATCCTCCTCTCCCAATCCTTGGGCTGTCCTCTTGGCAGAATGCTGGGAGGAGGGTGAGACAGACAGTGACTGAGTGTGCTTTGGAGGGCTCTCAGTAACTGCGTACCTTCCTCAAACTATCCTCCCGGCATATATTCCTCCCCCATCTTTTTGGTATAAGGATGTGGTGGATCACCATGTCCTTATGTCAAAAGGACAGGTAAAATGAGGAGGGTGTGAGGTAAGCACCCAGAGGGCCGCAACCGGCCCCCGGGCCTTACTTTGCCCATGTTTGATATAATGCTAGAATTTGCCCTTTAAAGCTTTGGTCCTTTTTGTTGTGTTTTTCTAAAGCATCAATAAGTACTTCAAAAATGGTTCTAAATGTAGTAAAAGCTTACCATAGGGTTGTTTACAGATAAATTCATGTAATTTCCACAGAGTTTTTGTGCACTCAGATTTTATCTAGCCAATAAAGACTCACATGCTTCCAAAATGTCCTGTCACACTTCTTATCTTAAAGAATAGTATCAATATACAGAATTCTCACATAAAAATGTTGTTGATTTTTTTTAGACATATGTGTTCTGAAAGGAAATGTGTTTAGAAATACATGATTTGGGAGAAAGGGAGCACCTCTCTATTCATATGTGAACAACAAGTTTACAGAGGGCTGGGAAGGAGTGAACACATGTGAAAACTGCATAAGTAGTCTATTCCTAAACTTAACGAATTGAAGTTAAACCAAAGAAATGCTGATAATGCTTAGCAAAGTGGAAGGTAGTAGAAAAAGAAGAAATGGCCCTCCATTCCAGATGGACAAACTCAATCAAGGAAGCCATGGCCACGAATCTGCAAGACCTGAGCAGGGCTATTGATGATTGTGTGATCTGGAGCCTTTCCACACAGTCATATAACCCAGAATATCAAGGCAGAAAATTTCACAATATCTGCTTAGAACTGGGTTATCTGAGTCCACACTGCCATATATTCCAGTTCAAAGCAGATAATGTGGGATTTTATTCAGCTGTGTGGAAGGGGCCTCGGAGGTCTCTCATTCATGGGATCACCATAAGTTGAAATCGACTTGAAGACACTTAATGACAATTGTTTTACTTTAATATTTATTTATTTATTTATTTGTGACATTTATATCCCACCCTTCTCACCCCGAAGGGGACTCAGGGTGGCTTACAAGTCATATGTACATACATTATATTATATTATTCGTATAGCACAATATAAGCATTATATATTGCTATATCGTACTATAACACTATATTGTAATATTATTAGTAATATTACATGTAATATAAATATACCATTATAATAATGTATTATTATATTGTATTACATTATAACATTATTAATATTATATGCATATACAATATATTATATTATTAGTATAGTATAATATGGTTATACTATACTAATAATAGTATGAAAACATGCCAAGGTGAGTAGATCAATAGGTACCGCTCCGGCGGGAAGGTAACAGCACTCCATGCAGTCATGCCGGCCACATGACCTTGGAGGTGTCTATGGACAACGCCGGCTCTTCGGCTTAGAAATGGAGATGAGCACCAACCCCCAGAGTCGGTCACGACTGGACTTAACATCAGGGGAAAACCTTTACCTTATAATATGGTTATTATATATTATTATATTGTTATATGGACACAGGAGACATGGTGGAATGATCAATTTGTATTATGTTTTATTGAATTTTTTGTGAATAATTCAGACTTGTCATCTATTTGGAATTCAGATAATATAAATATGAACACAGGTGCCATGTTCAAATGTATGTATGTATGTTCTTATTTGTTTTGGTGCACTTATTCTAGTAATAAAGAAAGGATGTATATTAAATCTTTTCACCTAATGTTGTTGCTCAGTCTTGATCCTTTAGAGAAGAGGTTGTAGCACCTGAGGTGGGCATGACTGATTTTTCTCAGTAGTTAGAAAGATGCAACTAAGAAATGCTATGCTGAGAAGGTTGTACTGACAAAGTCAGGTTGCTGCTGAACATGCAAAACTAGAGAAATCCTCATATATATCTAGTTCAGTAACACAATAAAGGGAAGGAGATCATGAGTAGTTTACACGTGATACAAATGTCTACATAGCAGCATTATGACATCTATTGTAAGTCAACCACTGCATTAGGAGTAGCACTAAAGTATCTATTTGTCCTTTCTCATCATTAGTGGTCATCCGATAGCTATTGTAGCTTTATGAAACCTCCCGCCATTAGGTTGCATCCATGACCTGGTGGATCTTACAACACCTTCATTCCACATATGTAGTGACTGATTGGATATGAATCAAGTCCAAGAATGACAAGGGAGTCCAGACAATAACTTCCTGGTGATTTCAGTGCTGTTTGCTCTTGAGAAAGTAATTTCTGAGTTTGAAGAGACCTACATTCCTTTTTGCCATTCCACTACTAGCATTCATTTGAACCTAACATCTATGTTTTGTAGATTTCAGAGAACTGGTTTTCTTGGTAGCAAAGTTGGTAAAAATGAAAGGGGGATCATGTTATAATAATCAAAACTCAGTTGCTATCCTCTTTTGGCAAAATTCCCCTGTACTAAGCAAAGCAAGCCAAGTATTTCTGATCACCGAAAGCTGACTTTCACTACCTACTATGGAGAGAGAAAATGGAGAGAACAAAAAACTTGGATGAGGTCACTGGCTTGTATAATTGTATAGTGAATGAGTGCATTAGGAGGTTTACTGTGATACTGGACCTGTGTATGTCAGGTTCCTAAAAGGATTGCTTTCCAGGTACCCCTTATTGTAAGGCATGTCTTTTGTTTGAGCATTGGGATGTTTTTCTTTTTCTTTTCTATAGACTGAATAAGGTGAAATGCATGTGCCCACCATGTAGTTTATGATTGTGAGCATTGTGTTAATTTCACAAAGAAACACATGGCTATGCTAACCGAAATTAGGCAGAGCACAAACTTCTTAAGAGCTATTTTCCAATGATTAACACTGCATATCATAAACTTCAGCAATCTCTTCTTGCTAGCAATCCTAGCAAACACTGTGGAAAAGGGTGTGTGTGAAATTATGCATAGGAATGTAATTACACATGCACCAGATTGTTGTCAATATTCTTTTTTTAAAAAAACCTATAGACCATTTACAGTTGCTCAAGGTGTTTTAAAATTCACGTCGTCAAATATGCTGCAAAAAAAAAGGAAGGAAAAATCTGACTCTCCCAGAGAAAAATTCAGTCAAAAGATCAGCCATGAGTCTTGGGTCATAAAAAGTGAAGCAGGGTGCATGGTGAAGAAAGAGGAGCTCATTGTAATACTAGAACCTGGGATCATACAATTAAATTGACTGGTGGGGGGTTTGGGACAGACAAAAGGGGATACTTTTTCACTCAGCCTGCAGTTAAACTCTGGAATTTGCTGTCACAAAATGTGGTGACAGCCACAAACTCAGATAGCTTTAAAAGAGGATTAGACAAATTCATTAAGGATAATGCTATTAATTGCTAGCTGTCTGAGGACCACATGCTGTCTCCTGGGATCAGAGAGAGCATGCCTTTAAATTCCAGATGCTGGGGTGTATTCATTTTATTGGACCCTTTTGGGGCAAAACAGTTTAACCTACAATCCAGAGAATTACTGAGATGGGCAGTGGGTAAGCTCTCTGCACTACCTTAGCATGCTAGAAAACAGCCAACTCCTTGCCTTCAAAGCCAGGACTGAGTAGAAAAAAACTGGTGTGTAATTTGCCGTTCATTTTATTTGAAGACAGTGCTAAACATTATAAATCTTAAAAGACCTCAGTCTAAGGCTATGAGTCTTTGGAAGATACTTGGAATTCCTTCTAAGTAAATTTATTTTAGTTTCAGTAGCTCACTGTAAAGGAGAATGATCTGCTCTAGGTATAAAATTGTAGATGCAATTATGCACTATGCCTTTAAACCTTCTGTATATATTTGTGCGTAAATCAACTTCAAGTATAAGTCAAGGGGAGATTTTGAGGCAAAAAGTATGAATTTTGATATGAAGTCAAGAGTCATTAAGTATCTTGCTCAACTGCAAGATCCTTAAGGGAACTTCCATTAACTATGGATAGCATACATTCATATCAGTTATTGTCAGGACCCAGGCTGCAGAGCACCAATAACCATGCGCAGAGACCAGAATCTATCTAATATCTTTATTAAAGGAATATATAAAGTCAATAAAAACAAGTGAAGAATATAGTTCAGAAGTAGACCTTTCAGGAAAGGTCAAATATAGTCCAGGAAAACAATGTCCAATATGAGATATTAAAGTCCAAAGTTATAATCCACTTCATCGAAACACACACTATTTGACAAGCAATAGTGTGGGGAACTGTCCATAGTCTTTGAGGCTTAAGGTAAATCCGAAGGAAACTGGAAAACAAGGCTTGAATCAGAGAAGCAAGGTCCGTGGTTTAAAACGCAAGGCAAGGCAAGACTTGAAACTTGGCAAGATCAAACTTGAAACAAGGCAAACATGAATCAAAAACTGAGTCCATAGAAGTCCATGGTACAAGGCTGGGCTGGAAACTTGATCCGGGATCTGGGAACTGGAGTACGAAGTCTACACACGATTTCACTCCTCAAGCCGACGAATTGACTCCGCAACGATTCCTTTGCGGGCAAACACCTATATAGGATCTTGTTTTCCCGCCAAGGAACACTTTCTCTGGGGAACAAGAAACGAAACCTATACTGTGTCCAGATGCATGACTCCTTAAAGTTTCCCAAGGGAAGCAGACTTAATCAGCTAATTGTCTGGCAGCTATCCTGGCGCTCCGGCGAGTCGCCTCTCGAGCGCCCCTATCTTGATTATAATAATCCCGACGAGAAAATGGGGGAGATTTCTGCTCAAGGCTTGTTTGGCTGACTTCTTGTGGGCAAACATCTTGCAGGTGCAAGGGCTCCAATTCTGGCTGAAACGGTGGGAAACCCAAGTTTTCCTCTTCATCTGCCTCAATAGTACCAGGAACGGGACTACATGGCCCATGAGTCATCACAGTTATCACCATTCTTATCATACTCAAAAGGCTCATACACCATGCCATAGCCAGAGGGGGGGGGGTTTAAGGGTTCAACACCCCCCCTGAAATTTCATGAGTAAACCAGGGGTTTTTTTTAACTTGACACATTCCGGGGAGGGGAAGTGAAACCTTAACCCCCCCCCCACAGCACCACCACCACTACTACCCTCTGGCTATGGCCCTGTTCTTCTCCAACCTTTTCCATTCTGATATACACTGACACACATAAGAAATACAGAACATGATTCTGAAGGAATAAATAATGTGATACCATAGTATATCATGCATTTAAAGGATTTTAAAGTACTATTATTAGACATTTCAAGAACATGTGCATCAGTATGAGACTAGGTTTGCATTATGATGCAATCCATTAACTGTTGGTCAGTGAATTTTTGGCGCGTTGATATTCTAAAATATCACAAACATAGAGATGATTTTGTGGAACCCCGGTGGTGAAGTGTGTTAAAGCACTGAGCTGCTGAACTTGCAGACTGAAAGGTCACAGGTTCAAATCCTGGGAGCAGAGCGAGCGCCCGCTGTTAGCTCCAGCTTCTGCCAACCTAGCAGTTCGAAAACATGCCAATGTGAGTAGATCAATAGGTACCGCTCCGGCGGGAAGGTAACAGCGCTCCATGCAGTCATACTGGCCACATGACCTTGGAGGTGTCTACGGACAACGCTGGCTCTTCGGCTTAGAAATGGAGATGCGCACCAACCCCCAGAGTCAGACATGACTGGACTTAACATCAGGGGAAACCTTTACCTTTACCTTAGAGATGATTTATTTTGTTTCCATGTCTGTTAGGCCCCTTTCACACAGCTGTATAAAATCCCACATTATGTTTTGGACTAGGTTATATGGCTGTGTGGACTCAGATAACCCAGTTCAAAGCAAATATTGTGGTTTATTTTGATATTCTGGGTGATATGACTATGTGGAAGGGCCCTCTGACATTTTGAAGCCATAATTTCATTTTGGTTTTGCTTTGTTCTGCATTTTTAAAACAAATGTTTATAACGAAACTTTTTTTTTGTAAGAACATGCATGTATACATAAGAATAATATCTCGAGAATATAACATTAACATTGAATAAAGACTCAACTCTTTTGGGAGAGAGATTTCTAATCTAGTAGAGTCTGACTTGCTGAATTGAACCCTAAAAGTAGGAGCATCTTTATTGTCAGCATATCTCTCATAGTGCTTCTTTTAAATAACATGTCAGTTTTTCTGTACGTTTGCTTGGCCAAAAGTTTTTCTTTCTCTCAGCCATTTGCAGCTGATGGATACATTGCGCAAGACTTAAATTTAACTTTGGCAACGACAAATTGTCTTCAGCAAGGACGTTTTCACTCCCTCTTGCATTCCTGCCAGTCTGCCTTCCAGTCTTCCTTATCTGTCTGGGCATGAACCAGGAAGGAGTGCCAGTTTATCATGACATATTTACATTATGCTGCGAGGTGAGCTGGATGAAAAAATTCAACTTGTAAACATTTGAGGGATAGGCCCATCATTTTTGCTTATGGAATTTCTGTAACACAGGGATGGGCAGAAGGCAGAATGAGTATCTGTTTTTAAATCTCTATGTGATTTTCAGCATGTCAACACTAATGATACATCAAAAATCCTTCTCCCCATAATCTTTCTGAAATCAAGAATTGTTCAAAGAGAGAGAGAGAAAAAAAACCAGGAGCAAGATTGTGTGTGAAGAATAGAATTTTAGAAAGTGTTAGTTCTAGTTTTGGTTTTTGTCATTCTGTCTGTTCAAGTTGACTCAGAATAATGGCAACGTTTGTTCTTGTGTGACTTCTATTCATTTCCAACTTATGGAAACCCTAAGCTGAAACCAGCATGGGATTTTCTTGTCAAGATTTGTTCAGCTGGGTTTTCCCTTTGTTTTCCATTAAGGCTGAGAGAATATGAATTGCCCAAAGCCTCCCTGTGTTTTTTGATGGTGAGGTGTGTATTTAAAACTTGTCCTCCAGAGTCATAGTCCAAGACACAAATTCCTACATTATTCTGGCTCTCTTTGGCAACTACATCCAAGAGTTTTATTGGCAATATTTATTTAGAGAAGATATACCAATGCCTTCCTCTGAGGCTGAGCGTATATTTTGTCCATAGACACCCAGTGGGCTCCCATGACTCTGGTCTCTGAAGTTCTAGAACGACAGTAGACCACACTGGTTGTCTCCAATTCTGATATTTGAAATTAATTCCCGGGGTGACCTCAAACTTAGAGAATCTTCTTCTTCCATTTGGTAGACCAAAGGGTTATATCATTCATTTTTAATTAAATTATTTATATTGCCCTCTCTCTGAACATCTGGCGTTGGCATACAACAAAAGTCTGAACACATTACAAGCGGTAATTTTGAAGTCTACAAGCACATTAAGCCATTTAACTTGAAGATGGGTTGAGATCAGTTGAAACAAGTTAAACCATAAATTTAAATACGAATTTGGATACACTCAATCAGGCTCTGAAGAATTTAACAATAAAAATAGAACTTACAACACTGGTAAAATTATATAAGTAGCATAAATACAACAGAAAATTGGTTATATAGATTTATTCTAAATTCCCGACGAAATGTCAGAGGTGGCATTTAGAACAATTGTCTGAATCAGGTACATTGTAGTGAACAGTTATATGTTCCATCTTTTGCAGTTATGTCACAGAATTTGATCAGGCCAACCTGCTATTCCACTATAGTCTCATTAACATAGGTAATAGATATGTATTATGTTGAACACCTTTGATATTGCACTGCCCTTCGATAGTGCAATTGCACTAGTTCACTAGTCCATGGCCTCATGATCAGACTTCTGTTCACCCTTGTCACCCAATTTCCTGCACACCTGCAATTTCTTAATTTAGCACAATTGCACAACTTGAGCATTAAAAACAAAAAAGCAAGGATAAATATAAAATAAATGGAAAAAATCCAGCTTGGGAATAATAAGGCTTAAGAGGGAAGAGGAGAAAAATTCAACCTCTTAATATCATGTGACTGCAAGCACAGAAGCAAAATGAGCCATCACACAATGGGAGGTAGTGGGGGTATAATGGGATGAGAAGCTATTGATGGGTTTTAAGCTATCAATCGCTAGGGGTGGAAGAATAACTCAGGAAGGGTGAATTCAACAGCAGTGTGTGATGCATCTGTAATGCTGGCTTGTCTGCCTTCTGTGATAAAATCCTCCATGTATATCTGTTATTGTCAATATTAGTGGGTTTCTGTAAAATTGTTACTGTTATTTGGTTTTAGCCCTAGAGATGGCTCTCATAACATTGGTATTGCATGAGCTGTAAAAGGAGAGGCAGCTGTGATGAGAGACCTTCTCAAGGACTGCTTAGGTGATCTATCAGTTTGGGAGACACAAGGGAAACTTGGGTGGTGACCTTTCACCTAGATCTGTCAGAGTGCCCAAGTGATTTGGCAGAGACATGCTTCTGCGACTCTTAACTCCTTCAGTTTTCTAAGCTCACCGATATTTACGGGTGGCAGGGGACTGCAAAATGACACCTGACTGCTGCATTTGAGACACTATATTATTTTTGGAAGGCCATGAACTTTATAATGAAAGATGTGCCAAAGTTGTTTGGGAAATTATACTTGCTGCAGCCTTCTTGTATCCTGTTTTCTGCAATAAGATTATCCTGGTCCACAAGGGCCATTTGAGGTCCTTTTTTATTATGTGATGACTTGTTACAATCTGCACTGAACCAAGCTGGGGTGAAGTGTCTATTTCCATGTCCCTCTCTTCAGAGCAATCATATTTTGACTATTTTGAAAAGATGTAGAAATATTGCTGGTGGTCTTTCAAAATTTTAAAAAGGAACATATTGCACATTAATGTGCATTAGCAGAGCTTGATTCTTTTGGTACAACTCCTAGAACAATGGTTTTTAACCATTTCTTTAATATGGATCCTCTTTAAAGATCTTTTGTTGCTTCTGATCACCAAGTATATAATGTATCAGGTATCTGAAGCCAAAATGGTAGTAGCATCAAGTAATATGAGGAAGTGGGGCATTGTTTCCTAGTTGTTTGTGTGCAGATGAGGGATCAAGCTTTCTTCTCATTCCTCCACACCACCAGTGAGTGGGTGAGAGGACACACACATCTCCACTCGTACAGTGAGAGTGGTAAGGTGGGAATGGCAGCCAAGAGCCCCATTCCAGCAATGTGCTCTAGTAGAGAGTATTTTCCCCCATGGGGTGTTTCTGAAGCATTTTTCTATCAGTGGTAGGAATGCTATGATTTCAGCCTCTCCAGAATTGCCTTGAGGCCAATAAACTGACTGGGAGCAGGTGAGCCAGACCATGAGCCAGGCCATTAATTTAGAGAAGGATAGCATCTGCCAGTGGTGAGCAAGACATGTTGGTCAACTCTGGTACAAATATTGTAAGTTAGCCTATCTTTGCCCGGGCAATGTAGTAAATAAAACTTAAGAAAAGGACCTGTGTGTTTAGTTAATTACTATTCAATTGGCAGGTTAATTCTGAAATTCCAATTTAAAATGGCTGAAAGTGAAGAGGAGCTGAGGAGCCTTATCACCAAGGTGAAAGAAGAAAGTGCAAAACCTGGGTTGCAGTTAAACATCAAGAAAACCAAGATTATGGCAACCAGACTTACTGATAACTGGCAAATAGAGGGAGAAAACATGGAGGTAGTGACAGACTTGATATTTCTAGGTGCAAAGATCACTGCAGATGCAGACTGCAGCTAGGAAATCAGAAGACATTTACTTATTGGGAGGAGAGCAATGGCCAACCTCGGTAAAATAGTGAAGAGCAGAGACATCACACTGGCAACGAAGGTCCGCATAGTTAAAACGATGGTATTCCCCATAGTAACCTATGGATGCGAGAGCTGAACAATAAAGAAGGAAGATGCTTTTGAACTGTGGTGTTGGAGGAAAATTCTGAGAGTCCCCTGGACTGCAAAAAGATCCAACCAGTCCAAACTCCAGGAAATAATGGCCAGACGCTCACTGGAGGGAAGGATATTAGAGGCAAAGTTGAAATACTTTGGCCACATAATGAGAAGACAGGAAATCTTGGAAAAGATCATGATGCTGGGGAAAATGGAAGGAAAAAGGAAGAGAGGCCGACCAAGGGCAAGATGGATGGACAGTATTCTTGAAGTGACTAGCTTGACCTTGAAGGAACTGGAGGCGGTGATGGCCGACAGGAAGCTCTGGCGTGGACTGAATGAATAAACAAATGTTTGTTTTAAGGAAATGAATTATGTAAAACCTTTTTGTTATAAACTTTTCAATGTAATTTGTTTAAATTATAGTACCACCAAAAATATTTAGGGTGTAAGGGGCACAGGACACATACAAAAGTTAAAATAAATGTGAATAACATAGGCGGGGGGATGGCAAAGCTTACCAGTTGCTCTTCAGGGCAACAGAGTGAGTGGCTGGGGACTCCCCAGGGGTTGAAAGCATGAAGAATGGGTGCTCGCGGAGATCCCTACAAACATCTCCCAACTGCTGTTTGTACATTCACACACTTTGGCACTGGGGTGTGTATGTGTGTATGTAAGCAATTGCCATGGCCACCAACCAACTCCCATGAGGTTTGTCATAACTTGACAGGTGCTATAAAGGGATATATATATATATATATATATATATATATATATATATATATATATATATATATTCATGTACTCACTAGCAGTATCATTTAAAAAATTCTGCACTTAGAAAGATGACAGATTTAATAAATAATAGAACTGAATATATAAAGCAAGCTAGGCAATTTGTCTTTTCTAATGGTTTAATTGGCACAGTTTAATTTTGCTAACTACCATTCATTGAAACTGGAGGAAAGTGGATGGCTTAAGGCTTTATTTTTTAAAAGAACATGTCTACCTACCTATCAGCAAAAAATGTGTCATGTTGCTGCTAAAATCAGGTAACATCCATGTTAGAGGGACAATAAATCTGCCCCCAGTTTTAGTTTAAACCTCAAAGAGCTTTCCAAGGTGCTGAATTGTGTCAGACCATAGATCATGCTAATTATGAGTAATCCAACAGTATCTGAAGTCCCCCATCCCGAGAACATTTCCCATGATTGTCACAACTTTCATAGGTTGGGAATAGAAGAGAGCATTTACAGTAGGTTCTTTAGTAGAAATGCTGATCTGGAAATCATTTCTCACATTAAGGATATTTGAAATATACTGCTCTGAGACGTGGTGTTTTCTATCTGAACGAAAGTTGTTGATTATTTGGCTCACTTAAATAGATATAGGCACACTCCCTTCTTGCTATAATCTTGCCTTGTTCTATGTTTGTTGCTGTCATATTATTATTCTTGGCAAGATTTATTTGGAGGAAGTTTGCCATTTCCTTCTTAGGGTGAGTCAGTATGACTTGCTCAAGATCACCCAGTGGTTTCTGGTGGGGATTCAAACTCTGTGGTTCCTCAATTCCTGTCCAGTATTCAGACCACTACACCATGCTGGTTTGTTGTTATTATTGTTGCTGTTGCTATGTGCCTTCAACTAATTTCTCACTTATGACAACCCAGAGCAAAATGTATAATGGAGTTTTCTGTGACTGAGAGTGTGTTACTTGTTCAAAGTCACCAGGGGGTTTCCATAGCCAAGTAGGAAATCAAATCTGATTTCAGAGTTGTAGTCCAGTACTCAGAACACTTTAGCATGGTGATTTGTTGTTTTAGGTTAAATGTGTGGAGTGAGGGGGAAGTTTTCATATGCAGAAAACTGGGTAACAGCCAATGGAGTCCTAACTCAGTTTTCTATGTGCAAGGTTTTTATTCAGAATAGAAGGGAGCATTTACAATGCATTCTGATAGTGGTACAATTCAGGTACAGTCTGACCACATTACAATCTTATTTTCTTTTCAAACTAATGCATACATTTTTATTTAAAGCACTTGACTCAGTTGTACAGGAAAATTGTTGTTTAAAATATTCTAGAATAGTGCTAAGGGAAACTACATGCCATTTATTTATTTATTTGTGGCACTTTTACCCCGCCTTTCTCAACCCCCAAGGGGACTCAAGACGGCTTTACAATATAGAAAATAAATAATAAATAAAATAAAAAAGCTTTATTTGTAATCTGCACTCTCTCCCTGAAGGGACTCAGGGCGGCTGCCATGATCAAAAATGGCAAACATTCCCTATGAGGAGTGGCTTAAAGAGTTGAGCATGTTTAGCCTGCAGAAGAGAAGGCTGAGAGGAGACATGATAACCGTGTATAAATATGTGAGGGGAAGTCATACGGAGGAGGGAGCAAGCTTGTTTTCTGCTGCCCTGGAAACTAGGACGCAGAACAATGGCTTCAAACTACAGGAAAGGAGATTCCATCTGAACATCAGGAAGAACTTCCTAACTGTGAGAGCTGTACAACAGTGGAACTCTCTGTCCTGGAGTGTGGTGGAGGCTCCTTCTTTGGAGGCTGTTAAGCAGAGGCTGGATGGCCATCTGTCGGGGGTGCTTTGAATGTGATTTTCCTGCTTCTTGGCAGGGAGTTGGACTGGATGGCTCACAGGGTCTTTTCCAACTCTATGATTCTATTCAGTGCCGTATACAATAATAAAATGCAAACAATAAAATTTAAAATGAAAAGAGGAAAAGGTGGAACAATGTCCTTCACAGTCAGGCAAAGCCAACTTGTGCAGCATATCTCATGCTGAAATATTAATCCCTTTTGCTATCTTCACCATGCTCTGTTATTTACTCACACGTGTCTTGGTTTTTTTGTGCAATATTGGAAGGGCATGCCTTCAGCTGTTTAATTTTCCAAGCTTTCACTTAATTCAATCCAAGAAAAGAATCCAAGAAAGAATGCAAGGAAATGTTGAGTAATTTTACATTCTCAATAATAACAACAACAACAACAACAACAACAACAACTTTATTTTTGTATGCCACCTCCACGTTCTCAATGGGGACTCTCCAACCACTAAGTTGCAAAGGTAAAAACAGAAAATCCAGATGCCCGTTCAATGCATATTTGTAGTTTCTCTAATACTCTTTCTAAAATAAGTATGGTTAACAAATGCTATGGGGACTTGATAGCATACCACTCCTCAACATGGAGTTCTTCCCAATTTTAAATTGAGTCAGTCTGATATTCAATAAAGAAAAATCCCATACCAGTAAATAATGAATAATAGAAAGGTATTGTTAATGTATTTGTCACCATAGGCCTCCCACAGTGATCCTTTCCATTCAGTTGCTCTGAATGCGAATTTTTGAAATACCGGTAGCTTGGTATGTCAACAAAGAGGAGTTAGATGTTTAACAAATGTTTTATGTCTTAGTTAGCAATAAGTATGAATTGATTTACATGGTGAAACTACTGTGGTGATTTCAGGGTTAACTGGTTTGACCTTTCCTCCATTTTATGATTTCTGCAGCAGAGAATAGCTTTGTCTAGTTTTGTTTGTTTTCATTTCTATGATTACCAGAAAGAAGGCAGGCCAAGAAATCAGTTCTGGTTTGTAGTGCTATGCAGTACACCCCTATAAACTCGCATTTTATGTTATTCAAGTGTCTTAAATAAACAATATATTATTTTGAAAGCTGGAAGGAAACACAAAAATGAAAGTTTCCAAGATTCACGGCAAATATGCAGGTTTAGAAGGGGAAATATCACAGGGCATAATCAAACATATCCATCCATTGCACCTTAAAGGCATCATTGTCATTTTATTTGGCTTTATCTGTACTGGTTGTGTTTTCTTTTAAAGAGTAGTGAAAGTGAATTTCATGAAAATGTTTCGCTGTTTTGGAAATTGGTGAGAGACTAGAAAACTAAGAGAGAACGTTTGCTTAACCAGAGTAAGGATAACAATCAATAGTTAAATACTCTATAAATTCATTTTAAAATCTCTTGGGTTATTTCATTTTTTCCCTATCTTTAAGCAACACTCTGTTAATAGATTGGTTCAGTCCAAAGCTCTTTGTGTTTTCATGTTCATGAACTTGCTCCATGTATACAGAATTTTCTCATTCCCTTTTGAAGAAGGAACCCAGTGTTGGGGTTCCTTTGCCCAGAAAATTTATTTAGTCCATCTTACCGTGTTTCCACGAAAATAAGACAGTATCTTACATTAATTTTTGCTCCTAGATGTGCTAGGTCTTATTTTCAAGGGATGTCTTATTTTTCCATGAAGAAAAATTCATATTTATTGTTGAACAAAAAAAATGAACATTTATTATATACTGTACAGTAGTTGTCATCACAAACCAGCATAACCAGACAAACCGTGAATCCTATCAATAATTTCTTGTTACTACCATTATTTCTATGTAAAACAATCTATGGTACGTACATTTACCGATCCTGCATGCTCTGATGTTCTGTTCAGCAGGCATGCTTCCAAACAAAAACTTTGCTAGGTCTTACTTTCGGGGATGCCATATATTTAGCAATTCAGCAAAACTTCTACTAGGTCTTATTTTCAGAGGATGTCTTATTTTTGGGAAAACAGGGTAAAAAGTGAGTCTGTTTTTCACATTAAAGCTCCTGTATACAGAATAAATTATAGGGTCATAATAATGCTCTTTTGTATTAGCCTATTTGCAAGAATGCTGTTTTAAGAACAACTGCTGTTTATTATACAAATGCCACAATAGCTTCAAGTTGCAACAAGGCTTGCAAAAACGGCACAAGGCCCTCCTTGAAGAGAGTACAGCCTTACTAATCTTACTTAATTATAATTTAATTTCACAAAAGAGTGAGAAATATGGAAAGTTACACCTGTATTTAGGGCTTTTTCCTTTCTTCATTACCCTAACATGCTTCCGCCAGCACATTTAATGAACAGCCATATGTTTAGCAGCCTCAAGGGAAGTGACTCCAGTCTGGAAATCAATATGTATACGCAGCTTGGTGGTAATGGATGCTTACAGCAGCAGGTTTTTCTGCTAATAACACAACAGGCAACAGTGACTCATTTAGATGAAAGGGTCTTGCGGCTTTAATAGGCAAGATGGATGTTCATTGGGAATATAGAAGTAGGGTTGCCACCTGGGCAGCTTTTGACCAGTCTGGCTGATTGATTAATACCTTGACCTGTTTCTTTTTAATGACCTGTTCATTTTTAAAATATGATAATCCTAATTAGAAGAGTAATTGGTTTTTTTAAAAAAAAGAAATATATTTGGCTTTGTTGGAAATAATTTTATGAAATGCTTCCAGTTCACATTGCCTTTTTCTTTTCCAAGCCCTCCATATTCATAAGTTTACATTGCCATTTCTGATTATTTGTGAACTTGTACCTGCTCCTGAATAAGCTCAATCACCTCCCTCTCCTGCTTCTTCTCATCCTGTCCCTCCTGTCATGAACCCCAGTCATATCAAGGGAGGGGGGGGGGTTAGGGGTTCAACCCGCCCCCCAAATGTTTTAGATTTAAATAACCTAGTTTACTCATGAATTTTAACTGGTTAACCAAATCCCCCTGCGAAGTCTATGAGAAGCAAAAATTAAAAGTCCCTCCAGAATTGCAAGCACTATCTCAACCAAATTTTGACAGTGCAGTAAGTTTGGAAATGAAGAAGAAGCATTTCAAATATTACCTCAAACTTTATTTTGGTCCAAGAAAATATTGACTATAATCAGACAGAAAAATACTGCATCCACACTTAAAAAGTTGGATGAAATTGTTTCTTTTTTGTACTTAAAATAGTTTTGAAATTAGGCTTTATGCCTGCCAGCTGAATACATAAATTCAGAGTCCAACTAACTTCTAAATTTGTTTTCAGTCTAAGCATTAGTTTAAAACCTTGATTTACATCAATAAATGGATACAAAGGGAAGCATTGCTTAGATTGCCTTTCCAGCTAGGTTGTTAGTTGTCTGTCAGTTGTTTTTAAACTAGAAAGATATTGATTTCAATAAGATTTTCATACTCTAGCACATTCTTGTAAAAATGATTTAAAAAACAATTTTTCATGGAACATCTATGATGCTTTTGGGAACCAATGGGTTAAACATTAAACTCATTCATAATCTTGATCAGCTAAGAATCACAGGAACACCTTATTCAGGTATTGTTGAACCTCTAAGGTGATCTTTCTTTTACATCTTCCCTTTCCTTGTTTTTTTTTTCTGATAAAATGCCTGAAGCTTGGTAAATCATGATATTTATATTCTCCACATGTTCTTTCAGGGAAATGAATCTACATCACTTTGCATTGTTTGTGGATCAGGCTTGATCATTTCTGCCCAAGTCCAAGATATATCATGTATATTCATGTAAATATACCCAAAATATGAAATATGGACTGCTTCTGGCCCCAAACATTTTGAATCAGGAAAACTCAACTTGTACTTTACTTTTACTCTTCATCACATTGTTTCTCCAACCAGATACTCCCTGCCCAAGCTTCTCCACTGCCAAGCACAACGAGGTCCCATCTACATTTCTATATAATCCAGTTTCTGAATGCAGATTAACTGTACTCAACTGGGTTACATGGCAGTGTAGATACAGCCTCAAATGAGCTTCATGATATTTCTTGTACAAGATAGAGGTGCATTTGTAAGTCTTGACTATTAGATCTATCGGGTTTTTTCTATAGTGAAAATCTTAAAGTTGGCCAGTTTTGTAATTTGTAGATTTAAATAAAATATGTGTCCACCTTGAAGTTCTCTACTCTATATATTTATGATATGTCCTCTTCTTTGTGATTTGAGAAGACTAAAGATTATCCTGGTAAAGCTGTGTAGCTGTGCTAGGCTTTCCCCATTTTGTCCGAGTAGTCTTTTCTCTTTGTTTATTATATGAGTCTTTAAACAGTTTGTTTTACAAATTATATTTAGGCCAGCCATGCTATATTTGAACTTTCTTACAAAGAACCTGCAGCATCTGGTTTACAAATTTACAGCACACATCAAAGGATGTTCTAAGGCAAGCTAAAGCTTCCTCCGGCAAAAAACAAAAAAACCGCTATATTTATTTCTACTGCACATGTGTTTATAGTTGACATCAAAGAAGTAGGCTACCTTAGATCAAGGGGTGTTGCATTTTGTTCTCAGTACAATATGTGTACGCAGCAACTCTCGAACCGAAATTAAATAAATGTGATATTTATTATGACTTAGTCTGAGGAATTTTTTGACAGTTGGGTCAGTACAGCCACCGTATCTTCAATATCTTAATTACATATGTTTAAAAGACTGAGTGGTTTCTTCAAGGCTCTCTCCCATTTAGATTTCTGCCTTCTTTTCTGTACTGTTTTAGTCTTGCATCTGAACCTATTGGACTTCAACAATAATAACTTTACTGAAAGAAGATGTGAGTGCCTTTGTACTAGCTTATATGCATTTGAATCTGTGTGAACCCACTCCTAAAGGCATTGCATTTTAGGCCATGTGATGCAATGCAAAAATTGTCTTTTCACATGCACTCATCTAATTATGAAATAATTTATGAATTTTCTCAAATATTTGCTTTCTGACAAGGTGCCTAATTTTGAACTGGCATTTACAAAAATAAAGCAGTGAAGAGATTTTGATTTGGACATGTGGTTCTTGATGAAAATTGTATACAGTGTCCCATCACTACTTCGCTGTTCACTTTTTGCGGATTTGCTGTTTCACGGTTTTTCAATAAACTTTAAAAGACTATTATAAATCATAAAAAATTACCATTTACAGCCAAAGGAAGGGAGGAAGGAGAAGCCAAAGGGAGAGAAAAGGAGCCCAAGCAGCAACTGGAGAAGGAGGTGATTTATCAACACACGATTGGTTGATAAAGACTTAAAATAGTGAACTACTAAAATAATGTATAAATATTAAAATAAATATAGCGTCCCTACTTCACGGATTTTCACTTATTGCAGGTGGTCCTGGAACCTAACCCCTACAATAAGTGAGGGAACACTGCATTTGAAAACACAATTACATAAAGCTTTTATATACCTTGTTTTTCTTAGTTGATATTTGACAAAGATGTCTGCTATTTCTTTGTGATGCCATATGATATTGGTTGTTATATTATTGGTTTGTGTCCACATGCAAATGCAACTTTATACATGCAAATATACACCCACATGCACGTATACACAGATTTCTTGAGTACTGAGACACTATTTCTAATGCATATAAGTCCTGGTAGTTTGCAATTTCCCACAATATACATTTTGCCCTCAAGACAGTTCAGATTTTGTTCCAACTCTGATGATTTCTGTTTCCTCTGCTGAAGAAGCTTGGCTGTATTCATTACTGTCTGTTGTTCCTCTTGGGGTTTTCTATGTTGTAAGACAGATTATAAAAGAGCCAGAAACTTTATATTATTCCATTTGCCAAAATTATAAGTCATTAAAATGAACACTGTATCTCCAATTCTGATATATGTGGGAAAACTTAAATAAATTGAAGTCTAGTCTTCCGGATACAGCACAAGTGCTTATCTTTTAACAATGTAAAAATTGCTTTCTTGTCATTCTGTGTTCCAGGGGTGTGGAGAACATTTGGCCTCCCAGATGTTTTGGACTGCATCTCTCACGGTTCTTTATCATTGACCATCTTGGGTGGGACTGATGGGAGTTCCAGGTCAACTCATTTGAAAGGACAAAGATTCCCATTATCTGCTATATTCTGTTTTCAGAATACCATCTTTGAAGCCCTTCATATAATGCATGGACTGTTTGAATGTACAGTAGAGTCTCACTTATCCAACATAAACTGGCCAGCAGAATGTTGGATAAGCGAATATGTTGGATAATAAGGAGGCATTAAGGAAAAGCCTATTAACCATCAAATTAGGTTATGATGTTACAAATTAAGCACCAAAACATCATGTTAGACAACAAATTTGGTAGAAAAAAGTAGTTCAATACGCAGTAATGCTATGTAGTAATTACTGTATTTATGAATTTAGCACCAAAATATCACGATATATTGAAAACATAGACTACAAAAATGCGTTGGATAATCCAGAACGTTGGATAAGCGAGTGTTGGATAAGTGAGACTCTACTGTACTGCTTTACAATTATTATTTGGTTGTCAGGTTGTATTTTACCCACTGACTTACCTGTGCTCATGAGATATCAAGAGTAGTCTTTCAATCCACTCACTAGCAACAGTTTCACTATTGGTGGAGGATGGAGATAACGCAATTGTTGTCAGTAGACAACAATTTCCTAAATAAAAAAAGAATATCTGAGAAATCTTTCTTCAGGCATTTAGCGGATCGTGGGAGTACAGTGCCAAGGTATGTCAAATTTGGATTGAGTCAAAAGTGTTTCCCAATATTTTTCATAGTTCCATTTTTTCCTGAAGTTTTTGAGAACTCTGTCTTAGTTGTAACAAAATTCTAACTGTTCCTATCTTGTGCTGCCTTCCATTATATTTGTACTGATGTTAAGTTTTGCCATGTAAACTATTTTTCAATAATGATTCTGCTCCTCAAATTTGGAAGGCATAAAAACTACACTATTTACTTGCATGTAGAAGTATTTCCAAGTGTTCTAATATCCTCAAACCATCCAAAACTAATTATATGAAGGCTATCACTCAAAGGTTCCCCAGCAGAATGTTCATTGAATATTACAGGAACATTTTTTGGTGGTCCAAGACACTCTCAGAATGCCTTGGACCTTAATGCTATCGAGTCAAAAGTGGTATCTATCTATCTATCTATCTATCTATCTATCTATCTATCTATCTATCTATCTATCAAACTAACCAATTAGACAACACAAAACAACTCATGAAGGACTAGGCCACAGCGGCACCTGCCTTTCACACATGCGCTCTCGCCCCGCCCCCTCTTCCAGGAAGCTTCACTAGATCCCCAGAAATCCTGGGAATTGCAGGTTTAAAGCTTTCTTTGCCAAATTGCTGCCCGCCTCATCAAACTAAAACAACTACAGTGCAAAACAGGCTTAAGAAAGAGAGAAAGGCCACCTAACTACTAAAATAAGGTATAAATATTAAAATAAATATAGTGTCCCTACTTCACGGATTTTCACTTATTGCTGGTGGTCCTGGAACGTAACCCCCACAATAAGTGAGGAAAAGTGTATAGAGTTAAGTGTTATCAGCATTCTGATGACAGTGAACCCAAAACTCTAGCTAACCTCTCCCAATGGTTTCAGGTATATGTTGAATAGGATGGAAGTCAGAACAGAGTTCTTGGGAATCCCACAGACCAAAGATCACAATGTCAAATAGGAATCCTCCAGCATCATTTTCTGAGTTTGCCCCTCCAAAACTGACATGGACCACTTTCTAATGCACAATCACTGCTCCAAGTCCCATGCCAGACAAGTGGCACAGAAGGATACCTTAGTCAATAATACTAAAACTTTCTGAACGGTTCAGCAGATCCAACAGGGACATGCTTTCCTTGTCCACTTCATTCTAAATAACATCTCCTAAGATGAACAAGCAATCTTTGTTCCGTACTCAGGTCTGAATCCAGATTGAAATGGATGTAGATTAATCTGCTTCATACATAATCACTGGAATAGGAAAGGGTTCCTGGATGAACCCCTTGTAACTACCTCCCCCCTCCAAAAAAAGGATAAAAGGAAGATGTGTGTAAGTATTAGGATACCAATGGCCTAGGCACATCGATTCATAAAGATGACAAATGGCTTACTCTTATTATTATTTCCAACTAGAGTGGAACTACTGAATGAATGAGATTTACCTAGGTGATAATTCACAATTTAAAAACTGATTCAATGGGTTTACTTTAGTTGGGACAACCAATAGGATTCAGGTCAAAATATTCAAGACATATAAGAAATTGCCATATAGAGGTATATGTTCATCTATATATATAAAAGGGTAATGAAATTTCGGCCTAGGACAAAACAACAAAACTACACATCCCAGAAACACTAAACTTGGCAGCACAACCCCTCATCCATGCCTCTACATTCATACAACAAAAAGCTCCAGCTACTCCAGAAAACGGCCAGGCTTTGAGACTGCAAGGCTATTCACTACTATTCCACCTGGCCAACAAAGGATTCCCATAATCCACAGCAACACGTGGCCGGGAAAAGCTAGTATAAGATAAAACAGTAAACTTCTTTGAGAATTAAAAATCACATACTTAGCAGTTGTCTTTCCTCCTTATAGTGTATTAGTTTCTTGACATTTTTGAAAGATGGTACTAACCATGCTGAACACAGGAATTTCAACAGAAGGTTATTCTAAGAATGTTTTTTTCCTTAGAATAGTTTCTGTTCATTTGTTAGGATGGTGTAGCATGGTACAGGAAGCTGCCATTTGAACTTGATTTAGTTGGGAGAACAAGGATTAAGTGGTTTGATAATGACCTCCCTAATTTATCTCAACTGTTTAAAGTATAGTTCCATGTTATCCAAATACAATAATAGCTAGAGCTCCTATATATTTAATAATGACAAGTGTTTCTTCAGGAACAGATTAGCTTATCCCTGCCGAATTGCAACACTGCTTTGTATTTAGTAGTTGTATTTTGCAGGATTCGTGTGTGTGTGTGTGTGTTAGGAGTTTAAGAATGTTCTCTTGCTTTACATCATGTACCCCTTTGTTCATGTGATACACCAGGCAATTAGATGTGTATATTTTATTAAGCTGGATTGCTGGCAATCACTTTCTTTCTCCCTTCTGAACGTTGTGCATTTTCATCAGATGCCATCTGGTCATTTTTTAAAACATACATCTCAGGCTAGCACCTATGCCAAAAGACATACCACTAGAATAATAGTTAGGGGGAAGCCTAATATGATACATGTGGGACATCATTTCCCCTCCTGTGATAAGAGAGCAAATTTTAAATGGCACAACTCAAGCTGTTGGTAACAAAGGAAATGTGTCTGCTGAATCTGAATCCCTGTGGTTTTCTTCGCATGCTGCTGGCTTGGATCAGAATCAGATGCAATTTTCCAAGTTGACATGTACAGCCTCTTGCCAGGGATCTGTTCTTGGAGCCAATCCTCAATTTCACAGAGAGAGGACAATGGGTGTGGCCGTATTTCATTACCAAATGTGCATTGCTTCAGGGGAAGCTACTGACACTGTTCAAACTTTGTAGCTGGAAGCTGGACAAATTGGCTGTGCAATACCACTATATCAAGGGAAATAATATTCTCCTCTTATATAGAAAGTAGATGTTGATTTTCATTAGTGTACTAACCAGGCTAGTCATCAGAGCGAGTCCTAACATCAAGTGAGGTGAAACAGACCATTATGTGAAGGTGAAGTATTATTAATAAGCAGCAATCAATTGCCCCTCATTTTTATTTTTTTTATTTTTGAAATATTTTTATTAGGGTTTTTTCTTGTACATAAATAAAATAGAAGAAAAGGTAAGGGAAAAGTATGGAATATCAGGGATATGGGAATAGATAGAAGGGGGAAAACAAGGAAAAAGATAGAGGGATAAGATAGGATTGTTAGGGAGCGGGTGGGGCTCTACTAAGAGTCCCCCTATGTGACTTCCGATCTTCTTCTTTGTGTTACTGTTTCTTCCATTTAGTTCTTCTTCTTTCTTTCTGCTTCTCCTCTTCTTTTCAATATTCCGGATGATAGTTCTTTGTCGAGTAAATTAACTTTTTTTTTTAAATACTTCTTCCTAAGTTATCATTTTGATATTCTTTGGAATAAAATAGTCTCTTATTGGGCCCCAGTCCATTCCTGTTCTTGTTGGGTTCTGACCTCTTGAAAACAACGTCGTTAATTTATCAATATTTCTTATTTCTAGGCTCTTTGCCCCTCATTTATTTTAACCATTATCCTTTTGGAGCTATTTAATCATTCATAGCTTCACCAAACACGATTCAGTTCCCTCCTCTCCCCTCCCAACTGACTGTCTTAGCTCTATGCCATCTTTTCCCTATCGCAGTTTGTATTCCTTCTCTCCCATAGTCGTCCTCCTTCACTCCATTCCTGAGCTCAGATTGGTTGGATCTAACCAGGCTTGCCAGGTTTCTTCTTTCATTACAACGATTTACATTTCTGCAAATGAAAAGGTCTTTTTGCCAACCACTTGAAAAACAGAAATTTTCAGATTCCAAGGAGAACAAGAAATGATTTAAAATCCCTGCTTGTAAAGTTAGTTTTAGTTTTTAAAAAAGACTCGAATTTTCCAGAAATTTTAGTATACAGTCACATCTAAATGAGACTTTCTGGAATATCTATTTAATGGGCTGGGTTTTATGTGTCGCGAAAGGCTTTCATGGCCGGGATCACAGGGTTGTTGTATGTTTTCCGGGCTGTATGGCCATGTTCCAGAAGTATTCTCTCCTGATGTTTCACCCACATCTATGGCAGGCATCCTCAGAGGTTGTGAGGTACCTCACAACCTCTGAGGATGCCTGCCATAGATGTGGGCGAAACATTAGGAGAGTATATTTCTGGAACTTGGCCATACAGCCTGGAAAACATACAACAACCCTGGGCTGGGCCTTTTTTTTTTTTTTACATCATCTATTTATTGTTGTTCTAAATGTTGTTTTAACTTGTCTTTATACTATCTTGGAATCCCAGCACAAAGGTGTGGCATAGACTTGTTTTAAATAAATAAGTACATGCTGCATGAATCAGCTTGATTTTCTGAGAATGTTTGAGAGCTGAAAATAGGATTTATGAACAAATGAATAAATTTAGTAGTCTGATGCTGCCTCCTCTATCCTGAAAATGGAAAGCTTCTCTGTTTGTTTCTCATTCCTAAGTCTACTCTGTTTTGTTTTGGAAACTGAGTTGTGCTGTCTTCACGTACCACAAAATCTCCATAGATTGTCTGCTCTGAAAACAATAGACAAACATTGATGGGAATTCTATAGTTGGCAGTTTCCCTTTTCTTAATACTCACTGATACTGCTTTCATCCTGAAAACAAAGTTCCTTTTTATCCTAGACAGCAGTTGGGTATCTTTATGCAGCAGATGGTATCCTCAAATCTCTTTAGCAGCTGTTCCAATATGGCTGTGAGTCAACAGCAACATAAGATCATAATTTCTTGAAAACATCTCTCTTGCACTCCAGTTAGCATTTTGCAGCATTCTGCTGGATACACCGAAGACAAGGATAAAGAAACATATTTAGTTGAGCTTACTTCTTTTCCTTGCTTCTTTTTTAAATGTAGGGAGGCATGTATCTTAGACTGCAGTATTTTGGGTTTTCATATGTGGAAAAGAGCCTTTAAGATCTGGGCCCAGTGCTTTAGTTTTGTGGAGCTAACCGTAGGGCAGTGGTGTCAAACCTATGGCACACAGGCCAGAAGGAGACGAAGCACCCTCTCTCCTAGCACGCAGTGCTGTTATCTGTTCACTCACCTGCCCACCCACCTGCCATTCTGTCCCCCACTTGTCTACTCGTGATGGCTTCCACCTTGTTCTCTCTCTCCCCCCCAATTTGCTCACTCCCACGAATGCCCAAACCCCCAGATTTGGGCATTCGGTCTCTCAAAGGTTTGCCATCACTGCCTCAGGGTCTCTTTTTTTAATTGGATTATATTACATGTGAAGACCATTGGACTCATGGAAGACACGTAACTCCTCAATACTCATATTTCTCTAGATCAATGGTTCTCAACCTTCCTAATGCTGCAACCCTGTAATACAGTTCCTCATATTGTGCTGACCCCCAACTATAAAATTATTTTCATTGTTACTTCATAACTGTAATTTTGCTTCTGTTATGAATTGTAATGTAAATATCTGATATGCAGGATGTATTTTCATTCACTGAACCAAATTTGGCACAAATACCTGATACGCCAATATTTGAATACTGGTGGGGTTGGGAAAATTGATTTTGTGATTTGGGAGTTTCAGTTGCTAGGATTTATAGTTCACCTACAATCAAAGAGCATTCTGAACTCCACGAATGATGGAATTGAACCAAACTTGGCACACAGAACTCCCATGACCAACAGAAAATACTGGAAGGTTTTGGTGGGCATTGACCTTGAGTTTTGGAATTGTAATTCATCTACATCCAGAGAGCATTGTGAACTCACACAATGATGGCTCTGGACCAACCTTGGCACAAATACTCAATATGCCCAAATGTGAACACTGGTGGAGTTTGGGGAAAATAGTCCTTGACATTTGGGGTTGTAGTTGCTGGGATTTATAGTTCTCCTACAATCAAAGAGCCCCTAGAACCCCACCAACAATAGAATTGGGCCAAACTTCCCACACAGAACCCCCACTACCAACAGAAAATATTGGAGGGATTTGGGAGGAACTGACAGTGATTTAGGGGAGATGTAGTTCACCTACATCCGGAGAGCACTGTGAACCCAAACAACAATGGATTTGGACCAAATTTGGCACAAATACCTGATATGCCAAAATTTGAATACTGGTGGGGTTGATTTGGTGGGAGGATTCACCATCTGTTTCCAAAACGGAAGAGAAGGACTGGCAGAGATATCTTCAGCCTTCTCTGCCAAAGGGGTTCCTAAGACCATCAGAAATATGTGTTTTCTGATGGTCTTTGGTGACCCCTCGGACACCCCCTTGTGATCCCCCAGGGGTCCTGACGCCCAGGTTGAGAAACACTGCTCTAGATGATATGCCTTGCTACCAGATTTTGCTCTTCTTTATGTGTTTCTGTTATTAGCCTTATTCATGGAGGTATAGTTTCAGTGCCAAAGCTGATAACTCACATTACCACTTATATGTATCCATGCATTTCCATTTTCCAATAATCAATTATGTGTTGACACTTCATTGCCATTGTAAAATAACTTCCTAAACAATAAACCAGTATCAGAGGCCAATCTTCATAGAAATTTGGAACATTTATTTTGAGTTCAGAATGAATATGTATTCATATTATTAATTTTAAAGGTTGAAGTTTGTTCATTTTGTAGTCTGTACTTTCTGATATACTTTTTGGAAGATCTAGAATAGCCATTTGTTTTCTATATATGTGTCCTACTTTGGAGCATCAAAAATATGCAGTTTGTACATCTGAATAATGAAATATCTTCTAAGAAAGAACATCAATTTGATAAGAATGAACAAACCATATCTGTTTGTGCATCTCTTTTGAACAATATAGCTTTGTTGTTTTTCAGGTCTTGAATGTTTTTATTTAGAGCCTCAATATATTACTTTATTGCTACAAATATTTTATATGCTACAGTGTAGCACGTAATAAAAGCAGCATGGTTGCCATTATACATATCTTGCCCTTCCCTGAAAACCGTGACAAAAGCAAACTGCTTGCAACCTTTCCTTGATTGTCTATTCTTCATCATTAAAAACCTTCCCCATCTTGACGACACTCTGATGTTCCTTGACCACATGTATCCCATTTTTTTCTCTGTGAAATGTTTGAGGGTATGTATTATATAGTGCTATTGAATCAATGGAATTACTATATATAACGTCATAAGACTCCAAAGTTAAAGTGGTAAATTAAATGTTTTTGTGAATTTATGCATGAAGTTAAGTCGTCTTCTAAGATTTTCACTTAGATCACTTAGACAACATTGCAGCCATTTTATTTATGGAGCACTCTGTTAGATTTTTAAAATTAAAAATGATCAACATCTCTCTCTTTGTTCCTCTTCCCCTACCTCAGCTTATATTTCTAGATAAAGGCCAATTAATCATTGAAAAAAGAAGCAGAAGTTGGAGATTGGCAGTAGATCCTACTATAATGCATCTAGTTGAGTCTTGGCTTTCATAATGCATCAGTTTGAAAGAGATTGGAGAATCAAAACAAATTGCTTTTTCAGATTTGAGATGTTACATTTTTTATTAGTTTCAGTGTATTACTTAATTGCTGCAAACATTTTATTTGCTACTTGGGCGCAGTGCATTATGTAATAAAAACAACATACCGTAGTTGTCATTATACTCTACTATTGAATCAATAGGATTACTGCATTTAAGACTATACTTCTTTAAAATTAGCCTTACAAATTAATTAAAACCTGCTATTATATGGGCTGCAGGCATGCATTTATCACAGGGAAGATATTGTTAAAGAATCCAGGAAGACTTGCATATGTTTTAACAGTGTTAACAATTTCCCTGCTTAGTACTGTGTAGCAAATGTAAGTACTCTGAGACTCTTGAACCGGGAAATGCTACCCAAAGGCTCATTACTAGTGGCCTGCAGTCAATTCATTATACTAATGTCTATTCAGAGGTAAACATGATATGAACAGAATGCAGTTGGATCTCTGGGACTAAATATGTAAAGAAAAAGAGAGAAGGAGAGGCTTTCATTCCTCAGACACAATCCTACATATTAGGGATTTTACTTCTTGACTGAAAACTATCCCAGAGACTTTGTTTTCCCAGGACATGATTTCTGGTTTTTTATACATCAGCAAGGCTACTACACAATTTCTCTCACTTGGTTCCACTTGCAAACAGATATAACACTGAAAATCAAGATTTCAGCAGCAGCAATAACAACAACAACAACAACTTTATTCTTATATCCTGCCCCATCTCCCCAAAGGAATTCAGGGCATCTTACAAGGGGACCAAGCATTTACATTACAAAGTATAACCACATAAAACATGTAAATCATCAATAAAAACATAACCTCAACAACAACCGATACTAGTAGCCAAGCCCAATAGAAATGGTAAGAGCTAAAAGGCAGGCCAGGGCTTGTGCAATATACTCCGGGGCTGGGGCTGCTGATAAAGTGCAAAAGGCTAGATTTTAAAATAGGGTTTGCAAGGCCAAGTAAAGATGTTAAACTGATTAGTGAAAGGCACATTGGAAAAACCACATTTTCAAATCTTTCTGGAAGGTGGTCAGGGTGGGCGCTAATCTAGTCTTTCTGGGGAGCCCGGGGGCCACCACTGAGAAGGCCCTCCCTTGTCCCCACCAACCACACTTGTGACAGAGGTGAGAGTGAGAGAAGGGCCTCCCCAGCAGATCTTAAGGCTTGTGTAGGTTCATAGTGAAAGATGTGATCACAAAGGCTGGATTCAAACCATTTAGGGCTTTTTAGGTTATAACCAGCCCCTTGAATTGGGATCAGAAACTTATCGGCAGCCAGTGGAGCTGTTACAATAGGGGTGGGTGGGTTCACTGCTTCCTATAATTTGCTCCAGTTAACAACCTGTCCACCAACTGTTTTACCAATTGTAGTTTCCGGGCTGTCTTCAAGGGTAGCTCCACGTAGAGCGCATTACAGTAATCCAGTCTGGAGGTAATTAAGGCATGGACCACCATGACCAAGTCAGACTTTTTGAGTTACAGTTGCAGCTGGTGCACATGTTTTAATTGTACAAAAGCCCTCTCAGCCACCACCGACACCTCAGCATCCAGAAAGACCCCCAAACTGTGGATCTGCGTCTCCAGGGGGAGTGTTACCCCATAGAGCACAGGTGCTACCTAATACCTCACAAGTGACCAGGAGGACCTCTGTCTTGTCTGGATTAAGCTTCAGTTTGTTAGCCCTCATCCAGTCCATCACTGGCCAGGCACTGGTCCTGGATCCGATGGGCTTCCTTGGAATTAGGTGGAAAAGAATAGTAGAGTTGTGTGTCATCTGCATAGAGATGGCACCAAATTCCAAAACTTTGGATCACCTCGCCCAGCTGTTTCATGTAAATGTTGAATAACATAGAAGATAGAATGGATCTACACTGTAGAATTTATGCAGTTTGACATCATTTTACCTGCCATGGCCCAGTGCAATCAAATTATGGAAGTTGTAGTTTTTTCAAAGAATTTTGCCTTCTCTGACAAAGAGTGGTTTTGCCTCACCTAACTATAACTTCCAGGATTGAGCCATGGCAGTAAAAGCAGTGTCAGATTGTATGAACTCTACAGTGTAGATACACTTTTAGTTTTATGTCCAAAGCTAACCAAGTTTCTCATGATACCAAAAGCTAGAAACTGGAAACCAATTTAAGCTGCCTTGTTAGTAAAGTGACAAGATAGGAATAGAGATTCAGATATAATTCTATAATCTTTTCACTTAAAAGGCTGCCAAGATGCTGAAGCTACTCCTCCAGGTTGAAAGAGCCAAGAAGGAACAATCTGTCAATGAGCTATACTAGGGATGCTCATCAATGCTAAGACAGAATTCACAGATATTCTGTCTTAATTTAATTAGATATATACTTAGACACTTGGGCACAAGCAAGGAGGTACTCATTTCCTATTTTCATTCTCAAAGAAAATAATGTATTTTAAAATGGCCCAAATATCTTCACAAAATCTGTGTCTTTTTGTATGCAAAATACATAGCATTTTTCTATGTAGAAAATAATGTTCTGCACAGAACATACTGACTTCTGTGCAGAAAATGTTGGTGATGGGGGGCTTATTAGACTCAAGAATTGCACATTTTATTTTATGCAAGAAACTGCTTTAAATGAGCAGGAAATAATGTTATTTTCTGTGCAGAAAATGTTGTTTCCCCCACAGAAAAGGCTTGCTTTCTGTACAAAAACACCAGAATTATTGTGCAGAATAAGTCTCAAACTGTGAAGATTATTTTATATCCAGGATTCCTCTTGTCAGTTTTTCCAGATATTCGAAAAACACATTTTTGACCATTAAAAATATTTTAAATATTCTTTCCATCCATATGCACAAGTGTATCTTTGGTTCATGTATTATGAACAGTGAAATCAATGGAGCTGTACCATTCTTGAATGCTCCTGTTAGACCTCAAATGTGACAGCCCAAACATCTTGACTTTTGAATATACTTTTATTGCGTCTGTTTAAAATGAATTGTTTATTATTTTCATAGTTTTAGCCACAGGGGAAAGAAACTGTAAATTGCATAGGCAGGCTTGGCAAAATGTTATATACCAGATAGAGCTTTGTCACAGACTGAGCATTTAGTGCTTTTGTTGTGATTTTTCTATTCCCTTCATTCTGTAAATCTCATTTTTTTCACTGTTTATCAAATGAAATCTTCTCAGACTTAACTATCAGCTTCATTTGCAATATGTGTTCATATGAAACAAACTGAAGATATTTCACCCAAACTGCATCCTTTTTTTTCTTTTTTCTTTTTCTTTTGTAGGGGTGATAGTTTGTCTCTCATAGCAGTAAATTCTAAGTGAACATATAAAGTTCTTATCCACATTCTAATCCAGCTGTCAAGTCAAATAACATTGTTTCATGCCAAGGTGACACAATATGCACAAATTTTTGTGGTTATTTAGGATTTTGAAATGCTACAATTCTCTTGTTTGCTTGCTTGATTGTTTGCTGGTTCAACAAAAGTTGGCCTTCAAAACCCACTAGAATAAAACGTCTCAAAATTATTTTATATAGGAAAAGGTAATATAAAGAATGGGTAGAAGGGGAAAATCTATTAACATCATTCTATACATCTATCCATCTTCTGTGTGTGAAACCAATGCTATTGGAATCATTGCTCTGTGTTCTAGTTTGTACAAGACTTACCTTCCAGGCCTTTTAACATTTTTCTTTCCCTTCTCTGGCATGTTCCAGCTTGTCAATATACTTGTTGAATTATGGTGCCCAAAACTGAGACAATATTCAAAATGAGGTCTGATCAAAGTAGAATAAAGTAGTGTCCTTTGATGTGGATAAGGACATCTATATGTTGTTCATAACTACAGTAGTTTCAGTAACTATAGAGTAGCAATGGCTCAATCCAATGCCTTATTGTGCAGAGCAAGAGTGAAGACAGGATATTCTACACAAGAAACCCACTTAAATGAAAGGCAGAGATACCAATATATGCAGTCTGCTAATATGTTTCCATTATTTTCTCTTTTTCTATTTCTGACCCATTTTGAAGCTCCTTTTGGCCCAACGATTCAAACTCTACTTGTAAACTATATCCAGTCTGTAGGATTACAATGGTTTGACATCATATTAATGGCTCAATGCTATGGAATTCTATAATTTGTAGTTTTGTTAGATATTTACCTGGTTCCAGAAGAAACGACACATCCCAGGATTCCATATGATGGAGCCATGACAGTTAACATGGTGACAAGCTGCTATAATTCTACAATGTCAATTCAAAGTGCAAGTAATCACCTAAACCCTAAAGCCCTAAATGGATCGGACCCTGCCTATCTTCGTAACCACATTCCCCCCCTCCCCATGTACCTACGCGAGCATTAAGATCTTCCAGGTAGGCCCTTCTTGCACTCCCGCCACTATAGGTTATTGGGCGCTGTTCTGAGTTCAAATTGTTGTTTTATATATTTGTGTTTTTATTTTGTATTGTACTGTGTGTTTATTTTATGTGTTGTTTTAGGCACCTTGCATCATATGTAAGCCACCCCGAGTCCCTTCGGGGAGACGAAGGTGGGGAACAAAAATAAAGTTAAAGTTAGTGTGACTATAAAGGTGCATGTAATCTGAAGGAGCTCTTCTTCTGCCTGTGTTTAAAGATACATTGTTCAACAGCTGTATGTTACTCAGCAATGAAGGAAAGTTCAGTCTTGGTAATAGCATTCCAATTAGGTATTTCCTTTAAAGAGACTTGCCTGATGCTTGTGCCATAAAATTGTTGGCTGAAGTACAAAGGTCTCTTATAAATAAGGCTGTGAAGTTATGTACATCCTCCACACATGAAAATAGATACTACAGATTTGTAACTTGTGTCTCCTTCCAAATCCACCATCTCACCTCTCATGTATTTCTAAGGGCGCTTATCTGCTCCACATTTTGTATTTATTTCCTCTATAGTCAGCAAAGTCTTCCATTTGATAGACTTTATCAGAGTCAATGCTAAAGGTGAGTGTGAAAAGGTAGAAACCCGTGACAATCCATCAATTCTAAGATGGAACATTTACAAACTCTGGAAAGAGATATTAATTCTAATAAATAACGATTCCAGAAACCAACTTTGTTGTTGGTTACTGGAAGGAACATTTAAATGAGATAGAAATGGGGTACCAGAAAAAAGGAGAAGTGGATAATATCTGTTTGGGCAGGCCAATGAGTCCATTTTAATCATGAATTTTAAACTCGTGTCTTGTTTTTTCTATATTTTAATCTTTGTAATGTGTATTTAAATCTATATATGTATGAGCTGAAATACATTTTAATATGTGTATTTTATATAATGTTTATGATGATTATGTGTTTTAGCTGTGTTGTAACCCACCTTGAGCCACAAGGAGAGGCGGTTAGGAAATAAAATGATGATGATGATGATGATGATGATGATGATGATGATGATGATGATGATGATGATGATAGGGGCTTTGCCTTCTTCCAATGAATTTGATGTAATAACAACAGTAGTAGCAGCAACAATGCCTGTGGGAAAATTCACAGTACTGTATAAAGTTTGTGAAGACAAACAACAGATCTTTTCAAGATAGGCAGATGGAAACTTTAACACTTGCTGTATGCTGAAACAAACATATTCAGAAATCAGACATGCCATATGGAATACTGAAGCTTTCGATGTGTGAGTTTTCACTACATGTGAATCCGGATCGGAATTGCCTAGTTAGTATTTTCACCTTCTGCCATTGGAATAATAGAAATCCTAGTGTCATGTGGCCATTTGCATTTTATGCATTTGTGAGCCAAGTTTGCAGATTTAGAAATCACTAATGTCATTAATAGCTAACCAATCACAATTAACTGTTTTCATACCTTTGTATTTCCAGTCTTGCTTAAATATTTTCTCTTCATCTCTGATTAAAACCTTTCCCATGAGGCTTTCAACAGAGAGCTTCTTTGTTCGGTGTGCAGTTGGTACACCGTAAAGACATAGTACTGCTCCAGCAGAATTAGTTCACACGTTCTTCTATTGTATACCAAGTTCTTGCTACCATTTCTTAGCAATCATGCATCATTGACTAAGCACATTTTGTTAACCATAAAACAAAACCACATTGTTAACAGGTTGATAAGCCATATCTAAATGTGAACTATAATGGAGTGGCTGAAATAGCTCTGTACAATATATCAAATGTTAGATGCAGAGAGGTAAAATACTCTGAAGATATGGATTTGGGCTTTTTGTAATGTGATCTGAACAAAGAACTTATTCCCAGGGTAGTAGAAAGGTAGGAGCCACAATGTGGCATTGGGTTCTTAGGTCAGAGGTACTCATATTTTTTGGAAGCCATTTCTACGATTCGCTGGGACACTTAAAGAAAAAGTGTGTGAGGAATTAGCAAAGGAGAAAGGTACCACTTTTGCTTGTCCCTCCCCCCAAATAGTCAATTAATTGTATAACATACAGCTACAACTTATAATTAAGGAGACTTCTCTGCACCACTGTAAATTAATCCCACTATTGGGTAAAAGATGTAACATACTGACACTACAACAACAAAAATATATTCTTGCTTCCAGAGGTGGCTTCAATGTCAACAGGCTGTTTAATCTGATCTGATTTTTACTTCAAATTTTAAAGGTGTTATTCAAGGTTCTGGAATATATTTCCCCTCCTCCCAAAGGTTTAGCCACTTGAATGACAGATTTTTTTTTTCGTGTCAGGAGCAACCGGAGTTGCTTCTGGAGTGAGAGAATTGGCCGTCTGCAAGGACGTTGCCCAGGGGATGCCAGGATGTTTTTTTTGATGTTTTTACCATCCTTGTGGGAGGCTTCTCTCGTGTCCCCCCATGGAGCTGGAGCTGATAGAGGGAGCTCATCCACACTCTCCCCAGGTGGGATTCGAACCTGGCAGCTTTCAGGTCAGCAACCCAACCTTCAAGTCACTTAGTCCACTACGCCATCTGGGGACTCAGAATGACTGATGGTGTGCATAAATCTGGGAGCTACCTGCATTTTCAGTTCTCCCCTTACCATATATTATTTTCCTATCAGAAATAAATTTTCGTGAACCCCTCGTCCACATTTGGTCAGTAGCCTGTGAGCTGGAGGATGTTGTAGTATTTGTGCCTCTAGAGAGGCACAAATTTGAGTGAAATTTGAGTGAAATTGTACAGCCCTCTTATCCACAGGCTCAATATTTACCATTTCACTTAACATGCTCCAATAAATATTGCTTTTGAAAATGTTTGTGGGCTTCTCTAGGCCCTGCAGTGCTATTCTATAATATTTTTTTCAGCCTACATTTGCCACAGAATAGAACTGGATGACTTTCGGGGGCCACCAAGTACTAATGTTTGTGGGCTCAATTCTCCAGTCCTATTTTGTGGTATTCTCCTGGTGGTAGTCAAAAGATAGGATTCATACCTATCTGCAGTTTTGTCCTGTTTTGCCCCAGAATAGCCTTCTCTTCTTTCAACTTCTTCCAGAGGAAGAAGAGGAAGACACAACAAGTTTCAAGTATCAATGGAGAGGAAAAGGTCTTGGGACAGGTCCTACAAGCATCTGGTGTCCACAAGGCTGTAGCCATGGGGGGCGGGTGTGTGTTAGGAGTTCAACCTCCATTTGTTTTCAGTTTTTTTAAAAAAACTTGTTTATTCATAATTTTAACTGATTAACCAAATCCTCATGAGTGTCTACTGAAGTTTATCTGTCTTGAGTATCCACTGAAGTTTATCGATGGAGCCTGATTTCTAAATTATTTTGTGTTATGGAACTACTCTTCATGATTCGCTTAAAAAAATTTCAACCCCCCCCCCCCAAAAAAAAATTCTGGCTATGTCCCTGCTGAGTCCATACTGTATTCTATTAGTTATTACTAGTCATCCCCAAACTTAGCAATAGTGGTCATTGGTGATAAAGTAAAATCCATAATTTATTTTTCTGCCAACAAAAAATGCTTTTGTGATACTCCTGAGAAAATTATAAGTGCATAAAACTATATTATAAACACTTCAGAGAAAATGCAAAATGAATTTTATTTTTTCTAATTCTTTACCTCCTCCTCAGCCGTTCTCACTGCCACCCCAAAACTGGCTCTGAGTTCTGTCCTAGATCAGGAATGGAGAGCTGCATTAGGGAAGAAAAATATTTCCCCTCCTTGATTTAACTGACAAAAGCATTTCCATCAATAATTGTTTGCCAGTGAATTTAGGCCTAGAGTTGTGTGCATGGTTTTTTTAAAAGAAAGAATGCACTTTCCTGAATGAAATGCCTCTCTTATGGTGTTTGCTTTGGTTTTCTTGGGAAAGAAAAACCACAGTTGTGTCTGTAAAAGTTAAGCCTAAACCTTAGACTGTTTAATGGCAGCCTGAGTTAATGTCACACTTTACACCTGAAGATCTGTGCTTTTTTAAACCAATGTTTATTAGCTTCACCCAGCAATAAACCTCACAGATAAACACTGCTGGGCCTCCTGACAACTCTGGATCAGGGTAAAATGGAAATAAATGCTCCAAATTACACCAGTCTGAGAAGGGCAACTGTTTTGAGCTGTAATGAATAGGAATATAGTTGGTGTGTTTTATCAGTTGCCTTGTGGAAGGCAGCGTAAATAAAGGGCTTATTTTTTTTCTTTTGCTTTCTGGAGAGGATATTGACTTAAGTAATTTATTCCACATTGATGTTGGTAGCCAAAGAATCTCTCTGTATTAAACTTTCAAACTGCATATAATCAGGGGCAGAGGTGGAGCAGGAGTTTCCCTAAAGAAATGGCATGGAAAGCAAATATAGATATCTTTATGCTAACATACAAGCATTTGTCACAGAGCTTGGCATTTATATCTTGAAAGTAGCAGCATTAACCCAAATTCATTACTTTAGGGGCGATAAGTATTATTCTTTTAAATGTTATACAATTATGTTTACACACTACAGTATTTTGGAGTTTAACAAATATTGCTTCTTCATTACTTCCAAAATCTTATATCTCTTTAGGATTGTTTTGAGGTATACTATAAAAGGTAAAGGTTTCCCCTGATGTTAAGTCCAGTCATGTCTGACTCTGGGGGTTGGAGCTCATCTCCATTTCTAAGCCGAAGAGTGTTCTCCGTAGACACCTCCAAGGTCATGTGGCCAGCATGACTGTATGGAGTGCCATTACCTTCCCGCCGGAGTGGTACCTATTGATCTACTCACATTTGCATGTTTTTGAACTGCTAGGTTGGCAGAAGCTGGAGCTAACAGCGGGCGCTCACTCCGCTCCCGGGATTTGAATCTGGGATCTTTCAGTCTGCAAGTTCAGCAGCTCAGTGCTTTAACACACTTCGCCACCGGGGCTCCTGAGGTATACTATAGGGGCCATTTAAAAAGTATTTTAATGAATAGTTTAAAAAAGACATGCCAGTAGCACATTATTAACAAACTCACAGGTTATATCAATACATTGAATTTACAAACAAGGGAGAGAGAAAGGGGGGGGGGGGGGAGAGAAAAATAAAAATAATGTCACTGGTTTTTAAATGTCCCATATTCTGATTCAACATAGCTTCTTTTGGATATGATGCAGTGTTCCCTTATTTGGAGATAATTGGTATTGAAATCAATAAGGTTTGCCAACACAGAGATATATTTTACACTATGTAACACAATTTTTGTTCCTGAGTTATAAATGTCAATTCCTAATTGGCCCTAGCACACCCTGGTATTTTGCTGCCAATGGGCCGAAAATCTTTGGGTTTTTTGGACCTTGGATGGAAAAGCTCATTCAGATAGACACCCATTTTCAGAACCGGCAAGAAATGGGACCATATGAATGGGACAAACAGAGATGGATAGCAATTCTATACAAATGCACAAGACTAATAACTACTTTCAAAGTAGGTACCACACAATTAAACAGGAAATAACACTTTCCAACCAGAACAATTTTTTTTCAAATTTTGTTACATTGAGTTATGAATTTCATAGGCAACGAAAAAACAGAGCTGGTTTTGCCAGTTCCTTCATCTGACATATAACCTGTACCAGTGGTGGTAAACCTATGATACACATTAGGCTCATGCGTTTTAATGGTATCTTGTCATAAATCGTATCAAATTCATTAGATTTGTATAATCAACATATCTGATGCATGGGTGTGATCCGCACCAAAAACTTTAGAATTCAGGCTTACCCTACACATTTTTGTTAGTACTTGCATTTTGCAAATCTCAGTAGGCTGCCTCCCAAAGTCAGCTTGATTTTCATTTTCATGGCAAGCAACCAAAGCAAAGTGTAAATCACCATTGGAAGCCTGCCACTTGCCTGCTTGCTAACCTGCCTTTCTGCTTGCCTGCTTGCCTGCCCACTCCCGCTTGCTCACCTGCTCACTTGATCTCTCGCCCGCCTGCTCACCCCCACCTGCCCACTCACTTGCCTGCCCCTTTGCTTGTTCGCCCACTCACTTGCCCACTTGCCTGTACCATTCGCCTGCTCGCTTGCCTGTCTGCCACCTACTTGCTTGCCTGCTTGCCTGCGCCCCCCTCACCCACTTGCTCACCTGCCTGCCTGCTTGCTCTTGCCTCCCCCCTGCTCACCACCACCCCGAGTTCCCAACACTCCCCACCTCTATTTTGGACACTCTGTCTCTATAAGGTTCACCATCAATGGCCTATACCATATGGCATTAATTGGCAGTCTCCAAATATAATCATTCTTAAAACTGGAAATTTTCGACCAAATTGGCACGTGACACGGCATTTGCTGCATTAAGGATATAGGTTTATTATTTAAAAAGAGAAATTAACACCATCTGGCGGCCTGATCATTATCTGATTCTCCAAAGTCCTGAGACTTAACCTTTTCCTCCTATTGAGATTATAAGGGAAACTCTTTTTCCAAATCTCCCTGATTCAAATGTTATCTTCAAATGGATCACATGTAGCTGGTCTTTTACTGCTCAGTTATGGTGGACAGGACATTGAATTTTCCATGAATTCATTATTCTTAACAATCTACCTTAGCTACTATGTGTACAACACAGAAATGTATCTATCCTCCCCCACCCTTTGCAGTCATTACCACCGAAGGGTCACATGGCTTGATAATGCAAAGAATTTTCATAATCTAAAAGTCTGTATACTCTAATCCTGGGCACTCAATAACTCATAAAGTTGGAGTTCTAAACACGGCAGCTCTTATCTGAAGCAGTTTTGTGCTTAATAAAGGGGGTAACTGTGGAATAGATTCCATTTTTTTTCCTGGACCAAAGTACAGCGTTCTTGCTGCTCCTGAATAAATATGGCAAGTTTAGTTTAAACATGGTGTGAGTGATTGCAGATGGCTTATTTATTTAAATTGCGCTCTGGTCAGATGAAATCTAAACACAAAAGCATGCATGTTATCTCTTTAATCCAACCTAACATTTTGGCAAAACCTGAGTGCAAATATACTGTTTTTAAACACCACTGGAAAAAGCAGGGAAGCTTGGAATATGTGTTTCTTTCATGCAAGCAAGGAATAAAAATAGTACTTTACATTTCAAAGTAATGTGCAGATATTGCCTAACACATCTCTCAGCAACCAGGATCTAGATATTTGTTCCTGACGGGTTGGTTCCTAAAAGGAAGATGACACTTGAGTAGAAGGTAAAAACTTTGTCCTGGGAAGAGGAACTTTGTCCTTCACCTGTTCAATGAAGTTTGTGGCAGAAAAATGGAGTTCCTGTGGTGCAACAAGTACTTTCACATTAAGTAGTACACAATGTTTACATTGTGTTCATATTTGGCCACTAGCCATTTTGAATGGCAAGTCAGGTTGATTGAAATCAGGAAGGCTTCAAATGCATGATTCTGTGAAGAACTGGAGCTTCAAATAGTTTTCAAATGGTTGTGTTTTCTCTAGTGGTTTGGAATACTTTGCTATTTTTTCAATAATTTCCTGTTCAGTTCTTATGCAGAGCAGCTTTCGACAAACAGTTTGGTAGCAGCTACATTTTTGTTCTGTTTTGTTTTTAAAGTCAGGACCCTCACAGGCCCTCATTAGCGACCAAACCATAATCCAGACAGTGCTGGAAAATGTTGCTGAATGAATGGACAAAAGAGCTTTTAATACATTCCTTCTAGTATAAAATGAAACATAATAATACATTGAAAAGGCCCTCTCAGTAACCTGTCAATTTAACTCTTCACAGTGCTATATTTTTTATGTGTACTTGAAAAAGAAAGTTTAAAAATCATGTTGGTTGCATCCTACTTTAATGTACACTCTTTTAATCATTGTTTATACCTCTACTTTGATTTAATATGTGCCATGAGATTATGTTGAAGACACTGAGTGCCATGTTCGGGAAAAATGTGACATATTGAGGAAGGAAGGAAGGAAGGAAGGAAGGAAGGAAGGAAGGAAGGAAGGAAGGAAGGAAGGAAGGAAGGAAGGAAGGGTTGGTTGGTTCCAGGATTGTATTTGATAATAATGAGTAGGTTTTAATGAATTAAATACTATTTAATAAAATGATATTTATTAACTTTACACCTATACTGTAGAAGTCTAGATGTTTTAATAAAAAATCTTTCCCCAAAACAGTCAAATTATCCATACATCAGTGTAAGTACTGTGCCTTCTTCTTCTTCATTCACGCAGTCGTTTCCAACTCTTTGTGACCTCATGGACCAGTCCACACCAGAGCTCCCTGTCGGCTATCACCACCCCTAGTTTCTTCATGGTCAAGCCAGTCACTTCAAGGATACCGTCCATCCATCTCGCCCTTGGTTGGCCCTTCTTCCTTTTACCTTCCATTTTCCCCAGCATCATGATCTTTTCCAAGGTTTCCTGTCTTCTCATGATGTAGCCAAAATATGTCAAATTTGCCTCCAATATCCTTCCTTCCAGTGAGCAGCCGGGCATTAGTTCCTGGAGGATGCCTTAACTCATTAAAAAGAAACTCCGTTTTTCTGAGTAGAGTGGCAAAACAAATTAGTCTGTCAAGGAAGAACCTAAATGAACCATCAACCCCCTCTCTGCTCTCAACCACAACACCACTTCTAACCTTTTTGAATGCCTGGGAGGTGGGTGTAAGTGGTGGTGGCCAGGGGTAACTAGCCTTTGAGAAAATGCTAGCACTCTACCCTCTCTAAAGAATGACCCTCAATTTGGACTCCCCCCCTCCAAAGCCTGCCTTATGCTTATACATGCGGTCAGCTTGTACACAAGTATATATGGTACCTTTCATCTAGTTTACATTTTAACTGGAAAATGTTTAACTTGGACAACATGAAAAATTGCTCATGGTGCCATTTCAGTTATCCATAGGTTTGCCTTGATGGATACAGGACAGGGCCCCTTTAATCTCTTTAAACAGACTGCAGAGTATAAATGGAGTGACATTTATAATTTAGTCGATACTTTTCTTTCTCAAGTTTATGAAGTAATGACATTTTGTTTGCACCTGTATAATAACCTCCCTCATATTCTAGAAGAGTTCAAATGACAGAGTTCAAAATTAAGTTTTTAAAACTCCAGTTTTTACACCCCCGAGCCAGTATGGCAGATGGCCATGTTAGCTAGAAGATTGTTTAAGCTGTAACCCTAAAAAGTAACTGTTCCAAGCATAGGAGGACGCATCTGTGCTACATATGTGTGAATGATCAAGAAATAATGTCAGATGTTTATTTTCCATTGCTAAGTGGGATTATTATGGATTTTGCACATTCAATTATTTTTGACGTTTTGCCCAAAAATCATTTTTGTAAAAGCAACAGCTGACATTCCACAGCAGAGGAATGATAACTATATTGCTGACATGATACCTAATTGTGCCAGTGAATTGTTTTTATGCATAATGAGGCATCATGCAGAATGTTTCAATGTACAATAGGGACACCCATTCTCAAAAGGGACATGTGCATAAGGACAAGTTGTTCCTTGGGACATGTTTCACAATGGCCACACTGCTGGATCCATTTGCATAATCATCCTGGTGGCATAGCTATGGTTCGACTCCATTCCGGACAATACAAAACATTGCACTGTGGCATAATTGAACTTTAAAGGATGGTAAGTTGGTTTGCAATGATGCGACTTTCCAACAGGATCCCAGCCAACATTTTCTACTCTGAAAGCTTTGCACTTTGGGAAAAGTACATTGTTATGCTGTAAATGTTCTGAGCAAAAACACACAAATGTTTTGCAGAAAAACAACAACAACAACAACAACAACAACAACAACAGAGTAATAATGCATGGAAAAATCATCTAGTGATTGTTTCTGCTTAGGAGAAGTGTCACAGTGTAGTGAGAACTCTTTCTAATTGTAGACGAGAAATAAATGTAAGTATTCTTTACATTGCTAGTGGGGGACTATGACAACCTGCAATATTGCTGTTTGCATGATGCTACTGCGGGATCTGAAATTTTTCTCATCTAGAGGCACTTTTTAAAAATAGAGGATCATAGTCAGGCTGCCATCTTCACTTCACCTGCTTGGTCAAAAACCCTCTTGCCACAAAACAAGTACACTGCTATTGATCATCTTGGTAATATCTCTCCTAAATTCCATTGTTTAAAAGTGAAGCTAAAAATTTCAACTCAGTAATATTTGAGAAGATTCTGGGGTATAGCTGTAGAGCAACAAAATGAGGACATTGATTTCCCCATATTTATTTATTTATTTTTATTTATTTACAGCATTTATATTCCGCCCTTCTCACCCCGAAGGGGACTCAGGGCGGATCACATTACACATATAGGCAAACATTCAATGCCTTTAAACATAGAACAAAGATAAGACAAACATAGGCTCCAAGCGGGCCTCGAACTCATGACCTCCTGGTCAGAGTGATTCATTGCAGTGATTCATTGCAACTGCACTCCAGCCTGCACCACAGTCCGAGCCCATTTTTCGGTTGTCATTTAAGTTTTTAAGTTTATATTGATGTTATTTATTTGTTGTCTTGATTTATTTTGTTGTTCACTTTGGTATTGAATGTTTGCTGTTTTTTCTTTCTTTCTGGGAACTGCCCTGAACCCTGCTGGGGAGATAGGACAGGTTGGAAATGAAGTGTTGTTATTGTTGTTGTTGTTGTTAGATATTTCCTTTCATTTCTCAAATACATAGAATTTAAAAATTCAGTCACAGATTTTGAAATACTGTTTAAACATCCAAATAAAAGGGGCAAAATTACCAAAGAGGAGCAAACATGATGACTGGAGGAGTTCTCTGCAATGCTAGAAATTTGGGGAATGATGAAAATTTTCATGTCCATCCCCTTGTTAGTATACTTCTAAGAAAACGCTTGATTATCTCGATGTTTATATTCACTGGCCTCTAGAGAGGCATCTTTTTTCACTTATATGAAAAATATATTTCAAGATTCTTGTCCATTTCATATTAAGTATATTTTTTTACATCTTACATCATAGAAGAGAACAGAATCATACTTGAAAGAGCAGGATTGAATCCAGGCTCTTCAGCTGTTAAATAACTGGACAGTATTTTGTATATGCCTCAGTACAAAGCAGATATTTGTTGACTAGGAAAAATTCCACATGTCCATTAGATCATACATAGGTTTTGGGAACAAAGTACCTATAACAAACAATATTTGCTCAATTTAATTTTCAAAACAACTGACAGCAAAGATTTTATTCTTTTCTTGAAATGTGTGTATTTGGGGAGAAAGGGCAGTTAATCATGTGACTTTCTGGTAGAAGGATATTTCATGTCTTCATAAACAGAGCAAAATCCAGTCATTTCAGCAAGTACTTTGTTTCTGCATTGATTTTTAAATCAAAAGTGGATCACTTCAGATGTGCTGACTTAGCTTCTTTTGCATGAAGTACAATGACAGCTGTCAAGAGTATATAGTGTGTTGTGGAAGAGTTTATATCAGAATTGTCCTTGCTTTCTTTTATGAACTTGTGATATTTTTAGTGGTCTTTGACACCTAAGAATTCTAAAGTGAATTGAGGAAGCCGAGAATAATTAAGTGCATTATCATTGCAGAATTCTCCTGCTAGCTAAATATCAGAAGCTGTAAAGTAACTATTCCAAGTTCTCCCAATCTCAACATGGAAACAGATGGTAGGAAATGGTCAGAAGCTGGACAGTGATGGTGGCATGTAACATTTCATAATGGTATCAATAGTTAAAAGCCCTGTCTAAAATAAGAGAAATAGTATGAAACACTAGTTTGGGATTGATGTGAGGAGTCTTGTCTTAAAGGGAAATGTGATATCGTAAATTGGAATCTGAAAATCTTGCTTGATTTATTGCATGTATATTAGAGTAAGAGGTTGTTTTGGGGAGTGAGAGAAAATAATATTGGAGTAAATGTTGATTGGCGAGATGTCTGGGGAGATTGACTTGTGAATTATAGTTGGTAGTTCAGTGGAGAGTTTAATTAGTCTAGGGTTTACTAGAGTGCAGTTTGAAAAGGGATTATATTAAAGTTGGATTGAGAGGAAGGGGTTTTAACTGAGTGGTTTATAAGGGTCTGAATTAGCTTGAGAGGAATGAGAGAAAGAGTGTTGTGTTTTAAATGTAATAAATAAATGTTTTAAAATGAGTTAAGTTTAACTTCCATAAATAAAGTCTTGTTTCTGTTTTATACACTTTTGAACCTTGCCTCAAAAGAAATATTTGAGACGGTCCACTTATTCTCCAATATACAGTGTGCCCTCACTTTTCGCAGGGGTTAGGTTCCAGGCCTGCCTGCAAAAAGTGAAAAACTGTGAAGTAGCGGCACTATTTCAATTTTAATATTTATACATTATTTTGGTCCTTTCCCCTCATGACCTACCCGTGGTCAGGCCCTGCTCGGTGGGGGTGCTGCAGGCCCGCTCCCCCCACGCGCACCCATGTGGCCGGCCTCCCTGTCAGCAGACCTGGAGGGGAGAAGAAGCGGCACAGCGTGGGCTCCGCTAGGCCCAAGGTGTGCCTGGCAAAAGGCAGGGGAACTGCAGTGCCCCGCCCCACTCGCTTCTGATGCAGGGGAAGCAAGGCAAGGCAAAGCAAGGCAGCACTGCCTGCTGCTTTTCCTCATACGGGTGCTCGCACCCACGCTCAATCTCCTGCCTTCGCCTGTGGCAAGCAGATCCTGAACAGCAAGCGCCTGTGTGAGGAAAAACAACCGGCGGCGCAGTGCTGCCTTGCTTTGCCTTGCTTCCCCTGCATCAGAGGCAAGCGGGGTGGAGCGCTGCCATTCCTCTGCCTCTTTCACCAGGTGCACCTTGGGCCTAGCGGGAGGAGGAGCCTGGCATGTGATAAGGAGGAGGAGAGGAGGAAGCAGAAGAGAGAGTGAAATTAGGGAAGAAGGACCGCCCCCTCTTCTGAGGTCCTCCATGTTTCCCAGCATGGCCGGCTAGAGCGGCGGCAGCAGAAGTGGAGTCTGGCCACCTCATCCAGGCTCTTCTGCCGCCAATGCCGCCCTCCCTTCCTCGCTCACTCATGGAGCGGAGCGGCGTTCCTTCTTCCCTGGCAGAGGCAGCCAGAGCCACATGTCAGGGCCGAAGCAAGGGGGCATCACTGAGGAGGAGAAGCAGCAGCAATGGGGTGGGTAAACAAATTAATAAATAATTTTTAAAAATTCCGCGATACAGCGAATCCGCAGAAAGCGAACCGCAAGATTGCGAGGGAACACTGTAATAGGGTCCTGGAAGGATTTTTTTCCAATAGTAGTCTCATGATAGCCTTTTAGGCAAGATGGAAACCTGCCTTGCTGTAGTGAGGCATTCACTACTCCCCTTAACCATACAGTGCAATCCCACTTGGGGTGTTTTTAAGTCCTAGGAATATCAAGAGTCCAGTCCACACATGGTGGGCCTCATCTTTCCAAGGCTCCTGTCCCTATCCTCAGATAGAGCTCAAGATTATATGCAGCATACCTGTATCATTAGCAAACAGCCTATCAGATCCAAATGATTTCATCTGCAAATTTCTGTGCAAATTCTCCACAGCAGACTGTAGAGTATAAAAGGCACCTGATCACTTAACATTGCTCTACTGGGTGACACTGTCTGAATGCAATGGTGGTAGGGAAGAAAGATTTCTTTGCTGCCTGCAGCACCAATGTAGCGGAACCTTTGTGCTACGGTTCTTGTTGGCGCAGTGGAGGAATTTGAAGACGGACAACTGAAGGAATTTCCAAGAAAGCAGTTTTATTTCGCTAATGGCCACTAGGGTTCCCCCTAGCACAAAGTAAGTGCCTCTCCAGGGAGAACGCCCAGTGGCCGGCTGAGTAAACATTTATACACACTACAGGGTTCGGGTTATGCCCGCCCACAAGCAAATTCATTGGCTTAGAGTTGTGACGCTGCCCAATCAATGCTGACCAGCAGGCCGGCTGCACTCTTTTGTGCCGTGCTCACAAATCTTTCAGAGCGCCTGCGTACGCATGCGCTGTTTGTTTATCTTTAGCTTTCATTTCTTCAGAAACACATGATTTCCCAGAAGTCACATGTTTCTGTGAGTTTATGCACCCGGGTCGCTAGCTGTCGCCATCTCTGCCCATATATGGTATTTCCTGGGGTTCCTTAACCTCCCGCCTCACTCCCCCATTTTCTTTTTGCGAAGCGCATGTACAAAAGCTGAAGCAAAGCATTATGGTTCCATCCAATCCCGCTTGGCTTGGAGTATGGCTATCTTTTTTTCAGGTAAAGATTGTGTGACACACCTAGTACACATTTGCATCATTATTGGAGTGCAACACATAACTATGAGAACAATGAACAATCCTAAAATCCCTACCAACAATATGTTCTTCAACCATTCTATTGAGGGTAACCAGCTAGTCACCCAGGAGAAGGGAGACCAACCTTCTATCTCCTGGACATTATTGTAAATTAACTTTTGTAACGACTCGATGTCATCTTCAATAGTATTATTCAAGTTATGAAATTTCACTACACAACGCCCTCTAACCATGGCGCATAAGCCCCCCCCTGGCCGCCAGTAGGTAGTCAAGGGCCAACTTATGCTGTAGGGCCATCTGGCTGATTTCTTCTACTTCAGACTGGATTTCCCGGAAAATTTTACCAGTGGCATTTATGGACTTTTCAAGGCGGCAAGTCAGGCCTAGAACACTTCTACGGTTTGCTTGAGCTACAATCCCTGGGTAAGCACCCAGTGTCAACAAGCCTGTGATCAGGCCTCCTCCTACACGGGAGGCTTCTGAACCTGACAGGGCCTTGTTAATAATGACCTCATCCGAGCATTCTGGTCCTAGAGGGCCTGTTTGCACAATGTCCCGTTTCAGGCGCTGATGCCCTTTGTGTAAGACCTGAACTGGGAATGTCAAATAACCCACACCGACACACTGGTAGTTGCCGGGGTGATAATTTGTGGCCCATTTATCAAAGAAAAACCATAGATTTGGATCCCTAATTTGCCATAACGGACAGAGGCTTTTACCTAGGCTCAGTTGGGTTAATTGTTGCAGTATGTTCATATAAGATTTTAGGCCCTCAATAGAATCATTCACACTAAATGTAGGATAATCTGGATACATGCTAGCCCACTCGGTTGCGGTTAGATTTAATCGTGAGACATAAGATGTATTAAATCGTCCATGTAGATAGAACCGGTCTCGACAATGGGAATAATTTCCTAATCGGGAAAAGAACGCCTGCCTAGTTCCCCAGTGTTTCCACTCAGAATTCCATATTCCCGATCCTCCACAACAGAAGCACAAACCCCTGGTGGAGGTATGGTATCTAAACCTTCGAAACCGAGTTTTATTTATCCTTTGCGGTATGCTAGAAAACACGGTAGGTGGACCCTCCTGAGCCTTGGACAATCCCTCCAACACAATCTGTGGTTCATCAATTAAATCGGGAAGAAATGAAAAATCTCCTACGGTGAAGGGGTGTTCATATATTAATGCTACCTCTTTCCCGTGCTGCTCAAACATATAATTGGCATGTTCTTTTATCCAATTCCCATGTGCTCTTTTTCCAAAAGAGAGAATAAAACTCAGCACAAATAATATACCAAACACAGTGCGCTTTCCTCCCCTCCTCATAACTTGTCTCCCACTTTTTCCTCTCAAAATGTCTAGCCACCATCTCCCGGAGAGCGCCTTTGTTGGGCCATGCTGCGACATTCTTGACCACCGACGCTCCGTTGCACCCGAAGGGATCAGCTTCATGGCCTTGTTGACCCCTTAGGGAGTTGCCGGATGATCCTGAGTCTCAGGTCCTCACCAGGAACTCGCTCCGTCCGCCACTCCTCAGGTGCTAGTTTTACACGGGTGTAATGTATCCACGGCTTAATCTCCTTCACCTTCACTGCAGTGGGGGTAGACAGGAGCACAACATAGGGTCCTCGCCACTTGGGTCCCAATGGCTCAATCTTCCAATCCTTGACCAGAACCTCGTCACCTGGTGAAAAACAATGTAGAGGTGTGGTAGGGAATGGTGGGTTCAATTCAGAAATGTATTTTTCTAACTGCTGCATTTGTCTGCCCAAAGCCTGAACCTGGGCCAATGTCTGTTTCTCTCCTATGAGGTGTTGCTCAGCTCCTGTCTCTAAGGCTCCCTTCAAGTTCAAAGGGGGTCGTCCATAGAGTCTTTCAAAAGGGGAGAGTCCTGTCCGTTTGTGTGGTGTACATCTGATTCCTAATAATGCCATGGGCAAAACCACCGTCCACGGCAATCCTGTCTCTTGGCAAAGTTTCCCAAGCTGAGCCTTTAATGTCCTATTCATTCTTTCCACTTTTCCAGAAGATTGGGGTCTATATGCACAATGTAACTTCCATTTTATGCCCAAAATTCTACATAATCCTTGCACAGCCTGTTGAATATATGCGGGGCCATTATCTGATCCAATTTCTAAGGGTATGCCAAATCTGGGAATAACATCTTTCATTAGAGCTCTTGACACCTCTACAGCCTTCTCAGTTCTTGTAGGGTAAGCTTCCACCCATCCTGTGTATGTGTCCACGAACACCAGTAAATATTTGTATCCTTTGTATGGGGGCATTTCTGTAAAGTCAGTGACTAAAGCTTCAAAGGGTACCCCACCCACATGTTGGACTCCTGGTGGCTTGAGGGGTCCTTCTCTGGGGTTATTTTTGATACATGTCCAGCATCTTCGGGCTGCTGCTGCCGTTAGGCTATGTAATCCATCGATATACAACTGTCGTCCTAGCAGATTTGCCAATGCCATCTTTCCTAAATGTGTGTTTTGGTGCATGTGTTGGACTAAGTGCCATGCCAAGTCCTTAGGGACGTAGACACGGGCGTCTGGCATCACTATGAGTTCTCCTGACCACTGACCCTTCTCCTTTAAGGCCCATTCTTCTTCCTCTGGTGTATATGTAATGTTATGTTCAGTTAATTCTACCTGTAGGGCCATTACCTGATGTTCAATATAGGGCAGCCTAGCTGCCTCTTTGGCTGCCAGATCAGCCTGCCTATTTCCTTGCACTACGGGATCGTCTCCACGTTGGTGCCCTTTACAATGCATCACAGCCACCTGCCTTGGCTTCCAAACCGCCTCCAGGAGATCCACAATCTCTCCAGCATGTTTCACACACTTTCCTCCAGACGTGAGGAGCCCGCGCTCCTTGTACAGTGCTCCATGTGCGTGGAGGGTGGTGAAGGCATATTTTGAGTCTGTGTAGACGTTAACCCGCTTTCCGCTTGACAATTCCAACGCTCGGATCAGGGCAATCAATTCGGCCTTCTGGGCAGAAGTCCCCGGGGGCAGTGACTCTGCTTCCAGCATCTCTCCCCCCCACCGAACAACCGCATAACCTGAGTGTCTTTGATTATTTTCCATAAAGGAGCTTCCATCTGTGAACAGAGTGTCGTCCACCTTAGTTAGTGGCACATCCTTCAAATCCGGTCGACTGGAGAATACCTCATCCATCACCTGGGCACACTGATGGATCGTGGTGTCTCCTGGAGTCGGGAGCAAGGTGGCCGGATTCAGAGTGGAGCAAGTCTCCAGGGTCACCAGTGGGTTGTCACACAACAATCCCTCATATTTCATTAACCTCTCACTTGTGAGCCAGCGCGGTCCCTTAATGTCTAACAGTGCCTTAACGCTATGGGGCACCTTAACTGTCAGTGGCTGTCCTAGGGTCAATTTATTCGCTTCTTTGATTAAATCTACTGATGCTGCCACAGCCCTCAGGCAAGGTGGCAATCCACGAGCCACTGTGTCCAATTGCTTTGACAAGTAGGCAATCGGCCTTTGCCATGAACCTAGTGGTTGGGTCAATACTCCAACCGCTGTTCCTTCCCGCTCTGCAGCGAACAGAGTGAGTGGTTTTTCCAAATCGGGCAGTCCTAATGCTGGAGATGACATCAATGCTTCTTTTAATGCCTTAAATGCCTGTTGACATTCTTCTGTCCACTCAAATGGATCTTCTCTTCCACCTCTCGTAGCCTGGTACAGTGGCTTAGCCAACACGGCGTAGTTGGGGATCCACTGTCTACAATATCCTGCTGATCCCAAAAATTCCCGCACCTGTCGCCGGGTGCTGGGAGTGGGGATGGCACAAACAACTTCCTTTCTTTCAGCTCCTAACATCTTCTTTCCTTCGGTCAGATGGAACCCCAAATATTTCACCGTGGGACAGCACAACTGGGCCTTTTTCTTCGACACTTTGTAACCCTTTTCTTCCAATGTCTTGAGTAATCTCAAAGTATGCTCTCTAGCGCCTCCTAGTGTCCGGCAAGCGATAAGCAGATCATCTACGTACTGAAGCCAAATTCCTTCTTCTTTAGGTATTACAAAATCCTGTAAGTCTTTGGCCAGGGCTTGACCAAAAATGGTCGGGCTGTCCCGGAACCCCTGAGGAAGGCGTGTCCAAACATACTGGGTCCTTTGCCCTGACTGCTGAGATTCCCACTGGAAAGCAAAGATCGGTTGGGATACAGGGGCCAATCGAATACAAAAGAATGCATCCTTTAAATCCAATACAGTAAACCATTTGGCAAATGCTGGTACTAGACTCATCATGATGTATGGATTTGGCACTACCGGGGTTAGGGGAACGGTGACTTGATTTACAGCCCGCAAATCTTGAACTGGGCGATATTCTCCTTGTCCTCCTGGTTTCTTGACTGGGAGCAGGGGCGTGTTCCATGGGGAACTGCATGGTACCAATATCCCATGCTGCAGAAGTCGCTCTAGATGTTTTCTGATCCCCTGCACTGCCTCTCGACTGACGGGATACTGTGGCTTACATATGGGTCCCATTCCTCTTTTCACTTCCACCACCACCGGTGGAACATATTTAGCTAATCCTGGAGGATTATCTTCTGCCCACACTAAAGGAGTCTCATGCCATGGCCATTGTATTTCTTCAGTAAAAATCCTAACTTGAAACAGTCTCCATTCCTCTTCCATGGGAAATGATAGTTCCATTTGTCCATTCTTCATGAACTGGAGTTGTGCTTGTAATTTTGATAAAATGTCCCTTCCCAATAAAGGGACTGGGCAGTCTGGGAGATATAACATCTTATGCTTGACCTGATGTCCGGCCAGATTGCAGGTGCGTTCCTTAAGAAAGGGGCACTTCTGGGTCTTCCCAGACACCCCTATTACTTTCGTAGTTTCCCGAGTTGGTGGACTAATTTTTGTATTTACTACTGATTTTTCGGCACCCGTGTCCACTAAAAAGTCCAATTGTTGGTCCCCGATTTCAAGTGTGACCATCGGCTCCCCGGGGTCCAACAAAACAAGAGCCTGGCTTCCTCATTCCTCTCCTCCATCCATATCTTCCCATTCTTCTTCCATCACAGCTGCTGCAGCTATCACCTCTCTTGCAGGAAAAGGTACGTAGTTCCCACGTCCTCTTCCCCTTCCTGGGTTTCTTCCTCTCTCAGGCCTTCCTCTTTCTCTCGGTCCTTCCTGACTTCCTTCTCTTCCTTCTGGGCATTCACCTTTCCAGTGTCCAAACTTCTTACATTTAGCACATTGGTCTCGACCTAACCTCCGAGGGGGCCCTCTTCTTCCTCCTTGTCCCCCTCTGGCATATCCTCCTCTTCCTCTCTGTCCACTTGCACTTTGTTCCATCATGGTAACTAATGCTTGGTATTCCTGCTTCTTCTTCCTGTCCTTCTTCTCTTCTTCTACCTGGTCCCTCGCCATATAAACTTGATCTGCGAGTGCCAACAATTCATTCATAGTCTTTCCTAGAAATCCTGGTTGCTTTTGAATCTTTCTCCGGATGTCAGGAGCCGCTTGACTGATAAAAGACTGTTGAATCGCCCTCCTACCGTTTTCATCCTCCAAATTATACGGGCTATACTTTCTATATGCTGCCTCCAGCCTTTCCAAAAAGGCTGTTGGTGACTCAGATTTTTCCTGTACCACTCCCTGAATTTTTACAATGTTGACGGGTCGCGGCGGGCCCCTCTTTACCGCTTCTACCAATATACGCTGGAATCCTCTCAGTCTCTGCAAATGTCCTTCTTCTGCGGTGTCCCATTGGGGATCTATTTCCACAGGAAACCTCTGTGCTCCCCACTCGGCTGCATCACCATCTTGTGGGGCACCAACCTGGGCTATGGCTACCCCATTATTCAACACTGCTCTTCTCTCCTCTGATGTGAACAACATATTCAACAATTGTCTGTAATCTTGCCAGGTGGGATTATGGGTTGCCATAATCCCTTCCAATAGCCTAGCCATAGCTTGGGGTTCTTCACTATAAGGTGGAGTATTATTTTTCCAATTCAAAATGTCACTACTACTGAAAGGCACTACCTGGTATGCTTGAACTATCTCATTCCTGTTGTTTATCACAGGCACCGTTCTCAAGGGCATCTGGAGGGCCGGTCCGGTCGGTGAATCACCAGACCACACCGGAGCTCCATGTCTCCGAGTTTGTGCCGGAGAAGCATCACTGGGCATCCGTTGTGACTTCTTCTTTTCCTTTGTTTCCTCCTGATATTTTTCTAGGCTAGGATAGTGTTTCTTGGCCGCTTCGGTTGACTCCGAAGAGTAGGGTGGGGGTCTCGTTCCTAGTGTAGGTGCACCGGGGGCTGTTCCCTGGGGTGGGGGGGGGCGGTGGCAAGGGTGGCGGCAATAATTCCTGTTGTCTAGCCTGTACACTCAACTGTAAATCTGGGTAGTCCTCCTCATTGGATTGGAAAACTTCCTTCTTTTTCCCCTCCTTCTTCACCACCATACATTTGCCATTCCTGCACTGTCGAACCCAACCTGGATCTTCTCTAACTACCCGTTCCCACGTAGCAATATAGACCCACTGGTTCGGATGATTCACAGCACAATATTCTTCCACTGTTCGGATCAGTTTCAGATCCCACGTTCCTTCTACTTGCCAACCTAAACCAAACTCTGGCCATTCTTCCTGACACAAATTTCTCAGTCTATAATCTCTTAGGTCCCTTGGATTCCCTGCTACGGCTCTGCTAGCAAAAGAGCCAAAATTATCTAAGATGCATTGTAAGGGAGTGGAGCTCTTTGAATTTTTCCCTCCCATCCTGCCTAATAGAGGGGACTGTCCTGGCCTGGGCACCTGGCCACTCAATGGCATGCGTCAGGAAACACAAGACAGAACCCCTTTCTACCTCCCTGGGAACTTTTTTTTGTCCCTCCCAGCGCTGGCGTTCCCTTAATATCTCATGCAAACCCCTATACTTGCCAGATTTCTGTAGACGTCGGACCAACCTTCGCCCCTGGGCTTTTTTCCCTGGATCCTTTTCCTCCTAGCCGGTTTCTGTGGAACCTCGCTGATGTTGCAGCTCTCACCGTCAGTCGGCGTTGGCATCAGAGGCAAGCACCGCAGCCGGTCGTGTAATATTCAGGGGCCCCTTCTCGTCTCACGGTAGTTGCCTCAGGCCCCCACCGCTGAGTTGAGGCCGTCCCGCCAACGGGATCCGTCTCCAAATCTCCTGGCCCGTCTTATAGGAAAATCACGTCGGGGTCACCAGAAAATGTAGCGGAACCTTTGTGCTACGGTTCTTGTTGGCGCAGTGGAGGAATTTGAAGACGGACAACTGAAGGAATTTCCAAGAAAGCAGTTTTATTTCGCTAATGGCCACTAGGGTTCCCCCTAGCACAAAGTAAGTGCCTCTCCAGGGAGAACGCCCAGTGGCCGGCTGAGTAAACATTTATACACACTACAGGGTTCGGGTTATGCCCGCCCACAAGCAAATTCATTGGCTTAGAGTTGTGACGCTGCCCAATCAATGCTGACCAGCAGGCCGGCTGCACTCTTTTGTGCCGTGCTCACAAATCTTTCAGAGCGCCTGCGTACGCATGCGCTGTTTGTTTATCTTTAGCTTTCATTTCTTCAGAAACACATGATTTCCCAGAAGTCACATGTTTCTGTGAGTTTATGCACCCGGGTCGCTAGCTGTCGCCATCTCTGCCCATATATGGTATTTCCTGGGGTTCCTTAACCTCCCGCCTCACCATGGCATAGACTTTCTAATAAGCTCTAGTCCATATTTGGTCAAACCTTCCAAGTTTGACCAAATATGTTCTGGCCTCTATCCTCCTCGTTTCACCACAGACAGCTCCCTAGTCAAGCCAGATGCATGCTTAGTTCCACTCTGTTGAGGGAATGCTTAGGAGCTATATCAATGAAGAGAGGCAACAGGAGACCTATCTACTCTGGGATGGCAAACATGATACAATATGGATATTTCTTTTCTTTGGTGTGCTATTCCTGCAGGATTCTTCTGATTCCAATCTCCTTTATATTTACATTATATAGTTTGGTTCCTCCTCTACATTGCCATACTATATCAAATGGCAGTATTCTGTTCTCTAGCATTATTAATAACACTGACTGATACATCCTAGTTCACTGCAATTTTAGAACATCAGAACATAGTTCTGAAGTAATTGGATAGTAATTATGCCAGAGCAACCCTTTTAAAAAACAATCTATTTTTCCCAGAGTCAAGCATTTGCAAGCAAAACACTATTATACATTAATGAATGATTAAAATCAGTTCAGACAATTAGAATAATAAGTCTGTGATATAATTAGGAAAATAACTGTCATTCATTTTTAGCTAATTCACATCTTAGCAATGTTAGATGAAATGCATTTCCCTGTTTTTTTTTGTTTTTTTAAAAAAGAAATTATCTTGGCCAGCATTACCATCATATGTTCTCATTGATTACTTTAATATATTATGTGCTTGAAAAAAAAAGTTGTAAATAATAATTTCCATTAAGCCAATAGTTTTCTTTGGAGGAATTAGTAAAGTGATTCTAGATGCTTTATGATGATGATGGTTGGTTACTTAAGTGTAAGGGCAATGCGCTCAGTTTTTGATAAGAAAACTATTTCATTCACGCTTAAATAGTGGATGGTCCTGTTAAATCTTGGCAGTTTTATTGGTGGCATATATATTTTACCAAGATGTGATTGTTCAACCAAGGAAAGCAAATTAATATGTGGTTTCTTTTTTTTTCCTTCTCTTCCAGAACTGCAGGAAACAAAGACCTCTCAGTTTTATGCTCTTTCCCATCACCCCTTAGACTACAGGATATTAGTGATGGATGAAGATCAGGACCAGATCTATGTTGGCAGCAAAGATCACATTCTCTCTTTGAATATCAATAATATAAGCCAGGAGCCTCTGAGTGTAAGTTTGCAAAGTGATTTGGGAATCAACTAGAATGATTTCATTGCATGCTTTTTTTAAAGTCAAAAACAGTCTGTTTATTTCAGGCCCTTATTTCACTAAAGAGTTTTAGTTTTTTGGGTAATTTTAGCAAAACCATATGTTCAAGCAATATATAGCTTTCAGTGTAGAGACTTTTATCACACAAACCCACTATTCCACTGCAATCACTTTAAAATTGATACTGGATACATATTGGGTTGAATATCTTTGATATCACACCTCTCTTCATTAGTGCAATTAGTTTGATTTGACAATTTGTGGTTGTACTACTGTATTTCTTCACACCTTCATAATCCCACCTTCCCACGCTACTGCTTTTCCTTATTTTTTATTTTTATACTTAGCACAATTGCACAATTCCAGCATTTAGATATAAATATAAAATGGAAGTTGAAAATCCATTCTGGGAATAATGAGGAGAGGAGGAAGGTCTTGGGTCCTGATATTACTTTACTGCCAACATGCTGTCATAAAAATGAAAGGGACCCGTAGCACAAAGGTTGGACAAGAACATTGTGAGGTTAGGAAGTATTTACTTACACCTACATCAGTTTTTGAGCACAATGGCTCACTAAAGTGACTGAGCGGGGAAAGTCTTCTTAGTGGGGCTGCAATGTGGCACTGAAATGGCTAAACTGGAAGCTGCCCTGAGTCCCCTTTGGAGTGAGAAGAGCAGGGTAGAAATATAGTAAATAAATAAATAAAAGGCAAAATTGACTTTACAGCAACTTGAAAACATTTTTCTCCACTGCTTGTTTAAAACGGAGACTGCTAGAGATGAGTTGTTCATTGTTCTGAATCTGGGTGTGTACTTAATGAGGATTCTGCTGAAGCTGAGATGTTTATCTAGATATAACTAAACCTCTTGGGGGAACTTCAGCTGGAAGCTTAAGAGCGTATTTTCTTCTGAGACATCCTGCATTTCAGATTTGGCATCCAAAAAGAACTCCTTTGACCCCACCCTTCGTGATAAGATTTTAATACTTCCGACAGACTTTTAAAGAAATGAACAAAAACAATGGGGTGGGGGAGATCTTCTAAAAATTAGTCTATGTGGATTTCAGTTCAATTTGCAACAGACCAATGGTCAGAGTTCAGCTTCATACTTTTCAGAAATTTTCTAATTGGGAGGTCAGTTTTTCCAAGGAACCTTAGGTCATCAAAAGGGAGGTCCATGATTTTCTATTACTCTAATATATGTACAAAAAGGATGTCAAAGTGGCAGGAAATAAATAGTCCAACTTGTATTTTCATAACCTTTCCAGCATTGGTTGGGTGGACCATTACATTGTATGCTGAAAAGAACAGAGGATATTAAACTTTTTCAGCAGGAAAGGAATATAGGTTCATGTGGATATGGGGCAAGGTTTCTTGTGTGGTAGCGCCCCTTTTATGGAACCTCCGTTCTGAAGATTTCAACTCTAACCATCAACAGATTTTCTGTAAAACCACTTCCAAATATTTGAGATTACAACAGGAAAGCTCATAATACGATAAAATTTCTTGGAAAATCTTTTTGCCTTCCACTTAAGCAAATGGCTTGCAACTGAGCTCAGAGGGAGTGGCATATGATGGTAATCATTGGTAATCAACACATCCTGATTTTTTGACCTTGAGAGTCCTCACTCCACCATACTATTGAATTTTTAACATGTGTGTTGAATTATATTCCATTGTTGCAAAGTGTCAGGGAGACAGCTTGCTATAATGAAAGGCAAATGTGTGGTCTGCTTATGCTTGATTCATGCAGTCTACCCCACTGCTCCCATCATTATGGAGTAGGAAAGATGTCCAAATTATTAGAGAGCAGTATATCCAAGGACCTGTGTGCCTATCCAGTATGCTATTATTCAGCTTTAACTGCCATGGTTTCATGTGTTTTGGAATCCTGGGTTTTGAAGTAAGGCACTGGAGCACTCTGGCAGAGAATTCTAAATGCCCTCCCTAAACTACAAATCTCAGGATTTAATAGGCTGTGACCATCACAGTTTAAGTGGAATGAAAACGTTATAATTTTGTAATGTGATACAGTGTCTCATCACATGTTCTCATGCCCACTGAGAAGAAGGAATGTTATTGTTGCAGGATGGGTGCGTGAAATAATTTATAGTTTCCAAATCATGACTTGCCTGAATTGCCCAAGAAGCAAGCAAAAATATAGCAGAATCCTTTCACATTAAAAAAAATGCTTCAGCCTGTCTATCAGCAGCATCCAACTGCAAGCATCTGACCTTATCTACACACTGTTTTAGTTAACTCATGGATTCAGGTTTTCATCCAAAATATCTGGAAGCTTTAATCTTCACGATTGCAATATATACAAATGTACTACCAGGATACGCAGATCCACTTTCAAGCTTGTACTTAAAAATGGTCAGATTCTCAGATAGTCATATATAGCATAAACTGATATTCACACCAAGTCTGGAGGCCGGGCTGTGGCGCAGGCTGGTGAGCAGCCTGCTGCAATAAATCACTCTGACCATGAGGTCATGAGTTCGAGGCCAGCCTGTGGCGGGGTGAGCACCTGTCAATTAAAAAAATTAAAAATAGCCCCTGCTCGTTGCTGACCTAGCAACCCAAAAGATAGTTGCATCTATCAAGTAGGAAATAAGGTACCACTTATAAAGTGGGGTGGCAAATTTAACTAATTTACGACATTGGAATGAGGAAGTGCCGTCACAGTGGATGATGAAGCAGCTGCTCCCCCCTGTGGCCAGAATCGAATCACCTCAGGAGAAGGTTAAATTGCCTCTGCGTCTGTCTCTGTCTCGGTTCTATGTGTATATGGGCATTGAATGTTTGCCCTATATGTATATAATGTGATCCGCCCTGAGTCCCCTTCGGGGTGAGAAGGGCGGAATATAAATACTGTAAATAAATAAATAAAATAAGTCACGTAGGTGAGAGAAAGATGGAACCTTTCATCCCTCTTTTATAGCCATCTTCTGATAGATCATCAGTAAGGAACATTGGCTGATGCAACCCATTTGCAATACACCTTACATGGTTATGACTCACCCATTATCACATCCCTTTAGGTATTGCATCATGACAACCACCATCATTACCGAGGTGTTATCAGTATTCCACATGTTCACCATACAGTCTTTTTTTCTATGACTAGAAATGCTGTGCTATTTCTATCTAATAGTATCAGCTCTTTTAATAGCACTTTGCTTTCAGGTGAATTTGTGAAGAGTCCCTGCGATGACATGATGGGAATCCTTAATCCAGCTATCTAGAACCATAAGGATAACAAGATGGAAGCTTTGCTAGTGTACTATTAGCCCAATTGGCAAGGGCATGCACCAATCAGAAATGACATCAGTCATTAACTATAAAGTGCCATTTTTTAAAAATTTAGAATAGTTGTACTTTAATTATGTATCTGGGATGTGCTTTTTAAAAATGACCCCCATGCCAGCATAGTAGGTAGACGCTCCCTTCCTGGATTGGTTTCCTTGTTGAGAAAAAGTTCCCTAACAAAACAGGGCCTGAAAAAACTATTTCTATTACAAGTTTAGATTCTCCCAGATGGCATTGTAATTGCTGAAACAAGGTGGAAATAACCATTCCTGCCACCCCATCTGGCGTCTGTGCATTCAGTGTCACGTAATCTATTTAAACTATACTTTCCCCCTTTCTACACAGATCTTCTGGCCAGCATCAACAACCAAAGTTGACGAGTGCAAAATGGCTGGCAAGGATCCTACAGTAAGTATTTTATTTTTCCTTTTAATTAAATATTTGGCCACTGAGACAGAGCACCTCGGGTGCAGCCAAAAGCAACGTGGAAGAAGTGTATTTTTCTCCTCGTGCTGGGATAGCTGAACAATCCTACAAAATTTCTGAAACAAACAAGATATTTGCACAGCCTGGGCCCCTTTAGCAGTATCTGGAAAAACGAGAAGATTGCTTATGTTCAGGAAATTTTATCTTTTTTAAAAAATGTTTAAAACTAACCCTATTCTTTGATTACCTTGTTGTTGGTGATGGATATCATTAATAACACTTGGTCGGCATATCTCCTAGAGACTATATAGCAGACTGCTGAGCTCATGCTAATATAAGGGCCTGGACACAATCCCAGACGGTATATGCTGCCTTTTGAATGGAAAAAATAATCCTGTACATTCCAACAGCACTTACTGCATCATAAAGTGTCTTTTATTGGTTCAATAAAGCCACATTTTAAACAGATGCCTGAAAAAGAGCAGAACTTCCTTAAAGCAGGTAAATGCGGCACAGCAATTACTGGAGGTGAACCCAAAACCTTACAAAGAAAACATCTGTTGAGCCAATTACCTACTAAAATCTAAGCCTCAAAGTGATTCTTGGTCAAACAAACCAATCGCTTGTTTAATTGTTATGATTTAAATACATTTAGCGTCACCTTGGGCACTTCTTGGAAAGACCGTTAGGAAATTATCGGAGCAATAAGAGCAATAACGAATGATTTAACCTTTTCTCGCATGGCTCTGCTTTGAGGGGAAAGGCCTAATCCTGGTATCTCAGATCTTGGTTTGCCAATATTTGAATAAGGTAAACTGCATCTAATCTTAGTTAAATACTAGGGGTATTGTGTTGTACTATAATAAGAATTCATTTGAGCATGGATTTGTAATTAAAGAGGAGTGTACATATTAAATGCCTTTGCAATCTCCTCATATCTTTATCAAACTTTCTCAAGGGAAGAAAATACTTCACTTGCAAAGCATAAGAGTGTAGTATTTTTATTAAGATGTCACCTGTAATGGATTACAGTGGTTTTTGTTTAATTAAATTAGATAAAAAATGGTAGCATGGGGTTAGCTTCTTTTCACAGGCAACTATAGCAGTGTAATACGAGGGCTATCCAGAAAGTAGGTTACGTTTTGGATTTTAAAAAGGACAAAGTATAGGATAAATCATTTACCATATGCAACTGAAAGACACATCCCAAAATTACAATCTCATGTAATCCCCATTGAAATTTAGCCACGTTTCATATAGATAAATGAGTTTGAAAAGTACTGCCCCAGTAAATTTGCCACCTCTCTCCTCCATTTCCAACAATGGGGGTGTGCTTGGCAGCGCAGCGTTTTGGCTACGTTACAGGAAGGGAGAAGGGGGAAGAGCTGAGGACACAAGCGGGGAATTTACTGGGGCAGTACTTTTCAAACTCATTTATCTATATGAAACGTGGCTAAATTTAAATGGGGATTACATGAGATTGTAGTTTTGGGATGTGTCTTTCAGCTGCATATGGGAAATGATTTCTCCTATACTTTGTCCTTTTTAAAATCCAAAACGTAACCTACTTTCTGGATAGCCCTCGTATATCACGCCTACTACAGATTGGTATTGTCCATTACTATGCAAAATGTTGTTCTCTTACTTTTTTTAATTTGTTGCATATCATTTAGTGTAATCAGTTTAAAGGTTGTGGTATACTGTGCCTTTAAGCCATACTCTCCGCTTGTTACACCTGCAATGTATTTAAACTACTGATGGTATGGGATATAATGTGTGTGCAGCCAAAACCTCAGCAGTAGCCTTCCTGGTGCTTGAATAAACACTTTTACTACAGGACTCTGCTGGCTGATGAGTTTGTTATATACGAAGAATACTACATGGTGTCAGAAATGGGATGCAAACTTCCCCTGTGCTACAACCTGGAAGCTAGTGTCCCCAGAAAAGGAGTATTTAGACATAGAATCATTTTGTCCTCCTCCTCCCCTTGCTAGGCAAGGTAATAACAGCTGAGAACTGGAGACGGTGGGAACAGGCTTTTCAGTTATACAGTATCTTGCTGCAGCGGCATTTGAGAATATATCAAAGAAGCGGTGGATAACTATCCTGTTACATTATGTGGAAGAGGAAGGAGTTTCTTTATATAATACATTTGTTTTTGCCAAGGAGAACCCGAAAGCTATTTCAGAGGTTCTGGAACAGTTTAGGACTTATTTTCTTACCACGGAAGAATATTGTGTTTGAAAGATTTTGTTTCTGGAACTATATAGAGAGTCCTGTAGTAGTGGTGTTTATTCAAGCACCAGGAAGGCTACTGCATGAGAAAGAGTCCCAATTCAAAAAAATATTTCCAAGTGTGTTGTACCATCGACCACTGTTGAACCTTCCTCCTGGATGTAATGTAAATCAGGTGTCATAGTAAAATGGAATGTTACATAGAATGCTATGCCTTGATAAATGGTTTATCTGTATAGTAAATGTAAAGGCTTTCCCCTGACATTAAGTTTAGTTGTGTCCGATTCTGGGAGTTGGTGCTTATCTCCATTTCTAATCCGAAGAGCCGGTGTTGCCTGTAGACACCTCCAAGGTCATGTGGCCGGCATGATTGCATGGAGTGCCATTACCTTCCCGTCGGAGCGGTACCTATTGATCTATTCACATTTGCGTTTTTTTTTTGAACTGCTAGGTTGGCAGAAGCTAGGGCTAACAGCGGGTGCTTACTCCGCTTCCAGGATTCATATTGCCAACCTTTCAGCAGCTCAGTGGTTTAATCCGCTGAACCACTGTGGGCTCCTCTGTATACAAATCCTATTAATGTTAGTGTATGCTGCATATGGAGGTAGAATTGGGCCTTCCACAATGTCACAGCTGGAAAGGAATTAACTGTGTGTCAAGATCAGCAGCAGGCACTTCTCAAGGTACTGAACGACAGATTGAGCAAATGGGTGAATAAATGGCAAGCAGGAAAGCGTGAACATAGAACATATGTTTACATTTTCTGTATGCATGACTTTGAAAATCTTGACCCATTTTGAAAATATAGCTAGGTGTTTCATGTCTGCTAAAGCTAATGCTGTAGCTCTGTTGGGAGAAGCTGTCTAGACAAATGAGAAAAGGCCATTAATATTTTGTTCATGGCTTCCGCCACTGCAACAGTTGTAAAGCCAAGGGGAAACGAGAGGTTTTTGAGAATGTTTGCTTCAGGAACACTTTCCTTTCTCTTGTTTCCTATTATAATTCTTCTTATTTGCTGCTAAAGAGCTTGGATTTGTTGGCTATTACACAGTGAACCTAATAAGAAAACCTGTTAGTGGTTAGATTTTAATCAGTGACTAGATATCTTTTTATGAACTTTTGTTTTGATTTTTTTTTTTGTGTCAGGAGCAACTGGAGTTGCTTCTGGAGTGAGAGAATTGGCCGTCTGCAAGGACGTTGCCCAGGGGACGCTCGGATGTTTTGATGTTTTACCATCCTTGTGGGAGGCTTCTCTCATGTCCCCGCATAGAGCTGGAGCTGATAGAGGGAGCTCATCCATGCTCTCCCCAGGTGGGATTCGAACCTGGCAGCTTTCAGCAACCCAACCTTCAAGTCACGAGGCTTTTATCCCCTAGGCCACTGGAGGCTCCTATTTGTTTTGATAAAAGCCATCTAGTAGTAATAACTTTTTTTAGAGATCAGGATAATGGAATCATAGAGCTGGAAGGGAACAGGAGGACAATTCAGTCCACCCAATTGCCATGCAATCAAATCACTCCTGACTGATGGCCATTCAGTCTCTATTTAAAAACCTCCAGAGCAGGAGACTTCATCACACTTGGGAACAGCACATTCCACTATCGAACAACTCTAGAAAGCAGTAGCTTTTCTAGCCAGCCCAAGTATCTCTACATAGTTTATCAAGAAGAGCTCTCCCACATCTAATATTAAACTTGTGAGATTTCCACCCTTGAACTCTCCTTCTGACATCAACAGATCACACAGCGGGTTTATGTTCAATCTGGAGGGGAGCTAGCATGGCAGAATGTATTTATATGGGCTGGTGAAACATGAAGCCAGTGAAGTCTTACATAGGACTGGGGAAAAAAACATTCCATCAATGGCTTCAAAATTTCTCCAAATTTTACATCTGTACACCTTCAACCTGTAATCACATTAGGTAGACAATGAGGATTTTCTGTATACATAACCAAGCAAACAGCATTGTTCAATATGTTTGTAGAAAAATCTCAAGAATATGCTTTTCTCACAAGGCGGATGTTATGCTTGTAATATCTTAAAAGAAAACTTATAGCAACAGAGATTATGTCAGGAAAAACAGCTCTAGCTAAGGATAGCATATCTCCTCTGAATAAATGCCTCAAGAAGGTAATGGGCTGGATGAGAAAAAATGGGCTGGATGAATTGAGACAAAAACTTTCTTACCATCAAGGGTCCTAATCTGGGGATGGAGGCATTCCAACCAGTTCTGGATGGGGTTACACTCCCCTGAAAGATTTTTTGCAGCTTCGGAGTACTCCTGGATCCATCTCTCCAAATGTCTGCCAGGTAGATGCAATGGTCAGGAGTGCTTACTACCAGCTTTGGCTGATCCGCCAGCTGTGCCCCTTCCTAGATTTGAAGGACCTAAAGATGGTAGTGCATGCACTGGTAACGTCAAGGTTGGACTTCTGCAATGCGCTTCATATCTTTGTAGCAAGTTCGGAAACTCCAGTTGGTTCAAAATATGAGAGCCAGACTGGTTACAGAAACACCCAGGAACGAGTAAATTACACACATACTAAAATCACTCAACTAGCTGCCAATTAGTTTCCAGGCAAAGTACAAAGTGTTGGTTTGATCTTTAAAGCCCTCCATGGTTTGGGTCCAGGTTACCTACAGGATTGCCTTACAATCTGCCCAGCCAACCAGAACCCAACTGGCAATGTAACCCAGAGAGCCTTTTCATCAGCTGCCTTAAGACTAGAATCTCCTCCCGGAAGAAATCTGACAGTTAAATCAGCTACTGGAATTTAAGACACAATTGAAGACCCATCTCTTCCAGCAGGCCTACCCAGCCAGTTTTAATCATGAATTTTAAACTTGTGTAAATATTTTAATCATGCTTCTGTGTATTTTAATAGATGTATTCTGTATAAATATGTTTTAATATGTGTATTTTATATAACTGTGTGGTTTTAGCTATGTTGTAATCTGCTTCGAGCCATAAGGAGAGGCGGGTAAAAATATTATTATTGACTCAAAGACACAGTATGACACAGCAAACGAGATATACATGCTGGATTTCGTATCACAAAATCACAAGTCGAACACTTCAAGCATTCAGGACTGTGGGATATATTTTCGGATGATGTTCGCAGATAATAATAATAATAATAATAATAATAATAATAATAATAATAATAATAATAATAATCTTTATTCTTATACCCCGCCTACATCTCCCTGAAGGGACTTGGGGCAGCTTACATGGGGCAAAATCCCAGATCCCAGTAAGGTGGCCTTTTTCAGTTGTTGTTGTTATTATTATGTTCAGTAAATATCATTATGTCATTTGCTTATTCAGGCTTATTAATACCTGTTTTTGTTTTTTTCTGCAGCATGGTTGTGGCAATTTTGTCCGCGTCATACAGACTTTCAACCGTACTCACTTGTATGTGTGTGGGAGTGGGGCATTCAGTCCTGTATGTGCATATCTCAACAGGGGACGAAGATCTGAGGTACATCTTTTGACCATAAAAGCTTTATTACGTGTTTTTGAAGATTATTATTATAGAGTACATCAGAACTATTCTTAGGTATCCAAACCATATTGACACAAAAATTCTGGTTTTTATGTCTGAAAGGGCTTTGTGCTTGTGTCCTTTCTTATGCCATATAACAGAATACATTTGAAAGGATTAAGAATAAGAACAGAATGTGAAAATCTGCTCATACTTACATGTCATTGATGCTTATTGTATGGGGTGAGATTGCATGTATCCCTGATCCATGAATCTCATTCTTCCAGAAACACATCTCAGTGTAAACTATTCTTCAGTGCATGCATCATGTTCAATATGGTACATTATTAATTAGATTTTCCTGTGTGGCAGGTTTACTAAGAGCATTACAAGACAAACATTTTCCTGCTATTCAAAAGGGACATTTCTATATTGCACAATATCTAGTGCTCATCACCTTCCATATGTGCTTTGTGTAGACCCATAGTCAGAGTTTGAGTGGATGTGACCTGAGCATAATGAGGCTGGGCTGTATTAATGAAGCAAATCAACTACATCCCTCCCACCATACCACAAACCAGGGGAAGTGTAATATTTACTAATACATTTTGGATGCAACAGTTTTAGTTTATGCAGAACGTCTTCTTCATTCGCGTAGTCTCTTCGTGACCTCATGGACCAGTCCACACCAGAGCTCCCTGTCGGCCGTTGCCGCCCCCAGTTCCTTCAAGTTCATGCCAGTCACTTCAAGGATACTGTCCATCCATCTTGCCCTTGGTCGGCCTCTCTTCCTTTCTCCTTCCATTTTCCCCAGCATCATGATCTTTTCCAAGCTTTCCTGTCTTCTTATGATGTGGCCAAAATACTTCATCTTTGCTTCTAATATCCTTCCCTCCAGTGAGCAGTCGGGCATTATTTCTTGGAGTATGGACTGGTTGGATCTTCTTGCGGTTCAAGGCACTCTCAGGATTTTCCTCCAGCACCAAAGTTCAAAAGCATCTATCTTCCTTCGCTCAGCCTTCCTTATGGTCCAGCTCTCACATCCATAGGTTATGCAGAACGTACATTCACTATATATTCACTATTCACATTCACTATGTTTTACTCCTGGAAATAATAAAGCCAACGACTAATATATCCTTGCTCTCAGAAGAGAGGCCAAAGAAGTATTGGAGTGTCCAGGGTCCCATGAGAGCTTCATTGCTACATGCTTGCTACTCTGTGGTTGTTTGAGTGTTTGCTTTCTCTATTACAATCACAGTGCAGTGCTGTACAAAGCAGTAAATTGGGTTCAGTTATTCAATCCCTTTCTCCTTAACGCCTACAATTATTTTCACTCCTTTCTCAGTTATCTTATCTATTTACACAGTGCCATTACTGTACAAGCTTTAAGAGAATAACAAGAAAAATAGTTCCCTGTTCATGGGCTTATAATATAAAGACATGACACACAAGGAAAGAGGATGTCATTGTGGGAGAAACTGAAGTCCAGCAGGTCAGTACCAGTTGAGATGAAGAGAGAGCCTTTCATCTACTTCTGGGCCTTGACGTGATGGAGCTCCCATTTGTTTTCCCCATCTCTCTTGGCAAGATTTTTTTGCTATCGTCTTAGAGAGTATGACTTGCTTTAGGTAACTCGGTTTGTTACCATGCCTCAGCTGGGTTCAGTTCCCGGTTTCACAAAGTCATAGTCCAAACATCAAACCACACTATGCCATGGTGACTCAGTACACAGTACCTTCCTCAGCATTCTTTCAAAAATTGTCAGAAACAAAAATAGCGTTCCAATGGGAGATAAAAAATTTCAAAATATATCACTCTTTTCCCTGTTAAAATTTAAACTACTAAAGGTAATACATTCTGACCCATTTTAAAAACAAGCCTTGGAAATATTCATCAACAAACTCATGTGCAGAATAACCAGATTAATGTTTAAGTTTGTTGTCATACACATGGCATGGATGAATTTTTTTCAGAAAAGAATGCTGGATTTCAAGAAAAGGCGAATATATGGTGTTCTTAAATTGCAAAAGAAAGATTGGCTTCAGCAAGGTTGTGTCTTTAGCTGCATGCCTAAGATCAATTGATCAAATAAACTGCCATTTCAGCTGTCTGGAATCTATTAGACACTTGACTACAAGCTTCATGCTTTCATTGCTGTTACTGTGCAGACCAGCAATAGCAAAGACCATTCAAGTGTAGGGATTTAACGTAAGCCCCTTCCCTTACCTATTGCATTGATATGTGGACATTAGCCAAACACAATGCATCTATTTTTGGCCATTCCAGTTACAAAGCTAATGGGAAATTATGCTCTTTATCAAAAAAATTATGCTCTTTATCAAAAAAAGTAATGCTGGCTCTATTTGGCTTTCCATCCTGTCATCCTTTTGTCAAAGAAATTGTATATTTTTGCAGGTAAAACAGGAAAGAAAAGGAAATTATTATATAATTTTATATTATCTCCCCCACCCTATGAGGTCAGGATTGTGTGGAGCCAGAAAACACTCATCTGAATATCAATTGACATCAAACTTTTAAAATTCGAAGCTGGGCTAGAATAAGTGAGATGTTATTATTTAAATCAACGTATTATCGCAAAATGGTGACAGGGGACACAGTTTTACCAATGCTGGTGTCCTTGTTATGGAGCATGTTTCTAAAATAAAATGTTGAAAATCACTTTGGAAGCACATATTAAAATAATAAATCACATTTACATATAACTTCCATAAAATTTGGGAATGGCCATCACTTTTTTGAAACAAGAATTAGATAAAGGAAAAATGTCTTATAATTCTTGAACAGGTTCTTTGATGAAACAAACATGTGGCAAAGGATGTTGTTATTATTATTATTATTATTACATAACAACACATCACCTATGTATATTACATCCAAGTGTCTGGGATTTGTCTCTGAATATTGGGCTCTTCCCAAGGGCCTAGGATATCTCAAATTTATTGTTGTTATTATTATTATTATTATTATTATTATTATTATTATTATTATTATTATTTATTATTATTATTATTATTATTATTAGTTTTGTAATATTATATTTATTTATACCCAACTTTTCCCCTCTACAGCGAGGCTTAAAGCAGCTGCCTATACAACCAATTTTATACAATTTGCAACCCCAAAATATACAAACATTAAAATAGAATTAAATATTAAAGTTATTAAGAATAAACATTCAAAATTGTTAAAAAGTGTGTCATCAACATGAAATGTTTGGAAAGCTCTGCTTAGACATCGGAAATCATTGTCAACAATAATAGCTAGGACTGTCCCGAGAAGAAATATATCTGATATTAGCCTTTATGGTTGAACAAAACCTCTGTTTTATATGTGGAATGTAGGGTTGCTTTTGCCAACTCTAAAGAAACTCCCTGATTAATTTTGTCCATTTCTTCATACAAGGCACCATCTCATTAAGACAAGCGAAGCTGAAATTCACCTTCAACCATTTCTGCAGATTGAATCTTCTTTCTGTGTTACAGGAGCAAGTTTTCAAGATCGATTCCAAATGTGAATCTGGAAAGGGACGCTGCTCTTTCAACCCTAATGTGAATACTGTCTCTGTTATGATCAGTAAGTGAAACAGCCACGTTTTCTCCAAGATTAAATCATTAGGTGCAGAGAGCGAAATGAGAGGGTGCTGCAAGTTAATTGAGCCAAGAAATTAGAAAGGAAAATGTAAAAAATTATCTGTCAGTGACTGTCTAGTACTTGTTGTTCTTGCATCAGTTCAGAGAATTGGGCTATATAGCTCATCTAATAATGTATTTCCATTATGGTAGGCTTAAGTCCACAAGAAAGTATTTTCTAAGTTAAGTATTTAATAAGTTTTAACATTCTTTGGCTCTCTAATGGTAAATATAAGTATACAGCAGATCTTTCCAGTCCCTAGATGTGTTGTGTGAAAAATGTGACACATCTAGGTTGCTATTCAAGTGTAGGTACTGTTATAATCTTTATAATTTACACAGTTTGTTGATTGAGTTGCAGTAAATGTCACTGAATGTATAAGTTAATAAGTAAGAAAAGAAAATCTGTTGACAATGATGCTTGTAATGAACCACATGGAGTGGCTATAGAGCAAAACTACACAAGAATTGACTGTAGTATAAAAGTGTAAAGGAAAAAAAACCCAAATCTCGTTTATATAGTAAAGGTTATTTGAAACTTATATATATTATACATTATTTAGTAATACCAGTATATATATTGTATGAAACTCTTAGAAGCGATCACACAATCTTTGCTACCTGATAACTCCCTGACCAAAGGATTTCTGAGGTGTTGGAGATCAGAGTAGTGGGAAAATACTTCTGCCTTGCTCTTTCTAATGCAGTGTGTCTTGAGATCTTTCCGGGTCCTGCCACAACAGTTTTTCCCAAGGTATCTTGTGAATGGAAACAATCATATCCCAGTCTCTGGTCTCTAGCACTTCAGAAACACACTTCAGCTGAAGTGCTGCCAGACTGCAAAGGTAACTTTTAAGGATTATGTTTAGCTGTTCATGCCTGTAAGCATGAAACCCCAACAGTTACTGACTGCTAAACAGAAGCCCCACCTGCTGCCAAAAGGCAAACTCATGAGGTATGGGCAGGTAGCTGAAAATCCCTATGTAGGAAGCCAGCATTGGTTGAGTTCATTTGCCTTCCCAGGCTGCTGTCATGTGTTGTGGGGCAGATCTAGAGGCAGAATTGCCTCTCCACCCATCTTCCTTTTCATAATCGTTATATAAAGCTGGTAGGCACCATGGTGGACTTCCATAACAGTCTCTCTAGGTCTTGTGACTTGGTGGGGGGGAGGAGGCTATAAAAAGGGGGCTCCCCTTAGGGTTAGAAAGAGGATTTCTCACTCTTAAAATTCTTCAGGTTTGGGATCTCCCTCAGGATGACTTTCCATTTAAGCTCGATTGAGGTGTCCACTCAGTATTTTGGGTGGCCCTCAGTATTTATGTTGCTAGTACAAGGATTGTCTTTGGAGTTGGTCAAAGGGAGTTACACCTGTCCGAAGGACATTACCCACTAGGTGACTGATAACAAAAATGGTTATATCCTTATAAGTTCTCCCAGAAGTTATCGTAAATAAATAAATAGATCAGCAAATGGCTATTTAGCTCCATGTTCTTGTGTCTGGCCCCTTTATTTCATGGTGGGAATTCAATGTTAGCCATTGTCATCTTTCTGTGACACAACTAATTTCATTTCTATGCAGGAGATAATTCCTCACTTCCAATTTAGTCCAAATTGGACAGATTCAAATTTTTGAACTGGTTTATCCAGCATTCAGAGTAACCATCTCTTAGAATCACAGCTTTGGAAGAGACCTCATGAGCCATCCAGTCCAATCCCTTGCCAAGAAGCAGGAATATTTGAATTCAAAGCACCTCCGACAGATGGCTATCCAGCCTCTGCTTAAAAGCCTCTAAAAAGTAACCTCCTTCTTTTAGTTAAATGTTGTATGCCTCACAGAGTGGAGGTCAGTTTTTAAATTTTCATCTTTTAGAACATACCATCACATTAAAAACTAGCCACCACCAATTTTCCAAAATAAGGAATTAAAATACAATGAGATCATTGTTACTGCAGAGCTCTTATCTGTGGTTCCACTTAACTGCACCTAAAGAAAAATTGTCTCTCTACAAATTTTCTGGGTTCTCCAGGAGGTGGTATAGTATGCTTCCCCCAGAAGTAACTTGTACATTTGCATTGGAGAACCTAGCAAACCTCTAGACCCTCCAACAAAAGTCTATGGTACTCTGGGACTGAACATCAGATGTTTTAATAACATTTGGTCATATCTGCAGCTTCATATACCTGTGTTCCAGGCAGGAACGTATCCTCCACAAATATAGTGGTAATTTTGTTTTGGAATGGAAATGATTTTTTTTGCAGGAAAGGCAGACCACTCCATAGGTTGAATATTGCCCTGAATTTATTTCTTTATTTTCATTTATTCCAGCCTTTGTGGTCCTCCAGTTCACATTCAGTGTGATGCCAAGTGTCTGACTTGAAATGGCTGTTTGCACATACTGTACTATTCTCACATAACCTGCGTATATTCTTGAAAGTGCTGCAGTGCCAGCTCACTTATTTTCCATAGGCACAGGGTCTCAGGCTTATTGCATCTTCTTTTCAACCAGGCAGTGATTCCAACCACTCGAATTATGACTCCATGCATAATCCCATGTTCACTTAGCCAGCGGCACAGCTTCCTTGTGTCTCTTGCCAAGAAGAAAAGTAACCATAGCCATTGTCCAGATTTCTCTCAGGCTTACAATTTTGTACAACAAAGGGAAGGATGCCATTGACCTTAGTTTACACTTTTTGGATTTTGCAGCAGCTGGAAAGAAACTATAAAGACTGTTTAGCACTGTAGTTCCAGCATGGCATGACTGAGCGCCTGGATCCTTCTGCTCCCAAAATCAACAGGTGCTTGGCAGCTGGGAGAGGATTGTTTATTCTGTTCCCAGATAAATGTTTCAAAAAAGTGTGGCAGTTCGAAAGAGGACTACTCAACAGTGATTCCTGTCAATTTCCCAACAAATAGTGTGATAAAATCAGGTTATAACTTTTGTAGAAAGGGTATTCTAAAATAAGCATATTTATTTTTTGAAGAACTAGAGATAAGGGAAGGTTGTAAGAAGAAGAAAAATTAAGCAAAGTCCCAAAAGTTTGTTGGGAACAGCATGTATTATGCAAATCCTAAATCAAATCACACTTTAATGTTGGCTTTCCACATGAGATTTAAAAGCACACACTCGCACAGTGCAGAAATTCTCTGTTTTCAAATTTTGTACACTCTGTATATTTATGGATACACTACCAGCATATGGGGCCTCTGGTGGCACAGTGTGTTAAAGCGCTGAGCTGCTGAACTTGCAGACCGAAAGGTCCCAGGTTCAAATCCCGGGAGCGGAATGAGCGCCCATTGTTAGCCCCAGCTCCTGTCAACCTAGCAGTTTGAAAACAAGCAAAAGTGAGTAGATCAATAGGTACCGCTCCGGCGGGAAGGTAACAGTGCTCCATGCAATCATGCCGGCCACATGACCTTGGAGGTGTCTACGGACAATGTTGGCTCTTCGGCTTAGAAATGGAGATGAGCACCAACCTCCAGAGTTGGTCACGACTGGACTTAACGTCAGGGGAAACCTTTACCTTTACCTTTTACCAGCATATAACTTTCCATGAAGTCCATAGAAATATACCTAACAGACAATTTTTTTGCAAATTGACATTTATCTTTGGGAGAAACAATATAATTTCCTCTATGTCTAAATTTTCCCCTCACCTTTCTTGCTGTTTGAATTTTGTGTATATGTTAACCAGGATTGCTCACAGTCTGAGTTTAAAATACTGTGCATTATTTCCCTTCTCTTTTCTCTTTAACAATGAATGATTTGTCTTCTGGAGCTATTGCATCTGTGAGTTTCCAAAAGCAGATATAGATCAAGGATGTCCTAAAAAATTGGTAGCAAGTGTGAGCTGGTTACTGGTCTCACTAAGGCTCCTTCTACATTGCCATATAATCCAGATTATCAAAACTGATAATTCAGATTATCCATTTTGAACTCGATTATATGAGCCTACACTGCCATATAATCCAGTTCAAATCAGATCATCTGGATTTTGTATAGCAGTGTAGAAGGGGCCTAAGACAAATTGTTTGGATTAAATGTAAAAGGAAGTGGAGCTGACAAACCATTAGTGCCTAATTAGACAAATAGTCTTTAGGAATATTTAAGATATAACTAATAAAGCTGGAATGAAAGAAGGGAGAAAGGAGGTGGAAGAAAGAAAAGGGAGGGAAGGAAGGGGGAAAGGAAAAAGAGAAAGATACAGGAAGAGAGAATGAAAGAAAAAATAAAGAGAAGAGAAAGAAAAATGAGAGAACGGAAAATAAAAGAAAGAAAAGGGATGGAAGGGAAGAGTGTGTCCTTCATTTTGAATATTGTATTGTTCTTTCATGGTTTTTGCACTGCACATAAGATATGTGCAATGTGTATCCTAATTCATTATTTTCAACTATAGTCCACTTCCCACCCCAACAGTCTGAGGGACAGTGAACCGACCCTCTGCTCAAAAAATTTGAGGTCCCTGACCTAAATGTTCTGATATATTTCTTAAAATATTAATTTTAAGGACAGGAAGGTTTTCTGCTGAAGATGGAAGCTTACCAAGACTGACAAATCATTACAGTAGAGTCTCACTTATCCAACATAAACAGGCCGGCAGAACGTTGGATAAGCGAATATGTTGGATAATAAGGAGGCATTAAGGAAAAGCCTATTCAACATCAAATTAGGTTATGATTTTACAAATTCAGCACCAAGACATCATGTTATACAACAAATTAGACAGAAAAAGTAGTTCAATACGCAGTAATGTTATGTTGTAATTACTGTATTTACAAATTTAGCACCAAAATATCACGATATATTGAAAACATCGACTACAAAATGCATTGGATAATCCAGAACGTTGGATAAGCGAGTGTTGGATAAGTAAGACTCTACTGTATTTACAAAGAGGCTGTTTTACTTGCACCAGATCTCAGAAATTGTAGGGACTAGTTTTAAATACAGACCTGTTGCACTGCTCATTTTGTGTCTGGATGAGGAATTAATTTTGTTAAGCAAGATCTACCCAGTTTCTACACACCCTTAATCAACATGGAAGCTGATGCAATTTGTTTTCCAAGGTCTGTTCATTTTCAAGTTTGCAATGCCCCCCCCCATGAAATGAAGAAAATACACTTTGCAAACATTGCTAAAATGCTCATTTTTATCAATGAAACATGTACCTATGAATAAATCCCATTTGAAAACGAACCCAAGAAAATGGATGATACTTTAAATCCGCATGGAACTAACACATAGCGGAGTTAGAGAAACATACCATGATCTCATGGTTCTGAAGAAAACTTCATCCTCCAGCTGCTGCCCTGCATTTCTGTAACAGGTTTCATTCTGTTGATGTTGAAAGAGAGGTTTATTAAAGGCCAAACATTGTGCGTGACATGGTGCATGATCTGTAGGCACTGAGTTCATGACCTTGTCAACATTCAACTAAACTGGATTTTAGTGGTCTTGTGGATGAACTGGCATTTATTTGTTGCTGGAGGGCACTTTGCAACATCAGTAAAAGAATGCCATTAAGGATAGTTAGGTTAGCTACTCCTTTACAACATCATGAGTGAGGTTTTTTTTTTTTTTTTTTAGGGAAGGTAATGGTTTCCTTCTCAGAACTGCCTTACCAACCTACAGGATTTGTATTGTTGGACCCAGATGGGAGTAGGAGGAAGTCTATAATTCATACCTATCTACAGTTTGCATACTTTGTGATATATGAGCTAAATTCTTCAATGCAAGACAATTTAGTCCCATAATTCCATTATTACAAGTGAAGGTTGGAGGCTTGAAAATGGGAAAAAAATGTGCTTTGGCTGAAACTTAAAATATTCAGCTTTTTGTGTACATTGTCTTCAGTCATGTTCAATAACCTGTTTAAACTTGAAGAAGACCAGGCCATGTTGTCATTAACAAGAAAGCTGTTGGTTTTGACAGGTTCAGAATAACCTTTGTGACTATCTGTGATACATGAGAGGAAACAAGGAAAATTTAGAAAGACTCCTTTTCTTATTTTGATGGCATATGTCATGAGTGATCATAGGAACACATGAAGAGCTATGCTGGATCAGGTCTATCTACTTCAGCGTTCTTGTCCACAGAAGCTAACCAGGTGCACATGGGAAGTTTGCAAACATGCAATAAGGAAAATAGCACTCTCTCATTCATGTTATCTAGCGACAAGTTGTTGGAAGACTTTGGCCACTGATATTGGAGGCAATATATAGTAATCATAACTAGAATTTATTGATCAGTCTGTTCTAAAGCCATCCAAGAAAACAAGCCTGCTCCCTCCTCCCTATGGCTTCCCCTCACATATTTATACATGGCCACCATGTCTCCTCTCAGCCTTCTCTTTTGCAAGCTAAACATGCCCAGCTCTTTTGTACTTCCCTGGAAGGTGTATAGCATGGGGGGTGTACCAGTTCTAGATGGTGACAGGTTAAGAATGGAGCGGGAGCACGTGCTGCCCTACTTCTTGATGTACAAATACGGGGTGGTGGTGTCAGTGTGGACTTGGACCACTTAGCCCTACATGTCAGGGGCCACTCCACCAGGGCTGTCGCCACTTCAGCAACATTGCCATTGCATGACACCTGTTGAGCAGCTACCTGGCCCACCCCACTCACCTTGAACGTTCTCTCCAAGCTACAGGCAGCCTTCACCAGAGTGGTCCTCTTTTCAGCAGTACTATGATGCCCACCAGCTAAGATCTGTAGCTTGCTAATCTACCATATGTAGATGAAACCTTCTGTCAACCATTGAACAAAAGGCACAAAGAAAAGATGTAGTAGTCATGGGCTATTTCAACTATCCTGATATTTTCTGGAAAACAAACTCAGCAAAGAGTACAAAGTCCAACAAATTCCTTGCTTGCCTTGCAGACAGTTTTATGGTCCAGAAAGTAGAAGAGGCAACAAAGCTATTGGCTACTCTCGATCTCATCCTAACAAATGTTGAGGACCTGATCAGTGCAGTCAAAGTGATTGAATCCTTAGGGGCAAGTGACCATGTGCTCCTTCAGTTTGCGATACAAAGGAGGGCTGAAACTAATACAAGTCAAACCTGCATCCTGGACTTAGGAGAGCTGACTTTCAAAAAATGAAGGAAATACTGAGCTGCATTCCATGGAAATTTTTCAAGAGTGAAATACTCAAGGTGCAATTGCAAACAGTGCCAACAAAGAGAAAAAAAATGTCTAAAAAAAACCCAGAATGGATGTCCAAAGAACTTCTAACTGGGCTCAGACTCAAAAGAGACATACACGAGAAGTGCAAAAGGGGAGAAATCACCAAAGAAGAATTCAAATGAATAACCAACTCCTGTAGGGAAAATGTTCGCAAGGCTAAAGGACAAAATGAGCTCAGGCTTGTCAGGGACATTAAGAACAATAAAAAGGGCTGCTGTCAGTGATGCTTTTACTGCTTCTTGGTGAGGGTTGGACTGGATGGCCTATGAGGTCTCTTCCAACTCTATGATTCTATGATTTCACAGAGACCACAAAGAAGGAATGGTTGCTTACCTGTAACCGTGTTTCTCCGAGTGGTCATCTGTGAAATTCTCACATCCCCACCCGTCCGCCCTACTGACTGTCATGCCTTATTCTCTCAGCCACTGTCCTGCAGTGGGGGAACTGAGGCTGTACCCCCTTCCATGGGCTAAATGCCTTCTAGAGAAGGTGGGCAGGCCTATAGCCAGCAGCTGGAAAAGCTTTCCATACGGTTCTGAGCCTTCTTCACAGGCACACCAACTACCATATGTGCGAATTTCACAGATGACCACTTGAAGAAACCTGGTTATAGGTAAACAACCATTCTTTCTTGAGACTTAGGTTGCATCTAGAAGTAATGCAGTTCTTACTTGAAATGCCAAGGCCCAATGCTATGGAATCCTGAGCTTCGTGGTTTTGATAAGGCACCAACACCCTTTGGCAGAGAAGGCTGAAGACCTTCTAAAACCAGAAATTTTATGACTCCATAACCTTATAATAAACTTTATTTTTTTATCCCGCCACCATCTCCCCGAAGGGACCCGGGGTGGCTTACATAGGGACAAGCCCAAACAACAACATAGCATAACATTAGAAACACAGTAATTAAACAGTAATTTAAAACAATTAAAGCACAAGATATACAACATAATATGAACAATTACTTTAAAAACCTGAGCATCCATTGCTACACACGGCAAAGGATGACTAACCTTGAGCCATGGCAATTAAAGTGGTGCCAAATTGCATTAATTCTACAGTATAATAGATGGAACCCTAATGGCTTTTAAATTCTGGAGTACTTTTCCTAAGGGAGCTTGTTTTGCTTCTGCTTTAATAACTTCAATTGAGTTGATGAAAACCTTTTTTAAAGCCGTTTGGCAGTGCTTCATTGCTTTGCTGAATGTGGTCTTTAATTTTTGTTGTATTTTATTGGTTTGTGCTGCTGTCTACTTGCTTATTTATTATACCATGATATTGGTTTGGAAGTGTCAATACACTGCTTTATTTGGTCATCTAGTATCTTGCTGTCCAGTTAAGTTATAAATGCTTTAAGTAAAATAAACACACAAAATGCACCAATATTAGAATGTTTCTCATTCTGTAGATGTCATGGCATAGACTTAGCATGAAACAGTTTCCATCAGATGCTTCTCATATGGCCCCTATTTTCTAGAATCTGACATTTTATGTACCTATAGCCATCTGCAGTGAAACAAGGACAAATGGCTTCTTAATCCCATCCCCTCTATTCTTAATAGCAGCTGTTCTGTCCAAGTCATCTTCCTATTATTCATCTTGACTGTTTACTTCTATTTGTATATCTCTTGCCTTTTTTGCAAAGTTGAAGGGAACATGAAAAGTTGCACCCACATCTATCCATATATGCTAGCAGCTTAAATATGATTTGCTTGTTGAGTCAAATGGTGGAGACCTATTGTGGTGGTGTTGACTTTCAGAAAGGCTTTGCCACTCAATTTATATTCAGCTCCAGACCAAGGATGGAGAACCTTTGGCTCCTCAGACATTTTTTTGTTTATAAGCTCCAACCATCATAGCCAGTAGGAAGAATTATAACTATTGTCCAAAATATATGATGGACCAAAGGTTCACCTTCAACACTCTTGATTGTATGAAGTCAAAATAGGTCATGATTTTAGTTTGCTATGATGCCTTTTATGCTTCTAGTTAAACTATTTTCGGGTTTCTTTTTTCTTATGTGGGTACTTTCATAATGGATACAAATTAGGATCTCATTCTTTTTTCCCTTTAGGAAATAAAATTGGACTCTTGGTGTTGTTTTTTCCGACTTATGGAGTTGTCTCCTAGTAGCTTCAACCACTAAATGACATCCCAATCATAAAGTTTTCTCCACATTTGTGGTTAGGCTTTCCTATTTAATTATATGATTCCACTAAGCTTTCCATCGAAATGGAATGCTCTGTTGCAAACCTGGTGTTTTTTAATCATGATTCAGAGGAAATCCCACTCTGCACCCACTTGTTACAGAATTAGAAAATGGGCACGCATCAAACAGAAATAGGCTGCTAAAAATGAATTTTCCCCCAAAAGGCACATTCACTTTTTCCTCTCTTCCACTTTCTGCAGATGAAGAACTATTTTCAGGAATGTATATCGATTTCATGGGAACTGATGCTGCCATTTTTCGCAGTTTAACCCGACGAAATGCTGTGAGAACTGATCAGCACAACTCCAAGTGGCTAAGTGGTAAGGTTACCATATATAATAACTGTGGCTTTACTACAAAACAGTATTGAAAAAAAGTTGAAAAAGAAAGTTTTGCTTTCTGGTTTTTTTTTTTACTCTTTAAGAATAGGATTTTCCTAAATAGGCCCAAACAAAAGCATATACAGTGTTCCCCCACTTATCACTGGGGTTAGGTTCCAGGACCACCCGCAATAAGTGAAAATCCGCAAAGTAGGGATGCTATATTTATTTTAATATTTATACATTATTTTAGTAGTTATACACTATATTAAGTCTTTATCATCCAATAAATTGGTTGATAAATCGCCTCCCGTTGCCGCTTGGGCTCCTTTTCTCTCCCTTTGGCTCCTCCTTCCTTCCTTCCTTAGGCTGTAAATTGAAATTTTTTTATGATTAATAATAGTCTTTTAGAGTTTATTGAAAAACCACAAAATAGCGAATCCGCAAAAAGTGAACCGCGAAGTAGTGAGGGAACACTATAATAAACTAAAAATGCACTGTTTCTTTCATACTGCATATCCCACTTTTATGCAAAATGCATGGGACCAATTGAAGGACAATGTAATGATCTCATACACTTGCATTGAAAGCACACACTTAAATCATAATTCTATGAAAGTATCACTTATGGTAAACAACTGCACTTGTTGGTGTATATATGAATCCTGTGATTTCTACATAAGCAGTAAGTCTGCTATTGTAAAAACCCCAGGTTCCATAGCTGGAAATAAAAAGGCCCTCACCTACTACATACATGTATAAGTCTGGAAAATCTGGTTTAAAAAAAATGACCCAAAGACTTTGGTTAACTTGTGACGGTCAGTATATTAAGTACCGGTACTGTTTTCATTCTTTTTTCTTTAGATTTTTATCATTTTTATTGCGTAAATATAATAATGTAAAAGAAAATAAAGAAAACACATCAAATATGCATAATACAAATATATCTCTCTACCACACTCACCCCTCTCCCCCACCTATGACTTTCAACACCACTCAATGTGAAATTAATAGCTCATTAAAATCTACCCTTATCTTTATATTAATAACTTCCCTTTGGTGTGATTTTAAAGTCTGCCTTTGTTTTCCTTTCTAGTGTTCATTATTTCCTCCTCTAATGCTATTGGATAGCCTGGCTATTTGGATATAGTCTAATAATTTTCCTCTCCAGTCCTTTTTAAATAGCTCTTTTTCCTCCTTCCATGTTTTTACTATGAGTTATATAGCTTCTATAGAACGTTTTATACATGTTTTCTCTGATGGACCCAGTTATCAAAATTTAAAACCTCTTTTCCATAAATATTCCAATTTTTCCAAATCAATATTTTTCCCATGAAATCACGGCTGTTTTTATTTGATTAGCTTGTAAGTTGTATTCTAAAATGTATGTGTATAATCTGGAAGTTTGTCCTTTGTTCCACTTCTCCAAAATGTTCTTCAGTTCCGATTTTCCTTGGGGAAATCATTCTTTATTATCTTTCATAAATCTGTGTGTAGTTGGAAATAACAAAACCAGTAGTTTATCCTTAATTCTTCACTTCCTTTTAGTTTACATTGTCTTTTTTCTTTGATTAGGTCAGTGGTTCTTAACCTGGGGTCCCCAGATGTTTTTGGCCTTCAACTTCCAGAAATCCTAACAGCTGGTAAACTGGCTGGGTTTTCTGGGAGTTGTAGACCATAAACATCTAGGGATCCCAGATTGAAAACTACTGGCGTAGGTACTCCCTATAGGTTCTTCTTTCCTCATTAAATGCTGGATTTAGCACTGCCTCCAGATGTCACTGCCGTAGAGGTGGCTTTTTTTGTTTTTGTTTTTCTCCATCCCTGTCTTGTATCTCCTCCAGATTGTAAGAGGCTGGCTCTTATAATGTGTCTATTAAAATCTTTATTGACCTTTTCTTTTTCATACCATAAGTACACATGCCATCCAAATCATAATTTAAGTAAGGCACAATGTTCTATTTTAATCCATTCTTAACCAAAATAAGGAGGGTGGGACAGCAGCAGCAGAAGTAGCAGCAGCATGCCTGTCTCTTGAGTAGAATGGGGAATGGTGGGAACTTAATCCATCCTGGGAGAAGGTAAAAGGAACACCAGTCATGACATCACTTCTTGCCTTTTTGAATGCCTGGCTCGGAAAATGGTGACAGCAACCAGGGGCATTGGCATTTCCCCCTCTCTGTGGAATGATCCTCAATTCATACATTGATTGTATCAAAATCCACAGTTTAGGCCTCCAAACTTTCCCTCAACTTATACAGAATGTTGACCTGTAGATGAGTATATGCAGTAATTTTAGATGTCTTATTTATCAGTTTGTAGTAATGGCTCTTGATCTCCAGATTTTCATTGGACTTTGTATCATTCCAGAGCCTATTTTTGTGGATGCCCATCTCATCCCAGATGGCACTGACCCAAATGATGCCAAAGTATACTTCTTCTTCAAAGAGAAATTGATGGACAACAGTGGCAGCACAAAGCAGATCCACTCCATGATTGCCAGAATCTGCCCTGTAAGCAAAATCTTCCATATGCTATGCTGTTCAGCAGATGAACTATTCATGTTAATTGGATAATCAGAAACAAATACATCGTATTAACAATTGGAAAAATTCTTACAGAATTCTGTTTAGAGACAGCAAATTAATGTATGGCTGTTTTTAAAGGACTGTTATTGGAAATGGGCTGTATGGTTTTACAAAATATATCTCCCATGGAATATCAGTCTGAACGAGGAACAGCAATATTTTATCTTTTTAAATAATAATTTTTATTCAATAGAACAGAAATAAAAAATATATACACAAACAGAAAGAGATACAGAAAATAGAGTTACAAAAAGGAAGAACAATATTCCCCCGGAAACAAAATATATAAGACCTCTGTAAGAAAATAACCTTTTTTCTTATTTGGATATAGTGAACACTGTAGCTTTATAACATATAAAGTTGCAACATACGTAGTAAAGTGAAACAAATATTTATGGACAATGTCAAATTCTATGCATATCTTAGCCATGTTATTTCCTTATGTAAGAAAGTAAATTGTCTGTAAACCAGCTCTGTTTTAGTATTAAAAAATCATGCTTATCTCATCTTTCTTTCTTCACCTGATATTTGAACATTTTTCATATATAGTATGACCACCGTATCCATCGGACAAGTACCCATAGTTCGACTTACTAATCTCCAAACAAATATGCTCTTTCTAGGAATTTCTAGCTCCTCTGATGTATTCTATGTTATACTTCTCCAAGAAGTCATTCTTTTCAATAGGTTTTGTATTTTCTTAGTCCAGGAACATACCCCACACAGGGAGTCTTACTGGATAGGACTGTGAGGTGATCAAGTGTCCTGTAATTAATATTGGGACATTCATGACCCTATATTGTGCCATTGTTTTCAATGATCCAAGCAATCTGCTTTTGATAGGCAATCTGATTCTAGATAATCACATAATTTTGTTATTATCGCCTTCTTTCACCTATTCACATGAAACCAGAAGTTTATAGCTGTCTAATAATCAAATCTACCTGCATGAAACCCAGGACATCTTAGGTCAAAAAACACTAAATCGAGATAACATTGTTGTAATGAAGCTCAGATGAGTTCTCAAGAAGCCTGAAACACAATCCTGCTTGAATATTGTATGCCAAAACTTGCAAAAGCACACTTCATAAAATATGAACTGAACTTACATGCTGTTGTGTATTTGTTGAACTACCTTGAAGCTGGTATCAAATATAATTTCAGTAAGGATTAGATATGGGTCTAAATGTTCATTGTTATAAAAAAAACAACTTGATCCTCCTGCATAATTTTTCAATATGTACCCTTCCTGTTCTGCCCCCACACTATCTTAACTACTTGGAAGGTGAACTGGTTGCGCAGGTAACAGATCAGAGACTATATAGTTGAATCAAACAATAATTTATTAACTGACCAGAATTTTAGACTTTCTCTCCTCTCCTCCTGAGTCTCACTACAAAGTCTTTATGAGGAGAGATAAAGTCTTTGAGATATAGACACAGTTCTGACCGAACTGAGGCTCTTGAAACTTTACTTCTTATTGTCTCTTTCTTGTATGGTGTTCAACTGTCTCTAAGATGGTCTCAATATTTAAATCTGACTGGACTTGCATACAGCTCATACAGCTCCAATTGGATGTGCTATATGTGGACCTTCAGGCCTTCTTCTCTCTTTACCTTCCAGTCATGAAAAGGTTGACTCTTCTAAGAACTAGAAGTGCCTTGCCTGAGGCTCAATCCCTAAGGGATTCTTAAAGGGGTGGCAGAGGCTTCAAGTACATAAAATATTAATCCCTCAAACTAAAAAAAGGCTTAACTGTTCAGCCTGCAGAAAAGAAGGCTGAGAGGAGACATGATGGCCATGTATAAATATGTGAAAGGAAGTCATAGGGAAGAGGGAGCAGGCTTGTTTTCTGCTGCTCTGGAAACTAGGATGTGGAACAATGGATTCTAACTACAGGAAAGGATTCCACCTGAACATTAGGAAGAACTTCCTCACTGGGATAGCTGTTTGGCAGTGGAACTCTCCGCCCCGGAGTGTGGTGAAGACTCCTTCTTTGGAGGCTTTTAAGCAAAAGGTAGATGGCCATCTGTCAGGGGTGCTTTGAATGCAATTTTCCTGCTTCTTGGCAGGGGGTTGGACTGGATGGCCCAACTCTATGATTCTAAGATGATGCATAATATATTAAAACACTCTAAAACATTAAATAAACAACAAAAAACAAATACTCCATTCCTCTCTTTAAAAACAAGTCAACATGACAGATGATGGCTGGTGACTTTTTGTGCCATTAGGGTCTCTTCCACAAAGCTGTATAAAATCTATATTGAACTGGATTATCTGGCCGTGTGAACTCAGACAATCCAGTTCAAAGCAGATATTGTGGGTTATCTGCCTTGATATTCTGGGTTGTATGGCTGTGTGGAAGGGCCCTTGGTCAGTGAATTTAGGTTCAGACCTGAAAAATGCAGAAGCACTTGGTTCAGGACCAAGGATAGCATCCTTAAAGCTCAAAAACCCAGAGGAGATACTCCAGACTCTTGAAACCAAAGCTTTCAACTTGTACTAAGTGCAGCCTAAAATAATATCTCTTTTATGCTTGTATGGTTCAGAGACTACAAATTCTCTTTGAAAACCTTGTCCCCATGCAGAAATGTGGAAATAGTGTTCTTTGTACACAGTTCTTTTTCATGAATAGAGAGATTTATTTTGTGGGTCAACATCCACGGATTCAAATTACAGTAGAGTCTCACTTATCCAACGTAAACGGGCCGGCAGAACGTTGGATAAGCGAATATGTTGGATAATAAGGAGAGATTAAGGAAAAGCCTATTAAACATCAAATTAGGTTATGATTTTACAAATTAAGCACCAAAACATCATGTTATAAAACAAATTTGATAGAAAAAGTAGTTTAATACGCAGTAAGGTTATGTTGTAATTACTATATTTACGAATTTAGCACCAAAATATCACGATATATTGAAAACATTGACTACAAAAATGCGTTGGATAATCCAGAGCGTTGGATAAGCGAGTGTTGGATAAGTGAGACTCTACTGTACCCTCTGACAGTCTGAATCATTCTAAGAAAGCTGTGACACTATGTTTTATTTTACATGGGGCTTGTAGAATTTTTTTCAGCTAACAGTCATCTTGTTTTCTTCAGCTTGCTATCATCTCCATTCTTTTAGAGAATCATCAACCCCCAACCTGGTATTCTCCAGATGTGTTGGATAACACTTTATTCATCTCAGTCAGCCAACTATGCTGGCTAGGGATATTAAAAATATGGCCTCCAACACATCTGGAGATATCAGTTTGGAGACCTTTGTCTGTTTCACCCATAAGCAAATGGTGAATTCATTACTTGATTCCACAGGGTATGGTGTCTGTTGTAACGGAGAGTAATGGAAGCATATGGTCTTCTGTTTTAAGTTTTAACTTCATAATCTTATTTGTTTATTTGTTTGATTTACATTCTGTCTTTCATCCTAAACTGGAACAAGATGACTCACAAGACTAAAACGTATACAGCTTAAAACAGAGAAAAACAACTGCAGAGAAACACAAATTTATTATGTTACCACAGCATTAAGCAGATGATTCAAGAAGGTACTTGAAGAAATATAAATGTCAGAATATGTGTTTCATCAGTTTGTAAGCTATTTATTTATTTCCTTTATTACCCCAGAATGACACAGGTGGACAGCGTAGTCTTGTAAACAAATGGACAACTTATTTGAAAGCAAGGCTTGTGTGTTCAGTAATGGATGATGATGGCACAGAGACCTACTTTGATGAATTAGGTACAGTGGTATTAATTTCTAAAAAGAATTATATAAAATATGTTTCACCTGTGATATCTTGTATTTGGCACATTTGTCTGAAGGAGCCCTTTCAAAGGAGCCCTGTCCCTAACATTAAGGGGAAAGAAAACTATTTTTTAAAAGTGTCTTTTATTTCCTGTATCTATAGTGGCTACTTGCTCCCTCCATGTAGGTTGTTAAACACTGAGTGTGATCTGAATAGTATTAAAGCTAATACACCATAGCAAAATAAGTCCTTTTCAATTCAATATTACTTTCTCTCAGGTAGATGTATGTAAGGTAACAGGGCCTTGTCTTCATACTACTTACATTGTTCACCATTAGACAATTTTTTATCATTTCATAAAACTACCAACTACATTTATAAATACATTGCAATGGCTGTGCTGCCTTAGCTAATGATAAATCAGCTTTATGTGCCAGATTCTTCAGAAAGTTCCTGAGTTAGATAATTTAGTTCTTATTCTAATAGTTCCCCATTCCTTCTGGCTAGAATCTCAGTACATGTACACACCTATATCACATGACCCGGTCTATACAATAGGGTCAAAAGTTTTTCCACATTCTTGTCTTAGTATTTCAACAACTGGATCAAATATTTTTCCACTGCTATAATTCCAAGCAATTAGACAATGAGGCCAAGAGTTTTTTGCTATAGTAGTGATTTCAGGTTTATTTAATCAAATGGGCCAAAAACGTGTCCACAATTCTAACTTAGATAGTATGTAGAAATAATTTAGATAGTATGTAGAAATACGACATCTAGGTGGAAATACTTTGCAGGAAGGATATGCTGGATTTCAGCTCTACTTTTTATCAAATTACTGTGCTTTGTTTTTCATTGAGATTAGTTTCATACTCTGAAAACTGATAAGCAATTTAAACATCTTGCTTTGATATTTAGACCATTTTATACTGTCATATGAAAATGAGTGTATTCATACATATTACGGAATTAACAGAACACTAAGTAGATCTCTTTTAGATAATCCAATCCCTCCATGATTCTATTTCATGGTGATGGAAACACACCATTCAATGACAAAGGGTTACTACCTAAATCTACTCATGTCCTATCTATGTTGACTACTTAATTCAGCTTGAAGGTGACTTCAAATTGGTGGCTACACAAAAACACACTGTTGAAGTGCACTGAGCTTGAATTAAAGATTTTAAAGCACATCAAGCACAGCTGGGGAAAGGTTTGAGTTCAACACTTGAATGCGCTTCAGTGAGTCCCCCAACATAAACTGCATTGCATGACAAAATCAGCTCCACATAATGTGAAGTGCATTGTAGCCCCTCACTCAGACTGGAGCTCATTTTAACATTTGGAAAGAGGGGATTGGGCTGCTAAAAAACACCCCAAGGCATAGCTGGATAGCAGGAAACTAACTGACCTCCTGGGATAGGCGATTGATTTCTGGAGCACTGGTGTGCATCTCAGAAATGAGAAAAAATACTCTGGATTCTGGAACCTGTTTGATGCCACCTGTCATGGTTTAACATAATCACCTTCCTGGCCTCAACCCTGTTTAAAACATGTACGTTTAATCATCCACACAGCAAAAATTATTTCTCCCTAACCAATATGAATGGTCTGTTTAGATGTTCCCCTTATCACTACTGCTTATAACTCAGATCTACCCCAGTTGTCAAAAATTATGTTCTTTGCTTTTCTACTACTGTGCTCTGAAATCTTTGCTGTGCTTGGTGCCAGCATTATAGTTCTGGAAATTATGAGTTTTATGGTTCATTTAACAAGTGGATCTGTCATATAAATAAGGCAAAAATATGATGAACAGAACAGAAGTATCATCAGGAATGCAAGATAGATGGTATGCTCAGGCAGAGGTGAACAACTTGAGATTTTCTAAATGATATTGGGCCTCAACTCTCATTAAAAAAGTTAAGGACAAAACATCCAACTTGACAATTTATTTTGTTGTCAATAAGCTATTTACACTGACATATATTTTTCAACTGCTTTAAAAAACAAGGTGTGGTAGAAGAGGCGCATAATACAATGTGAGTTTGTTTCCATTTATTCTAAATCAAATCAAAATGCAACAAAACTCACAGTTCAAACAGAATAATGTTATGACATGTACACTGCAGGCTGTAAATCACAAAGACATGCACACAAATCTAATACAAATCTGTATTGTTTTTCCCCTTCAGAGGATGTGTTTCTTCTTGAAACAGATAATCCTAGGACAACACTGATATATGGCGTATTCACAACCTCCAGGTAATTTTATACATGTATTAAGTGAAATATTCAGATTTAATTTTACAGGTTTTGTGGTAAATCACTTCCATCAAATATTTATTTGTATATCATCTAAGGATGGGAATGTTAATACATTTTCATGTTTAATATGTGAATGTATACCATAACAAGAAAATAGTTTTGGTGCTTCCAGTAGTGATTAATTTTTTAATGTTACAAATGACATTGTGCTGATTAAATTAACATAAAATGATAATACTCCACAAGTTTTTGTATCAGTGAAACAGTATCCATTCATTCAGTTCTTAGTCCTTTTGCCCAAAGAGTCAAAGACACTGATTATAATACCCTGATAACTAAAATCTAGTGATCACAGAGACAAAAAGTGAGGCGTAATCTGAACATGGCCACAGACAGCAAAACAAATGCTATAGGGCTGTTAACTCTTCCCTATTCTATCCACATCTAAAATATATACATTTTGGGTGGAGTTACACTTTAAAAATATACCTGTTTTGATTTACAAACAAATTCAACTTAAAAACAAACCTACAGAACCTATCTTATTTGTAAATTTGGGACTGCCTGTATTTTGAACTAGTGGACAGCAAAGATAGAAACCAATTTTAAAACAGAAGATTGGGTTCTTAGTATTATTGCCTGAAACAACTTTTCAGCATGTTTATCAAATTTATATACATTTGTCTTTCTCTGGGATCTTGGTCCAAGTTAAATTGGCAAAGGAGTGTAAGTAATTTCATTTTATGGTCTGTAAGTCTCAAATTGATTCTTTTCACTAGGGATCCTACACTCATTTAAAGAGAAGTCTCATTAGGGCATCACTATTTCCCGTTTTTTTCCTTGTTTCCTTTTAATGCAAATTTAACCATCAATCCATGCTGCTGTCAATAAACCTGTACATTCACATCTCATGCAAGACATGACAAAATCTTTTGCATTCAGTCAAACATTGTGCTATGAAGACATTTGCAAATTCTGTTTGTTCGCTTTCAAATGCTCTGAACTACCTTCTATCTGCAGGAGATCCTGAAGTGGCCTAATTTTTAAGAGGAATATGACATGATGAAAGCAACAGGATTATAAAACAAACATTACAAAAAGCATTTACAAGAAAGAAGACAAGTGTATCATTTTATCTTTTACAAAGAAGCATTAAATGACTGGGCAAAAATAACACATTTTGATGTGGCAATAGGAAATCATTCCAGGGCTGAGATGCCACAGTAGAGACGACTGTCTCTTTGATGCCATTGCAAGAGTATAGCAGATTTTTTAGCAATGTATGTAATTAAAGAAACAAGGATAAATAGATTTGTCATAGTACTTGAAATCTTTGTTAGACGGTTGATTGTTATGATGGTTTGCCTTGGAAACAGAAGGCAAGATACAAAGTTTTAATGCTAAAAATGGGATCAAAATGCCTGTTGCTTAAATGTTGGCCTAAAAATCACTGCTAGAGTAAACCCATCAATTCAATGATGGTTCATTATATCTGCTGTAATTGTAACTAACAGTTTGTTTTAAGCTATTGTTTGTAATTTTAACCTGTCAAAAATAACCTGGAGATTTCATGTGCAAGATGACAAGGAGGTAGGATTAACATCTTTATGTTTCTTTCTTTTTCTCATACAGTTCTGTATTTAAAGGCTCAGCAGTGTGTGTGTACCACTTGTCTGATATCCAGAGAGTGTTCAATGGTCCGTTTGCACACAAGGAAGGCCCAAACCACCAACTAATTCCCTATCAGGGAAGAATTCCTTATCCACGCCCTGGGACTGTAAGTATGAACAGTATTATATATTCTTCTTCATTCCATTTTGCATTTCTTCTTCTTCTTCTTCATTCACAGAGTCGTTTCTGACCCTTCATGACCTCATGGACCAGTCCATTTTGCATTTCTTTATCTGATTTATCCTTCAGTGTATTCTTTGGTCAACAACATTTTAAGTCTGGCACTAGAGTTTTCCATGTGATATTTTTGGCCATATTTACAAGAAGCATGTGGACAAGTTGGCTAGTGCTAAGAGGCAATCTTTATATATAAAAATACAGCCTGTGTATGTTTGTGTACGCAGAACTTGAAAAGTAGTCGATCAACTTGAAATTTTGTCACAACATGGCATATCAATACCCATGTGTTTTTAGAGTAAAATGAGTTTGAGGGAGGGAGAACCACAGATGATGGGATATGCAATACATACAATCACTTAAGCTCCCATAGACCACTGCGACTTGCAGTAATGACAGATTAGGATCAAACCTGGCATGCAACCTCCCCCCCCCCTCCGAACCACTTTACGTCCTGGTGTGGTTAGAGGAGGACAGACCACAGATGTTGGGATTTGCAGTACATTCACCTGAAAATGTTCCCATAGATGACTGTGACACTCACAAATGATGGACATGGACCAGATTCGGCACACAGACACCCCATTGTCCACTTCACATCCTGGTGCTGAGAGGAGGACTCTGGAGCATCCTCCAACTTTGCCTGAATTGGGGCAAAACTGGTTTAGCCTAGAATAACCTGTGATATCAAAAGTACTGGAACCTCATGAGAACAACCAGAAGTCAATTCAGGGAGAGCCTAGGATTTCATACCTGTGAAGACACATTCTGAGTCATATATATACTAAATGCATTTTCAGATGTGGATAAGCCAGTGGTGTGGGATGAGAAATAGTAACCTGGATGTACAATCTGTGTAGTTGCATGTAGAAGAGCCAAGGTTCAGGCTTGTTCATGTGGCCAAGGTGAAATCCAATGCATGCTGACCTAGAATAAGCCCCATTGAACTCAGTGGGACTTACTGTAATTCTGATTTATTTTTTTCTATTAGTTATTATGGCTAAGGTACATTTCTCCTATAAACCTAGTGAATATGCAGAGCGACTGCCTGCTAAAGTAGACGGTGCTAAGCTAATTTTTGAAGACAGCTTAGGAAAAAATGACTACATTTGCCAGGATCTCTATAGGTTAGGAGAATATAGGAATTACCATCTAAACAATTTTCAAACTCTGTTTTTGACAATCCAGGGCAGCTCCCTATTAATAACTTAGGAGAAAAGTAATCATTGACTTGGCTTTTCCTTAAGTACAAAATGAATGACATTGCAGCCCTCTGCAAAGGTCATGGCCAATTTATTTTCCAATATCCTGTCTTCCCTTTTCTCAGTCCTAGGGGAGCCTGAAATAACAGCTCAGTGATTACAGACAAAGAAACTGCAGCAGCCGTGTTAGTAAAGATCAGTTACCCAGCTGATTAGCAGTGAGAGGTTGGCTGATAAACTTGTAACTGTAGCATAATGGCTGTTAATGGCACAGACGATTAAAATAATTTGATTAGCTTGGACAGATCTGGTTCCTGCATCTGGGGTTTCCAAGTATGAATGGTGGAAGGCACAAGTGAAATGTAATTCCCTTTTAGCATCAAGCATACCACTTCAACTGCACATTGTTGATAAATGAACTATGGGCTCAGGGTATTAAGAGATAAAAGGTGGGAAAAGATAAAGGTAACATACCAAGCGTGCATTGCAGGATTTCATTATTTTTATAGTATTCTGATGACATATCTGTGAAATGATTCATCTAAGAAGCTGGTTTTTTATGCCTAGGAGTGTTCTCAGGGGTATAAAAATATGATCTCAAAAGATTGTTCACAAAAATTGAATTAGTTGAAAAAACATAGCTGGGAGCCAGAAGTTGGACATATGGTCTTTTCAGTTACATTATATGTTGAAAAATGCATGACTAAAAACAATGACATTAGTAATATTTTAAAAGGGCCTGAAATTCGGGTGTTTGATTTTTTTTTAAGAAAGCAGTTATCTTAGTGGTGATTGTGTTGAAATAATAGCTAGTCAGAATACATAAACATTAGGTAGTGTAATCTTAAGTGTAGAAAAACCTTTGGTTTATATTTCTGTTTTATACCCCAACATAATTAAACAGCTATATCAAGACTGGGCTGAACAAATAGTGCTGGACTTTAACTCCCATCAGTTCTGGCCAGCATGGACAATGGTGAGGAATGGTGGGAGCTACAGTCCAGCACCATCAGGCATCCACACCTTGCTGGACTGGATGCTGGACTCACTTGTATTAAGCTCTCAACTCTGGACTGGACACTTAGCTACTCTGTTGGTTTACTCCCTGCTGGTAACTGGGTATGAGGCTTCCGACACACACAATTCCCCCACGTAACTCCCATCCCTGAGCAATATCACAGGACCCTACATAGTCCCTCAACTCACAAAATATCTCCTTACAAAAAATGAAGTAAGGCTCATAATGTATTCTCTGACATGCTGTTGCTCCACATGATGATTTGTGCAAATGACAGAAGAGATTTAGCACACAGCCTCTGACCCAGCATGAGCCGGTACATTACATCACTTCAATAACTTTTTCTTTCAATAACTTTCAATAACTTAGCCTTGATTTTGGCAGAAATATCTGCAGTAATTGGTATGCTCTGAAAAGATGGCAAATCCTGGAGGGCATAGCTGCTGCCAAATGAACATATTACCTAACTGTATTCCATTGCACATTAACTGCTACTGATTTGGTTACCTTTAAAGTCTAAGCAGTGGTAATTTAGTCCTCCATTCAAAGAACCATCTCAGCCTGTCTGTACTTTGGAAAAAAAGCGAAGTAAGGTCATTTCACACCCTTTGAATGCAGCAAAAGCAGCCATGCAAAAAAAAAAAAAGCCAACTTAGAAAATCACACACTTTAAAACAAAAACAACTGAATTTTGCAAGACTGCAATCCAGGAAACCAGCTTGAAAGCATCTGGATAAAAATCAAGAGAACCAGGACTCCAAAAGATCTCGTCCTGGGTGTCTACTACAAACCTCTAAGCCAGGATGAAGAACTCGATGAAGCCTTCTGTCAACAGTTGACCAAGCAGGCACAAAGAAGAAATACAGTAGTTATGGGCGATTTCAACTATCCCAATATTTGTTGGAAAACTAACTCGGCCAAGAGTACAATGTCCAACAAATTCCTTGCTTGCCTTGCAGACAATTTTATGGTCCAGAAGGTAGAAAAGGCAACAAGGGGATTGACTGCTCTCAGTCTCATCCTAATGCGGAGTACTTGATCAATGCAGTCGAAATGGTCAGATCCTTAGGGGCAAGTGATCATGTGCTCCTGCAGTTTGTGATACAACAAAGGAAGGCCAAAACTAAGACAAGTCAAACCTGAATTCTGGACGTTATGAGAGCTGACTTTCAAAAAATGAAGGAAATACTGAGCGTCATTCCATGGACGCCAATACCAAAAGACAAGGGAGTTACAGAGGGATGGGAGTTTTTCAGAAGTGAAGTACTCAAGGCGCAATTGCAAACAGTGCCAACAAAGAGAAAAAATAAGACAAGTGCAAAGAAGCCAGAATGGGCTAAGACTCAAATGACACATGCATAAGAAGTGGAAAAGGGGAGAAATCACCAAAGAATTCAAACGAATAACCTACTCTTGTAGGGGAAAAGTTCACAAGGCTAAAGCGCAAAATGAGCTCAGGCTTGCCAGGGACAATTAAAAGAGCATCTTTGCTTTCATTGGTAGAAAAAGGAAGAACAATGAGGCAATAGAGCCTATGCGAGGAGAAGATGGGGTAATGCTGAAGGGGATAGGGAAAAGGCAGAACTACTTATTGCCTTCTTTGCCTTAGTCTTCTCACACAATAAAAGCTATCCTCAACCTCATCATCATGGAGTCGATGAAGAATTAGGGGAAATGCAAAACCAGATAGGGAAAAAAGTCGAACAGGAATACTGGCCGCTCTGAATAAATTCAAGTCCTCAAGGCCAGATCCACTACATTCACGAGTATTGAAGGAGCTAGTCATTTCAGAACTACTGGCATTCATCTTTGAGAGTTCTTGAAGAACGGGACAAGTCCCAGCACATTGGAGGAGGGAAAATGTCATCCCTATCTTCAAGAAGGGAAAAAAAGATGACCCAAACAATTACCGTCAGATTCACATCGATACCGGGCAAAATTCTGGAAAAGATAATTAAGGAAGTGGTCTGCAAACACTTAGAAATGAATGCGGTCATCACTATTAGTCAACATGGATTTATCAAAAACAAGTCACGTCAGACTAATCTGATCTCTTTTTTTGACAGAGTTACAAGCTAGGTAGATGAATGCATAGGAGGCATGATCATCATATTTTCAGATGACACCAACTTTGGATGGATAGCCAATATTCCAGAATACACGAGGAGAATCCAAAATGATTTTAACAGATTAGAGAGATTGGCCGAAACTAACCAAATGAACTTCAACAAAGACAATGCATGATACTCCACTTAGGCAGGGAAAAAAATGAAATACAAGGGTACAGAATGGGGGATGCCTGGCTCAACAGCAGTACGTGTGAAAAAGATCTTGGAGTCCTCGTGGACAACAAGTTAAGCATGAGCCAACAATGTGATGCTACAGCTAAAAAAGCCAATGAGATTTTGGCCTGCATAAATAGGAGTATAGTGTTTAGATCCATGCTAGTCCTCTATTCTGCCTTGGTCAGACCACACCTGGAATAGTGTGTCCAATTCTGTTGAAGGGAAATGTTGGCAAGCAGGAATGTGTCCAGAGGAGAGAGACTAAAATGTTCAAGGGTCTGGAGAACAAGTCCTATGAGGAGCGGCTTAAAGAACTGGGCATGTTTAGCGTGCAGAAGAGAAGGCTGAGAGGAGACATGATGGCTATGTGTGAAGGAAAGTCATAGGGAAGAGGGAGCAAGCTTGTTTTCTGCTGCCCTGGAGACTAGGATGTGGAACAATGGCTTCAAACTTGGAAAGGAGATTCCAGCTGAACATCAGGAAGAACTTCCTCACTTTGAGAGCTGTTCAGCAGTGGAACTCTCTGCCCCAGAGTGTGGTGGAGGCTCCTTCTTTGGATTCTTTTAATCAGAGGCTGGATGGCCATCTGTCGGGTGTGCTCCGAATGCTATTTTTCTGCTTCTTGGCAGGGAGTTGGACTGGATGGCCCACGAGGTCTCTTCCAATTCTGTGATTCTATTATTCTTCCAGCAGACAAAATACCTTTTCACTTAGGCAAGAATTTAGCTTTTAGCTCATGGAGCACAAGAGTGTTTTAATGTGGTGTCCAGGGCTTTCTTCTTTTTTTTGTATAATTTTAAACATAAGCTTTGAATTTTGTTTTTTGATAGAATTGTTCATTTGTTTTTAAACTTTTGGTACAATAAGGATTCTGTTGTGCTTTGTTTTAATTTGTTGGAGGCTGCCTTGCAGAAGAAAGGGAGGAAATAAATTAAGTCTGGCACCTTGTTCAGTATTTACAAAATCATATGCTGGACTTACTGTTTCAGAACTTTAGGAATTCATACTGATGGCTGTTAGTAACTAAAAGTGACTCCAGAGCTTCCCTTCTAAACTAGAGAGTGCCTTAGTTAGAAGGTTTCTTCAGGTGTGCTGTTTTAATGTGCAGTGTGTATTTTGATTGTTTTAAATTTTGATGTTTTAAAAACAAGGTTTTAATTGACTGCACTACAGGTTGAGTATCCCTTACCTGAAATGTTTGGCACCAGAGGTGTTTTGGATTTAGGATTTTGGAATACCTATCTAAGAACGAAATTTATGTATGTTTCATATGCACCTTAAACACATAGCCTGAGGGCAATTTTATACAACCTTTCTGATATTTTCTACATGAAACAAAGTTTGTGTACATCAAACCATTCTCTCAACCATCTATGTGGACAGTTTTGGATTTTGGAGTACAGGTGTTTCAGATTATGAAATTCCAGATAAGGGATGCTCAATTCATATTTAATACTTTTGAAATTTGGTTTTAAGAACTCTGTTTTAATTTATGCTTGAATGGGATTCAATGCATTGAATCCCATTCAAGAGAAATTTGGATGTAAACAAATACATATTTTTTCAGGTATTGCAGTTTGGGACATTGTGAAATGATGACTGTGATATTTTTCTAAGTCACAAGCCCATTGTGAGAAGCAGCTGTTACAGAATCTCACAAGGGGTTTTTCCAGCTGCCAGTCTCAAATCAGCCCTTTGACTGGGAGGACACCACAGTTATATTTTTTTTCAGCACCCCATTCTTCAGTGTCTAAGAAACCCTTTGTTTAGAGCACTGGCTGGCTTAACAGATCAGTTCTTTTTGGGTAACACAATCATTACAGACAGTCCCCAAGATACAAACATCTGACTTCCAAATGACTCATAGTTAAGAACGGACTGAGCCAACAGATAGTGAAAGAAATCTACCCCCAGGAAAGGGAAATTCAATCTGAAAGAGTTATCATGGGAAAAAGATGTCTCCACTGAAGTTTTATCACCAATCCTTTTTTCCACAACAAGCCAAATTTTTCAAAATCCAGTGACCACAGGGACAGAAAGAGAGGTGCACAGACAGCAAAATAAACACTACAGGAGTGTTAACCTTTCCTTATGCTATCCAAAGATAGATATCTGCAGTTACATTTTTAAAATGTACCCATTCCTTCTTCCATACAAATTCAGCTTAAGAGCAAACCTACAAAACCTACCATTTTCATAACTTGGGGACTGCCTGTATCTAATATCTTGGGACTTCATTGTCCTGAGTCTAAATGAATTTATTTCAGTTTCAATTTGTGGGATATTTTTTATTTTCCATTTGAATATGTTGTGGCTTATAATGAGATCCATGGGTGGAAAATTGCTCCTCAGAACTAGCATACTTTCTTGTCCTCATAAAGTCTACACCACTGCAAAATGTCCTCTTTGTGTTTAATAAGGAGATAATGATATACTTTATTTATATCCCATTGTATCTCCCTGAGGGGACTCAGGACAGATTACAGAACACATACAGTAGAGTCTCACTTATCCAAGTTTCACTTATCCAATGTTTTGTATTATCCAACGCAGTCTGCCTTTTAGTAGTCAATGTTTTTGTAGTAAATGTTGCAATGTTTTGGTGCTAAATTCGTAAATACAGTAATTACTACATAACATTACTGTGTATTGAATTGCTTTGTTGTAAAATACGAAGTTTTAGTGCTTAATTTGTAAAATCATGATGTAATTTTATGTTTAATAGACCTTTTTCTTAATCCCTCCTTATTATCCAACATTATTGCTTATCCAGTGTTCTCCCGGCCCGTTTATGTTGGATAACTGAGACACGGAACAATGGCTTCAAACTACAGGAAAGGAGATTCCACCTGAACATCAGGAAAAACTTCCTGACTGTGAGAGCTGTTCGGCAGTGGAACTCTCCCCCAGACTGTGGTGGAGGCTCCTTCTTTGGAGGCTTTTTAGCAGAGGCTGGATGGCCATCTCTTGGGGGTGCTTTGAATGTGATTTCCTGCTTCTTGGCAGGGGGTTGGACTGGATAGCCCATGAGGTCTCTTCCAACTCTGTTATTCTATGATTCTATGATTCTACTGTATACGGCAAACATTCAATGCTATTGTACAATTAACAGGGACAGACAATACATAAACAAAGGTAAAGGCTTTACCCACCTTTTCAATTTCCGGCATCTGGAGGCTGTGCTCAACTCCAGCCATGGGGGGGAGGGGTGCTGTCCCTCCATCTTCCACTCCGAGGAGCTTTGTCATCTTCAGAGGTCCTCCTGATTGAATAATCTTTGCATGTCCTTATGGGCACCTTATGGGTTTGCCACTTGCTTTCACTTATGCTGCATTTACCACCAAACTGTTGCTTTCCATTACATTTCAAGACTGAACTCTTACACCAAGGAATCCCAGTGTTGAAGAAACTAAGTGGAAATATTCAGTGTCTGCTGATTTAAGAGAGAAGGTTCCAAATTTGCATTAAGGCCAGGCTCCAACAAAGATGTTTAGTTGATGAAACTGCTTAGGCCAGTGAATCCAGAGAGCATTCTCCCTCCTTCCCTGTAGCCTTATTACCCCGATGTTCCTCAGAGCCCACTTGGGAGCAAGGAAATCTTCTGGGTCTCGTACAGTTGGCCCTTGGTATCCTATGGGATTTGAACATAGCTGCATGTCTAAGCTGTAGAAGAGCTAATGCAAATACCTAAATCTGTGGGTGCTCAAGTCACGTTTTATACAATATCTTAGTAAAATGGCTCCCTAAAGAATGGCAAAAATCAAGGTTTGCTTTTAAATTTATTTATTTATTTATTTACAGTATTTATATTCCACCCTTCTCACCCCGAAGGCGACTCAGGGTGGATCACATTGCACACATATAAGACAAACATTCAATGCCATAACACAGAACAGAGACAGAGACAGACGTAGGCACGGGCTGGCCTCGAACTCATGACATCTTGGTCAGAGTGATTTGTTGCAGCTGGCTTCTAACCAGCCTGCACCACAGCCCTCCGCAGCCTGGCCTTTTTTTTTTTTTTTTTGAAAAAAAATAATCATAGATCCTTGGATGCAGAATCTGTGGATATGGAGGACCAACTGTGGGAGCGTGATGCACAGAACTATATGGATTTCAAAATTATTAGATAGCTGCTGACATTGGTATTGGCTCCAGACCTGTAACTGCAATAGACCTTCCTTCCTGCCAGTTAAAGGAAGCCAAGCTAAATAGAGAAACTCATCTAAAGTGCAACACAATAATATTGTCTTCTGTTTCAGTTTGCCTTGGGCATACCCACATGCTTTTGTTAGAGATGAATGCTGCTCTTGTAACTCATGAAAGAACTCAGTACGCTGAGTTGAGCAAATAGTGGAATGTATTATTCTCCTTCAAGCGTGACCTCCTTCTTAAGACATGACCACAAAGTGCAGTGTTCTTAACTTTTAGTCAGTTTCTATGTCTGTCAAAAATAACAGAATACCTTGTATATATATCAAAATTTCAAATAGCATAGCCTTTCCCGTACTGTCAGAATAGGGTAGGATGATTCCTGGAAGTCTTTTTCTTTGTGTTTATGTTCCTTGTATGTGCTATTTTTCTGTGTGTACAAGAAAGATTTTCACCTAGCGTTTCCCTTTTATGCTGTATTGCAAAGACTATTCAACCGAATTTCAATTCTGTCCGATGTTATGGAATGGAATAGGAATTTTAAACACACCAAATAAACAGATCTTAGAAACAGTGTGAGTTACGTGTTTATATGATTCTTGATGATGAAGCTGCATGCCTAAGGCCGATGAACCTCTTGACATTTTAAGTCACTTCTCCATTCCTTATCATGAGAATACTGAAATTTTAAAATAAATCTTTACTACTGGACTCTAGCACTGTGGGATGCAGTTTGTTAGATGAGAATGAGTAGATGGAACACTTTCAAATTTTGTGATTTTCAGATATATTGTTCCCTATTTGTCTTGAATCTAAAAGACTCATCTTAGGAAGGGCCACACAGGCCAAAGTAAAAGAACATTATTGTCGGGGATATTAAATCAGTATGGGAATGGATCTGCTATAGGGAAGTGATCCATTTAAAATTCTGTACCACCTGACAAACTAAAACAGACATTGGGCTTAAGGTGGAGGCAATTAAGGTTCAAAACTTCACATATGCTAAAGAGAAAACAAGTTGATGCAATAGTTGATATTCCCTTCCATCATCCCTCCTTTTTTCCTTATCTGGGGAGTATACAATTATATTAGCTATTGGCAACCAGAATGTTCAAGCAAAATGTGTTATTCTTATAAATTGTGTTTGACTTTGATATTGCCATTCATAGACACATTAGCCTTGATTGTGGTTACGCATGTCTTTTCATTTACTTTCATCTTGAAATTGGTCTTTTAGAAAATACCTTCACCAGACTCTATCTAAAGAACAGAACACAGACTCATGCTTGTTGTAATTTCTGAGGATTGCCTGTCTTTTTTTGCAGTGTCCTGGTGGAGCTTTCACACCCAACATACGGACAACTAAGGAGTTTCCAGATGATGTGGTGACCTTTATCAGGAATCATCCCCTAATGTTTAATCTTATCTACCCCATCCACAAGAGACCTCTGATAATTCGAACAGGCACTGACTACAAATATACAAAGATAGCTGTGGACCGTGTCAGTGCCGCTGATGGAAGATACCATGTTTTGTTTCTTGGAACAGGTAAGAAAAGCATGTCTACCTTTATTTGTTTAGAAATGGGAAGAATATTTGAAAATGTCTGGGGAAGGGTATATAACAAAGTTTCTCAAGTGCTAGGAAACCCTGACAAACAGAATCCAGAATTACCAAGAATAATTCAAAGTTTATTTTGTACAAAATTCTTGCATCTTTGGGGATGCAAAAGGCGACTCTACTATTCTGGACTGCAGGTGAAGAACTGTATCTTTTGTTATTCCTCCTCCATATAGAACCCGCCCCCCCAACTCCTTTCAAGAGAAGAAAAATCTTTGTGAGAGAACATAGCCCAACTATTTCCCTGGGATTGCAAATATAGAGAATTTCTTTTTTTTTTTTACATGATGGATGGGCAGCTTTCAGTGACATACGCATGCACATATATTCTGAATTAATTAAAAACTGGGTGTTTTTCTGTGCACATGTAGTAAAAAGACACAATCAACTCTGTCATTTTTTACATAACAGCCTGCCCTTTGTGATTGTATGTGATTGTGCCAATCTCACAGCAGCTATACATATTTGCTACATGCTAACCAGCAGGTACAAAATTGCCCTTCTCGGCTATGGAGCTAATGAAATAAATCCTATAAGCAGACAATTATTTATGTAATTGACTGCATGGTTGTCTGAATGATAATGATGTCACACTTAGTGTGTATCATTCCCCCCGCCTCAATACCTTAAAGCACCCCACAGAAATGAGTGGCTGCTACATAAACCTTTTGTTTCAGGGAGCTTTTTTATCTGCTACAAAATGGAGCTGTCTCTCAGATAAAAATATTCAAACAATCCATCAAAACGCTGATGGGAGGGCTAGAAAAGAGTTGACTGTGATGCGTTTTCTAAACCAATACAAAACAAGAGCACTGATTGATTCAGGAGCAGCGCAGTTGCTGTGTTTTCTCTATAGACTAGAATGACATTTCAGAAGCCCCATGTCTTCTCTTTACCATCTTAGCATGTCTAAACTCTCCTCTTACTTCATACAGTATTTTACTTATGAATCGGTCAATGCATTTTTTACCTCATTCTTGCACCCATGTTACGTAATCCAAACTCAAAGAATTAAAAAAAAAACGGAACACTTCTGATCTCGGGCGTTTTGGATATGGGATACTTAATCTGTATCTTAATAGGCATATAGGAAAATAATTTTTCATTCAAGAGAATTACAGTTACCAGACTGTTTAAACTCACTGCTCAACTTGAACAAACTTGTACTAGGCTTGTGCATTCAGGTGAAGTGCTATTCATTTTTGCTTGCCAGATACCGAAAGCACCCCCCCTCATATCCATTTTCCAGTGCCTCCCGAAAACAGGTGCAGCGCTGCCAAATTGGAGTTTTTGTTCCACATCCAAAAAAATGATATTTTCAGCCCATTGGCAGCAACAGGGTTAAGAAAGCACCCTATCCAGCCTATTATGGGGGGGGGGGGGCTTCCCACAGGCACCCCTTCCGTATCCTTCATTAAGACCTGGATTTAAAAAAGCTTCAGTTACCACTCTTTCTGGATTCTCTCCCTTTGTAGAGGAGACCAGGTTTAATGCTTCTTAAAGCTGTTCTGGAGGAGAGGCATGACCCAACTTGACTTTGAGGCTCCTGCAGCGCCGGGTCTGTCTCCCTGAGAGAGAGGCTGGGGGAGGGAGAGGGGAGCTCCTTGGCTTTTAACTGTCCTTAGCCTTGGTCCCCCTCCTTCCCCCGACACAAGCTGGAAGTTTTCCAAAAATTTTAACAGGGACTCTACCTCTCTAAATGAGCACCATGTTTCACCTGAAGTAAAATTACAATGTGAATTTGGAAGGTTTCTGGGTGGAAAGAGGCAACCAAGCAATTCTGAAAGGAATACAAAAAGAGTTTGACAAGATTATAATATGTATGAGAAAAGTACCTTGCAATTAGATTGAGACAGTCTTTTACCATCCCAGCAAGTTAATTCTGCTATAATTTGACAGAAATGATTCCAGCATTATTCAGAGAACAGGCTTATTTTAAGCATTTCTTTTACTGCTCCTTTTGTTTTCTTGATCTTGAGGGCAGTCTCTAGTCTATTTGAATGAGTTGGGAATATTGCATCCAAATTTGAGCCTGAATTGCAATTATCTCATACTTGAAAGAAATAGGGACCACCTCAAAAGAAAACCCATACATATTTCTCCCTGCTATGTTCCATAAAAATGTCATCCAGTATTTATTATATTTGTGTAGTGGTTTTTCTGATGTGGACAGTGTGTTCTTTCAGTTGTTGTCTTTTGCTAACTTGTTTGCCCGAGGTTATTTTGGGGCAGGAGAGCTTTCCAATATCTATCTAGAATTCAATTTTTGAAGCTCATGGTATTGACTAAAGTCTTCTCTTTTGGCTGGCTTAAGTTTAAATTTGTGAAAATGTATTGGCTAATGGCCAAATGCACAAATGCATAACTTTGTTGTTAACTGCCATCAAGTCAACTCTGACCTATTGCAATCTCATGAATGAAGGACCTCCAAGTCATCCTTTCATCAACAGCTGTGTTTAAATCCTGCAGACAGTGGCTTCCTTGATTGAGTCTGCCCATCTGTGATGTGGTCTTTCTTTTTACCTTACCAAACAATATTGCCTTTTCCAGTGACTTATGTCTTCTTATTATATGTCCAAAGTACAACAGTTTCAAGTTAGCTATCTCGGTTTCTAGGGATAATTCAGGCTTCATTTGCTCAAGGACACATTTACTTGTCCTTTTAGAAATTCATGGACTTCTAAATAAAATAATTGGGTTCCGCATGGTCGTCTCCTGCACCATATTTCAAATGATTTGATTCTCTTCCAATCAACTGTTTTCTTGTCCAGCTTTCACAATCATACATAGAAATTAAAAATAAGATGGTATGGATAATCCTAACTTTAGTATTCAATGATACACCTTTGCATTTCAGCATCATGTCTAATTCCTTCCTAGCTGTCCTTCTAGTTTTTGATTTCTTAATTGTAGTCTATTCTGGTTAGTGATTGAACCAATGTATAGATAATCTTGAGCTATTTTAGTGTATTCATTGTGTACTTAGTCATAGGGAGGAGGGAGCAAGCTTGTTTTCTGCTGCCCTCGAGACTAGGACGTAGAACAATGGCTTCAAACTACAGGAAAGGAGATTCCACCTGAACATTAGGAAAAACTTCCTCACTGTGAGAGCTGTTCGGCAGTGGAACTCTGCCCCAGAATGTGGGAGAGACTCCTTTTTTGGAGGCTTTTAAGCAGAAGCTGGATGGCCATCTGTCAGGGGTGCTTTGAGTGTGATTTTCCTGCTTCTTGGCAGGGGGTTGGACTGGATGGCCCATGAGGTCTCTTCCAACTCTATGATTCTATGATTCTATAAACTGCAGGACACTGCAATGTAGCTCCATCAAATATTGTTTTTTAGCCTGTTCTTAGATCTATTGTAACCCTCCCACATATTGTCTGTTCCCATGGAAACCCTTGTGGATCATTGCCAAACATTAACTTCAGCAATGTATTCCCCTACAACTAATTAGTATATCCTTGATATAAATAGTATTTTGCTGTGTCTCACATCTCTGTGGAAATTAGTGGCTAATGTACATGTAGAGAAGAGTGAATATCTCTTTCAGGTTGTCCAGAGTGTCTTTGATTTTAATCATATATTGTATATACTGATTTTATAGCATTTTAAAAAAGAACTGTGTGGCAAGAGAAACTACATAAGGCATTCTCAACATGTATCCTAATCTGACTTGCAATTCTAATATTTTTAAAAGTCCAATTATGGGAGGGGAAAATAATGTTCAAATCATAAAAAATGTATCCACCAGCACAGGAAGAAATAGCATCCAGATGAGTATGCATTATATAATGAAATCAATGTTTTGACAGTTTTCGCAGTTTGGGGAGCATGAGGGAGATAGAAAGGATGAAGTCGGTGAACTGCATCTCATATTGGCATCATCCCCAACAATTGGATGCGATTTCCTGCTTCTTGGCAAGGGGTTGGACTAAATGGCCCACGAGGTCTCTTTCAACAATATGATTCTATGATAATTAGGCCCAAAGATAAAGCTCATGTAGCCCCATCTCTGGCCTATCCAGAAAATAATAATATAAGACCCAAAGTATTTTATTTGGGGGTTCATTACCCTCCCTGAGACTCCCCTAAGTCTTGCTGACACTATAGGTTATTGGGTGCTGTTCAGAGTTCAAATTATTGTTTTATATACTCATGATTTTATTTTGTATTGTACTGTCTGTTTATTTTAGACACCTTGTGCCATGTGTAAGCCGCCCCGAGTCCCTTCGGGGAGATGGAGGCAGAGTAAAAAAAATAAAATTATTACTACTACTACTACTACTATTACTGGTAATGGAACCCTATAAATGAACCAAGAAAATTGCTAAGCAGAAAGCAATCTGTACTTACCGCAACATTTCCATTGCTCCAATCTGGATTCTATGAACACCAATGCATTCAATTGCTTACTTTGTTTTTATTTTCCCCACTGCAGACCATGGTACAGTGCAGAAAGTTGTGGTCCTGCCCAATAACTCAACAAGGGGAGAACTCATCTTAGAAGAACTTGAAGTGTTTAAGGTTCGTCTCTCTCAGACATATCCACTGCCTGTCAAAACACTTTGATCCAATATAGCTTGGCAAAGTTGAAATGTCTTTGATAAATGATCAATGTGGAGCGCTGTAACTTTTTTCTGTTGTGTAACTGGAATTCTCCAAGTAAAAGGAAAGAGGGGCTTAAATCTTTCACACAGCATTTAAACTGATGTTTTTATGTTGTCATCCTGGATTAAAGGATTTTGATAAGTACATCATCCCCTTCAACCCCTCCATTGCAGCAGCTGCCAGAAGCCAATGTTTTTGCTATATCATCATTGCAATCAGTTGCAGTGGCTTGCCAGATTGTCTTACTTTTTCATTATCCAAGAAACTTTCTGACACTAAGGTACAGCTCTCAAGTAAAATTGCCTTGGATTTTCTTTCTTTCTTGTACTTTTAAAAACACAGATGTTACTGGTGTTGGAAAGTCATAGGCTTCAATCAACTATAACTACAAAGATGGATAAATAATTTAAGAAGGAAGCTGGGAGATGCAGTTCAATAACATCTGGAGGACAATCATGTGGTCCTCCAGATGTTATTGAACTGCATCTCCCAGCTTCCCTCATCCTTGGCTATGCTGTCTAGAGCTTCTGGAACTTTCAATCTAACATCTGGGGGTCCAAATTATTCCCAGGACTGCTGACCAAAAGGTCAGCGGTTCGAATCCGGGAAACGAGGTGAGCTCCCATCTGTTAGCTTCATCTCCCCATGTGGGGACATGAGAGAAGCCTCCCAGAGGATGGTAAAACATCAAACATCCGGCCATCCCCTAGGCAACATCCTTACAGACAGCCAATTCTTTCACACCAGAAGTGACTGGCAGCTTCTCAAGTCACTCCTGACATGAAAAAAGGGAAATAGAAGCTCGCTTATCAGTCATTCCTCTACATGAGAAAGAATAACTAGCATGCTGTAGATAACACATTAGCATGCCTTCGACAACACATTAGCATGCCATTGCTTGCCATGGACTCTTTCACAAAAGGAAAAAGGTGAGATTGGAACTGACAGTGCCCCACCTGTGATCCCAATTTTTTACTATTCTAGCAGTAAAATTCTAACTGCAGTTTATCCTGTTTCTGAAAAATAGTTGCATGTCAGTCATGAACTCTCATTTGACTATAATATCTTTATCTATACACTGAGCAGCTTCTTCCAAATACTTTAAAACTGTCTCCATATTTCTGAACCAGTATAAATTTGTCCAATCCCATAGTCCACATTTGAAATATTTAGAAAGAATTACCATTTCCATAATTCCCACATCCTGCCATATTATGGCGCTCTTGTGATGGGACAATGGAAAGGGGCACCAAGAAGGTAAGGAATGCTTGCAAAATGTGTTATTTTTGAAGGTATATTTGAAGGTATCCTGTCTTCATTTCCTCCGACCCGTGATATTTTGGAATATTGCTGTGAAAAAAATTATTTGACCCAGACTTTTGCTTTTTGCCAAAACCCGACTTTTTTGCACACAAAGCATTGTAACTTGCATGAAATTGCAGGTTATTTTTGGTAATAACTCATTTTTTTCTAAATTTTTCTAAATTTCTTTACAAAAGGACCCAAAATAATAAAAATGCTCAAAAGCTAATTTCACAATCATGAGGAAACATTTTAAAATTTTAACTTTCATGTGCAAGAATAATGTCACCAAATACTAACATCCTTATTATCTTTTCTCTGCATGGCAACTAATTGTTCCTGCTCCTTGTTTTCTAAGCCCCAACCAAAATTACCCTTTAAATGAAATTTATGCTAATAGAGTTACCTACTGTGTCTTATCCCCTCTAGCATTTCGCTCTTCAATATTAAGATTGGTTAAGTAACAGTGTATATTTTAATGCTCCAGTTGTAATAAGTAGCAAGCATTTTAGATCTTTTGGAACCACCAGCAGCTACCTTTGGAATATCAGATGCTGTCAAAGAAATGATGGACAGCTGATTTACAAAGACAGCTACTGGTGCTGAATAAAACCTGAAATATGGAGACAGAGCCATGAAAGTGGGAAGGAAAAATAGTATCTAGTTTTGCCCTGAATTTTGCTGAAGAATGAAATTTTTTGTTTGATCAGACCCAGAATCACCAGGCCCAGTACTCTTTTCATAACACCCAGAAATCTACCTATATATTACACTTGGCCACCAGTAGATCACAGTCTAGCTTCGTCTCCTTTATTTCACTCTATTTTATTTGGTATTTCCTTGAAGTTGAAGACAGCTCAACTATGTCTGCCATAACTTCATTCTTCTATTATGATTATTCCATGAGCCCCCAGAACTGATTTATGCCATTTTGTGTTATCGGGATTTTTTAAAAAAAATAGGGTGCAATTTTACATGAGACACCAATTATCATTTCTGAATGCTGTTTTGTGATTTCTTGATTCTTACTTAACACTGAAGAAGTACGTGAGAAGAAATGCTAGCTAGCTCGGTATGCCCTTTGAATATGCTGAATGCAAACAAAGTGTCAAGTGGACCAACACTTAATTTTTAATGCTGACATTTTGCATTGATTATCTAAAACCATGAGCACTATTAGGCATTGTGTGCAAGACATTTCAGATATTCTCTTTATCCTGCTTATGTTCTAATTAAATATGAGCTGTTTGACATAAAATGAAATGTGCTATCAGTTTCAAAGCATGAATACAAGGATCTGTTGCAAACAGAAAGTGATGGTTTGAAAGCATCAGTTGCCTATCTTCATTCCTGAGGTGGTTTTTTATGAGCTGTTCATCGGGAATTGTCTAGAACTTGCAAATGTTTGCACTGAGGGGCTTAACTCAAGTGATAGAAACACATGGCTCAGACAGACTTTGCTCTGTCACAGACAATAAATGGTAAAGATCTAATTATGAAGCTGTGAAAAAAATATTTCTAGAAAAATGGACTATTATTTGATGCACTGGAAGATGTTATAATCTTGGCTAACTGCAATAGAAAATAAAAATTCTGAACTCTCTTGAATATATTTTTTCTTGCAGAATAAATCTCCAATAACAACAATGGCCATTTCATCTAAGAAGGTAAAGAGAAGAACATTTCATAAATATTTTTGACGATACAATCAATGCAATATTTACAAATGGATCCTAAGAAACATAGGGTCGGGCTGTGGCGCAGGCTGGAGAGCAGCTGCAATGAATCACTCTGACCAGGAGGTCATGAGTTTGAGGCCCACTCAGAGCCTATGTTTGTTTGTCTTTGTTCTATATTAAAAGGCATTGAATTTTTGCCTATATGTGTAATGTGATCCGCCCTGAGTCCCCTTCGGGGTGAGAAGGGCGGAATATAAATGCTGTAAATAAATAAATAAATAAATAGTTGAACTTGAATCTATTTAGGTCAGTGGCATATAAGCCATGCCTAACTTACCCTATTGACTTCAGTGAGATCTCAGATCACGTAATGGACAGTGCAATCCTAGCCACTCAGGAGTAAGCCTTGTTCAAGTGAATGGGACTTACTCCCTTGTAAGTATGAATAGAATTGCACTACATATCTGGATCCAATCTATGTTGCAATGGCTTGTAGGTTCCATTTTCTCTGTTTACATGGTCATTGTATAACATTTGGTCAGCCACTTGTTTCAGTGTGGTGTCGGTCATTATAGTCACCTTCACAGCTGTAAGGATTGAAGAAGGCAGATCTCTAAAATTGAGGAGAGTGTTTAATGTGGTGGGCAAAGGCCTGGTTGCCTACTCTGCAAATGTAGAACAACTGTGTGATTGACGCATCCTGGGCCAGGCAACCAGACTTTCTCAGTCTTTGTTGGCCTGAGCTGGGACTTAGGCCTAGTTCCCAGACAGCTTTGCTGGCCAGACTAACCGTGAAATATTTGTTTTCTTTGTTCACATCTCTCCCGTCCCCTTCCTGGTATGGCTCCAGCTATATATATGCTGTGCTAAGACTGTAGCCTTCTTCAAGACCCAACAGTTATTCCCTCTTGCCACAAAAGTAAAAGAGAAGCCAAAGATTATGTGCAGAAGAATTGAGGTTTCTCAAATCTGTGGGCTTATCCAAATTTCTAGCTGGGAATGGTGGAATTAAAATATGAAAAAAGGCGTAACATATCAGATCTCTAAGCTGAATTTCACCCTTCTCCAGACAGAATGAAACAATGACCCACAGTGTTTAAAATGTGTTAAGCATTTTCTAACAGGAAGGTATAATATTATAGGCGAATTAACCCGAAAGAACCCTCTGTTTACTTTGGCTCTTCACCCATCAGTAGCTCACCCTTTGGTTTCGTTGTTAATACTGAAAGGATAGGAAAGCTTTAGTCCTTCATTAGTTGCATCCTGGCTAACTTTCCTTCTCTAATCTCAGCACCTGAAATAAATCTCTCTCAATTTCCTGTTAAATAGCAACAGTTGTATGTAAGCTCGGAAGAAGGGGTCACCCAGGTTTCTTTGCACCGCTGTCATATATACGGGACAGCTTGCGCTGACTGCTGCCTCGCCAGAGACCCCTACTGTGCCTGGGATGGCAATTCCTGCTCCAGGTTCTACCCAACCGGGAAAAGGTGAGTAAACATTGAGGGAACTGCTGAGATTTGTAAAAAGAAATGTGAAGCTTCTGTTTCTATTCTGGGCATGTCATACAATATTGGAAGGGAAATTATTTTATTGATCACTTCTGAATTACCTGGGATGTGTAATACACACAAATATTTGGCAAGGTCTGGCTATCTAGAGTATTAATTTATTAATAACACAGCTTTAGCACTTGAAGACTTTGTGCTTCTTTTCACATTTGGAGGGTCAGAGGGTTTTTTTTCTGTGGATAATTGCCAGCAAAAAGACAAGCTGCTCATTTACTAATAATTAATGGAAAATTTTATAACTGCTATGCTTCTTTTACTGTGTATCTAGAGATTGAGCATCTCCATTTTCACCGCCTTGTTCTTTTTATTACCCCAGTTAGAGAGCAGTGCATGTAGAATCATAGAATCATAGAGCTGGAAGAGACCTCACGGGCCATCCAGTCCAACCCCCTGCCAAGAAACAGGAAAATGAACTGGTTTCAGTGTTGGATTATGATTCTGGAGACCAGGGTTCTGTTCCCAGCCTGGTCATATGAGTTTATCTGGGCAAATCACATACTCTCATCTGCAGAAAACTCCATGAAAGTTTCACTTTTGAGTGACCATAAGTTGTAAGCAATTTGACGGCACAGACCAACAGGGAAGATCTTTTGCAGGAAAGGGGGACTTTCCATCAAGTAGGATTTTCCTCTTTAATTGTGCTTTGTTTAGGGCAGGGATTAAAATATGGAAAGTCAGGTGGCATTGGACTGCAACTATCATTAACTATAGTCAGAACAACCATTGGTGTTGGATGAGAGACACTGTAGTGCCACAGTATCAAGGGGGGCACCTATTTGCCATCCCTGATTAAGGAATTTCCACCATAAAGAAGATGGTAAGCTGAGAATGAAATAATAATAATAATAATAATAATAATAATAATAATAATAATAATAATAATAATGCAGTTCGACAACACTTTAACTGCCTTAGCTCAATGGTATGGATTCCTGGGGGTTTGTAGTTTGGTGTGGCACCAAAATTCTTTCACAGAGAAAGCTAAAGACTTTTTAAAACTAACTCCCATGATCCCATAGAATTGAGCCATGGCAGTTTAAAGTGCTGTCAAACTGCATTGATTCTGCAGTATAGAAATACCTTGGGACTCAAGCTGGTTTATAAATTAAAAGAAGTACAATATAGTTCAAACATGTACAGCATGTTAAAATGGGATTGTGAGAAAACTATTAAAATGATTACAATATACAATTAAAAATGTTGAAAGTCAGATTTGAAACCAGTATAATTAAAATAGCACAGCATGCTAAAAGTCCTTTTCTTGAAAAACTGTCAGTTATCAAAAGCCTGTTGGTATTAAAACTCTTCCAATGGAGGGACAGAAATGAAGGAGCCATTCCAACATCTCTACAATCTGATCATATTTTACCCCATTAAAGCAAAAAACATAAATTGTTTGCTTCTTCATTTCTTGCCTCTGAAAGAGTTCTGTAGGTAAAAATATTGTTTGTAATGACAATGCCCAATTTTGTCCTTTAATTTTATTCAACTTTCAAGAATTTGGGGCTGATACCCTTCCATCTCCTCATGCAGAATGTTTCCCAACTCCAATAGTTGAATTCAGAACATTTGTTGTTAAGCAACAAATGTTAAGATTGGAGTGCTTCATGAACACATTGACATAATGGTTTAAGCTGCAAAACAAAAGTTCAGCAGAATTCACAGGCCTTTGGCAGGCCATACTATGTATAACTGATGGGATGCAAAATATGCAGTGTATTACTGAACTCTATTTCTTCCTTTATATTTGAAGTGCCTAAATTGAAATGAGCAAAAACAGTGTTTGTGCCAAAAATTCATGGCTTTTTAGAAATGCAGTTAACAATAATTGACTGCATTCTCAGAAACAAGACTCTTTTCAGTTCTGTTCTTTAGAAGTACTTAAAATACCAACTCAAAAGTATATCTCAAAAGAACGGTATTATTTATTCTAAAGAACCAACATGGTTTAGTGGTTTGAGCATTGCATTAAGACTCCAAGAGACAAGAGGTTTGAGTCTCCACTTAACTGTAGAAACCCACTTGTTGACCTTGGGAAGTCACACTCAATTCTACTAACAAGAAAGCAATGATAGCCCCTCTGTGAGCAAATCTTGCCAAGAAAACCATCTGATCGATTTGCCTTAGGGTCACTATGGGTCATAAGTGACTTGAAGACCCTTAACAACAACAATAGTTTATTCTGGGATATTTGGAGCAGCAAAGACACAGTATTACTATGGTTCCCTGCTATAGTTACTGTATTTCCTCATGTATCTATAGTACTCTAGAAGTCAATACTTTCTGACTACATAAGATATCTGGCAATTTTAACTTTTAGAATTTATATCCATTTTCCAAGTAAGCAGAAGTGTGAACTAAGTCTAGCCAAAAGTTTAGGCATGTTTGTGGATATTTTTTTTAACATTTCTATCACATTAGCAAAAAAAAAAGTTGTCTTCTTTAGCTCATGTTTTCTTTATTTTCTATGTATTGTACTGTGAGATAAATGCATACAGAATCAAGTTTGTTTTTCATATGTTTAAGAAGTAAATTGTCCCTTTATCTCTTAAAAAAACCCGCCATCCATAATAGGAGCCAAGTCTCAAAGTCTAGACAAAAGTAGTAACTCTGCTTTGCTATTTCTTTGCCCTTTTAGAGTAATACTAAATTTTATTTCCAAAACAAGACCCTGAGGTATATGATCATGTCCTTGTTTTCAAAATATATCCACGGCACATCTTCCCAAATTAATTTTTCATACTTAATAAGTTATTTACAAGGTTTATGGACTTCTTTAAAATGGTTTCTCCAAATGTTCTCAGAACATCTGAAAGAACCAAATAAACAATGCTGAAATTCATGTCTTACATTCTCTGCTTATGACCAGTCTTGAAAAGATCAAAGCCTCCCATTTAAGTTTTGACATTAAAGATCAAGTGGCAACTTACTAAAAGCATTCTTCTAAAACAAATTGCTTTTTTGTAACAGAAAGAAGAGTCTTGTTGAGGCAAGGGAAATCTAGTTGTCAAATACTGCCAATATTTTAATATAATTCTATATAATATTTTTAAATATATTTCTTGAGCTTCTTCAAAGTAAAAAAGATACATAAAATGTAAGATTTTTGTTTTTGTGTCTCTTCAAGTTAATTCCGATGTTTGACAACTCTATAGTGAACCAATCCGGGGGGTTTCGTACCATTGTCCTCCACTAAGACAGAGAGAGTGTGACTTTCCCAAGGTCACCCAGTGGGTTTCTGTGGCCAAGCAGGGATTCAAACCCTGGTCTCCCAGAGTCCTAGTCCTATATTCAAACCAATAGGCCATGCTTACTCTCAAATCAAAAGACGCAACTCAATAAAATACTAGCAAAAAAGAGAAGATTCTACCTATTCAGAACAAAGAAATCTCTTTCATCTAAAGAGAGATTAGATTTGCATATGTATGGGCATGTCTTTGGATGTAGACATACACACTCAACAACCCCCATTAATTTCATGTTGCCATTAGCAGGATGTAAATATCAATGTCAAAGTCTTTTTAGGGCCCATCTACATGGACCACAAAATCTAGACCTGGGCTAGAATGGCAATTCTCCAGCCCGGCTCCAGGTTGTGGCTACTGACTATACTACCCTCCACTGTCCCACTACAGTGATAGAGTGAAGTCAACTGGTTTTACCCTGTGTTTGGGACTAGAGGTTCCTGACCACTATCTGAATGCCCAGGAATGATTCATCTTGGGGCCGGGCTGTGGTGCAGGCTGTTGAGCAGCTGCAATAAATCACTCTGACCATGAGGTCATGAGTTCGAGGCCAGCCCATGGCGGGGTGAGCACCCGTCAATTAAAAATAAAAAATAGCCCCTGCTCATTGCTGACCTAGCAACCCAAAAGATAGTTGCATCTATCAAGTAGGAAATAAGGTACCACTTATAAAAGTGGGGAGGCAAGTTTAACTAATTTATGACTTGGAATGAGGAAGTGCCATCAGAGTGGATGATGAAGCAGCTGCTCCCCCCTGTGGCCAGAATCAAACATCCCCTCAGGAGAAGGTTAACTTGCCTCTGCGTCTGTCTGTCTCTGTCTCTGTTTGATGTGTTTATGGGCACTGAATGTTTGTCCTATGTGTGTATAATGTGATCCGCCCTGAGTCCCCTTCGGGGTGAGAAGGGCGGAATATAAATACTGTAAATAAATAAATAAATAAATAAAATCTTTTGCTTTTTCAAAATGAATCCATGGATGTAGAATTCATGGTACCAAGGGCTGACTGAAATTTATTTCACCGTATGAACATTGTATTATATCCTGTACATGTTAACAGTTATTAAATATGAGTAAGGTATCATACTGTACGAATATGTACATTACACAGCAATAAGGGTATAATTTATAGAGACTTATTGACCTTGCCCTTCTGGTAGCTAAGCAACTTGAGGGAGAGTATTCTGTCTCTATTCAAATAACATTTTGCCATCTCATTTCTTTATTTTTCCTCAATGTGTTAGGAGGAGTCGGAGACAAGATGTGAGACATGGAAACCCTATGACTCAGTGTCGAGGATTTAATCTAAAAGGTACTTAGAACTGAAAGAATCCTGAGCTAGAAAAAGCTTGTGGCTATTCATCTTAAATGAATCATATACTCCATGTGGTTTACTGTAGAAACAGTAAAGTGCCCATGCAGTTCCAGTATTCTTTTCTTCATTTTTGTGTATTATATTTGCAGGACTGAGCAGAGCTCTTTTAAAAAAGAAAGTCTAAATATGGTCTCCTCATAAGATGATAATGACTTCAGATGGTGTCATGGGGTCACACACCAAAATTCATTCATGGTCATATAATTTGTGGCTGGTATTGTCAGGCTATTGCAAAGGCTGGAAAGGCTACTGTGTGGGCCATGCTGGATGTGGTTTCTGGAATCTGTAATGCAAAAAGGTTTCCTTTTTGAGCACTGCTTGATTCCTATCTATACCCAGTAAACTGATTATCTAAATGATTGATTGTACAACTTCAGAGTAATAGTTGGAGATCTTGAGAGAAACCTGTGGACTTAAGCAGTCGTTGGGACTTCACTTGAAAATTAGTTAAACTGCATCATGAACTTTCTGCTTTCAGAATCTGAATGAGGTTCAAGATATTGGATGGTCTGCCATTTGCCAGGGACCAAATAATGACATTGTTTTCAATCAATCTAAAGCATCTCTCTCAACCAAATAATTTAATTGATGCCTATATTAAGCCCTGCAGCAGGGCTAATACAGTATGGGCTTGTAGCAGAAGCAGGACTAATTCCTCTGGTGCTCTTAAGATTTAAAAAATACATTTCTTATCTCAAAAATCCATTTTAGGATTTAAAAGGAGAAATAGAAAAGTGGAATTATATTTGGTTAGAAGAGGCCCTAAAAGCTAGGCTCTTATGTGAGTGTAGCTAGCAGCCATTATTGGGGTTGGCGCCCCATGGTTCTTCCTTACTAGACATAGGGAACAAAGGGACTAAAGATTTATTTGAAGAAAGAAGAAGTGATTCTTCAGATAGGAAGAAGCATTAACCAGAGAAAGATATAAAGAGGAAAAACAAAGCACAAATATTATCTACATTTCTCTAATGACTGTTTCCTTCCAACAAAGGAGACTCATGAGAGATTTCTGACCTGAGATGCCCCTTCCTTTCCTTTAAAAAATATCCTGGCATGCACACTGCTTAAAATCACCTTTAATAGCAATAAAGTATTGCTCAAATAGATGGACAGATATAGAGCCAAAAAGTGCAACTTCTTGATCTTTTTCAAATCTCGGCTTTCTTTTTCCTTTCTCCACATATTTTCTGTTGTGAAGCATTCTGTGCATTTGATTACAGTATTTAAGGTTATATAAGGCCACAACATTTTGACTTTAATGACTACAGTTTCTAAAAATAGATTGCCAGACACTATTAGGATTCCACAAACATTCTATCCACTGAGACAATCAGGATAGATAAATTACTGTTGGTTTCCAAAATATTTAATAGTGGAGGAAATAGTTTAGAAGAAGACCAGAAAAGCCCAATTCAACTATTATGAATCCAACCATAAAAGAAAGAATAAAGTCTAAACTAGAGGGAAGAAAAGAGTGAGTGAAGTCCAGTATGCATCCAAAGAGGTAAAATTACATGTATATCTGAATTGCACTATTAAGATTTCCCACATTGGGACACTGCCAGATCTCTCATCCATTTCAAATTGAGCATAATAAACTGCCAACATTGCATTATTTAGTCATTCTCTATTGTAGGGCTGGTGATTTTCATTTTACAAATGTTTTGAACCTTAATTCCCTGAAGCTCCACAGAAATGAGACATTATTGTAGAAATTAGAACCCCAGACATCTGTACCCTATCCTTGCTCTACTGTAAGCTTTTATAACTATTATGATTGCATAGAAAGAATAGGGGAAATGAAGAGACTTGGTCCAGGAGAAGCTACAGCTCAATAATCTAACTCTTTAAAATATAAAACCATGACCTAGTCCTTTTCTAAACTACTTTCAGTTTTTTGTCTCCACCTTGTTAAGTCCTGGATATCATCAGCCTGAGATTGTCATGCTTTTGCCATTTTTGTAAACTATGTAATGCATGTTTAACTTCATATCATTCTTATCTAGACCTTGTTTGTGTTACAGCTTACCGAAATGCAGCAGAGGTCATTCAGTATGGAGTCAAGAATAATACCACCTTCCTTGAATGTGCACCTAAATCACCACAGGCTACTATTAAATGGCTGTTACAGAAGGACAATGACAGAAGGAAAGAAGTGAGTAATCTTGGAAAATATCAATAACAAATCAAAAGCATGCATTCAAACAGAAATCTAATCATGAGAAATAAGTCAGATGCTCATATGGTATATGATCTTTAGAGTTGTACCTTACATGATAAATAACATGACAAATAGGCTCGGGTTGTGGCGCAGGCTGGAGAGCAGCTGCAATGAATCACTGCAATGAATCACTCTGACCAGGAGGTAATGAGTTCGAGGCCCGCTCGGAGCCTATGTTTGTCTGTCTTTGTTCTATGTTAAAAGGCATTGAATGTTTGCCTATATGTGTAATGTGATCCGCCCTGAATCCCCTTCGGGGTGAGAAGGGCGGAATATAAATGCTGCAAATAAATAAATAAATAAATAGCATGCAGTGCTATAAACACTTATCGGTAGCTAAGGCTCCAGATATTTAAACTAGCTAAATATAGTCTGAGTCACAATTGGGATTCATTGGCTTTCCATTTCCCTATAAAAACATCATTTTGCACCTCCAGAATTCAAAATGTGACAAAGCACCTCTTTCATCAGGCATTCATACATTGCCAAGACTTGCAATACAATATAATCAAGAAAAATGCACACATTACATTCATTGCAATTCAAACATACACATGAACAATAAACTGTTTTGCATTCACAATTGCTGTTCTTTCTCCCACCCTGGACCTTCCACAGATATATAAACTTCCCTTGCTTAGTTTTCCAATATACCTCACAACTTCTGAGGATGCCTGCCATAGATGTGGATGAAACGTCAGGAGAGAATGCTTCTAGAACATGGCCATACAGCCCGGAAAATGCACAACAACCCAATTGCTGTTTAGTTATGATTTTCACACAATTGTCACAATAATAAGTCACCAGACCCACAATCTTTTTTTTTTTTGGTCAAGCATCAGCTCCAGAGGGAGAAGGAGGTCTGCTGGTGGTTAGTCTGTGGCACAGGCTGGTGAGCAGCCTGCTGCAATAAATCACTCATGGTCAGAGGCCAGCCCGTGGCGGGGTGAGCACCCGTCAATTAAAAAATAAAAAATAGCCCCTGCTCGTTGCTGACCTAGCAACCCGAAAGATAGTTGCATCTATCATGTAGGAAATAAGGTACCACTTATAAACTGGGGAGGCAAATTTAACTAATTTACGACATTGGAATGAGGAAGTACCATCACAGTGGATGATGAAGCAGCTGCTCCCCCCTGTGGCCAGAATCGAACACCCCCTCAGGAGAAGGTTAAATTGCCTTTGTGTCTGTCTCTGTCTCAGTTCTACGTGTATATGGGCATTGAATGTTTGCCCTATATGTATATAATGTGATCCGCCCCGTATCCCCTTCAGGGTGAGAAGGGCGGAATATAAATACTGTAAATAATAATAATAATAATAATAGTTAACTGATGCTTCCATCAGATGTGTGTGGGGGGGTGAAAGATGTTACTTCGTTAAGTATTTAAGTATAGTTAATAGGGCTGTGCAAAACTTTGTTTGCAACTCATTTGTCTTATCTATTTCATAAAATTTGTACATACAATGTGATATTTAGAAAGGCAAGGCGCACCCACGAACAAAAAATAAGATTCAAAACACTGATCTATGATTTTTGGATGAATTATGTAAGTCTCCTAAGTGGCTTGTTGTAGACACCGTTTCTCCCCACAAAAGGATGGGTTTGGTTCCCTCAAAGGGCCCTGAGGAGGATGGACCCCGGAGTTGAGAGAGAAGCTCCTTTCTTTCCCCAAAAGTGGTAGCAAGGGGGGGCGGGGAAGGCAGGGATGCCTAGCTGGATGGCCAAGCAAGGAAGAAGTCCCTCCGGCATATGACTGTGCCAAAGTGAGACAGGCAGATACCATCATAATGAACCATTAATGAGGGCAGCCCCAGTATTTTGAAGTGAGCAGAATTCTGGGAAATGTAGTTTAGGGTGGGGCCTTTTGAATTCTCTTCCAGAGAGATCCTCACCTTTCAAAACTACATTTCCCAGAATTCTGTTTACCACCTTGTGCCTCCTCCTTGACCTCCTCCCTGAAAATTTTGATGGGGTTCATTCTCTAAAGGTATTTTGAGATAAAAGAGGATTGGAAGTTGAATCAATCCTGTGAGGTAGGCAAAGTTGAGAGGCAGTAACTCCAAAATTTATCTAATAGGCTTCCTATTATTATTAATTCAAAGGCTGGGGATGGGCATCTGTTGAGGGTGCTTTGACTGCTTTTTCTGCCTGGCAGAAGGGGGTTGAACTGGATGGCCCCTGGGGTCTTCTAATGAAATAATACTGTTAAGTTTATGCTGGTTAAAATTCCCTAAAAATCAGTGGATGTGCAAATCTTTCTGAAACTTGGGGGAATTATGCCCTGGTTATTTCATTGAAAATAGAAATTCATAGCTATTATTATTATTATTATTATTATTATTATTATTATTGTTATTGTTATTGTTATTATTATTATTATTTCATTTCTATCCCACTTTTTCCCCATGAGTGGGATTCAAAGTGGTGTACAAATGATTAAAAGACACAAATACATATACATCAAAACATAAAATACATAATCAGCTAAAAATATCATACACCAATTTAGAAAATTGTAGTTTTTAAAAATATATATTAAAACTTTTTTAAATTCTTAAAAAATAGTGAATGAGTGTAATGTTATGAAACCTGGGAGGGGAGTAACAATGGTAAATGTGTTCTACCATTGTAGCAAGTTTCATCCCGAGCGCTCTAAAAATGAGGGAGAAAGGAGCCCCAGAAGCTTCCCTACTTGCACAATTATTTAACAAAAAAGTAATGAAAATTTTGTTAAGTTGTTATAGTTGCGATATGGACTCCTAACAATATTTTAGGAACACTTCGGTAATAATGAGCCCCCCCCCCTCCTAATTTAGTAATGAGTAATGAAACTTTTTTTTTCATTGATGGCATTAATAGGTATAGTTAGGATAAGCTGATACAGGTTCTGGCCGTTACTTTTAGATTGCAGAAGAAACCAGAGACACATTTCAAGGTGCTCAATAGATAGATATTTATATAAATTAAAAAGTCAAATCTGTATATGCCTCAAATATCTTATTTTGAAGTTATAGAAAATCATAGAAAATGACAGTACATAAGACAGTGGTTTGCACATAACTTTTTCAAGAATAAACTTAAGAACATCTGAAGATGAAATACACTATTTACTGGACTATTGATGAAAGATAAAGGGTTTTTTTTATGTCTACAGATGGCCAGGCTATTAGATAACATTCAAGGACACATCAGTGTAACTGGGCTGTAAGAGAGGAGATGTGTGTCTGCTTTCATCTGCAGATTTTCATGGGGATCCCCCAGTTTTCTTCCTTAATTTTGAATTGTACCTTCTTCTTGCCACATGAAGACTGTAATAATAGCAGTGTCTCCTGTCCTCCAAATATTCAGAAGAACAGCAAAGGAGATACATTTGAGATGGAAGGAGGGAAGGTTATATGGAAAGCTTTTGTAAGCAAGGATTTAGTCTGAACTAAAAATACTCAGAGCAACAAGAATTTTCCTGACTGTGGTATAATCACATTTTCCATTACTGTCTGCTCTAAGGCTCTCAAGTTTCAGCTCTCTAAAATACAGTTAAATTATTTGTACAGAGCAAGTCTTCCTTAAGTGAAAGAAAATTAGAAATTATTTATGTTTACATACCCCAGGCTGTTCTTCTGCATGGAGGGGGGAAAAACTTAATACTGAAAACTAGATCTGAATAGCTGAATGTTGTATATTTAGGGGAGTCTAATCAGAAATGGAGGTTCACTTCACACATATTGAACAAAACTAGATCTAGTCACATTCATTAGATGGAGTTTAAGTTAGTCATATTTCTTCATTCTAAATTAGTCATTCTAGAATTAAATTACGATCCAAACCAGTGAATGTTAATTACATATGTGACCCATTTTAGTACTCTTTTTCTAATATGAAAGTAGTGAGTGAAACAAATAAATAGATAAATGAAACATTTACATTTGAGGGTTGTTGTTGCTGTTGTTGTTATTATTATTAATAATAATATCCTACCTTTCCCCCGTGGGAACTCAAGGCAGCTAACACTCCACATTAAACAAGTTTAAAAGGTGCAGTACAAAAGTTAAAAAACAATTAAACAAGTGTGGTAAAAATGGAATTAAAATATAGTACATACATTAAAATGGCTTTAAAACTCATATTTCCCCAATCCCCCAGAACTTGCCCCTTAACCTTCCTCAAATGCCTGTAGACATAAAAAGGTCTTGACCTGCTTGTGGAAGGTCAGCAGGGATGGGACCATCCTGGTCTCTCTTGGAAGGGAATTCCAAGGATTGTTGGTATTTCATCATAATAAAAAAATTCAGAGCCTGCATCTAAGGAAAATGAAGATATAGTACTCATAGCAGCAATAGTAGTACCTTATCATTGACTGAATTATCAAGTAAGTGAAAAAGTGAGATTATTTCATTGGTGGGAGACTACTTCTCTCTGTGTTCTGTTTATCTACCCACAAAGTAGAATACCTACTAGTGCTGACTTCTTGTTTCTGTGTCATTGGCGCGATGAGTAAGCTCTGGTTTTTAGTCTCAGCTTTATAGAAAACCTCCAAAGTACATTTTACTACAGCAACAGCTGGATAGATTCTTTAAAGTTTGTATTAAAACCCAGAATGAATTAACTACCCTCCTGACAAATATAGCTGACACTATATACCACCAAGGTAACCTTATTGAGGCTGGGATCCTTTGCAAGAGTTGTACTGATGGGATAGTGGTGTACCAATTGGTTGTATGTTTACGTCTTCCTGGTAGGTGAAGTTATACCTTGAGTTTTCATTTCTCTGCCATCTGTTTTTTAAATAAACAAATGCATGTGCACACACAAAATATATATCACAATGGTTTGTGCTTGCAGTAATAGATAAATAAGGGTTTTTAAGGCTTTTAAAACTACCTAATACACTATGACTTCCATATCCATGAGGGATACATTCCAAGATACCACCACCAGGTACCGGAAACCATAGATAATAGTAAATCCTATGCTTTGGGCTATACTTGAGCTGGAAGCATACCATAGAATCACACTGGTGGACCTAGAGAAGCCCATGAACATGTCTCAGGGAAGGAGGAATACTTTTTTGGGATGTGGGTAAGTGAAACTGTGGTTATTGAATCTGTAAATAAGAGGGTTGTTCTGTACATTCTAAAGCAGATGTTTGTGGCTGATGAAAATAAATCATCCTGCTCAGAGTCTATGTCTCTGTGAAAACAAAACAATGCTATTTTTCCTCATTTTCATACAGTATATTCAAAGTTAGAAATCATATAATGTTGTCTGTGTTGCTTGCAGGTCAAACTTAATGAAAGGATCATAGCAACTGAGCAAGGGCTCTTAATTCGCTCCGTGCAGGAGGCTGACCGAGGACTCTACCACTGCATTGCAACAGAAAATAATTTCAAGCAAACAATGGCAAAGGTGAACTTCAAGGTGTTAGATTCAGACATGGTGGCATTCATGACTGAGAAGTGGTCCCCATGGACCTGGGCCAGCTCACTCCAGGCTTTGCAGTTTCATCCTAAGGACTTGGTTGGATCTATCAGCCATTCAGAACTGCAGCTGATCAATCAATACTGCAAAGACACAAGGCAGCTGGGGCAGCAGGCTGAAGACTCCCAGAAGATGCGAGGAGATTACAGCAAGTTGAAGGCCCTCATCAACAGCAGGAAAAGTCGGAACCGAAGGAATCAGTTACCTGGATCATAAGGTTTTGTCATGGCACATCATCTCCTCCTTTATTTTTGTACCCCTCAAGAGAGTGTTTGTTTTGTTTTGTTTTCCTACTGAGAGTATAGAAAAAAAATTAATAAGACAAACCCGGTTGAGGAATTGTTTTGCTTTTGTTAAAATAGTAAAACATAACCTGTCTAAGCTGAAGATAAAAAAGGAAATACCAAATCCAAAGAGATTTCATTATGTGAAGTGCCCACTGACACCAGAGAGACCCTTAATTATATCTCTGTGAACCAGATCATTTGCCTTAACCCAGATTCTCATGTGATGCACTGACTCTCCACCTTGGAAGTATGCAAGATGGGAAGTAAAAATAAGAGTTTGGGTTAGGAGGGAGTGTGAACTGGTGCAACATATACAGATATAGCTTCAATTTTGACAACTTTATATTTCAGGGGTTCTTAACCTGTGGACTATGAATCCCTAGAAGGGCTTTAATCTGTGAACTGGGTGCAGATACAACATTTTAAAAACTGATTTATTTCCTGTTACTTTAAATATTGTATTTGAGGTGAAGAAAAAGTCTGCAGCCTTCTTCAGATTCCCAAAAGGATGCAAATGGTTAAGAACCATTGTAATATATGCTTCCCTGTTTATGGTACATATTTTTTTTCAAAAATAGATGACTGAAGCATGCCTTAAATGGTAACTTCCCAAAACAGTATTTATGACACTCGGACACTCAATGTGTAACGTCAGCCATGGCTGCGATACTACACACACTTCCTGAGAACAAGCCCCATGGATTTAGTAGGACATACGTCTGAGTAGACAGGTACAGAATTCCACTGTAAATAGAGTTAACCTCCAGTGAGGTCAATCACATAAAAACAGTGCCAAACTCTTTCAACGTGGTAAAGTCAGAGGTCAAACATGCTTATTTTAATCACCTAGTGGGCACAGTTCGCTCTTTGTTCCTTCTATTATGGTTTTCCCCACATTAGTGATGCAAAATGTGGTAGTTGGACTCACAGCATGAAAGATCCAAGAGCAAGTCTGCTTAAGCATGGTATGAAATGGGGAAAACATAATAAAAGGCTGTTCTTAGCAGCATTTCTACTGGGCACATCACAGGTTGCTTGATGATGGAGGACATTTTTTTTTGCATTGTTCTCAGAGTGAACAAATTATTTTTCCATCATGATTGTACAGCCTATATTTGTCTATAGGGTGGGAGAAGGAGAAGGATAGATCCCTGGTAATGAGATTAGGATTCTGCTTGAACTACCACAAATAGGCATTGTTTGTGAAAAACTTCAAACCAGCATACCTCTGATATCATAAAACCATCCAAATTAAAAATACCAAAAAACTAAAACAAACCTATTTGGGGCTTCAAATAATAAAACTACCTCTAGTAGTCTGAATGTTAGTCCTCCTATACAGGTCCTGTGTTTAGAATGGTTGTGATCATTCATTGTGTGCGTTTTAAAAAGCACATTCACAGTGCAGTTGTTATAACATTAATATCATTTATAAGGGCTGTAATTACTTCCAGATTATGTGTAACAGTTAATAAGCATTCAAGGGCACAATTTATTCTTTTAACAGCCAAATGTGGTTAATATCTGAATGAGCGCCCATTGGGCCTGAGGAATGATACATTGTTTATTAAAAGGAAAATATTAGCAATATGTTCGGGTCATTTAACAACATCAACCAAGCCTCAAGTTCCAAAATAATATTTTTAAAGCTGATTTATATATAGTTACAATGGTAGGACTGTTTAAGGGATTAGCTTAAACTAACATTTTTCTTCCTCCTGCATGAAATGTACGTATCTAGATAGCAACGTTTCATTGATCTGTAGACACTCCAGCCATCTATGCTGAAGCAAATCTCCATTGTATGAGAGATTTCAATCTTTCATTATAAGTTATCACTATAGATTAACATGAAACAATTTACACTAGATGGTAACGGTTAATGATGAGTGTAAGGCTTTGTTCATCCATTGTGCTATAACACCCTGTGGACCACAGCAACCAAAGGGTCATAGAGGTCCTTTTGGAGAGGTAAAGACCAGAAGCCCATTTAAACTATGCAGTTATGGAGGTGTTGTTCTTCTTTATCTGCCATGGTTCCATCTTATGAAATCCTGGGCTTTGTAGTTTGTGAGTCATTCTAATTCTCCGTCCGATCATTCATTCTCCGTAAACTGCCAATCCCAGGATTCCATTGGATGGAACCGTGGAAAAATAGTGATACTTTAGTATGAATGGAATACAGGTCTGTCTGCAGTATTCCAAGTGCAGCTTCATCATATCTTTGTACACATGTACTAAAGTATTCTCATTAAGGTATAGGACGTTTTCTAATGACTTCCAGTATGGATTTTGTTTTTTCCCCAGTGAACTGTATGGTGACATTGCCATTGAGTCCTGTACCAAAACTAGAGAAGCAAATATCCACTGCCTTCATCCCCACATTCAAAAGACATCTCAAGAGAGCATACAGTTGACATTTCAGATCTGCTAGTTAGTGATATTTAGTAGACTTAACTAAATATCATCTTCTGGCCTGTTCTACCAAGCATTAGTTGCTACAAATCATGGAGATCTCTTCTGCTGATCAGAGAGTGTTAGCTTTGATATTTCCACCAACATGCCCAGTGAGACAAGCAGAAGTGGGATCCCTGTTGAATTTCCTCCTTGCTCTTGATATCATTGGCAGGAGTGGTGTGAAAACGTCGATTTGATGCACAATAATTGACAAGACAGCAGAATTGTAATTTTTTTTTCCGGCTGCTAATGCCCAATAAAGCAAGAGTAGGGAATATTATGATTGTGACAATTGTGCCACAATCATTAATATGTAGGATTTGTGAATATCAATCAGTTATAGATCCATTATTGTAGGTTAAAAATCTATAGCTGCAGTTCTTTTTTCATGTCAGGAGCGACATGAGAAACTGCAAGTGTGAGAGAATTGGCCATATGCAAGGATGTTGCCCAGAGGACGGACGGGTGTTTTGATGCTTTACCATCCTTGTGGGAGGCTTCTTTCATGTCCCCGCATGGAGTTGGAGCTGACAGAGGGAGCACATCCGCGCTCTCCCCAAGTTGGAATTGAACCGGCAACGTTCAGGTCAGCAATCCAACCTTCAAGTCAGCAGTCTGCTAGCACAAGGGTTTAACTCCAACTCCTGTCACAGTTTTTGTGCAGAAAACATACCTTCTGCTCCCAAATACTAATTCTGTGCACAGAAAGCATGTTTATTTTAGTGCACAGATTTTTCCAAATGAAGTCCCAAAGTGTGGTTATTTGGGTTTATTCTTTCCTTAAGGGTTTTCAAGTTTTTTGAGACCTTTTTCTCAATGAAGATGCAAACATTCTGGTTAGGATTCATCACATCCTAACCACAAAATCATTTTTTTTTCATTGCCAGTTGCTATTGCCATTGCTATTGTCTAACTGACATATTGTCTATCAGACAATACGTCTCCAACAGGGATTGAAAAAAGCAATGGGTAATTTTCAATTTTTTCTTCCCATTTTTGAAACCTGTGTTATTTTCAAAACTTATTTGTAATTTAGGATTTTTTTCTGTGCAAAATTCACATGTAGTTATTTTTCAGCATTTTCAATGTAGGAAACAGTTTTCTCTATACCTAAAAGACTGTTTCTTTCCAGGAAAAATGTTTTCAAATTTTTGCATGGGATATTCTAAATTACAGCACTTTCTGTGTTGGCAAGAATCACAGAAAATCACATTTCCGTTCAGAAATATTAGTTTCTTTGCAGTAGTATTTTTTTTTTTTTTGCACAGATTCATCTTTCTGTGTAGAAATCTTACTTCCTTTACGGAAAAATTACATTCTGGCAGAGAAAAAGCTATCTTCTATGCAACCTAAGAATATATGCATTTTGCACATAATAACTCCCAAATAGAGTCTCACTTATCCAACATAAACGGGCTGGCAGAATATTGGATAAGTGAATATGTTGGATAATAAGGAGAGATTAAGAAAAAGCCTATTAAATATCAAAATAGGTTATGATTTTACAAATTAAGCACCAAAACATCATGTTATACAACAAATTTGACAGAAAAAGTAGTTTATTACACATTAATGCTATGTAGTAATTACTGTATTTACGAATTTAGCACCAAAATATCATGATATATTGAAAACATTGACTACAAAAATGTGTTGGATAATCCAGAATGTTGGATAAGTGAGACTCTACTGTACCAAGATTATTGTCTGTTTAGGATTCTTCTCTTTGGAGTTTCATAATACCCAATTATTTTTCAAACATTTTCATATTTTATTTATATCCGTGTTTGCCAACAGCTACTGAAATGGCTGGAAGGGAGGCTTTTCCCATTAAATATTACATTCAACAGGGAGGCTGTGGACAATATAGGAAGAAAATACCAACAGGCATACATTAGATGCATTATTGCATATGTCATGAATACAATCTTGACACATAGCATTTTTGAATTTGGGTGGACTATAGGACATTTTTTATTTTACAGTGATGTGTAAATTATTTAAGATAAGGTATTCCGATATTGATTCCTCCACAAAGTTTCTGAATATGTAGGTAGCAGGTAGATTTTTTAAATAAAATTGTGCATACAAATGCCTCTGAAAGGCATTGTTACATAGATCAGAAGTAGTGTTTGGTCCCTATGCTGTCAGTCTGCATTGACTTTCCAGGAAAGAAACAGTTGTAATCAATGGACACAAATATGATTTTTGGCCCCTGGTACATTAGGGGAGAAAGCCAGTTTCCCCACATCATCTTGAGAAGCACTGATGTATAATATCAGATAACTACAATTCCTAGTCCCGATTTATTTTTGTCGGGATTTTTGTTTTGTTTTGGTTTTTTTTTAGTCAATGAGTACTTTTTGTCTGATAGATATTCTGGAGCTGGTAAAATAAAAAATGTTAACAGTTCAGGAGTTTCTCATGCATCAAGGGGCTATGTAGCACCATGTAGGGAAAACAAATAAAAGTAAATTCAATTTATAAATATTTTTCAAATAAACAGTTCTTTTAATATACCAAACATTATCATTGTATGCCAAACCACATTATGCACAATACATTTTATGTTGCTATCATTGCAAAATGACTTTCATTCTGTAATAGGTACTAATATTGTATTTTTCCCTGGAAATTCTTGGTTTTTTTGGGGGGGGAGGTGGAGGGGAAAAACATGATTTCAGCATTTCTCAAAATATGCACTGCGAGTTCCAAGATAACTCATTGGGAGACCATGTTTCTTGTGAGAAAAGTCCATTTATTCCTACTTTCTGCTTCTTGAATTGACTGCTTATAGACCTTTAATGGGTTACCATCAACACTGCCACAGGAAAAAAAATCCTCAAGATTTTTGTTTTGGTCTAGCAGGGACGGAAAAACCTTGACCTTAGTCTCAGGCTGCAAAATATCTTGGGCTACTATCACCTCTCCTGTAACCACCAAGGTTTACCTTTTAATTCTGAGGGTGTATATATAGTATGTTATAGGATCAATGCAGTTTGACACCACTTTCACTGCTATGGCTCAATGCTATGAAACTATGAGAGCTGCAGTTTTGCGAGATCTTCTGCCTTCTGCCAAAGAGTGCTGATGCCTTACCAAACTATAAATCCCAGGATTCCATAACATTTACTCATGATATTAAACTACATTAATTCTACAGAATAGATACACTCAGAATTGCTAAAAGTATGATGAACAAAGCTAACTTAAAGTATGTGGGATAGTTTCTACTACAGTTTTTATCTGTTTAGAGTCTGTTTCCATATACGTAACATGAACATTTAATTTTATAATACTGGTTTATTTGGTTTGTTATTGTTGCTATTTAATACCCTTCTATTTTGAAGATACTGAATATTGTATATAATTGTATTCTTTTTTAAGAAAATAAAAAACTGCTAGACATAACTTTGCCAAATGTAAAGATAAACTCACTACTAAATGTTTTTCATTGGTGTACACTAAATATGTTCCGTGACTGCTGTTTATATCATTTGAAATGTTGGATGAAATCTTGATTCACCCATGTGTGCTTTGTGATTGTTAGTACTGTAGATACATTTATATCTTCCTTGGAAAAGCACCTTGTTTTCACCAATTATGTTATATGTATAGTTTTAGCATGATGAAACCCCATTAAGGTGAATTTAAGATTAAAATGGGATTTATATAAAAGAGTAACGGTACAATTGAATTGGATATGTCAAATATTCTTTGCTAGGAAAAAATAAAAGGTGCTGAAGCTATGTCATGGTTTATGTTGTGTTTTTTAATTATGTCATTTTTTCCAGATTCGTTTTTGTTCTCGCTCTGTGTAAATGTGTGAGTAACTATAAAGAAAACATTACTATAGGCTATCTTCCATCCTATTTGTGGTATTCAATACAGAGTGTGTGCATGTTGGGTTTTGCATGTCTAGTTCTGCTTGTTATGGAGAAAAAAAGGGATATACATAAACATAATAATATGGGTAGAGTGCTCTGGCAGAGTAGATGCATTTTGAGATACACATTTTCAGTTACACTACAATGTTTATTGAACTGAATGGGAGAACTGATACATGTTGAGGCATGTGTCTCTAGAGACTTTATTGCATGAAGCCACTATTCCATCCATAGATTTTGGTTACATGCCAAGATAACCACCTTCGATATCACATCTCTCTTCATTTGCACAATTGCATCTATATGTATGTTTACTTATGTTCATAACCATCCGTTCCTGCACTTCTACTGTCCACTGATTTTTTTTTATTTTGAGAGCAATTTCGCAATTTCAACAAAAAGACCAACATAACTTAAATGTTAAATAAACTGGAAACAGAAAACTTGAGAATAACTGGAGGGAGAAGGCAGAATGATGTTACTACATTGCCAGCATGCAGAAGCTGTCACAGAAGCGGAACCTAGATAATACAATATGCAAACCACTAGAACATGCTGGTTCTCTTTGGGAAGAATTATGTAGAGTGGATCATCCAAATCTGCAAGCCCGAAAATGCCAGAAAAATAGTTCTGTATTGGTGTAATTTTATGCTATTAAACCAACAAAAGAATGTCAGGTTCATTTGTGTCATTTCTCCCATTTTAAAGGATATGGCAAGCAGGAAGAGATATCTATTAAAACATTGTTTTTTCAACTTTGAAGAGAAATTGGAGAAACACGATTCAAAATTTGGGTTTTTAGCAAGTACCAAATACTTATGCCAATATTTAATTTTCCCAAAGTCTGAGCAAATTTTGTTTTAATACTCAGTGAATTTCATTGCCTAGACTTCACTGAAGCATGATACTGGATTCTTTCAAACAAGACAAATTGAGACTTGACAGTTAAAAAAAATGTATGGTAGAGGAAATGGAAATGTTCTTTTTAAAAAATCACTTAGGCCAACAATTGCAAAAGGAGACAGCACAAGAATCATAATCTTTCTGACATTTACCTACAGAGACAAAATCGGATATTATACCACCAGTTACACAATCTGTTCATCTCTCAACCTTATTCCTTGCCATGTTGGATGAGGCTGATATGAAGTTGAATCCAACATCAGTAACCTCCCCAGAACTTAGTTGGGTTAACTCAGGAGTACACTGCCCTGATAACCAATTTATGGCCAGTACCTATATATTTATACTTATTACATTACACACCCACACACAAACTTTACTGAACTCTAACTCATTGAATAAACCAACTCAAGTCTTGCAGAAAAAATCTTTTCCATATATTTGAGCATGGCAATAGAATGCATTTTTTAAAACTTATGTGTCTACATAAATTGTGTGTCCATTCTAAAGAGTTAATTTTGCCTTGTCCATCATCTTGCCAACAGAATTCAAAGGCTCCATCTGCCCAGTAATCAATTTGCCCTCCAACCCTCCGAAATAACGAGACAAGACAAGTAAGCTTGGGTTTAAACTGGGCAACTTTATTGATAGTTACCTATTTAACTTTAATTTGGAACTAGGGCCAAAAATCCTTAGCCATCTAAGAATTTGGTAAGGCATAAGCCGATATTAGTGGTCATACCCGACCATCCATTAAGACTGAATTTAGGGCGAAACACCAGGTCCCCAGTCTATCTAAACCTGGATGACCTAAAGGGGAATGTGTTGGAGAGTTTTGCCTCCGAAACAAATGAGGTCAAAGTCTCCCATTCCAAGGCCATAATCGTTCACCCTCGCCGGGGCTGTAAAAACCCTAAGCGAGGATTCACGCCTCTGGCCAACACCAAAACAGAGGTGCCTTGTGGTGCACACCAAAATAAGAGATTCCCCTAAGCATTCCGCCACAGTTCAGGAGCAAATGTCTATTTAGCTCCTGACCCCCACCAAATTCGAAAGAATTTCCCTAATTCCTTTCTGCAGATCCGCTAAGAAAATTTGGTTGCCCAGTTCGGACAGATGGATCCCATCAGTCCGATACATCGTCGAATCATTGAATCTAATGGTGTCATGAGGGATATAGTAACCCATGCCATTTTCCAAAACCTTCCGCAGGGCCCTATTGACCCGTTTCCTTGCTTTGTCCAATTTTTTACCGTCCCCATAGGGCCAACGTGGCCTAGGAATAATTGCTGACCATGCCAATCCGGTATGAGGCCAAACCTCCTGGATCTTGTGCATGTCATTTAAAACCTGGAGAAAAAGGGGCCCTGCCTTTAAGTAGCCCCAAATCGTTGCCTCCCAAATGCATAACAATAAGGTCAGGTGGAAAACGGACCCCTGACCCAAACAACAAAGGGAGCAAACCCTCCCACCGCAGACCTCTTCTTCCCCTCCATTCAACAAAAGCCACGGAAGCGAGGCCGAGATGCTGGCCGTAGGGACCTCTGTGCGCCTGTCGCTCTGCCCAGTGCACATAACTGTGCCCGCAAATCAGGACGCGTCGTCTACTCGCCAACAGAGTGGGTTCTGAAAAAACAAAAAGCCATATAACTAAACCGATATATGACGCACGTACGCACGGTAAGCACCAGATTTCCATCTTCCCAACATCTTAATTTTGTCTATAGAGTAACCCATAACAGCAGCAGTGGAAGCAGCCCCAATTCTAAAGGAATGAGTACCAAATTTCTGGTCTTTGATACCCAACATTCCTAAAGCCTTAGAAGTCAAGGCCCAGAACTGGTATTTTGTCAACGGTGCTCCATCCCGATGACAAAAAAGAAAACCAGCTGACGTTCCTCTGCAGGACACAAAAGATGACAAAGCTGCAACTGGGCATAATTCCAAATCACTACAGCATCCCAATTTGATAATGGAACCCTTCCCTTTTTGATCCGTTTTAGAAGTCCTGATAAACAATTCCAATTTGTCCTGCTGGAGCCGCAGGTCCGAAAATTGCAAGGCCCTTCTAGATTGATCAGCCTTTGAAGAGGCGACCAGCTCACTAATACGAAGAGCCCCAAAGAAAGCGGTGAGAGCCGCCGCCTGCAATAGCAAAGCTTTGTAATGAGATTCACAAATTTGGGGCCAAATTTGTTTTAAGCCTTTGAGAATTTCAGGTGTCAATGGCTGACGGCAGTCACGTGGCCTAACCTGCTCCCGCGACAAACCTTCCAGCCATTTGCGAAGCCTAAAATCGGCTGTAACATCTGGAAAGCCCTGAGCCTTAAGCCAATAAGCCAGGGCAGATAATTTAGCATGAATAGTTTGAGGGGCCAACCCCTTCCTTTCCAGAAAAACACCAAACTGTGCGACGTGCTCATATGGAATCGGTGAAACAGAACTTATGGCATACAACTTTTTAAACTCATGAAACTCCTGCACCGCTCTGACGTAAGATTTTCTGGAAGTCGTGGCCAAAGCCAACTTCATTCCCCGGACTATGGACTGTTCCCAATTTTCCAAAGATGGACCGGCATGTTCTGGGGGTGCAAATCTGCGCTGGGGGCAAGCTGCCTGAAGCGATCCATCTGCATACGGGACAGAGCATCAGCGAGAGAATTATCTGTCCCTGCAATATGAAAAGCTTTAAACAGTATATTATACTTTAGACAGTGGAGTGTAAAAAACCTCAAAGCCTCCATCAGTCTGACTGACTTAGATGTTAAAGAATTGATAACCTGCACCGTAGCCTGGTTATCACACCAAAAATGAACGGTGGAATTTGTCATTTGATCAGCCCACAGCGTGACAACCACCAAAATTGGAAAAAACTCCAAAAATGTTAAATCGGACGTTATACCCTTGGTGTGCCACTCCCTGGGCCAAAGCTCGGCACACCAATGCCCATTAAAAAATACACCAAAGCCGATGGCTCCAGAAGCATCAGAAGCTATCTAAAGAGCATCCTTCAACAAAAGATCCTGTCTCCAAAAAGAAATCCCATTATATTGATTTAAAAATTGTAACCAAATGTCCAAATCAGCTTTGATCCCATGTGTAATCTGCACATGATAGTGCGGAAGTCTAACCCCAGAAATAGCACCGCAGAGTCTGCGCAAAAAAGCACGCCCAGGAGCTATAACTCTGCATGCAAAATTTAAATGCCCAATAAGCTCCTGAAACTCCCGCAATGTGGCCTTGTTACGGGTAACAAAAGCTCGAATCCTATCTACTAGATTAAAAACTTTCTCCCTAGGTAAACTGGAGGCTTGCTGCACTGTATCAAGCTCAATCCCCAAAAAGGTCAATTTAGTAGCCGGGCCCTCTGTTTTTTTGGGGGCTAAGGGAACCCCTAACTGATCGGCCAGTTCCTGAAAAGAATGCAGAAGAAATTCGCATTCTCCAGAACCAGACATCCCTATAAATAAAAAATCATCCAGGTAGTGCACAACCCCCGATAAACCCGATTTTGATTTAAGGGCCCACTCCAAAAAGGTGCTAAAGGACTCCAAAGCAGCACAGGAAACTGAACAGCCCATGGGAAGAGCCCTGTCCATATAGTACAACCCGTTGAACTGAAAACCCAACAGCTCAAAGTCCAGCGGATGTACAGGCAGTAGCCGGAAAGCAGACTTGATGTCACACTTTGCCAATTCTGCCGCCGGCCCCCTAGATCTAACTTTCCTAACCGCCGAATCAAAAGAAGTATAGTGGACTGTACAAAAATCATCAGGAATCGCGTCATTCACTGACCTTCCCCTGGGATAGGAAAGGTGGTGAATGAGTCGAAACTCCCCTGGTGCCTTCTTTGGAACAATCCCTAATGGCGAAACCCTTAACCTAGGAGTGGGAGGATACCTAAATGGGCCAAGAACCCTACCCTCTGCAACTTCCTTATTGATTTTAGCAAGGACAACGTCCTCCATGCCAATAACAGATTTCAGATTCGGTGCCCTGAAAGGAGCTCTATGTCCCATTGCAGGAATCCTAAAACCCTCAAAAAACCCAGCACGCAGATAACTAGCTGTGCCTAAATTGGGATAACTGGATAACCACAAATCTAACTGAACTAGATTAATTGGGCTGGGCCCCTTTGGAAAACCCACCTGAGCCGAAACCTCTCTTGGGATCGTGGTTACCCTTTCCCCCACCCTTACCAGGTTTTCCCTTACTGCAAAATTTGGAAGAATGTTGCCCTGAACAGATGGCACAAACGTGCTGGAATTTGCAACCCCTTCGGGAACAAACTCCCTGCGAAGAATATTCCCAGCATAGCAAGCGTTGTTGAGATTGCTGTGGTTGCTGATACTGGGAATATGGATGCTGATGAAAGGACTGCCCAGCTCGAGAATTTTGAATTGTGTGCCCACTGTCGGCCTTCTCGCCCGCAACGGGACGTGCCAGAGTTAGAACTTCCAACCACAGCTGATGGTCAATCAAATCCCAGCGCAAAGTTGGAGAGTGAGCCGCACGAAGCCTAAAGCGCTTGTCATACAAGAGCCAAGCGCTACCTGTAAAATTTACATAAGCCGAATTGATAATGTTCATGTACTGAAAAAGAGAATGGGCTCTGGAAGGGTAAGCCTTCACTAGAACCCCTCCGTAAATTAAAAAGCAAGAGAACCAATTGCCCCAATTCTGGTCCACTTTGCGTTTTTTCATAATTTCCTTTCTTTCATCATCTAAATCATCTTTTTCTTTCTTATCAAGTTCCCTGAAATACAGGGTAAAAATGTCGATGTATTCATTCCTTAAAATTTTATCAATTGTCTTTTGAGCCAAATGCGAGCCTAAAGCTGTAGCACTAAGGCTATTGGAGGCCGGCAAAGGCCAATCAGCCGTGCCCCAAAAACACAAAGAATTCTCAATAGTAGGTGTTGAATCCAAAGAGGCTACCACCACGCTTGGTGTCTCAACCACCGGAGCCACGATAGCTAATTGTGTGCCGCTGGTTGATGGAACAGGCTCGTCAGGTGCTTGGGTTGTGATAAGATCTTGAGAGTCTGCCACTCCCCAAGGGAAGGTGTGTGTGTCCCCTTTACCTAAAGCGGATACGGCACTTCTCATCTCAGCTGCTGCCGCCGAAGTAGATGGAACAGCTTCAGCGGTCACCGGCGTAGATGTAACCAGGCTCGCATCAGTGACAGGCACCGCAGCACTCCTTTCCCCTTCTAAGGCAGAAATACGGGAAAATAAGGACTTAATTAACCCAGTGTTACTGCCCCCACCAGCCTTCTGCGCCTCCGCAGCAGCAGCCGCTGCTTTCTCTCTTTCCAGTGCCTCGATCCGGGCGACCAACACTCCCAACAACTGTGCAGAGTCTTCATCCTCGGTTGAAGGACCACTTGGTGGAGGCGGGCGCTTTGCTGGAATCTTCTTCGCAGGACCCTTGCCCTTAGGCCCCCCAACATTCTTCTTCGGTGGCATACTGCAAAATAAGAATGACTGTGAGGGATATTGGGGAAGAGTGAGAGAGCAGGACAATTCACACTTTAGTATTATTTCTGTACCAGCATGCCAGCATAGACGATTGAGATCATCACCCAATTAGCAAACATTGACAAGTTTTTTGTCAACAGCAATGGATGGGTTTAGTGTGGGGAAGTGGCTAACTGACAACAGATTGCATGCACCATCATGTGATAGGAATCATCACCAAAGGTGACAGTCCTGCTTCAGTGATGCTTTTTCACCTTCATGTGAAAAAGTCCACTATTGAATAGTTTAGATGGTTTAAAAGGAATTCACAATACTTTTATTCATAGATTCTGGAGAGACTGACATACTATCCCGGGCAATGGATTTTAAGATACCACTGTATCCTAAGTGTTCCCTAATTTTGCTTGAATGTTGACAATATTGAATTACTACAGAATCAATGTCAAGAGGGTTTTACCCCTCCATCTAAACTCAGACAGCTGCAAGAAAATACAATTGACGTGGGTGGGTGGGAGGGGGGGAGGACGAACAGGACAGAAAGTTCCCACAAAAAGTCTGTTCATCCAGTTCTCATAATGAGTTTGGTTCAGAGGACAATCAGAAATGTTCTGCACAGTTTCTCGTCCGATGCATATAATATTTAAGCTTCTCACCCTGGCATTTTTTAGCCATTTGGATCAAGAGATCACTTCTCACAGATGCCCATCTGTTTTCCTTCCCATGCCAGTTAGCAGCTGCTTTACCAAAGAAATGCTCCTGGTACATGTTCTGTATATTTCCCTTTAGGAACCATGGCAGCTGAGCCATCCATTACCTGGAGTGCTGCCACCAGTTTGGATTCTTCATAAGATGCCAACAGTAAAGGACACAGTTACAAATGTAAGCATTAGGCTTGTCCGATCGATGGAAAAAATGTTTAAATTCTCGTTTCTAAAGTAGGGGGTGCCGGCTCTTCGATATAGAAATTATTTCTTAATGTTTCACCCAAAATTTTCGGATATTTCCGAAAATTCATAATGTTTCTAAAATGTTTCTAAAATGGCGGACACGCATGCGCAATCGCCAAAAAACAGGAAACCGGGGGGGACTTTTCTGGGGGTCTCCCGCCCTCATTTCTTGAGCTATTCTCATCAAATTTGGTACAGTGGGAGAACACATTCCACACTCTTTGCTCAACAAATTGCAAAATGTTTCCTGTCTCCTATGATTTTTGGCAAATTTTCATAACTTTTTATAATACACTATTTTTCAATATTTGAAGAAACCTGTTCCTGGTTTGAAAGTCTTATTTCCTGTTCAATTGGGTTCTTATCACTGTAAAAGTCCCTCTTCAACTTGTGTAGACTTTGGATTAGAAATGCAGCACATGCCAAGCAATGCCTTGACAAGATTGGCAACATCCTTTGGAAACTATACATTGCTGTGGACCCTCTATTGAATCAAATCAATGTCTGACTTTGTGATTGCAGAAATAAAACTCAGCCCAAGGCTTGGGAATAGAAATGGAGCGTGAGGGAAGCAATGCTTTGGCGGGTGCCCCACGTCCTTTGGAAACTATTTCTTCCAATGTACCCTTTAGGTTTGAAAACAATGTGTGTCTTTGTGATTGCTGCAATAACACTCAGCCCGGGGGCTTGGGATTACAAATGGAGCGGGAGGGAAGCAATGCACTTGCAGGAATGCAGACGTCCTTTGGAAAAAAAAAGTTCCCTAAAGCCAGCCACAGCAAGGACTCTGCCCCAAGCCCCCAGCCAATTTCCCCCCCCAAAAACACAATATCGAACCAGCAACAACAGAAACACTCTACCCCTAGTTATCCCTCTCTCCCCCAAACAAGCAAGCAGCAGCTTCCCAGCGCGCGCCAAACACCCTCTCTCCTCGGTATCCCAACCCAGAATGGCTTGGGTCGGCTGAGGTTGGGGATTTTTATAGAGATCCTCCACGTGGACACAGAGGACGCTAGCCCCCACCTTTGGCAGCCATCGTGGAAGACTCTGATTGGCCAGGGAGCGGCCATGTTAGGCTGCGCTAGGCTCCCATTCATGTTAGGTTGCAGAAACAAAAAAAAATAAATAAAAAATAATTTTTAAAAAATATTTTAAAAAATTTTTGGAAGGAAAAAAATTTATGAAAATTTTAAGAAACAATTAGAGAATGGGCCAATGATGGTTCGAATTACATTGCCAGTTGCGCCTAGGGAAAACGTTTCAATACTCGTTTCAAAAAACGAGAACAATCCGAAATAATTACGAAACAAGAAACATAACGAATATTTGGACAACCCTAGTAAGCATACAAGGTAGCTTTGTTGTCAAACCACTAATGATCCTTAATGAAATTGGAGATCCATTCCCCAAGTCTGTAGCACAGGTGGAAGACATAACCCTTCAGATAATATCACTGAACTACAGATTCCATTAGTTTCTGCACACTGGCCATTGGGGCTGATACTGATTGCAATGAAACATGGATACAATATAGCTGAATGCTTGAAAGCACAGCACACTACACAACTGGAGAAGGTGTTTGCACAAACTGTAAGACTAAAGTCTCACTAAAGTCTTTTTGTGTAACAAAAGTACAACTAACAGTTTCATGTGATGTGCACTGCTAAAAAAAGAAAATATTTGAAAAGATGTTGATAAGCATGCTTTAGTCAATGTTTAAATCTGATTTATGAAAAGTATTTATCAATATATACATAAATTTATTTGCAGGAGGAAAAAAAAGTATTGCAAACCGATATAAAACAAAGTTGGAAAAAATACAGATGGCATTCAAAGAAAAACAATAAAATTTAATTCATAGATGTACATTCCTGTTTCTGTCACTCTTTGGTGAGTTTCCCCCTTTTCCACTACTTGTGTATGTTTCTTTTAAATCTTCGCTCAGTTAAAAGTTCTTTGGACATCCATTCTGGTTGTTTTACACTTCTCCTATTTTTTCTGCTTGTTGGCACTGTTTGCAATTGTGCCTTCAGTATATCACTTTTAAGAAACTCCCATTCATCATTAACTCCCTTCTCTTTTAGTATTCCTGTCCATGGATTCACACTCAGTATTTCCTTAAATTTCCTAAAGTCGTCTCTTCTAAAATCTAAAATGCGTGTTTGACTTCTCTTAGTTTCACCCTTCCCTTTTATCATAAACTCCAGGAGCACATGGTCACTCTCACCTAAGGATCCCACCACTTCCACTCCATTGACCAGATACTCAATGTTGGCTAGAATCAGATCCAGAATAACTGATCCCCTTGTTGCCTCTTCTACCTTCTGGACAATAAAATTGTCTGCAAGGCAAGTGAGGAATTTGTTGGACTTTTTACACTTGGAAAAATTTGTTTTCCAACAGATTTCAGAGTACTTGAAGTCCCCCGTTACTACTATGTCTCTTCTTTCTGCATGTTTGATCATCTGATCAAGGAAGGCTTCATCCAGTTTTTCCATCTGTCTTGGAGGTCTGTAGTAGATTCCCACAACTACATCTTTTACATTCTTTGTTCCCTTAATTTTTACCCAGATGCTTTCAACCTGGTTTCCAGGATTGAGGTTGCGCACAGGTGTAAATATTTTTATCTATTTAATTTAATTATTTATATATCACTCTTCTAGCCCAAGGGGAACCAGAGTGGTCTTACACAATGGCAGAATTAGATGCCACATATAATACAAATGTAGTAAAACCAAACATAAAACATAATTAAAAGCCGGTATCCAAATCAAATTATAACAATAAAAACCATGTCACCATTACAACAGGGGTAGTAGAATTGAGCCAAAACTCAGAGCCAGTCTGTGTTCAACTTCATATTAATCCACAGAATCCATCAGGTCATATCAACCCATATCCTAGGATGGGCCAAGAGCTTGGTCCCACATCCAGGTCTTCAGCTGCTTCCTAAAAGACATGAGTTAGGGGGCTTCCCTAATCTCCCTTGGCAAGGAGTTCCACAGCTGTGAAGCCACTGCTGAAAAAAACCCTATCTCTCGTCCCTGCCAACCTGTGACAGGGCTTTGATTGTGCTTCTTTTTTGACTTGGGTGATGGTTGGAGTTTTTATGAAGGTATCTATCTGTGTGTGTAGGTTTTCTATAAACTGTGTGGCCCAATTGTTGATTCTATGATTCTATGATTCTATAATTCTACATTATCCATCAATCAGCAAGATCTACCTATAAATATCATTATGGCAAAAGCACCTTGAGATATATTAATTCAATGTTTCCTGTGTGCCTCTCCTACCTATTTTATTGCTTTCTGTTGATGGTATTTGGAGAGATGAATGATGAATAGCTTTGATGTTGAAACAAAATTATTTTTATTGATCAGCCAAATAGTTTTGATGTCAGTTTCTACAATTCGTCTGGTATGCTATCCCTAAGGCTGTTAAAGCCTCTATTTATTTATTACACTGTTTTATTTATTTCACTGTTTACTATATTTCTCTGTTCAATATGAGACCCAGAACTGATGGGCATTATAATCCAACAGCATCTGGAGATTTGTATGCCAATGCACTAGTATTTCCTCTGTCTATCACCCATAGGAAATAATCCACAAAAACATTTTACTAAAAAACGGAGTACTGAAAATTGTACTTTATCCATCCATGGGGATAGGGCAATGCTGAAATTTCCTCTGACTCCTTCTCCAGCCCAAAGGCCTTTACTAATCAAATCTGAAAAACAAGAGACAATACAATAAACGTTTGTCAGCTAGTCTTTTTCAACTGATGGAAGACTAATTTTGGGGCATTTTCTAATTACTGAGATGGTGCAATATTTCTAAAGTGCTGCTCCATGGCATTGGGACATGCACATAATGTGGCATGTTATGAGCATCACTTTCTGTCACTTCACTTCCCCATTCTCAAGTTGCTGCATTCCACCTCTGGTGTGTATCCTGAAAGGACTAAGCCATAACTTCCAAGTTCCATTCATTCACTTCATTTCCAAAAATGCTTTCATTCAAGTAACTGTGGAGTTCCATGGATAATAATTATCAGGGTTCTAGCCAAGGAGGGGTTTTGGGATTCAACCCCCTTCCCCAAAAAAAATTCAGGTAAAAAAAACTTGGTTTACTCATGAATTTAACTGGTTAACCAGGTCCCCATGCTAAGCCTCCAAGTTAGAGAGATGTCCCTCCAGATTACAGAAATGATCCAAAACTAACAAAATGAAGTTCAGCAGGGACAAATGCAAGATACTCCACTTAGGCAGAAAAAATAAAATGCAAAAATACAGAATGGGGGACACCTGGCTCGACAGCAGTATGTGTGAAAAAGATCCTGGAGTCCTCGTGGACAAGTTAAACATGTGCCAACTATGTGATGTGCAGCTAAAAAAGCCAATGAGATTTTGGCTTGCATAAATAGTATAGTGTTTAGATCTGCGCTAGTCCTCTATTCTGCTTTGGTCAGACCACGCCTGGAATACTGTGTCCAATTCTGGGCACCGCAATTGAAGGGAGATGTTGGCAAGCTGGAATGTGTCCAGAGGAGGGTGACTAAAATGATCAAGGGTCTTGAGAACAAGCCCTATGAGGAGCGGCTTAAAGAGCTGGGCATGTTTAGCCTGCAGAAGAGAAGGCTAAGGAGAGACATGATGGACATGTATAAATATGTGAGGGGAAGCCATAGGGATGAGAGAGCAAACTTGTTTTCTGCTGCCCTGGAAAATAGGACACGAAACAATGGCTTCAAACTACAGGAAACAAGATTCCACCTGAACATAAGGAAGAACCTCCTAACTGTGTGAGCTGTTCAGCAGTGAAGCTCTCTGTCCTGGAAGCTCCTTCTTTAGAGGTTTTTAAACTGACGATGGATGTCCATCTATTGGGGGTGTTTTGAATGCAATTTTCCTGCTTATTGGCAGAATGGGGTTGGACTGAATGGCCCACAAAGTCTCTTCCAACTCTATGATTCTATTATTCTTTGATAATAACTGCAAGTACTAGCTCAAGCAAATTTTGACAATTTGTTCACACTGACATTACTTGCAGCAATAGCTGATATAGTGGAAGCAACCAAGTTGTCACACCCATAACTGGCAGGTAAAACTTAAGGCATGGGGGGATTTGAAAGCCCTCATAAAGGAGACCAGACTTGGTGGGGGCGGTTAACAGGGGCAGAGATGCAAGCTACTTGAGGCTGCTCTGCCCCCCTGCTGTACACTTTGCTTCAGCATGAAGTAGGAGGTATGTTCCTAATGGGGAATTAGACCTTTCCCTCCTTGTTCCCTCCCCTCCCCTTTTCCAGAGGTTAGGGGTTTGCCCCAAGGAGACGCCCTACAATTTGGGCAGTTTCTGCCATTGGCATTTATTGGCAATGTTTTCCCAGCAGAGCATAAGGGCTGGGCTGGAGGTTTCAGCCACACAGTAAGATACATACACTCAGAATAAAAATAAAACTTCATTAAATTACTTATATTCATTATGGTGAACATCCTGGCAGTGTCTTTTAGGGCTGTGCTTTTGTCTTATGCTAAGCCTTATCAATTTGGGGGAATGTAGCCCCGGTGGCAAAGTGCGTTAAAGCACTGAGCTGGAGACTGAAAGGTGCCAGGTTCAAACCCCGGGAGCGGCGTGAGAGGCCGCTATTAGCTCCAGCTCCTGCCAACCTAGCAGTCCAAAAACATGCCAATGTGAGTAGATCAATAGGTACCGCTCTGGCGGGAAGGTAACGTCGCTCCATGCAGTCATGCCGGCCACATGACCTTGGAGGTGTCTACGGACAATGCCGGCTCTTCGGCTTAGAAATGGAGATGAGCACCAACCCCCAAGTCAGACACAACTGGAATTAAAGTCAGGGGAAACCTTTACCTACTAATCCCAAAAAACTCCATATGAAAAACTTAAGTTTAAATACACTTTATGATGTTTCCAAATATATAATAATTGTGATAATTTGTGCTTGCTTTAAAAGTTTATACTTTAATTTCTCCTAAACTATCAAGTAATTTTGAATAATTAGGTATTTTATGTAGTTTCTAAAAATTAGATAATATGTATTGATCTAGATTTTTAGATATGCCAATTTAAAGTGTCGGTGTGTGGTTGAAAACATTTGAAAACATACATAAGAAACACAATGGGGCAAGAAAGAATGATTGGACTTGCACTCTTGAGGATCCACTGAAGTTTATCGATGGAATTTGATTTCTGTCAAAGTGTATTGACACAGTTTTCAAGTGTTTCCAATAGACATTGTGATCTTCTTTTGTAACTATAAATTATCAATTAACAGTCCTTTTCAGTTATGTTAAGACTTAACACTTTGTAACTAAAATAGAAATTTGATTTAATTAAGTCTAAATAAAATATAGAATGAAGCATACTATTTAAATTATTTTGTGTTATGGAATTACTCTTCATGATTTGCAAAATAAGTTTCAACCCCCCCCCCTCCATTTTTTTTCTGGCCCTGATAATCATAATGAGTTTTTCTTGTTCCTTAAGCATTTCCTTAGTGTTAGCAAGCCTTCTGATGTCTATTTTGCAAAGGTTTCAGCTCATTCATGCCAATGTGGCTCAAAACAAATTTTGACAATGAAAAGTGTAATTCCCCCTAACAGAATACACTAAAGAGGAAAAGCTTGGGAGCTGCAAAATATATCTTTATTTTTATTAATATTTTAAGTGTTTGTAGGAGCAGTGGTTGTTTATTGTGGAAATGTAGAAGTGGTCAAATGTGCAAATCCATGTTCACCCAGGGATGATGGCCAACTTTCAAGAGATCCAGTCAAATCTTGGCTTGTGCAATTCTTCCAGATTTTTTTTTTTTCAAAATGGGCCATGGAAAAAGAGGGGCGAGGCACAGGTGGAAAGTGTTACATCTGAGTTACAACAGTAAACTGAAAGCACTTTCATCAAATTGAACTTCAGCACACATTTATGTGATAAATCAGAGTAGCTATCCTGGTGTGCTCCAGCTCTCACTTTGAAGGGTTTGTTTACAGTGCCAAAACTTACTTTTAGAATCTGTGAGGTAAAGCACTAAGAGACTGAACAGCAACCATATGACAGTGACACTTTATTTCTTTCTTTTTCATAACGAATGTAGAACAAAGTGCAATAGAGTAGTCTTGAGTAACTCAGTCAAAGCTCAAACTTAGAGAATATAAGACCTGGCAAATTTGGCCTTTATGTCAGCAATATGGTTGTCATGCTAAATCCCATAAATATACATTGCATCATTCTTTATTAAACTAAATCTTGAAGGAAGGAATGGGTAATTTTAGCATTTTTCTTCCATTTTTTGGAAGGTTTTGAAAACTGATGAGAATCTTCAGAGTTTAGGGCTTCTTGTGTGCAAAAGTTGTATAGAAAACAGCATTTGTTTTAAATTTTTTGCAGAAATGCTCCTTCCCACATATGTGCAAAACCCCACATCTAAATTTTGTGCAGAATATGTCTCAAACTACAAACATTATTACCAGTCTTGAATTGTCCTGATCTAAGTTTCTTAACAGATGAGAAGCATTTCAACCATTTAAAAATGTTTCTAAATATTCTTTACATCTCTAATGAAATATCTTAGCACAGATCTCTTTCTCTCTTGCATTGAAGGAACTCTTCTTCAGCCAATAATATGAAAAAACATCATCTATGTTCACAATTCCCTATGTTTGTATGTGTCATCACGTTGTCTGTACACGTATGGTAGCCCCGCAAACTTCATATGATTTTCTAAAGCAAAATATACTCAGAGGTAGTTTTGCTAGAATATTCAGGGGTGGCATTCATTGTCAGTTTCTCACCTGGCTTAATTTCCAAAATCGAACAGGACCTGCTACTTTTAGGTTATTGGAAATTTCATGCTTTTGATATGTGGTAATTACTTCCCTCATAGGATTCCAGCAATGTTTTTCTACCAGATCAGCATCCAGTTAGGACACGGTAATAGTGAACTATTGCATCCTAATTTTAGCACTTACATTCAACAGTGGAGTTAACTGAACATATAATTTCCCCTGAAATTTTGTACTCACAAAGTATGGCTTTCCTAGTAAAAATATATATTCCTATGCCACAATTTTCATTGGGATCCCCAGTGTCTTCTGTAAATGCTTTTGCACATGAACAGGGAAATGATCATGTTTTGAACACTTTGAGCTTAGACAGACTTTTGTGTGCATGAAACATGTGATTCTTGAAATAGTCCCTAGATGGTGCTGGAGCCAAATGCTACACATGCCACAGTTCAGAAATAGGTATAAAACCTGGACTGGTAACTATTTCAAAAAATCACCCATGCTAATACAAGAGAAAATAGGACACAAGAGAATCCATTTTAACATTAATGCTTGATTCTGATTATTCTCAAATGGGTTGTTGTGTGTTTTCTCAAATGCACAGTCTTGAAGATAAGTACCATTATTATTAGGTAATCTGTACTAGGGATGTAGATGCCATCTCTTGAGGCCAAAATAATGTTCATTAGAGCAGCTCATCTTTTAAACTCCTAATTTTCAACTGGTTGGGAAACCCTATTGAAAATGAGAAAAGAGGAAACGTAAGTCTACAGAGAGAAGTCAACAAGACTCAGTGTTGGACGAGGCATTCCAGGAATAATTAGATTTTTCTCTTGCCTGGCCTTGGCATCATGAAGATCAAACAGCATGTAACAATGAAGACAAAGGAAATGTATTAAACTACGCCTCCTTTCCTTTCATGACCAGTGAGTTGGGGTGAGATTGCAAAGACTATATCCCAGAGCCAGCCCTAGGTATTTTTCAAGTGTAGGCGAACAGAATTTTTGCACCCCCCCAAACCAATCACTGAAAAATAAAAGCATTGGATAAGCGAAAATATTGGATAATATGGAGGGATTAAGGAAAATCTATTAAACATCAAATTACATTAAGATTTTAGAAATTAAGCACCAAAACATCATGTTTTACAACAAATCAACAGAAAAAGCAGTCTTGACTGCGCCCCCGTATGTTTTGTGCCCCAAGCGACTGCTTAATTCGCCTCATTGTTGGACCAGCTCTACTATATCCTCAAGTCAGCATATATTCGCCTTCCCATGCACACATATTCATCTCTCTTACTTTCACTCATTTTCTTTTTCTCACACACATAGAAGCACTTTAAGTGCAATGGCAACATCCTATTGAAGGCTGAGATGTTTATTTTATGGAGGAGCATTTAGAATTTTCAGTCAAGGAATGCTTTTACTGCTTTCCCAAACTACAAACCCAAAGTTTTTATATGATACATATATGGGCACATCTGCATTTCATAATAGATCCAGTTTGATGCCACTTTAAGTACTGTGACACAATGCTATGGAATTCTGGGATTTGTAGTTTGGTGATGTATCAGAGAGGCATGTGACAGAGAGGGCTAAAGACTTTGTAAAACAACAACTCCCATGATTCAATAGCATTTAGCCATGGCAGTTAGTGGTGTCAAACTGCATTAATTCTGCAGGGCTAAAGTATAAGAAAAAGCATAAATGTTTGTTATAAATCAGAGGTTCTAAAACTTTTAAAGCAGAGGGCTAGTTTACGATCCCTCAGAATGCTGGGAGGGGGACAAACAGGATCAGACTATAGTTTGAAAAAAAATTAACTAATTCCTATGCAAACTGCATATATCTTATTTGTAATGCAAATATATGAAAGAATAATACAATACTTAAAATGAAGAACAATTTGAACCAACATAAACTTACCAGTATTTCAACGGGAAGTGTGAATCTGCTGATGAAATGGTCAAGTTAATTAGGATTGTTGTTGTTGTGTGTCTTCAAGTTGTTTCAGACTTAGGGCAACCCTAAGTCTAAAGTTTCAGATGGGGGGTAGGTAAATGATCTTGGAGAGCCGCATCCGGCCCACGGACCTCAGTTTGGGGACCCCTGCTATAAATGAACCATTTGGAGAGTTGCATGTTTTCCATCTTTCCATAAAGACTTCTATGAAAGTTTTTCTTATTATTCAGAAACCCAGAAAAATCGAGGTTCTAGACTGACCAAGAAAGTCCATGGAGAGGAAGCAACCAAGTGTACTCATATAGAGCATGACAATGGGAAATTTGACAAGTACTAGTGCCTCCTTCTCGCACATAGCCTCTACATACATTCCAAATGCTTGAATAGAGTTTATATTGTATAGAACAAAACCATTCTGCCTATTTTGATGTTACAGTAGAGTCTCACTTATCCAACGTTCTGGATTATCCAACGCATTTTTGTAGTCAATGTTTTCAATACATCATGATATTTTGGTGCGAAATTCGTAAATACAGTAATTGCTACATAGCATTACTACGTATTGAACTACTTTTTCTGTCAAACTTGTTGTATAACATGATGTTTTGGTGTTTAATTTGTAAAATCATAGCCTAATTTGATGTTTAATAAACTTCTCCTTAATCCCTCCTTATTATCCAACATATTCCCTTATCCAACGTTCTGCCGGCCCGTTTATGTTGGATAAGTGAAATTCTACTGTAATTACTAGGAGGAACTGACCAAACTATTCCATTAAAAAAAGAAAAAGAGAGAGATTTGGCATCCAGTTTGGATAGATACACATCTGTATGGAAGGGTGGCTCTGTGCCCAGTAATCCAGTTGTGTTTGTCAGAAAACCAAATCACATTCTCTTGATTACCCATAGCTTTCAATTCCTGGAGGCCATTCTGGTCTGCATTTAAAAGACATTCCTGTTACTAAGTGCGAATGCAGCTGTGAGCACAGCAATTGAGTTTTCCTCCTTGTTTCATTGTCTTAACCCACCCTGCAGCTGGTGTTTGCTAGACAGCGGTTCTTAGAGGTTAAGAGTTTGTTCTGCAAATGCTGGATGTGTTCATTTCTCAGGAATCAAATGACCACACCAGAGCTAAACAATAAGTGAAGCGTACAATTTGTTTTGGACTCCTGCTACTCCAGATGCTAAAAGCTGGTGTTTAATACATTCCCGACTAAATAAAACTATACACATTGCACTCAGGAGAAATAGGTTAGCTCCTAGAGTGTTGTTTTGAATTTTAGCAAATGCCAGCAAATGATTATATTTAATCCCCTTGGTTCTGGGCATTTTACCTCTAAAAAGATAAAGAACAAAAACTCTTTTTTCATGAGATCAACTGGAATTTAATTAGAATCATAGAATAGTAGAGTTGGAAGAGACCTCATGGGCCATCCAGTCCAACCCCCTGCCAAGAAGCAGGAAATCGCATTCAAAGCAACCCCGACAGATGGCCATCCAGCCTCTGCTTAAAAGCCTCCAAAGAAGGAGCCTCCACCACAGTCCGGGGGAGAGAGTTCCACTGCCGAACAGCTCTCACAGTGAGGAAGTTCTTCCTGATGTTCAGGTGAAATCTCCTTTTCTGTAAAATAATTAAATTAATTGATTAATGATTAATTAAAAATGATCTATTCATCCACAGAAAGCTGTTTTGAAGGAAATTAGAAGATCATCTAACCATGACTTTCATCAGAAGTTATTTGTATTCCTATCTCTACTTGATACAGAAAATGCAGGAGTGATAAGTGGGAATGTGTGTGGTTCAGTTCATTTTTAAAAATCAAAATAATTTTACACATTTCTCCACAAAGAACTTGAGACTGAAATCACTTGAATGTGAAAGAAAGCAGAATTAATAGATTTGATCTTCCAGACAGCGAGTGCTATTTTTTTTACTAACATTTCTATTTTTCTAAGAGAATCCTTATTTTTAACATTAAGGTTTATTAGAAACTGGAAAAACTATGCTTTTGACCCCAAGTCCTAAAAACCAAGACCAAAACACCCTATGACTCTTTAGTCACGAAATCAATAAGTATTTATTTCATAGTGGGCTCGGGCTGTGGCGCAGGCTGGAGAGCAGCTGCAATGAATCACTGCAATGAATCACTCTGACCAGGAGGTCATGAGTTCGAGGCCCGCCTGGAGCCTATGTTTGTCTGTCTTTGTTCTATGTTAAAAGGCATTGAATGTTTGCCTATATGTGTAATGTGATCCGCCCTGAGTCCCCTTCGGGGTGAGAAGGGCGGAATAGAAATGCTGTAAATAAATAAATAAATAAATAAATAAATAAATAAATAAAATAGTGATATGGGGCACATCTACACTGGTCATGTAATGCAGTTTGAAACCAAATTCAAACTGTGGTGGCTACAAAATAAATGCTGTCAAAGCACACTGCATCTCAAATTAAAGGATTTAAAGTGCATTGAGCAAAGTCAGAGGAAAGGTCAAATTAACCCCCTGTTACAGGTAATTGAATACCTCCACTGCTAACTATTTTTTTTTCCTCTTGTGCTTCTAGACTTCTGGTGTGCATCTCATCTGAAAATTGGAAAAAAATATTGCAGAACTGGTTTGAAGTCATCTTCTATTGTTAATGTAATCACCTTCCTGGCCTCAAATCTGTTCCAGACATGTCAATCTAATCATCTGCCAGTGAAATCAGTTTCTTCCAAACCAGTTCCAAACTGACCTACATGTTAGAGATGCTCATGGAAGGGTAATTGGGAGGCTCTAGTGTTGTAAGAAGAAAACTGCCAGTTTTGGGGATGATTTTGATCACCGTGAGTATGAAAATCACATTACAATTCTTGTGAAAATATTTGTAAAATTGGGACAGCTTGAAGACTGTGTTGGGCTTTGGTGATTCAAAGGATGCATGCACACACAGCCCATCACCAGTGTAAGATTATGTGTAGAAATACATAACCACTATTCTATGAGGGTTGAATGAAAAGTAATGCCTTCATTACTTGGGTTTGGATGGGAATATTTTAATAAATCAAATGCAGAAATAATCCTTAGAATGTGCTCTTTAACTACCACTATTCACTTTTTCACATAATCGCCAACCAATTAGATACATTTCTGCCAATGATGAACAAGTTTTCTGAAGCCGTCACGGAAGAAGTCGAGACTCAGTTTCTGCAACCAGCGTCTCACAATACCCATCGTGCACAGATCTTCCGACAGCCAAGCAAAGCAATAATGTGACCCACATTTTCTTGTGAAATGCTGATTATGCTTGAAATTTCTCTCTGAGTGATACGACAATCATCCTGAATCAATCTGTCAACCTTTTGCTTGTGAAACTCGGTGGTTGCTGTCACAGGACATCCAACTCTTTGTTTGTCACGCAAGTCAGATGTTCCCACCTCAATATCTTTAAACTTACTTGCCCAACGACACACAGTACTCACATCAACACAATCACCATAAACAGCTTGCAGTCTCTGATGAATCTCCTTTGGGGTGATACCTTCTGCTGTCAAGAATTCAATGACTACACGTTGCTTAAGTCGCACTGACTGACCATCTGCGCAGGGTTCCATACTTCCTACTTTAACAACACAACTGTTCAATGCTAAGGCTTCCCACCAAATGGAACTGTAGAGGAGAGTCTACTGAACAAACCAGTACCTGCCGCATACCAGTACTGCCATCTGTTGCGGAGTTACCAAGGTAGAGGCATTACTTTTCATTCAACCTTCGTATTTCTTTTTACTTATTTTCTGCTTCCCTCCCAAGGTTTTTCATGTCGGAGCAACTTGAGTCATTTCTGGTGTGAGAGAATTGGCTGTCTGCAAGGACATTGCCCAGGAGACGCCCAGATATTTTGATGTTTTTACCATCCTTGTGGGAGGCTTCTGTCATGCCGCCACATGGAGCTGGAGCTGATAGAGGGAGCTCACCCTCACTCTCCCCGGGTGGGATTCGAACCTGGCAGCCTTCAGGTCAGCAACCCAACCTTCAAATCATCAGCCCTGCTAGCACAAGGGTTTAACCCACTGCACCACCTTCCCTCCCAAGGTGTCCCACAACAAAATTGATCTGGAAAAAGTTATAAATAAAAACAGAAATATTATACTAAAATGTACTCAAACAGGTTAAAGTATTACAACACAATGGGGTGAAAAATAAACTCATTTTGAGTTTAGAAATGCATTTGCAGAATTACGCCTCCATAGCATTTTTTTCCAGTATTAATATGTGGAGTATATGAATCTTCCTATAGCCTGACACATGTCAGAAGTACAGGATAATGTTCATTTCACCATTTATTGATCACTGATTTAGATGTCAGTCTTAGGAATTGGTTTTCTTGGGTCGATGTTGGAAGGAATGTCTGACAGAACTTCATAATGTCTGACATAATATGGATTATTATGTAACCAATTAAGACATTTTCTCATCATGATTGTTAAAATGCGATTTCCTGCTTCTTAGCGGGGGGTTGGACTAGATGGCCCTTGAGGTCTCTTCCAACTCTACTATTCTATGATTCTATGATTCTATGAAAAGGAACATATATAAAACTGCTGCTGTGCATATAGTGAACTGAATTGACTTGCATGTGGACTCTCTTCCCTTCTCTCCCCATTTCCAATCTGTCTTTTTTAAAAGTGATTTTTCCAATAAACTTGGCTTGCTGACCTGGATTTGAAAAGCCCTTAAGTACTCCAGAACAGTTCTTAGAATTAGAAGATTAGCAGTTGTTATCAAAGTCTGCAGCATCTAACTTTCCTTTTTTAGAACACAGCTTGTACCATTCCTTCCTTCAAAGGAGATTTATTACTTATGAAAGCCAAATTCCCCAACCTGTCTTGGCAGATGTTTAAAGCTGGGATGTTCAAGGATCCAGAATACACATAAGTCTCTTGGCTTCCAAGAAACCTATCTACATAGTCAGGTTGTAGAAATGCAAATTATACATAACAGCAACACCAGATGTTATGTGAAGTACAACTATCTCCAATTGTTAAAAATATGGTATCTAAGTTGGAAGATTTTATATATAAATGGGGTTGCCATAATCTGATCCTCCAATTCCTTATTAGTTCATTATACAAAACATGTGGTGCTAGACCATTGTCCCACACTAACTTCCAATTTAAACCTGCTCCTTTCAAAATAGATTTAAAGTTTGGTCATAGATTATGGGTTTTGCTCAGGTTCTTCATATGTCACATAGATGTGTTCAATCATTAGCCATCACAAGAAATGCTCTTCCTTTTGTTTTGTTTTTCAACTACTCTTTTCTTCACAGTGCTCATGTGCTTTTAATAGCTTCAGAAGTTGGAAATGTAAAGCAAACATAGCTTTGTAGGAATTAACATTTCACTATGTGTGGAATCCAGCTTATTTCCCAAATATGCAATGTGTAAAACAGAAGTGTTGCAAACACATGTTTCTCAAGCATTGGTAAGTTGTCAAACACGTTCAAAGGGGGAACGTTTTAAGTATCCATATCAAAAGTAGAAAATGTTTCCACATCAAAAGTTATTTTCTATGTAACAAACACGGCTGTAAATATCTATGTAAAAACAGAGTTTCTAAACATTGCACTGTAGCATTCCCCAGGCACAGAGTGTGAAAGCAGTTCTGCCAATGAAGAAATGCAAAAACAATTCGAATTGTGTGAATTAACTAACATTAACAGGCAAAGATGCCGTTCCTCATGCAGTTTTACATTCTTTTTATGCAATTATCTAAATTACCTAATTTACTCCGTTTTCTACTCATGTCTGCAAAATAGGCACAATCATAATGGCTATTCTCAAGTTGCTATAAGCATAACTGAAGTTATGTGCTCTCTAAATGTTTTAAATGTTCAGCATGTGTATCATACTAAAGAGGTATATATTTTTCTCCTGACATTAAGTCTAGTCATGTCCAACTCTGGGGGTTGGTGCTAATCTCTGTTTCTATATCAAAGAGCCAACGTTGTCTGTCAACACCTCCAAGGTCATGTGGCCAGCATGACTGCATGCAGTTCCATTACTTCCCGCCCAAGTGGTACCTATTGATCTACTTACATGTGTATGTTTTCAAACTGCTAGGTTGTCAGAAGCTGGGGCTAACAGTGGGAGCTCACCCCACTCCCCAGATTCAAACTGCTGTCCTTTTGGTCAGCAAAGAACATGTGGAGAGTATGATAAGTTACAGTTCAAGCTAAAATAAATGGAAATGTCACCATATAGGCTTGTTCTCATACCTAACCTCTGCTCTGACCTAGAGCCTATTGACAAGACACAAAATGGAGAAAGATAATGGTTTCCAATTTGCAAAGGGATAAAACAAGATTACATGCTATCACCTTTCTTTTTAATTTATATGTAGAACATATACAAAAAGCAGGGTAGCAGGTTTGAAAGCCATATGAGGGCACATCAACAGTTTAGCATATGCAGATGGTACTATATTAGTTACAGAAACATTTTTAAAGACTTGGAATAACTATTGATGAAAGTTAAGGAAGGAAATGTAAAAGCAAGATTGCAGCTGAATATGAAGTAGAAACAATATTAATGATCACAGATGGATTACATAACTCCAAAGTGCATAATGTAGTTACAGATTTCTCTCAGTCAGAACTAGGCTCTGTCATTAACCAAACTCATTAAATGACACCATAGAATCATAGAATCATAGAATCATAGAATAGTAGAGTTGGAAGAGACCACATGGGCCATCTAGTCCAACCCCCTGCTAAGAAGCAGGAAATCGCATTCAAAGCACCCCCGACAGATGGCCATCCAGCCTCTGCTTAAAAGCCTCCAAGGAAGGAGCCTCCACCACGGCCACGGGGAGAGAGTTCCACTGTCGAACAGCTCTCACAGTGAGGAAGTTCTTCCTGATGTTCAGGTGGAATCTCCTTTCCTGTAGTTTGAAGCCATTGTTCCGTGTCCTAGTCTGCAGGGCAGCAGAAAACAAGCTTGCTCCCTCTTCCCTATGACTTCCCTTCACATATTTGTACATGGCTATCATGTCTCCTCTCAGCCACCTCAAACCTTGAACAATGCACATGATTTATGGACAGTTCTGCAGCAGAAGTGCTGCTTCCAGCTATTAATCTGACACAAAAAGAACAGCAGGAGTTTCCAGGAAACTTTGGAGTAAGCCCCCACATTTTCGATGCATATACAGCTTGATCAGACTGGATACAGACTGATAAAATATCCACACATCATAAAGACTACTGTTTTGTCAGCCAGAAGCAGAAGACCCCAAGAGGACAGGGCTCTATGCTGATTCATTAACTACCCAACCAACCACCTGGACAGCAAAATAGGTATCTTGGTCAGTTTTGGAGAAGACTACTACAGAATATTTCAATTGGTATAAAAAAAAGGTAAAGGTTTCCCCTGACGTTAAGTCCAGTCATGTCTGACTCTGGGGGTTGGTGCTCATCTCCATTTCTAAGCCGAAGAACCGGCGTTGTCCATAGACATCTCCAGGTCATGTGGCCGGCATGACTGCATGGAGCGCCGTTACTTCCCGCCTTAGTGGTACCTATTGATCCACTCACATTTGCATGTTTTCAAACTTCTAGGTTGGCAGGAGCTGGGGCTAATAGCGGGCGCTCATTCCGCTCCCGGGATCTGAACCTGGCATCTTTTGGTCCGCAAGTTCAGCAGCTCAGCGCTTTAACACACTGTGCCCCCAGGGGCCCTTCAACTGGTGTAGATGAAGCCTAAGGCTTGGAAAGACAGACATGAAGGTAGTAAATGATAGGGTTGGCCGAATCCTGTTTCATTCGTGGTTTTGTACTGTTTTGTCCATTTGGATGGCACCCCAAGGGAACAAATGAAATAGTGAAAGGAATGGCAGAGGGGAGCTCCGAGCGCTCAATGCTCGTAGGCCCTGCCTGCTGGGCCTACGAGCATCGAACGCTCATTGTCTCATAGGTCCGACTGGCAGGACCTACAGTCAAGCGCCGAACGCTTGATTGTAAGCCCTACAAGCCAGGCCTATGAGCCATCAAGTGTTCAATGGCTCGTAGGCCCAGCTCACAGGGCCTACTGCCGAGCACCAAATGCTTGATGCTCATAGGCCTGGCTTGCAAGGCCTACGGGCATCGAGCATTCGGTGCTTGCCGGTAGGCCCTGGCTGCCAGACTTACCATCAAGCTCTTGCCAGGGCCTACAAGTCTTTCAGTGCTCGATGCTCGTAGGCCCAGCTCACAGGGCCTGGCATTTCACCACCAAAGGCTTGAAAAATACAGTATTTGGGGTTTTGTTTTTGTTTTGTTTTTTTGGACCTTGGACAGAAAAGCTGATTTGTATAGGTGCCCATTTTCATCAGTGGCAAACGGAAAAAGAAATGAGGCCATATGAATGGAACAAACAGAAATGGTAAGTAATTTTATCCAAATGCACAACCCTAGTAAACATTGCATAGTGCTTAGTAAAGTGGGAGGGAATAGGAAAAGAAGGGGACCACATTGTAGTGGATTGATTCAATCAAGCCAACACAAGACCATAAGAGTTTGACAAGACCTGAATGGGTCAGCTTCATGACTGGGGCTCTTGGAGATCCCTCAATCATAGTGTCGCCATAGGTCAAAATAAACTTGACAGCAAATGACAGCCACAAACTCAAAGCCCTTAAGTTCCCATTAATTAGAATGAGAAAGCTGCTATAATTAGTCCAATATTTGGAAAAATTGCTGTACCTCCTACCTGCTTTTCTGTTGCCTGACCTCCTATTCCTTCTTTCCCCTTGTTTCGTCTCACACGCTTCCAAGGTTTCTGCAGAACCATCAGCAAAAACAAAGTTCCCCTAAGTTTCTCTGACTGCTGACTGTAGCACAGTATTCCAACACATCTGTGGGCACTGAGATGATGAAACCTCTTTTATTCATCTTATTGCAGATGAATGGATAGAGATGCCTTCCCTAAGGCCACATAACTGAGTTTGTTTGTATGTTGTCATGCAGTTTTAGAAATTATTTCAGTCACATCATTTAACTGAAGTGATGCTGCAGACTTGCTGTTCAACTTCACAGAGAAATAGATTTCAGTTAACAGCATAACATAGCTGGTTTTGAAAGGCAGTACTGCCACCTAGTGATCCTTGCCTGATTTATACATATGCTGCAATTTCACATTTGGCAGACAACCTTCTAATATGAATTTGTTTAGTGAAAGCTATGCATTGGGGCATCACGTGTCTACTAAAAGGAAACATTTGGCACCATTTCACTGAGATCAAGATTTTGTTCAAGTTCAGATCAGACCAATTAAGTCTGCATGTTTAGCCTGCAGAAGAGAAGGCCGAGAGGAGACATGATGGCCATGCATAAACATGTGAGGGGAAGTCATAGGGAGGAGGGAGCAAGCTTGTTTTCTGCTGCCCTGGAGGCTAGGATGCGGAACAATGGCTTCAAACTAAAGGAAAGGAGATTCTACCTGAACATTAGGAAGAATTTCATCACTGTTGGACCTATTCAGTAATGGAACTCTCTGTCCTGGAGTGTGGTGGAGGCTCCTTCTTTGAAGGCTTTTAAAGAGAAGCCGGATGGTCATCTGACAGGAGGTGCTTTGAATGCAATTTTTCTGCTTCTTGGCAAGGGGTTAGACTGGATGACCCATGAGGTCTCTTTCAATTCTACAATTCTAAGTGTGTTGGATAATAGAAATGAACTCTTTGGATAACCATTTGGGTTGGGCCTATAGCAAAGTCCCAGGATTTTGACCCTAGAGTCCAAACCTAACAGCAACATTGCCTATATTTAGAAGGCCATATGACAAGGCAGCCATCCCGAGTAGAATCTTTCTCATGTTCCTCCTCCTCCTTGTAATACACTATGTATAATTATAAATGAATTATGAAGGAAGAGTTGCGTGTGTGTGTGTGTGTGTGTGTGTGAAGGACGGCATCCCTTGACTAACCAGATAATGTTTTTGTAAGATAGTAAAAGGTAAAGGTTTCCCCTGACGTTAAGTCCAGTCGTGACTGACTCTGGGGGTTGGTGCTCATCTCCATTTCTAAGCCAAAGAGCAGGCGTTGTCCATAGACATCTCCAGGTCATGTGGCTGGCATGACTCCATGGAGCGCCGTTACCTTCCCGCCAGAGCGGTACCTATTGATCTACTCATATTTGCATGTTTTCGAACTGCTATGTTGGCAGGAGCTGGGGCTAACAGCGGCCGCTCATTCCACTCCCGGGATTTGAACCTGGGGCCTTTTGTAAGATAAAGTGAGGCAAAGGATGTAGATTTTTCCTTCCCAGAAGTCTGTAGATTTTCTTTAGGAGAACCTTTCCCCAGAGCCTAAGGACTTTCTTATTGGCTTTGTGGATGGGACTGTAAGCATATCTACACAGACCCTTTATCCTGAAGTAGAGAGGGGAATGAGATCTGAGGTGGCTACATGATGTTTAGAACTAATTTGGTTTAATTTCGGTCAAAGCTGCTTAATGCAGCCATAAACCACATTAACAAAAGTTGTGGATTGCTCTAAATTTTCCCTGAGAAATCAGTGCAATTTGAGATTCCAGACCCATGTAAACAATTGAAGCCAGTTCTGAAATGGAAGCAGGCCATTCTGTATCCCCTGGGTTCAGGTAGACTGGGGATGTCCCCTATCATTTCATGTTCTTGTATCAGTGGCCTCCAGACACAACATGGCTGGTAGCTTTTGCTCATTTCGTATCTGGACTGGCTGGGGCATAGGGCCAACAGAGAAGAGAAATGGTATGGAGAAGATGATTTCTCTTCTCTCCTCTCACCTCTACCGCATCACTCTGGCACTACAGGCAACGTCAATCCAAATGATGAGCAACAGCCACCAGTCATTTTTTGCCTGAAGGCCACTGCTACAATGAGAACATGAGGGAAATAGTAAAGGTGCCTATCCAACCTGCATCAAACTGAATTCAGCATTGCTGGATGATCAGGACTTCCTTCTGCTTCCACAACACCCTGAGAATAAATATAATGACTCCCTCCTGCCTCTGCAGTGGCTTACTCGCTGGTGGTAAGAACTATTCCAGAGGCGATTTGGAATTTGATGCTCTGGATTTGATGCTCAAGATCAAGTGTCTTTGTTCAACTTACCTGCAATTGAAGCAAAGACTTGAGTTCCATCTTAAAATGGGCTGAGGCAAATCTCCTATGCTTCCACTAACAATCAGCAAAGAATTTCATCCCCACCCCCTGTGTATTCATGTTCATAGTTTTGTGTCTGTGTTTGCAGTATATGTGAACCTTTATAGTATCTTTAGGTTTATCACAACTTTGGGCATTTTAGCATGGCCCTGCATCCAGTTGTTGGTAAATAAGACAAATAATAATAATAATAATAATAATAATAATAATAATAATAATAATAATTTGGACAGAAAAACAAGAAAACTCATGACCATTCATCATTCACTGCACCTCCGCAGTGATGTTGACCGGCTATATCTGCCTAGAAGATCAGGGGGCAGACGACGCTTACAAGTCAAACAAGCAGTCAAAGAACAACAACATGCCCTGGTAGAATATGTAAAGCAAAGTGAAGAACCTGCTTTGATTGAAGTCAAAAATCAGAAACTCCTCAAAGCACAGCAGACAAAAAACCAGTACAAGAAAACCACACTACAAACTAGAGCTGACAGCTAGCACAACAAAACATTGCATGGAAAGTTCCTTGACAAAATTGAAGGAAAAGCTGATAAGGAGAAGACCTGGCTATGGCTCACGAATGGGACCCTGAAGAAGGAGACAGAAGGCCTGATCCTTGCAGCCCAGGAGCAAGCCATCAGAACAAATGCAATTAAGGCCAAGATCGAAAAATCAGCTGATGACCCAAAATGCAGACTGTGCAAGGAAACCGACGAAACCATTGATCATATCCTCAGCTGCTGTAAGAAAATTGCACAGACAGACTACAAACAGAGGCACAACTATGTGGCCTAAATGATTCATTGGAACTTATGCCTCAAGTACCATCTCCCAGCAGCAAAGAATTGGTGGGATCACAAACCTGCAAAAGTATTGTAAAATGAGCACGCAAAGATACTGTGGGACTTCCGAATCCAGACTGACAAAGTTCTGGAACACAACACACCAGACATCACAGTTGTGGAAAAGAAAAAGGTTTGGATCATTGATGTTGCCATCCCAGGTGACAGTCGCATTGACGAAAAACAACAGGAAAAACTCAGCCGCTATCAGGACCTCAAGATTGAACTGCAAAGACTCTGGCAGAAACCAGTGCAGGTGGTCCCGGTGGTGATCGGCACACTGGGTGCCGTGCCAAACAATATCAGCTGGCATTTGGAAACAATAGACATTGACAGAATTACAATCTGCCAATTGCAAAAGGCCACCCTGCTGGGATCTGCGTGCATCATCCAAAAATACATCACACAGTCCTAGACACTTGGGAAGTGTTCGACTTGTGATTTTGTGATACGAAGTCCAGCATGTCTATCTTGTTTGCTGTGTCATAATAAAATAATAAAAATAAACAACTTTATTTATATACTGCTCTATCTCCCTGAGTGACTCAGATGCCTGTCAGCCCCAACTGGGAATCCTATAAGGCAATGGTTCTCAACCTGTGGGTCTCCAGATGTTTTGGACATCAACTCCCAGAAATCATAACAGCTGGTAAACTGGCTGGGATTTCTGGGAGTTGTATGCCAAAACACCTGGAGACCCACAGGTTGAGAACCACTGCTATAAGGAATGCTACTAGGGCCATGTCCAGCTAAGAGATAGATGGTCTGCCCTACTCCTAGTTGGCAAAGGAACAATGAGTGTTTCTAAATGGTATCTCAGATCTGTTGTTCCAAAGGAATACGTAGTAGGTGTGCTATGTGAATTTGTTTTCATAGTTATCAGGTAGGCTGAGTAAATAGTTCCTACCAGTTGGCAGGCAGGTCAACTGATGCTAGACCTATGCTGGAGCTAAACCTCTACAGGCTGGGCTGTGGCACAGGCTGGGCTGTGGCACAAGCTGGATAGCAGCCAGCTGCAACAAATCACTCTGACCAAGAGGTCATGAGTTCGAGGCCAGCCCGTGCCTTCGTCTGTCTCTGTCTCTGTTCTATGTTATGGCATTGAATGTTTGCCTTATATGTGTGCAATGTGATCCGCCCTGAGTCCCCTTCGGGGTGAGAAGGGCGGAATATAAATACTGTAAATAAATAAATAATAAAACTGTAACCAATAAAATCTATCAACACTACATGGAGTTTGTGTCATTATTGCTAAGTGGAACCTCAGCTATTACCCAATTTATAATCATGATATAAGTTCATACTTGAAGAAAACATTCTGGTGACTTTTGCTGCCCATTATGTTAAGCATAACATGTATTTGTGCACCCTTGTTGTGGTATGGGCACAAACACACATATACTAAGGAGTCATGTGATAAGTCTTTTACTGACATTACAAGTGTTAGTCTTTATAATATATATTTTTTTATTTCACATCTCTGGAAGATAGCAACAACAGCTTCATTTCAGAGGTTTCTTTCCCTCAATCGGCTGGATGGAGAAAAAGGATTGCACATAAGTTTCCAAACCAAGCTGTTGGTTGGCCTAAAACATGGGGTTCATTAAACAGTTCAGGCCAATGTCCTCTGATCCCATATTTGAATTCTTGAGGAGGGGTTGAAATAGTGCACAGGCAGCAGTAGGTTGCATAAATGGCAACACAGGCTTGATTTCCTGATCCAGAACTCCATAGGACAAAAACCTTCCATGACTAGGAGGGTCAGGTGCCCTCAGAAGTTCCAATTTCATTCTAGTCTTTCCAATGGTGTTGGAATGTCTCCTTGTTACAGTCATGGGCTTTCAACGGGCAAGAGGCCCACCCTTCACTTGCTTTGCCAAGATAGATATTCTTCCTCAGGTTATTTGATTTTATAAAGTATAGTCCAGTAATTTTGTTTGGAATGTCATCAAGAAGGTGTCTTCATGACTCTTCCTTGCTTGAGAAGAGAAAGCAGAAATGACTGGTTAGTCAGATGAAAATTATCTGGATTGTAGATTACATTGGAGCAAAAAACTTGTATACTAATACAGTCTTTCACATTTGCTTGGATTAGAGACACAGGATTTCCAAGAAAGTGAAAAACCATAAACAAAGAAATGCAGTGCATATTAGAATACTCTGTTTAGAAAGGCACCAGTGCACAAATGATTGCAACTAAGTTAACCCGACTGCTTTTTGCAGACATTATAATGGGAGATGACTAGCCCTGATGTATAAATATAGCAATGAATAAACATATTAAGCTTTTTGGAAGCAATAACAATAGGATAATATGGGCATCAGGCTTGGCTATAAATCTTGATTTGTTGCTATAAATTCCCGAGTATTTGCTTGTGCAATCTGTTGCAGCATCCACATTTCTTGCATGATCATGCTATGGGATGTACCTTTTTCCATGAATGCAAAATTTTCTGATTTGAATCTGCACTCCTACTTTTATTTTTAGACTTTGATGAAAGCAAAGTACACCTTGTTCCTTAAGAGAATCACTCATCCTGGAGCACAATTCTCTTGGCGTTATCTTTAACAAATAGGATTGTAAGTGGGAAAACAAAAACAAAAGATGTCAACATAGAGCATGTAGGAAATGCATTTCCAATTCTAGTTCTAAGGTTGTTCGGTAGGTTTGGCAAGTCAACTGGATCCATCTCACAAGGTTGTCATTGCCACTGAGCAGTGACAACCAGCAATTATTCATTTGTGTGTGATATATATCTAAAGATCTGAAATGGCTGTTTCCTGTTGTGAGGCAATGTCATCACTGGGCTTGCTGGTTGGAAGGAAAGATGACATTCAGTATTCATTATGATACAGACTCATTGGATAGAATTTATAGTTGGCCTTCCATATTTGTAGGTTTATCTTTTCCTGATTTTGTATGTGGATTTTATTAAAATGTTATTTATAGGAATTTCTAGGTTCTCCAGTGTGATTATATGTTGGTGGACCCAAAAATTCATAGAGAAGTAGTCCGTCAGGTTTAAAAAGTGGGGTTTTCCATCTTATGTGGGGGCTTGCACTCATAACGACAGTGAATGTATTGGACTGTGCTTCATTGTATGTGAAATAGTAACTGTCCAGATAGGTGAAACAATTGCAAAAGCATCCACATAAATTAAAAGAAGACTGCACAATCATTAAAAGTGCTTTTGAAGAAACTGATTACCTATTTTGATTTCTGTACTCTGCATATTAAATAGGCAGCCATGAATCCAAGGAACATGACAGCACCAACAACAATCAGCACTGCTTCCACCAGGTATAGCAATCTGATTTTATTTGTCACTTTTGATCGAAAAAACTCAGCCTTCTTGTCATCAATAACAGCTGTCTGGAATAAGAAGAGAGAAAGAAAGTCCAAGAACAACATTATGTATAGTTTTTCATTAAGATTCTTTGATATAGCTACACAATATGAAAAAGAAGAATTTACATTTGGATATTATTACAGTAGAATCTCAATTTTCCAACACTCACTTATTCAAGCTTCTGGATTATCCAAGCCATTTTTGTAGTCAATGTTTTTAATACATCGTGATATTTTGGTGCTAAATTCGTAAATACAGTAATTACTACATAGCATTACTGCGTATTGAACTACTTTTTCTGTCAAATTTGTTGTATAACATGATGTTTTGGTGCTTAATTTGTAAAATCATAACCTAATTTGATGTTTAATAGGCTTTTCCTTAATCCCTCCATATTATCCAACATATTCGCTTATCCAACATTCTGCCGGCCCGTTTATTTTGGATAAGTGAGACTCTACTGTATTATTATTATTATTATTATTATTATTATTATTATTATTATTATCATCATCATCATCATCATTTGTACCATGCTTTTTCTCAGAATTGAGTCTCAAAGTAGCTCACAACTTAAAAAGTTATACAAATAAAAACATATAAAAGGTTGAAAAAAGAAAATTAAACAGGGCACAATTTTAAAAAGAATTCTATTAAAATATCATTAAAACAAACAAATGGAAAGCTGCTAAAAACAATTTTTGAAAACCAAACAGCACTCCCTGTCCTATTACAGTAGAGTCTCACTTATCCAACATCCGCTTATCCAACGTTCTGGATTATCCAACACATTTTTGTAGTCAATGTTTTCAATATATCATGATATTTTGGTGCTAAATTTGTAAATACAGTAATTACAACATAACATAACTGCATATTGAACTAATTTTTCTGTCAAATTTGTTGTATAACATAATGTTTTGGTGCTTAATTTGTAAAATCATAACCTAATTTGATGTTTAATAGGCTTCTCCTTAATCTCTCCTTATTATCCAACATTTTCGCTTATCCAACATTCTGCCGGCCTGTTTATGTTGGATAAGTGAGACTCTACTGTATTTAAAAACTTTCTGTTTAAAAACCTTTCCTTAAAAAATATGTTTTAGTCTGCAACAGAAAGTACAAGGAGGTGTTGGGCTCTGCATTACATCGCTTTTTCCAATGCCATAGTCCTTACCACACCACATATGTAAAATAAGTTTTTATATGCATTTCTGGCCGAACTAAGTGGATGGAATGGTGATTTAGATGAAGAAGCAGTAGAAATCAATAGTAAGAAGCTAGGCCAGGCATGGGCAAACTTCAGCCCTCCAGGTGTTTTGGACTTCAACTCCCAGAAATCCCATCCAGCTTACTGGCTGTTAGGAATTATGGGAGTTGAAGTCCAAAACCCCTGGAGGGCTGAAATTTGTCTATGCCTAAGCTAGGCTAATTGTGATGGAACAATTACCATACTCTGCAGCAGAACAATATGAAAGTTGGAAGGATTCATTGAATTAAAAATGTCACGAGTGCTCTCAAGTACTACTCCTGACTGAATTGTTTTTGAAGTTTACGTGCACTGTTGCCAAAGGAGTATTTATGAGAACAAGGTGTGGTTTATGGTTCTATATAGCAGCTAATTAATGACATAATTAGTAGGTTTGAAATATGCAATCTAATTGATTGAGATGTCAATCTGTTGCTCACTTTCCTAGGAGCAAATTCTATTGCTTTTTAGCTGTGCTAAACATCCTTCTGATGGCCACATTGGGATTGACACTTTCTCTATGATCCAAGCATAAATTGTGTCCAACATCTATTGTGAAGCTGAATATGTGAAGAAGCTCCCTACTGTTTAACTCCAAATGGGAGTCCTCCTGCACACTTTTTGCTTCCTAGGAGTGAGGCTGACTAGAGAGGTAAGGAGAAATATCTGAATAGTTTCGTTGTCTTCTCCTTGGCTTCATGACAAGAAAGTTGTGGAAACTCTCCTACACCAGAAGGAAGAGTTTCGAGAAGAGAATATTCTAGGGCAGGAGTTTCTCCACAGCCACAGATTAAGATCACAAGATGGAAGATTAGCATTCCTAGATCTCAGAGACTGCCCTACAGTCCTGAAGGGGTAGAATCTTAGGGTGAGAGTGCTGCCTTGAAATGTATGTGCATGTGTGGTTTTCTGATTAGCTAGATGTTTAGGTTTTGATCCTGAAAATTTAGTTCGGATTTTGCAATTGTATGAAGGACACACTCATGGAGGGTAAATTATAGGTCCCAGGTTCAAGCCCTGGGAGCGGCGGGAGCGGCCGCTGTTAGCTCCAGCTCCAGCCAACCTAGCAGTTTGAAAACATGTAAATGTGAGTAGATCAATAGGTACTGCTCTGGCGGGAAGGTAACGGCACTCCATGCAGTCATGCCGGCCACATGACCTTGGAGGTGTCTATGGACAATGCTGGCTCTTCGGCTTAGAAATGGAGATGAGCACCAACCCCCAGAGTCAGACATGACTGGACTTAACGTCATGGGAAACCTTTACCTTTACCTAATGTTTTAATATGGCCAGTTCAATGTTCTCATCCCTACCTTTTTGTGGACCTTATTCAGAGTTTTTGCACTAATCATCCTCTATAAGCAGCAATTGATGTCTTGGTTTTTAAATTTGATTATGTTACGTTGTTTTATAACTATGTTATTATATTGTGTTTTAAATTCATGGATTGAATGTTTATTTATGTTGTCATTGGTTTTCTCATATAAGCCACCCCGAGTCCCTTTGGGGAGATGGAGGCAGGGTACAAGAAGTTGTTGTTGTTGTTGTTGTTGTTGTTGTTGTTAAAAATTACAAATAATTGTTCCAGGAAGGTTGTGCTTGGAGAAGATCGGTCATGTTTATTCTCTCAGCCCCTCTTCTGCCAAAACAAAAGAGGCCAATTGTGAATGGAAAAAAAAGAAAAGAAAAGACAGTCTAGGGGTTGCTTCTCCCTTGGGATATTATATCAGATAGGAAAGTTTCTGTTTCAGTTTTCAGATGTTTCAATGTCCCTGCTACTCCTACTGGTGCTGCTGCTCAATCGCATAGTCGTTTCCGACTCTTAGTGACCTCATGGACCAGTCCACGCCAGAGCTCCCTGTCGGCCATCGCCGCCCCCAGTTCCTTCAAGGTCAAGTCAGTCATTTCAAGGATACCATCCATCCATCTCGCCCTTGGTCGGCCTCTCTTCCTTTTTCCTACCATTTTACCCAGCATCGTGACTCCTACTGGTACCCTTATGAATATTCACTGGGTTTTTTCTGGTTTAAATTTGCAATTTTTTTTTCAAAATTATGGAATCCTAAAAGTAGTTATACCAAATATTAGAATACCTAAGATACTAAAATAGTAAAAAATAAATAAAGAGAAAATAGGTTACACTAACCTCATTCAGCCACAGAATAGGAAAGAGATAGGCTTCTTTGATTTTTTGTAAAGGGCTGCAAGAAACACATGAAAATTGATCAGAATGGTACAGCAAGTATACACAGTGGTGCCTTTAACTGGCTTTAATCTGTGCTTTGTAAATCCAGAAGTCCATATATATTTGACTGCTTCCCCCTTTCTCTCTCTCTCTCTCTCTCTCACACACACACACACACACCTACACCCCCCCTACACACACACACACACCCCGGCCCCAGAAAAACAAATCCATGGATGCTCAAGTCCTATTATACACATTGGAGTAGTAGAACAGTGACATTGTATAAAATGGTAAATCAAGTCTCGCTTTTGAAATTTCTTTTTAAAGGATGTTTCAGCATAGGTGGTTGAAAATATGGAAGCAGAATCTGTTGATATAGAGGGCTAATTCTAATTTGTGTTAGTGCTTCGAAAAGCACTAACATGTCCCGCCCAGCCAGTCACCTAGACTTGTCAGGTGCATACTGATAGAGATTCTTGAGCAGTGGTACAATGGCTTTACATTAAACATCTGTGACTACCTCTCTGAATGTGGTCAATTTATGTAACCTTCCCACCTAAACTTTCATCCACAATGTTTAGGATAGCTTACTCTGATTATGGGGAAAACAACGTTGGTACGAGAATGTAAAGAATTAGGCATGTGCAACCCCCAAAAATGGTTCTAAACTGTGTTCAGAAGTAGGGGGCGCTGGCACTTCGTTTCTAACGTCCTTTCTGAATTTTGGGAGTAAACATGTCGAAAATTTACTAAACTTCCGAATCTTAAGTACCTCGTTAATTGAGGTTGTGCATGTGCATTAAGGAAAACATTACTGTCAGTGTGGAAACTTCTCCCTCATTTTTTGAGCTATCCTGATGAAACTTGCTACAGTGGTAGAGCACATTTACCACTGTTAGCTCACCAAGTTTCAGAACGTTTGACTTATCCACAGATTTTTGGAATTTTCAATTTTTTTATAAAAACATTTCTTTAATAATAAAGAAAACCTGTTCCTAGTTAGAAAGTGTTATTTCCTGTTTCATTGTGTGGTCTTTACTTTGAAAGTGGTTGTTCTATCCCAGAAACTTCATTTTTGTGGCAGAAACTGTGTTAAATTGGTGGAGATTCAACAAAGCAAAATGTGCATAGGATGATGTCCCTTGAGCAAATACAAAGTTTTTCCAGTGTAATAAACTTTTGATATGTTTTCGTGACAGAATCAAATAGGAAATGACATTTATAACCCAGGAACAGAAATCATAATACAGACACCATCAAGGGACATCTTGACCAGGTATGGGCAAACTTTGGCCCTACAGGTGTTTTGGAATTCAGCTCCCACAATTCCTAACAGCCTATCAGCTGTTAAGAATTGTGGGAGTTGAAGTCCAAAACACCTGGAGGACCAAAGTTTACCCATGCCTGATCTAGACTGACCCCCCTTCTTCTAGGCAGATAGGCACAATCCAAACTCTCCTGATATCCAATTAATATGCTTCCCCTATTGACACACAACCAAATAACTACAATTTAGCACAAGTTTATACTATTACTGTATATACTCGAGTATAAGTCTAGTTTTTCCGTCCTTTTTTAGGGCTGAAAAAGCTCCCCTCGGCTTATATTTGAGTGAGGGTCCTGGCCGACTTCGATTCAGGTTAGCTTATACTTGAGTATATAGGTATTCAGAGTTAGACAGTTTTATCTTATTAAAGACTTATTAAAGACTTATTATTATCTTAAATTAAGTTTTATATAAATATTCAAAAACTTTTAACCTACTGATGCCTCAAATAATGCAATTTTATTAATATCTATTTTTATTTTTGAAATTGACCCGTAGCTGCTGCATTTCCCACCCTCGTCTTATACTCAAGTCAGTAAGTTTTCCCAGTTTTTGTGCTAAAATTAGGTGCCTCAGCTTATATTCGAGTTGGCTTATACTCAAGTATATACGGTACTTACTTACTTTAGCCCTCTTTGCAGATTTCATGATTTTATTTATTATAGACTGACTAAACACCATGGCTTGCTTCTGCAGCATTCTGGGAAATGTAGTTTAGAGCAGGCATATGGCTTAAATAAAAATACTATAAATGGGGCTCCTATCTCTCTCATTTTTAAAGTTATTGTGGTGACACTTGCTACAATGGTAGAATGCATTTTCCACTCTTTGCCTATCAAGTTTCATAACGTTTCACTTATCCATGAACTTTCAATGTTTTTAAAAACAACATTAAAAAAAACCACAAGTGATTTCCACCTCACAACCTGATTGGCTGAGAGGCCATATGGTGTTTTTTTAAAATTAATATTAATTACCAGCAACTCCACACTTACGTAATCTTGGCAGAAGGTTTCACCAATAAATTCACTTGCAACCTTTTGGCAAACTGTAGTGTAAACCCTGTTGTCTTAAAAACAGAAAACAAATATGCTTAGAGAAAATTGTTTGGAGCAGTGTGTGTAATTAAATGGTTCATGGTGTCATTTACTGAGGTCCTGACTTCAAAACCATTTCCTCCCCAAACCAATGTGCATGCAGGACACCATTACATAGTTTGTACAACTTTTATACAGCTACCATCACTGCAGCATTTCAGATCATAGTATGAATACCACATAAATAAGATTATTGCATTCTCTTCTAACTGAGGAGCTGCAGAATCACAGAGCAATGATCCTTGGGACTACCTGCCTACTACTTTTATAAATAAAATTTAACATGTTTTTCTAATATTTGTGGTATGATTTTGTAATATGCACCAAATAGGAAATTGGAGTGGTAAATAAATAAAATCTCAACACTTCAACCACTTTTGTGGGAAAGGAAATTGGAGGGAATTATTTCTGCAAGAGGAGGAAAATATTCCCAGTATTTTCTCAGAATGGATACAAAAATTGGCAGGTGCACATCTTTCTTATTGTCTAAACATTTGCTTTTCTTGTTGTCTGATGTGACTCTTTTGGCAGAATGCTCATTTTCAAAGTACAGGGTGTCTGAAAAAGAACTCCCTATTCACCATTTAAATTAAATGGTGAATATGGAGTTCTTTTTCAAACACCCTGTATTTTATTTTGGTTGAAGCTATCAACAATGGTGGAGAATATTCAGAGATAGTTTGGCATGGTGTCATTTTTCCCCACCAGTGTGGCATGTGTGGATTCAAAAGATTTATATACCAAAAGTGGGAAATAATTTTTCGTCCTCTCACATGATTTGCTACCAGTTTTAGATTTTGACTTTGAATTGTACCCATTCAAAGAAAAGGGTGTCCATCCTGACCATGGGGAGAAGGAGGTTACTTGAGGTCCAATTTCAAGGAAAGATTTAGTCATGACTCCAAAGAAGCTCCAAGTTCCCATGTAGATTGAGAAGCTACCAATACAGTGAAGAAGTGTCCTCAAGAACAAACATAACAGAAAGGCTGAAATCTCCCTCTCTACACATAGTAAATAGTTTCCTTGGTTAAAGAATGACATCTGTTAGGTATAGTTTTGATATCTGGGTTAACCAAGTGTCTTGGAACAGTTGGGAAATCAGATATAAATCAGATGAATGGCGCTTGTAAAGCAAGATTTTATTCTGAGCTCCAATTCCAGTTAATCTCAGTTTTGTTGGCTATATTTGTTCAGAGTGAGTTGACATGACTGAAAAGGGACTGAAATCCTGGTCTCCAGAGTTGTAATACAATGCTCAAAACACTACACCTTCCAGGCTTCTTGAACCTCTGTACAATGGTTCTTTACTTACTGGCTCTACATCCAAATAGGTCATATGTTCTTTAGGATTTGGCTGCAGGCCTTCAACACCAAGAAAAACTTCTTCACTTGCATACAAGAAGTGAGGCAATGAAATATACACAGGTTTGCCTAAAGAAAAAATACAAAACCATACAAACCATTATTGAAGAAAGTAATATTTGATTTTTAAAAATTAAAAACATGTTTTTGATATCAATAAACACTAATGAGGAGCATCCTGGATGTATGAGAATCTTCAGTTTGGAAACAATCTGCACAAAATTCACAAATAGCAGTTTTGTGTAGAAAACAGTGTTTTCTGTTTGAAAAATAATATTTCTCAGCAGAAAATGTTGTTTACTTAAAATTGTTTTCTTAAAATTACCAATTTAAGGATGTTGCAAACAGTAAGTCCTCAGATGCAAATAGGCCATATGTATTACAAAGACTTCCTTCTAGTGAGAAGAAAATGGCTAACATTACTTGTTGCCTTAGTTGGTGCTATGTCGCAGTGGTTCTCAACCTGTGGGTCCCCAGATGTTTTGGCCTTCAACTTCCAGAAATCACAACAGCTGGTAAACTGGCTGGGATTTGTAGGCCAAAACACTTGGGGACCCAGAGGCTGAGAACCACTGATCTGTAGTCTTGTTCGGCAAGCAGACTGAATTGGATAATTTGTATCAGAACAGAGCATGAGCACTCCTTCTTCTCTCTTATGTACACACCAAATTTTGTCAGGAACTCAACATTTTAAATGTTCAAATAATGTTTATAGCATTGTGGAAAAGCAGCAGAACATTATAGGTAACTCATTACTAGGTACTGACAGATTTTACATTAGCACAAACAGCAAAGCAAATGCAGAATGAAAGGGAAGCCAATGGAAAGGATAAAGAGTTAATGTCTTTAAAAAAAAAACACAGAAAGAAACAACAATCCTGATATAGATTTAGAACTGAGAGTAATTGTGAGGAGTCAGAGAAGATGTATCATGTGTAGCTTAATTAATATATGGAACTCTTTAATAACATAGATTGAAGCTGGCAACAATATAAGTGTTAGTGGGCTAGTCTTCTTTCCTGTACTTGCCCTGTAGATCCCACTGGCAAATTTTGGTGCATCTAAAGTGACACAATGTCACTTCCAGTTACCATTTTAGCTGATTTTCAGTTTATTCTATATTTTCCTGTGTGTTCAGGAGATTTTGGGGTTTTTTGGGGGTTTTTTTGGGGGGGGGGGTTGAAGAATGAGGGAAGAAAACACACTAAAGTTTTGTTAAATTTTGCTTGGACCTTGGGGATAAAGTCACCCCAAAATTATTCCTGCCAATTCAAAAATATTTGAAGGATCTGGGAGCTTCCACAGGGTGTTGGGCTGAGTTTCAAGGACTGGAGGGAGGGAAAGAAAATGTAATTTGACTAGAAAATCGTTTGGGAAACATGCTCCATTTCCCAGAGAGTATTTGTACAACAGTTTTTCACATGCTTGGAAAATCAGATTAGAACTTGCTGTCAAAACATCAATAAATGTCAATGTGAGATAAATAAGACCATGTAGGTGTTAGGAAAGAAATGATGTATTATCACAATAACAGCATAACCTGAGGTAGAATTTAAGTCTCATAATTCATACAACAACCCCAATAAAACCACTATTTAAAAGTAATTTTGCTGGTAGCAACTAATTGTGTAAGTTGTTGTATTGAGCAACAGAGCTTCAAACCTAACTTTGTAATAATAATCAGACAAAACAGGACACGGGAAACAAGTTTGATTCTGATTCATAGTGTGCAAATCACATACCATCTTTCCATGCTCTACATTAAATACAGACTGCCAATGTGGGACAAGTACTCATAACTTAGCAGAGCCTTGATAAATCTGATGCTACTCAAGATGTGTTGGATTCTCTACCTCCTAATCTCGCAGCGTGGGAGAGTTGTATGTGAGATAGAAGTTGTAGTCTCATTTGGAAGGCACCAGGTAAAGCAAGACCCAAAAAGGGCTTCCACACCCTTCCCTGGAAAAGGATTCATATTTGGCAGGCAACAGGTGAAGTGATATTTGGCAAAAGTCCACATCATTTAAAAAAACAGAATAAGAGAAAAAAGAATACTAACTAAAAAGTCAGATATTTTAAGACAGCTGGCTGGCTGGCTGGCTGGCTGGCTGGCTGGCTGGCTGGCTGACTAGCTAGGTAGGTAGATAGATAGATAGATAGATAGATAGATAGATAGATAGATAGATAGATAGATAGATAGATAACAGATTAGATAAAGGTCCTAGTATTATTAAAACTTTTTTCCTGAAGGCATGATTTGGAGATGGAAACTGAACACATGGATGAATTGGTATGGGTTGTTATGTATGGCATTAAAGACATGGGTTAATAAAGTAGTAGTAGTGGTAGTAATAATATTAACTGTGGGGAATGTGCGATCCATGAGATGTTGATGGATTGAAATTTCCAATATTCATCATTTTGGCCAGGATATTATCTGAAGTTTACAGACCAACAACATATCAAAAACTGAATGACATATCAAGAGCTGAATCTGAGAATGCTGAGTTAGGGTGGAAAGAATATTCAAAACTATTTGGAAAATGGTTGAAAAACAGGTTAGGAAACCCTGCCAAAAAGAAACCTGGATCAGTGGTTCTCAACTTGTGGGTCCCCAGGTGCTTTGGCCTACAACTCCCAGAAATCCCAGCCAGTTTACCAGCTGTTAGGATTTCTGGGAGTTGAAGGCCAAAACCTCTGGGGACCCACAGGTCGAGAACCACTGACCTAGATAAATCCTAGCTTAATCAGTAGAGAAATGCACTGAAGGAACATTTTATTTTGCATGCAGAAAACGGTTTTTGTGCAAAAAGTGTAATGCATTTTTTGCACAAAATTCCCCCCCCCCTTCCGTTCTCCTGCTGCTGCATAGAATACAGTGTTTGAAAGTGGCAGTGGTTCCAACATTTTTTTCCAGTAAAATTTTAAAATGATTGATTCTTCTTTTGAATACAACAAATGTAAAATGTTACAAATGTGAAATGTCAAAGCATAAAAACAGCTTTGTAACGTTAGGCTTTTTGACTTCAACATTCAACTATTCACCAACCAGACTGGTCACCGGTGAGGCTAGCTGAAGGATTCTGGGAGTTGTAACTCACCAAAACCAAATTTTCAAGGCTCTGATCAAAAGCCATTAAAGTATTACAATTTTCTTTTATATAAAGTGTTTGTAAACCTATCATGATAGTACCTTCTTTACAGGCGCTGATGTCCAGTGCTCCAGCCCCAGTACAGTTCCTAGATATAATTTGTTCTGTGCAAAAACAGATGTTATCAGGATTGACAAGTGGGGATGCAAAAGCATTTGGAGGTACTATAAATCGATAGAGTGGAATGTCCTTCACAAGCTGATCACTGTCAAAGTAGCCATAGATGGACCTGTGTGTCAACAGGATAGGTAGAAAGCATATTAATTTTAATAAAACACAAACATAGGCTGCTATGATATTATCACTAACTGACTCTAAAATAGAATCCAGATTCCTATGGCAGTTTGCAAATCAATATTTAAACATAATGCAAATCCAGATAAATAATTTTATCAAGGAAAACAACTAAACAGGCAGCATGATGTTAAATCAATATAAAACAGTTTGAAGAGACTTTACATCTAAAAGGCCAAGAGACAGCATTATTTTTTCACAACACCGAAAAAACTAACAAAGCAACAGGTATATCACTCCGAGAAAGTCCCTTCTGAAGGGAGCTACCCATTTCAATTAAATAAATCCTTTCCAGTATACCTGCTTTTCTTTTTGTCCTCAGATAGAAAATAACATCAGAGGCTGGATCTATACTGCCAAAGACTGAATCTGTACTGACCATATATTACAGTTCAAACTGCATTATTTGGCAGTTTAGATACAGCCTTAGTGTTCTTAGTAAATGTCTCAACTGCCTTTCCTATATGCGCCATCAACTGAAGGGGATGTTTCCTTGTAACTCTAGGGAAATAAGAATCAAGGACCCAGCTCTACTGAAGGAAAGCAATGCATTTTCCACCTTGGCGATCCAGAATGTGAACACAACAGGAACCTTGAGTCATGAGCTCTTATCCACTAAAATAGTTAGAAGGTTGCTAAGGACCTTATCAGACACAGTCTTCTCTGCATCTTCTCTCTGTTTCTCCACGGTGCCAGAACAGAGTCCATCACATGATGCAGGACTCTGTTGGGCTCAGTTTTGGCAGCATAGATAAACAAAGCCCAGAGTATCTTTAGAGGAGCCAGGTAACACCGATTCATTGAGGAACACAGAGAGGAAGCAGGGAAAAGATGGAAAGCCACAAGGGAAGCCACATGTCAGAAGACAGAAAAGATGGTAGGAAATGAAAGAAGCTGGTTCCCTCCACTTTCCCCCTCTTTAGTCCTGCCTGTCTGATAAGGTCCTAAGTCACCATAGCAAAAGTGCATGTGCTGGAAAAATTCCATCAAACCAACATATTCAAAATTTTGTGAATAGCCTAAGCATCAGTTGGTACCGTTTAAGGTAAATAATATTTCCCTTATCTTCACTATAAAACCTCTCAATCCCTTGTAAATGGGAACCCTGAGATTTGTAGCTTAGGGATGGGTATTCAGAACTCAAACTAATCTTTGGCGACTAATCTTCACAGTAGGATTAACCTGTTGCCATCCAGAAAAAGTCCCTTGTGTACGCCTTCCCCAGCATGTTAATGGGAATGATAGCTTGGGTAAGCCCCCCCCCCCCCCCCCAATGATACTGATATAATTTGCACTTTCGGCCCAGTATCTTTTGGAGCCAACCCAAGATTTTATCATTATATTTGTATGTGATTTTATGACCTGTTTTATTGTTTTTATTGTTGATGTTCGGGCTTGGCCCCATGTAAGCCGCCCCAAGTCCCTTCGGGGAGATGGGGCGGGGTATAAAAATAAAATTATTATTATTATTATTATTATTATTATTATTATTATTATTATTATTATTATTATGAACTTGAGAGTCTCACTAGACAGGATGTAGATAAGGTGATTAAAGTTGAACAATGTTCTACGCTTTTATTATATAGTGTGGAAGGGATATCTGATCAGTGTTGGGTTTGTGTGTGTTTATGTGTGTGTGTGTCATATAGGTTGGAGCCCCCATGGCCAAGAACTCCTGTCACATCAGTATGAGGAGTTCTCTACTTTCAATGTTTCACCAAAAATGACTACAAGCCAGAATTATTTCTAAGCATTTCAAATAATTCATCAATAATAAATAAAATCATATACTCCATGAATGTTTACCTGCAAATATCAGAAGAAAAAAATTGCAGCACATTATTCCTGCTGACAAAAGGGGGAAATGATGATCCATCTATAATAAATAAAAAAGATGATGCCGCATACATTATATATTTCCCAATTTATATTCAAGTTTGTGTTTAATTACAAAAAAATACATAAGGGCAAGAGGCAGCATATAATTGACTTATGTCCATCTAGCACATTTCCTCTATTTTAACAATTGGACTCAGCCAGACATTCCAGAGCAAATGAAATACAGAGCACATTGTTGCATCACAAGTCTGTTTTGACATCTTGAAATTAAGATGGAAAGATATGGAGTGATTTTTTCAACCAGTCACATTTTTGTGTGATATATATATATATATATATATATATATATATATATATTCATCACCATTTGCCAGACTATGAAAGGATACCAGGTAGTATACAAATGATTTTCTTAACATTTTACACATGAGCTTGTTGTTGTTGTTGTTGTTACCCCCTCCTCCACAAGGCTGGGGTACAACACATATATCTTGGTAATACCCGATGAATATTACACATTATTCTGCTGTAAATGATGTATTAGTCCTTTTCCTGCAGAAGCTACTGTATACAGATACCTAGGAACCTTTTCAGCTATGTCCAAGAATAGGAAGCCTTGGACTGTACTTGGCTCACTGAGAGCAGTGAGAACAAAATAACTAAAATTTAGCATTGCTCTTCAAGAAGAAAATGAAAGAAGAATTACATTTCTAATGTGAAAAAGCATTGTAAGTATACTAACACATGTGCGTTTTCATGTACATGGATGTACGGATGTTGGAAGCACTAATTTTAATGTACTTACCTGTGCCATTGATCATGTCACAATAACCTCCCCAGTATGGAAGCATGCTGTAAAAAAGAAAAATGAAAAGAAAATGTAATCCAAATCAGAACAAGTTGAAGAATCTCAAAATAAAAGAAATATTTAACAATATTTTTTTCTATTATTTGCATAGCTGTGTCATTTATGTAGAGTATTTTATTTCTACAACTGAGTTTCCTATACAGACATAAGGGAAACTTTGGTGTGTGACACACTAGTCTAAAGTATTCATTTCTTGTACACAGTAGTCATAATAACAACATTCATTATCTGGCTAGGAAAGGAAGAACATCTTAACTGAACAGATTCAAAATGAGAAATGGAATCCATAATATGACATTTCAGATTATTAAACTGAATATAAAAGATCAGCGCATTCAACACTATATATATATATTAATGTTTCATATTGAACATTCCTTATCTGAAATGCTTGGGATTTTGAGATACCTGTGTTTGCATTATGTATCAAATGAGATATCATGGAGATGGAACCCAAGTCTGAACATGAGATTCATTTATATTTCATAAATATGTGATACACATAGGATGAAGGTAATTTCATACTCTTTTAATAATTTTCTGCTTGAAATAAAATTTTGTGTACATTGAATTTTAGAAACAAAAAGTATTCTATCTCAGCCATCTTTGTGGACATTTTCAGATTTTGGAGTTTTTGGGGTTTCCAGAAAAGGCATGTTTTAACTGTATAACGATGTAATAATACAATATGGTACCTTTTGTTTTTATAACTGTGGATTATTGCTGTTTTACTCATATCTTCTCGCCCAGTGTAGACTGTGTAAAGTCCATCAAGTGTTTCATTGAACTAGAGGGGGAAGAGAGAATTAATTTTCTACGCATTCAGTATTCAAAGTGAAAAATCCATTTGTTTGTTGCAAAATTGTTATCACTAACTGGAAAAGTTATTTTTTTTTGTTTGACTAATATATATTTGGTTATTCGTCAAAGATTGCAAAAGTATATTTGATTCATCCGGTAATTCCATGAGAATTAGCAATTGGATATATTCCATTGTATTTGAAAAGTGGTTGCTTTTTTTTAAAAAAAAAGTAGCAAAGAAACCTTTCCTTTTTCAATTTTTAAAGGTTCAACACTACTTTGAAACTAAAATTTGTGGCCAGTCTGAAGTAGAAATAAATACTCGACATATTTTGCACCTTGGCCCAGATGACCTCGACATATTTTGCACCTTGGCCCAGATTCGTAAATTCAATTCATGTTTTTTAATATCTATCTTGTATGCTGACTTTTTATGACTGTTTTTATCAATATTGTTGTTTATCGTTGATTGTTTGTTTTATTGCATTGTTCGCTTTTATATTGTTACGTCCGGGCTTGGCCCCATGTAAGCCACCCCGAATCCCTCTGGGGAGATGGGGAAGGGTATAAGAATAAAGTTATTATTATTATTATTATTATTATTATTATTATTATTATTATTATTATTATTATTATTATTGGTGTTGCTGCAGTAGCCATCATCAGAGAATTTCTGGCCATCATTGGGTGTATTTACTGGCATCAACAATGACCCAATAACCACAAACAAGAAGGGTAATCTAATTTCTTTCTCTTTGAACACCTGGATGGCATTGCTAATGTCAGCAAAGGCACCCAGTGATGGCCAGTAACTTCCAGAGCCTTTTGCTTGCTGCCACAGTGGCTGCGACAACATAGCTCTGACCCACTCCCTTTTCCCTGCACCACTGAGCACAAGGAAAGAAGATTCCAGTGCTTACCCTTTATTTATTTATTTGTTTATTTATATCCCACTTTTCTCCCATGGGTAGGACTCATGTGGACAGTGGACCAACTCAAACTGGACCCAAGGTAAAGTGCAGCTGCAGAGCACTCCCTGATTTTGCTCAACGCAAGATTAAACCAGTTTAATGTGTTTATCCCACATTAAGGGTTGGAAGGGTTTAGACACCATTAAGAACCTCATCACATGGAGGTCCTTGATGCGGGGAATCTGTAGCACAGCAGGGCAAATCATGGGGCAGAGGGGCGAATCCGTCGCCCAACTCTCTGCATCACCCGCTTGCCTATAACACGCTGGAAAGTGTACATTTCCGGCTTGCTCCCATGCTGTTCCCAGCATTTTCAGACTGAAAATGTGTATTTTCCCATGTTCAGAGTTCCCCGTCCTAGAACAGTTCACTGACACATCCAGCACAGAGACAGAAGTAGCTGTGCATCAAATGATAGGATCCGGCCAGCTCCATGCTGGCTGCATCAGCAAACTGTTCTAGGACAGGGAAATTTGTCAATGTGATGAGATCCTTAGTCATCCCAGAGTGACTTCCGTTCCATCTTTAGGTAAAGCACTGGGATAGACAAGTGCATCCACACTAGAATTGATGCAGTTGAAAATACTTTATTTGCCATGGCGCAATGATATTGAATCATAGAAACTATAGTTTCATGAGGTCTTTACCTTCTCTGTCAAATAGACCTGGTGTCTCACCAAACAACATTTCTGAAATTTCCATAGCAATGTGCTGTGGCATTTAAAGTTTGTTACAATCTTCATTAATTCTACAATGTAGATGCACTCTTAGGGACACATTTATTGAAATGGAAGTCAAGGAAATTTTTTCATGACCCTGAAGTGCATAATCACAAGAATTTCTAAAATTAACCTCTGGACTTTTAGCATGCATAGTTTAGTACTGTTTTAAATTCCTGACATTCATTTGCATTCCACACACACCTCCCATTGATATGTGAAAATTAACTTTGCTCTCCTTTCTGCTTTTTAAGGGGTGAACGCCCACTGACAAAGTTGATACTTTTAGAGTAAGACTGAAGTTGCTCCTTTCTGGCCTTCAGTTGTACCAGCCATGTACTAACTGTTGGTGAATTCTACATTTTAGAGATTCTAGACTTATCTACTTTTGCTAATTCTAGACTTGTCTACTTTTTGAAGTCCAAAGGATGTGCTGATAGTAGCATCATTGCTACCTTATTGTTTTTTTAACAGGACACCAGCATAAACAACTCCTCTCCCTTTGGAGGCATACTTACTGGGTAAAATACTCCAACCTTCTTCACAACCCCCGGTATTGGAATTTTCTTTAAGAAAGGATCTTCATAGCCCCAGAGTATTTCTTTCACACTTCTGGTTTGAAGGAATTCTGATTTTGAAGATTTTATGAAGACATTCAACAAAGCTTGCATGAATCCAGTTTGATATAAAGCCGGTGCTGCCTGTGGTGAAAACAATTTATTTGTTTGTTTTAAGCTTTTGTTCACTGTCACTCAGGAAACACACCAGCACTCTCAAGTCAATGTTACATATTGCCATGATATAATCACTTCTAATTAAGTTATATATAAAAAACCCTTCCATGTGAAATAAATAAATAGTTTATAATTAAAATTACTTTTGCACGCCCTGTTGTGGTTGCTTCAGCCCAACTCAGTAAACATGCAAGGCAGACCCAGGTTACGTTTTAGTAAAGTCATAAATCTCAATAGGACTTTTGCTATTTATGAAAAAATATACTTCTATTGCTGTGATTGTTTTTTTTTGTTTGTTTGTTTGCTTGTTTGCCAAACAAAACATAATTTTGTACAAATGGCAATCAAATCTGGGATGCTTTCAATTTGTTTTGTGGTCCCATCCTGTGTGTTTTGGACTTTAAACAATGAGAGAGAACAGAAGGTCAATATCCCATTCAGTGATACTAAGATTGTTGTAAGGTTAACCTTTTTATTACTTACTTACCACAACGGCAAGATTGACCATAGTGAATGTGTCATTTTCTGGCCCAACAGACATATCAGGCTCAAACTGAGCAATATTTGGCTGGAAGTAAGACACTGTGGAATCCGGATGGTGAGTGATGTTTTCTTTGGCTAAATATCGTATCCTTAGAAAAGGAAGACATTCTACATCAGTGATAAATATTAAATGGGAAGCATGATAAATAGCACTGGCCTGCCTTTCCACAGCTGAGCTAATATTCTTTGTGAGAATCTGGGCAATCTCATCACCTCTAGGGATGAAAATCAGAACCATTTAAGAAGGCAGGAATAGATAATTTCAAAAAAGAATTCAAGGAGTGTTGTGCATTTTTAATGCTTGTCACATTTTGCAAGCTTTATGCCAAAATATATGCTTTTTTGCACAAAAACCAAGCACAAATGGATTTTTTCCACAACTCCTCCCACATTTTGAAAAATGTCCTATAAGTGGACAATTTTTATTTGATAGAGTATCCTGATGCCTCAAGACAACTTTTCAAATGGGGATGAGAAAATTGCTGTGCACCCATAATCTTCAATCACTCACAATACACTACCCTCATACATGTTCCTGGATTGTGAATGTATAGATGTGTGTGCGTATATGTATATATTACTAGATTTTACACACAATTTCATGCATCCAGTAATGAGAGTATTAATAAACAGCTTGTCTATATTACTATTAAAAGTATCTGTATAATTTTTACATACACAGACATTTGTCCAACCACATCTCTCTCTATAGACCATCTTGTACACTTTGATCAGTGGAGGAGGCTCTGCTCTCAATCCCACCCCGTCACAAGCATGATTGGCAGGAATGAGAGGTGGGGCCTTCTCCGTGATTACTCCCTGACTCTGGAACTCCCTTCCTAAAGAAATAAAATGTCCTCCACCCTTTTCTCCTTCAAAAAAAATTCTGAAAACACACCTATGTACCTTAGTGTATGGAGAGGAGGAGGCCTAGCACAACCTGCACTTTATGGCTGCTATGGTCTATTTTGAATTACAACTAATGGTCATTTTAACTGCTCAGGGTACACACTTTGAGCAACCATGTCTTATTGGTATAACTATGTTTTCTTTAAAATTTATTTATTGTTATTTTAATCTGAAATTTCTTATTGTAATAAGTCTGTTAATAATAATTTCTCATCTTTTGATATTATGTGATCTAATTATGCCATTGAATGTTTACCTTTTTATATCTATGTAAACCACTCTTAGTCCCCCTGGGAAGAGAGGGTGGTCTAGAAATAAAGTATTATTATTATTATCTCTGTACTATAATCACATTCATTGAAAGCAGCAGGCAAAGACTTACTAAACTAAAATCTGTATTGGTTTCCATGTAGTATTTCTGATAATACTCTGTGTGCCCTATTTATTTATTTATTTATTTACAGCATTTATATTCCGCCCTTCTCACCCCGAAGGGGACTCAGGGCGGATCACATTACACATATAGGCAAACATTCAATGCCTTTTAACATAGAACAAAGACAGACAAACATAGGCTCCGAGTGGGCCTCAAACTCATGACCTCCTGGTCAGAGTGATTCATTGCAGCTGGTTGCAGTTGGCTTGCTCTCCCACCTGTGCCACAGCCTGGGCCCTATCCAGCCCAAGTAAGGAGTTTTGATTGAGTTTCCATTGGTTTTATGTGGGAATGAGCCAATTTCATCTCAGACCTCCAAGAGATGACCTTCCCTCCCATGCCCACACCAATGCATCTCTATTTCTGCAGAGTCCCCAAAATCATTACTGGAAGTGGCTTCTTATCACTTATAACAGATATTTGGGAGTTGTGGGGGTATAACTGCTATTATTATTATTATTATTATTATTATTAGGAGGTATTTTGCAGAGTTTTTCTTCAAAATCATGTTGATAAAAATTAGGAGATTTGGAAGAACCAGAATAAGGACTCAAGTGCTACAAAAAATAGGGTCTAAAAGTTGCAGGACACACATTCCTGTTGTGCATTTTTAATTCCCACGGTCTACTGAAATAATTGAGAAGTGTAGCATTTAACAGAAGCTGAACAATTCAGGCCCAAGCCAGAGAGTATTAGATATATACTGTAAGAAGCATTCTAAGTATCAAATAAACTAGCACTATATTAACGATCATAGCATGCTATCTCGGCTTCATGCTATGACATGCTGGTTTAAGATATCAAAATTTATTCTACTTATTAAGTAACCTACACCGGGAAACCAGTGCTGCATGCATTTTGAAGACCAGGGAGAGATCTCAAAAATGGCCCTATAACCAGATTAGAATCAGGATTCTTACATCAGCATTGGGAGATTGGCTGGGGGGGGGGGGCAGTACAATCAATAAGTGGAAATGCTTGTGGCCACCAAGCAACTCACCCTCAAATTAAAAAAAAAAACAAATAAAAAATTAATTGTACAAGATTTTGCCTACCTGTAGGTGTATGGGCCTTTCTGTTTAACTATTGGTTGTGACCCATTCTTCATTACATCTTCTGGGTTCTGAACATCAAAGATCCAGAACTGCCTAAACACTGGACTCCCAGGCACGACCCAATTCTCAAAAGCAATAGTGCCATTTTCAATTATAGTTTCCTGTAAAAGGGGAAGGGAATGTGTTCTGTATTTTCTGTAAATCATCAGAATCAAAGTCAACAGCATGGTAGTTTATACTTACACAGTACATAAGCTTTAGGAAAACGTTAACCTTTTAAGAAACCACTTAAGAAGAAAATGGATAACTTCCCCCATCACGTCAGATTTGTGTTTTATTTTTAGAAAGTCATTTTCAATTCCTCATCATGACATGTATAAATTGTCTTCTTAGGAATGAGTCAAAGGTTCTTCTGAATGTTCTCCCACATATGCAGTTGGGACAATAATTTGCACTACTTTCTAACTTTAACTCATCAGCTTGAATTCAGACTCTTGGGATTTCCTATATAGCCATTAAACAATTCTGAAGAAATGTCCTTGAACTGAGGTTTAAGAAACCAGATACCATGTTTCCCTGAAAATAAGACAGTGTCTTATATTAATTTTTGCTCCCAAAGTTGCACTAGCTCTTATTTTCAGTGGATGTCTTATTTTTCCATGAAGAAGAATTCACATTTATTGTTGAACAAAAAAATAAACATTATATACTGTACAGTAGTAGTCATCACAAACCAGCATAACCAGACAAACTGAATCCTATCAAGAATTTCTTGTTACTACCATTATTTCCATGTACAACAATCGATGGTACGTACATTTACCAATCCTGCATGCTCTGGTGTTCTGTTTGGCGGGCATGCTTCCAAACAAAAACTTTGCTAGGTCTTATTTTCAGGGGAGGTCTTATATTTAGCAATTCAGCAAAACCTCTACTAGGTCTTATTTTCAGGGGATATCTTTTTTCGGGGAAACAGGGTAGCAGTAAGGTTAAAAAAAAATCTTGAAAAATCTGGGCTCTCATTTTCTCAGTGTTGGTTTTCACATTAATTGCCCACGTAGTTCGGGCCACAGATCTTGCAAATCAACTTGAGCTTGCTATTTGTAAACTGGAGATGTTATTTACTCTTAAGAAGCAGTAGAAAGTAGCAAATAAATGCGGACTCCTGCTCTAATAGAAGGACTGACAACTGGAATATGTATATGTGGGTGTGCTTTAAGTGTCAACTACTGAAAATGAAGAAGTTTCTCTTTCTTTTCAAAGCTTTTCAGATCAGTTTCAGGAGACACGGGAGCCCCGGTGGCAAAGTGCATTAAAGCACTGAGCTGTAGACCGAAAGGTCCCAGGTTCAAACCCTGAGAGCGGCGTGAACAGCCGCTGTTAGCTCCAGCTCCTGCCAACCTAGCAGTTCGAAAACATGCCAATGTGAGTAGATCAATAGGTACCGCTCTGGCGGGAAGGTAACGGCGCTCCATGCAGTCATGCCGGCCACATGACCTTGGAGGGGTCTACGGACAACGCCAGCTCTTCGGCTTAGAAATGGAGATGAGCACCAACCCCCAGAGTCGGTCACGACTGGACTTAACATCAGGGGAAACCTTTACCTTTTTACTTCAGGAGACACATTATAATGCTACTCTTTAAGAATTACTTTTCAATAAATTTCAAGATCTCAGAGATTTATTTTTTTAAAAAACTCAATAAATCTGTGCTGAAATGCTGCATAAAAAAAGTTACAGATAATCATTTTGGTGTCACTGCCTCTGATGGTGTCCCCTGATGCCATTCGCACCCACCTCCCACACCATGTCTCCTAATGGTTGGTGCGACATAGGATGTATACGTGATATCTGCATGAGAAAAAGCAGCAATCTGGCAGCAACAAACTTCTTTCTCCTCTGACTCTTGTGGCTGAGCAGTCAAAACACTGTGTTCTTTTAGCTTTGTAAAAACCCTGAGAAGCCAGGGATATGAGCCAGAGGCAGGGAGAGAAGAACAGAAAAGAAGCTTCTGTGAGTCCCTAAATATGGCAATTACTGTCAGAAGTAGGAGAAAGTTTATTTTGATTGTCGCAAGGCCTTCCCCAGAGAACTAAACAGATTTGAGCTTGTGGGAGGAAGACTGCAGGCATTGTTATTACACAACTGCCAACTTTACTCCCTTTCTATTACCCCTCTAGTTCTAAAAGACTAATTCCCTGAACAAGAAGCCAGACTATTTCATACACCCCTGAGTAATCTGGCTACTTATGAAGGGAGTTTCATATTCAAATTTCAGAAACAGGTCTGAAAGCCTTTTTAAAAAAAAGTAAAAATGAAACACTCCAAAAGCAGTCTGAGTAAGCAATTCAAAGGGGCAGAGCAAGATGTGTACACGTTGTTACATGCCCATCAGGTTTTATCTGAGACATGCATCAAAACAAGTGATGAAGTGTTTTCTTTTCTATGTTCTAAGGCAGATTAGAAATCTAAGCCTGCATCAGGCCATAGAAATATATAGTTGGGGCAAAGGTTTACTGCTTCAAGCTGTAGGCATGGGTGGGTTCAGGAGATTAAATGTTCCTTTTTGCAAGTAAAGATAAGATGCCACATATAAGAAGATAAAGCATTCACTAGATGAGCTTTCTCTGTGTGTCGCTGCCCACATTTGGCAATTTGATTTCATAAATAAAAGAGTGCCCAGTTACCAAGAAAAACAAATCTGGTCCCATCATTAGACAGGAGGAAGTGGCTGCATTAGGCAACAGATGCTAAGGGAAGGGTAGTAACTCTTTAAGTTACTCCTGAGCTCATAGTTCTTCCTTACTATTGGAGGACATAGCAAATACTCCACTCTCAAAATTAGCTGCATATGTTTGTGGAATTTGCATTATTGCAGGCAGCTAACCACTTTGGGCTGGCTCTGGAATGAGAATGTGAAGTGCAAAATGTCAACTATTGTGCCTCCATTGAGTGCGAAACCAGCAGGAATGTTCCAAGATATTTTGCTGCCTAAGAAAAAATGACAAATGGCATTCCCCCTCTCCCAAGTAAAAATATATGATTTCCAAAGTCAGCCCTAATGTTTGGGTACCCAAAACAGAAAGCCATACAACCTTCCGAATGTAAAGATTATGCATGCACTCTGAGCTACAGCTCTTGACTAAACTGCCACTTCTATGCACTTCTACCACCATCAGAAGAACAATTTCTCTAAAAATTCTTTATCATCTACTGGAGGACCTATGTGAATTTTCTTAAATTTTGGCCTTTGGGCTTACATCATGCTACAAATATATGGGATGCAATCTGTCACAGCCTCCGAATGCTTCCCTCCTCTTAAGATAAAGGAGAAATCATTTTCTAAAATGTTTCCTAAACATAAGTGACTGTAATACAAGTTACCATTCTTCAATAAATCTATATAGCAGCCAGCCTAATAACAAGTCAGATGAATAGCCCATACTATGCTGTATTGACTATTTCAGTTGGCAGTGATTTTAAGTTGAAGAGTCCAGATGGGCATCCTTCCCAGCATCAGCTGAACATACCAAGGATTTCTGCACCAGGTCTATATGTGCTCTAGTACCACTACTCTAAAGAGCTAATCCAAATCAACAATGTATTCATGAATCTTACATAGTTCTATATCATGAAAGATAATATACAAGTTTAATGACAACAATAACCTAAGTCCCACTTCAATGATATGACCTGGCAGCTATCCTGAATGCTAAGCTGGGTCTTACAAATCAGGATCTACGGAAAAAGGTGAAGGTGGTTTGGGAAAACATCTGGACACTTTCCTAAACCCCTTTGTCCCTTTCCAGAGATGCCGTCTCTGAAGACCTTAAACCAAACATTCAGGAAGCTGCCAGCTACAGAGCTGATAGCAGCATAGGAGCTGTTCTTGGTGCCACTAGTGGCATCTTCCTCCTCTCTGGCGAGAATGCTTAAATGGAAGGTGGCTGGTTAGCAAGTTGGAAGAGACAGGGAACCTTCTGCGTCTACACCTCTATCTCTCTTTTAGTCCTTTTTCAGCAGAATGGTGCTTCTCACACACTTCAAGCAACATGAGAATTTGGTTGTTTCTGCAAAGTCAGGAGACGATGAACCCAAGAAACAAACAGCTGCTAGTTTCCAAGAAAGCTAAGAAGGATTTTCAGTTTACGGAGTCAGGTAGGATACTTTGAAAAATATGTTATCCAAAGAAACAAAAGCAGCATTAAAAACTCTTTTCAAGGAAAACCAAATAATTGATCACTAATGTGTTGGTGTCATTGTACTGCAGTTCCTGGGTCATAACTGGGCTAAGTTATGAGATGCAGCTCATTCTATATAATACTATTTTTTGAAAAAAAAATCTAGATACAGTAAATTTAAAGGATGCATGAGTCAACCCAAGTGCCTGCATAAGAGTAAGTCATCAGCTACCAAACAGCTTGATGTGGTGACTCTTTGTTTGGTTCCGACTTGCAGAGGTTAACATGGTAGAACATGCAGTCAGACGGGAATATATTATTTGGCATTTATTGGCAAGCTTACATAGCACCATTCTCTGGAGCACAGAGATTGCAAATTTTGAGCAGATCGTGCCCTTTTGGACAGTAGAAATTATAACAGTGAAGAAGCAGCTGAAAAAGGGGATACACATAAATAGAGAGGATTACAGGCTTTGCCACAATTGGGTAGTTAAAGCAATCCTATTGCTTTACTCACATCCACCTCATCACAGGAGTTGAATTTAGTATCATAGTATCCTAGCACACTCCCATAGTAACCTATGGATGTGAGAGCTGGACCGTAAGGAAGACTGAGCGAAGGAAGATAGATGCTTTTGAACTTTGGTGCTGGAGGAAAATCCTGAGAGTGCCTTGGACCGCAAGAAGATCCAACCAGTCCATCCTACAGGAAATAATGCCCGGCTGCTCACTGGAGGGAAGGATATTAAAGGCAAAGATGAAGTATTTTGGCCACATCACGACAAGAAAGGAAAGCTTGGAAAAGATTATGATGCTGGGGAAAATGGAAGGGAAAAGAAAGAGAGACTGACCAAGGGCAAGATGGATGGATGGTATCCTTGAAGTGATTGGCTTGACCTTGAAGGAACTGGGGGCAGCGACAGGGACAGGAAGCTCTGGCGTGGACAGATCTATAAAGTCACGAAGAGTCAGAAACGACTGAGTGAATGAACAACAACAAAGTACACTGCAAGGTTGCTTCCTCCTCGGAGCCCCACACCATTGATCACAAGATGTATGGTGACTTCCAGCGGGGCTCCATGGAGGAAGCATTCTGGCAGCATGGTAGGATGCTTCCCTCAGAACACAGGAGGCTTTCCATGATCCATAGACAACCATAGGGGCAATGCGGGATGGGTGTGTGTGTGTGGAGAGGCCATGCAGCGATGCTTCCTCGTGGGAAAGCATCAGTTGTGTGCAAGGCAGGGCACGGGGATCACCCCACTACCCCACCGATTCGCCATGGAGGATGGTGAGCTGCCCCACAGAACCTCATCCATGTGATGAGGTCCTATATACTGCCTCATCCCTCAAACACTATAGATTGGTCATAATAGCTGTCAAGACATACAGTATTTAGCACAAGAGTCTAATTCTATTTTTTTCTGAATTAAAACACTGGACTTTAGAACATAAAGATCCCATAGCTTGGGCATTTTTCTCTCTGAAGATATTAGACATTGTAACAATGTACAAAGGGGAGAAGGCTAAAAGGCTAATAAAGGAGGAAAACACTTACAGCCATCTCATCACTGTAGAATAGCACCATGTATGCCCTCCAAAAGTAATGTATCAGAACTAGAGGAAACAGCATGAACAAGTAATAGCCTGTTTTTATTTTTAAATATTGGTGCATGTCAAAAATGTAGCTGATACTGGGCAATGAGTTTGTCCAAATGGGAACAAAAATTGCCTTGTTTGGATTGCCAGCAGAAATTTTGCTCATATGTAATCAACTCTTTAAAGTGTGGCAAAACCCTTTCTCTTTCAGATACTGTTAATGCATAGACTCAGCGAACACAAGGGGAGGGAGCTGGAATAGAGAAAGAAAGATCAATAACAGATCATTAAACTGAGTCTTATAGGTAGGAAGATGACCAAGACAGCTTTATTTCATAGACAGACAATTGATCATTTAATAGATTAGCAGTTTTCCAGCTGTCTTACTCCCAATGTCATTTTCTATTCCACTATTTAAGGCAAAAAGTCAATTACATTTTAAATTAGAACTCAAACATTTTATTGGTGCATAAGGCTGACTCCTTGTAGTCCTGTAAATATAGCTTGAGAGGAGCTCAAGGGTAATCTCATCCAACCCTTACACTGTAGAAATATGCCACTAAAGGATTCATTGACAGATTACCAACTTCTATTTTAAAACCTCTAGTGGAGGACAATCCACCACTTTCCAAGGAATGCCATTCCACTGCTTAACAATTCTTACAATCTGTCCTTCCTAACATTTTGTTAGAATAATTTTTCTTATCATTTGAATCCAGGTTGAAAATATTCACTTATTTTTTAAATTTTGAACTTGATTGATCATACCCATTTGTCTTCATTATTATCACCATCATTTAGTAACCAAAGGAATTTGTTGTAGGTAGTTCTAGATAATTCCTCCCTCTCATCTGTTATGACCCCTATAATCTTAAGAATGATGGTATAACACATTTTGATGCATCTAGCTGGCAAGTATAGACTTTGCACAATATGAGTGGATAGAACTACCAATGAGATTAATCCAAGACTGAGGACAAGCAGCAGCAAACACAAGCAAAACACAAGATTTAAGAAATGAACCATCTGCATAAAATATATACCAGGAAAGATATAAAGTTAGTTGTGGTCTAGAAGAAGTGGGTTCAGCATGGACCTACAAGGATGGCTTGGGGAAATGAACACAGGTAGCAATATTTGCCTCTATGTAGAGACAACTGCATTGAACCAAGTCTTAGCATAAGACACTGCTGGAAATTTAATTGTGGGGAAGAGTAGAGAGGATCACCCATAATTCCCCTCTCGAAGATTCTGCCTGTGATTGCATTTTCTGAGATCTGATAAGGTTATTGGTAAGTAACAGTGTCTTGTTACACTACAGTCTAGTGTGGACAACAATTGAGCCTGACAAATGCTCAAGGTGGGGTAGTATGAACTACCAGCATTTTAAAATAGTTAACCACATTAGTTCATGGTGATGACACAATACATGTCCTAGTTTGAAAACAGTTTGCAAATGTAATATTTATCTTGGCCAAGGACAAAGTCAGGTCATTTTTCTAGAAGCAGATAAGAACACAGGGAGGAAACTATTAGAAAAAGCTGCTTTCTTCTTAAGACACATCATGCCTATCAGAATGGAAAATGTAAAGCTGATCTGAACATTACTTCTTTTATTTTCAAGTGGTCTGCTCTGAAGAAGGGTTAGCATAGTAATTGAGTAACATAATATCTGCTAAATCATCCCCTGCTGATAGGTCAATTTAGGCAACATATTGTCAGAGGGTGACTGGAAAAGCTGAATCTGACAAAGATTTCACAAACCCATTTCCCACATGTCCCATTTTGAAATATTTAGAAATTCCACTGCATTTCTATGAATTGTGAGCACTACAGATGAAGGATTTCTCACTCTGAAATTTCTTTTGTACTTTGTAGCCAAGGGGAATTGTATTGTCCTCTAGATGTTTTTGGACTGCAACTTCTATCTGTGGTAACAATCACAGGCAATGATAAAGAAGGCTTGAAGTTGAATTCAACAATATTTGGAGGGGAACACAATTCCAGTCCCTTTTCTATACACTCCTCCACCCTAGGAATCAGTCTCCCACAAGGATGGTAAAAACATCAAAACATCCGGGCGTCTCCTGGGCAACGTCCTTGCAGACAGCCAATTCTCTCACACCAGAAGCAACTCAGGTTGCTCTTGACACACACACACAAAATGTGCATAAAATGATTTAACTAGGGACACATTCCACACAAAATTCAAAGTGATTGATTTGCACAGGCAGCAGCATTTTCTGCACAGGAAATAACCATGTGCAATTTTTGCACAAAAGAAACTGAATTGTACATAGACTTCAAAAACTATCTGATTTTTAAAGGCTTTCTCACGGTAAGAAGTAAATTGCCAAAATTACTCATTACCTCCGTCTACAAGAAAACTAGTGCAGAATTGCATCCCTACTGCTAGCAACACACGAATATGCATTTAAGAACAAACTCTGTATAGGCAAGTGGACACATGGAGTTCTGCCTTTGTGACTGTGACTCATGCTTTTCCCAGGATTTATGCTTGTTCGCAGAGTCTATCTACAGATCTTTTTAGTGCATTGCAGTTCATTTGACTAAAGAACAGAGGTTTTCACTTAATCCTCTTAGAGATCTTTATTTCCCATATCTTGTGGATTTTTATATATATATAAAAAATTACCCTTTGGCTTACTGTGGCTCCTTTAAAGTCTTCTGATCATGATAACTGCCTCTGCCATAACCAGAATCTAAAATTTTACAAGGGACTGGATTCCCATATCCAGATACAGAACACTGGTAATTGACAAAATATCTAAATGTGTTGAAAGAGACATGTGTGCCTTTCTGACATTTCAATTGCAAGTGCTGAGCATACAAAGATTCATGTTTTACTAGCATCATTCCCATGGTGCCCAGAGACCAAATTATCCTAATCATTTGCAATCACTTGGATTGCAGATATTTTTTTTGTGGGAGTGTGCACAAATGAGAAAAAATATGCTGAAACCAGGTTGCTGTGAGTTTCCCATGCCATTTTCTAGAAGCATTCTCTTCTGACGCTGAAACAATTTTTAGAAGTGAAAACAGCAGAGCTACCTAAAAGGTGTGAACAGGATGGAAAGAAGTAGAGAGTTGCTGGCTGCTGAAGACTGCTGAAGAGGTGACCACCATGGAAAGGAAAAAAAGAGCAGACTCAGCCAAAAAGGAATATACAGAGACCTAAGGAAGAGAAGAAAAAGCTGGCTAATAAATGTCAGAGAAAAGCAACAAGCTAGACAATTTTCCTCTTGTGGGCTACACATAGTATTTTTGCAGGGAGTTATACCAAGTTCACTTTGTTTTCTCTGCCTTCTGAAAGTTTCACCAGATAGTTGCCTTGGAGGAGGAAAGGCCTTGAAGGAAAAAATAATATTAATCCTCTCCCTTCCTGGCCCTTCTTTTCTACCAATGCTTTGTAGGCTTCACTGAAGAAGTAAAAGAAGTCACTACAGGTGTAAGTGGCATGTAAGGTTTCAAGTTATAGTTTTTGGCTTGAAAGATTCAAAGGTTAAGTCACCTTGGGGCAACGTGGCACCAAACAATAAGAAAACTAACTAGCCATAGTTATGGAAGGCTAGTGTGTAGTCCAGTATTAGCTTTCAAGATGTAAACTTCCAAGATCACCACCACCACCAAAACCACCACCATCACCACCGCCACCAAAACCACCACCATCACCATCATCGTATGGCAGTGTGAGAAGTGATTAAGTCCAGCAGATATTTCCTCTACGTAATAATAATAATTTTATTTACAACCTGCCCTATCTTCCCGAAGGGGCTCAGGGAGGTTTCCAACAAAGGATGGCAAACATTCAATGCCATAAAACAATACAAAATGAACAAATAGCTCCATGAATAAAACATCTATAACAAATTATAACAACTACTCACAAAGTTTAAACAATTAAATAAAACATATGAATCTATTAAGCATACGAAGTAATTAAAGTAATCAGCTTAAAAACTATTCTAATCCCCCTCTATGGTCAGGGATGTATGCAAAAGATTACTCACATGGACATATATAGTATTTTAGTTCTGACTACAGATATGAATGTGCAGATGCAATTAATAAGTGTTTAGGCTATTTTCAAGCAACTGTTTTTCTAGGAACCCATTCAATTGAAGATTGACTTACGCTTCCCACAGCTTTCTGGGTGGTACGTTCCCTAACAAATTGAATGTGAAGGTCAACTATTTAATTTGTATTTAGAGCACCTAGTTCAATTGATATTATCATTGGAGCAAATACAAAATATTGTGCCCTGGTTATTAGTGACTGAACAAAGTTCTGTATTACTCAGTGTTGAATCTTAGCCAAGGTATTAAAAATCAGACTAATATGAAGTATATAACAATGTATTGCTTAGTGTGGTATAGGGTTTGCGTTTTTAAAAGCTCTCTATCAAGTTTCATTGTGTGTAAACAATTTTTTCAGTCACTTTTTAAATATCATCTTCACAATCTATAAGGAAGCTGCAAATATACCTGCACTCAGATATGACATTCAAAATGGACATCTTCAATCACAAGCTAATGACTTAAAAAAACTCGTAAACCAAAAGGGTCCTGGTTCATATATGCTATTATTCTATCAGCAGCTTCCGCTGATGTTTCATGTATGGAGTAATGAAAACATATTGAACCACAGGGAGAGGCAGGTAATAAATTCATTATTATATTATGATTATCACATGGTATATCAATATTTCTGATTGTTATCAATATTGTCAATATCCTTTTGATGTTTATGATCTGTCATCTCTTGTTGTTGATTTCCATTTCCCTGAGTCAACATTACAACTCTTCAAGTACATCTACAGAAGTATAGATGCCAATAAGTTTTGCAGTGCTCATTGGAAAGAGTGAACCGAAAGCAACAGATTATTGGACCGATGCAAAAAAGCAAGGCAAAAGCTTCACTATGGGGATTATTATTTAAAGTTAGTTGTTTTCATTATTCCTTCACATAACAATGTTAGGATTTTAGTAGAGAAGAAATGCATAATATTAAAATCCCAATTCCATTTCATGTGATCTAGTTAGTTTCCTGCATAGCATAGCGATCTGAATGTTGGACTAAAACACTGGAAATCCAAGGTTCAAATCCTCACTCAACCATGGAAATTCACATGGTAAATTGGGCAAGTCACACTCTCTCAGATACAATCACTCTCTGAACAAATCATGACAAGAAAACCTCAAGAAAACCACAAGTCAGAAACAGGGCCGGCCGGACATATTTTTTTATATAAAGCGGGGAGGGGAAATTGCACCCCCCCGCCTCCTGTGCCCCGCCGGCGGGCCCCGCCTCCCGCGCCCTGGCCCCGCCTCTCACGCAGCGTGAGAGGCGGGGCCAGGGTGAGCTGCGTGGGAGGCGGGGCCAGGGCGTGGGGGGCGGGGCCAGGGTTGGCCCCGCCTCCCGCGCAGCTCAGCTTGCCAGTCTGGCCTTTTCCAGGGGGCCAGACTGCAGCAAAGGTCCTTGCAGGCCACGATCGCGGCCTGCAAGGACCTTTGCTGCAGTCTGGCCCCCTGGAAAAGGCCAGACTGGCAAGCTGAGCTGCGCGGGAGGCGGGGCCAACCCTGGCCCGCCCCCCATGCAGCTCATCCTGGCCCCGCCTCTCACGCAGCGTGAGAGGCGGGGCCAGGGCGCTCAGGCCGGGAGGTGAGGCTCCGCCCAGACGGGGCCTTGCCTCCCAGCGTGCTCTGGCCTTTTCCAGGGGGCCAGACTGCAGCAAAGGTCATTGCAGGCGCGATTGCGGCCTGCAAGGGCCTTTGCTGCAGTCTGGCCCCCTGGAAAAGGCCAGGCCGGCGAGGCTGAGCTGCGAGGAAGGCGGGGCCAACCCTGGCCGCGCCTCCCTCGCAGCTCATCCTGGCCCCGCCTCTCACGCAACGTGAGAGGCGGGGCCAGGGCGCTCAGGCCGGGAGGTGAGGCTCCGCCCAGACGGGGCCTTGCCTCCCTTCCAGCGCGCTCTGGCCTTTTCCAGGGGGCCAGACTGCAGCAAAGGTCCTTGCAGGCCGCGATCGCGGCCTGCAAGGACCTTTGCTGCCGTCTGGCCCCGTGGAAAAGGCCAGGCCGGCGAGGCTGAGCTGCGCGGGAGCCTCCCGTGCAGCTCACCCTGACCCCGCCTCTCACGCAGCGTGGCCTCCGTGTTGGGCCAGCCCTGGTCAGAAATAACCTGAAGGCACACAACAGCAACAAGTTAGGGTTTTCCCGTTGTCAGATGTATGAACAAAGAAATCATTTTTGTCACTCCACTTTGTCTCTAACCAATTTTGTCTGCTTCTGTTGCTGCTACTACATCCTGTTTTATTCCTTTTCCTAGTTGGGTTAGAAAGATAATCTTTAAGGAAAGGAAGTGAGGTGCAGAAAAACAGATGAAACAAGCTGAAAGGTAATGGATGGAAAGCAGAAGGAACAGAAGATGCACAAGGTACAAGTGGAAGCCATCAAAGCATGAGGAGATGGGAAAGGAAAATAAAAGCAAGAAGGGAGAGTGAAACATGCAAGTGTTGGAGTGCAAGAAGCTGGGAAGGAAAGTATCATATATACTTGTGTACAAGTTGACCTCATGTATAAGTTGAGGGCAGATTTGGGGGCTCAAATGGTGGATTTTGAGCTGATCTATTGATAAGAGAGGGGAAAGTGTCAGCATCACCTCAGGAAGTCAGCATCCTGGTCACTGCTACCATTTCTCAGCAAGGCATTTGAAAATGTTAGATACTCCATCATGGTAGACACTGTCACTGCTTGTATTAGGCCCTCCCATGATAAACTAAACTTTTGTCTTTTGTATTGTTAAAGGCTTTCATGGCCAGAATCACTGGGTTGCTGTGAGTCTTTCGGGCTGTACGGACATGTTCCAGAAGTGTTCTCTCCTGATGTTTCGCCCACATCTGTGGCAAGCATCCTCAGAGGTTATGAGATACCTCACAACCCACATCCTGCCCAATACCATCCATCTAAGACTTCTCCTCTAATCAATTCATTTGCCTCAATGCAATTTCATAATTACTTTTATATCCAATGGGAAGTTATTCAAATGTATGCATCTTCTTTAAAAATATATTATGCCTGAACTGGAAATGACCAATCTTACATTAGTAAAAACATGTTTATGCTCACAATAAGGTTGCAAGTTACATCATGAGCACACTATGAGAAAAGACAATGGAGTACAGCCTGCAAAAGTTACTATAGAGTACTAAATTCCAATGCTGGTTGAGGGGTTCCAGAAGTTAAAATATAAACAAGCAAAATTCCCAGGTCCTCTGCTAAATGATGCTCATTAAAAAATCACAAGGTAATTACCTTGTTAATCACCTCTTTTTCATCCTTACATGGAAGAGTACATTACCTTTTTTACTGTCTCCTCAACAAAATAGTTTCCCACTGGTATTAGGGCACCTCCAAGGATGGCCAGCACTGCCCCGATGACTGCTCCACTCAAAAGGGCAACGTTTTGGCAAGAGCCCATTCTTCTTTTTAAGAGTGTTGGTCACAGAAAAGCTTAGTGTCTCTTTTGCCTCTGGCACGTCTTGCAGCTGTTTGGTCCTGCCACACACACACGCCACGCTCAGCAACTGGCACGTCTAATATAGCAGAGACCTAAACACATTTTCAAAAGAGAACAAAGTACGAAGTACAGCATGAGCAATAAAATTGGAGATTGTGTAGCACTCACATAAACATGCATCCAATAATCCCTTCATATCCATAGCATCTGCATCCACAGATTTAATCAGCCACAGCTCAAGAATATTTGGGCAGTGGTTGCTCAAAAAACAAACTTTATTTTTGCTTCATGCCAAACACTGCTGTAGTTTCTCACCATTTCGCAGATCCTCGGGCTCTCCCCTGCACTCATTTGAATGGTTCTCTATTTTATATAAGAGATGCCATTTTACTACACCATTGTACACAACAGAATTTGAGTTGAGCACATATGAATTTGATATCTACAGGGGGTCCTGGAACTAAACCCCCAGCAGATATCAAGGGTCGGTCTCTGTCTCTGTCTCTGTCTCTGTCTCTGTCTCTGTCTCTCTCTCTCTCTCTCTATATATATGTGATGGAATCACGGCAGCAGACAAAACAACAAAACTAAACACCCCACAACCTCAAAAATTGACAGCCCGACCCCTCATCCACGCCTCTGGGTTGATACAACAAAAAGAAAACAAAAATAAAGTCCTAATTAGTTTTTATTCAATTGCTGCCAGTTAGAAGGCTAAGCTCCGGCCGCTTGGTCTCCTAGCAACCCACTCAGCCCAGGGGGACAGGCAGAGTTAGGCCTCACTTAGGCCTCTTCCACACTGCCTATAAAATACAGATCAGATTTGAACTGGATTATATGGCAGTGTAGACTCAAGACCCTTCCACACAGCTATATAACCCATTTAGAATCTTACATTATATGCTTTGAACTGGATTATTTTGAGTCCACACTGTCATATAATCCACTTCAGTGTGCATTTTATACAGCTGTGTAGAAGGGGCCTCATATAATCCAGTTCTAAGCAGATAATATAAGATTATAAATATACAGTAGTCTCTCACTTATCCAAAATAAACAGGCCGGCACCTTTACCCTTTACCTTAACTACCACCAATTCCTCAATACTTTATTTCCCATACCACCATACTTCGCCACAGCAATGTGTGGCCGGACACAGCTAGTATATACACACACACACCCCAAACTCAGGGTTTGGTGTGTATATTTTAAATTATCAAATTAAGTGTTCTCTCTCCCTCTCCCTCTCCCTCTCCCTCCCTCTCTGTTGTGCTCAAAGCTGGTAAAAATGTAAGAAACAGTATTTTCACCCTATTGCATAATCCCAAAGTAAATACTCCTGTGGAGTCAGGGACATCAAAGGCTAAACTCACAACTATTTAGGACTAAGCCATCTCTTTCTTCCCAAATGAACCTAGTGTACATTTTGACTGAAAAGAAGCAGATTAAAAAGCAATAATTATGAGTGTGTGTGTCACACATACATTTATAACACTTTACATGATCACTCAATGCTTGACTTACAGCTCAGTGTGTGTGAGTCCGTTTCACTGAAGAAGCACAAAGAAATGAACGGAGTTCTGTTTGTACTACATTGCGGACTGGTCATCTATTTGCCCACTCTTTCCATTGGATGTTACTGCCAGCTTCATCAGCTGCCAAATAGACATGTATGAATGGATTCATACTATGCTGGAAGAATACTGGCACTCACCATTTGCAGGGGCCAGATAAGAGCCTGGAAGTGACTGGTTAGCTGCTACCAACTAGCTGCTGGTATTTTCTTTCCCTCTGCTTTACAGCTGTAATTTTAAAGACCGGCAACCCCAGGTGCTCTGCAGTATAATTGTGCAATTTAAAAAGATATGGGGGGGTGTGTGGCTTCACAAAATAGTGAAAGAGAAACAGCACATGGTTCCAGTGCCGGCTGATATAATTCTGCTGTGACTAATATGGTGACAATGAAATGGAGAGGCGGAGAGGGTGTTTTATACAACAAGCCAATGGATCATAGGATTCAAATGTGTGCTCCTTCAAAGAGGAACTGAAATAGTTTCAGTTACTCTACAGAAAGAGGAAAGTAAAAGCGATGATTTGAAACAAACAATGCTGGACCTGTGTCAGCAATCATATCTTGGGAAGCTTTCTCATAATCGTTAGAACCGATTGCCAGCATAACCTGGGCCAAATCTGTCTGAGCATCAACACATGTATATGGGAATTAAACAAAGCATTTCCTTAATGAAGACTTCTGCTTCTGGGAACACACACTCAGGTTGGCAGAGAATGGCATGTTTATTTTCAAGGTCACAGACCAGAATTATTTACTATCACAGAAAGTTGCTTACAGGAAAGCTTAGGTTACCACCCATATGTCTGCATCAGAACCTGTAAAAGGAGCATGAAAAGTATTCAATCAACCAGCTTTTAGAATTCAAGATTCAAAGATAAGCTTATTGTCACCCCATTCTCAGCCACAATGTATTTCATTGCTCCTGTTAAGCAAGGGGTAAGATTTTTGCAATCTAACTCCACTGTAGCCAAGAGGAACTTTGCCATTATTTCAAAATTTAGGGCAAGAAAAAAAAATCTATCAACACATTTGAACTGGTTTAATTCAGATTGCACTTTCACTGATATTAAACCAGTTCTTCATATCAACTTTTATAATTTATCTGCATTTTCAGTACATTTGAAGAAGTGGATTAATATTCATGAATTCTCATGCTGAAATAAATCAGTTAATATCAAACGTGCTATTAAATTTCTTCCTCACATCACCCTCCATTTTCCTTTTTATGTTGTGAAAGACTAAAATAGCTATTGCTTTGGAAATCATATGCAGACACTTTTCTATAAAAATCCTGAGAAGCAGAGGTGTAATACAATAGAGTCTCACTTATCCAAGCCTCGCTTATCCAAGCTTCTGGATTATCCAAGCCATTTTTGTAGTCAATGTTTTCAATATATCATGATATTTTGGTGCTAAATTCGTAAATTACAATAATTACAACATAACATGACTGGGTATTGAACTACTTTTTCTGTCAAATTTGTTGTATAACATGATGTTTTGGTGCTTAATTTGTAAAATCATAACCTAATTTGATGTTTAATAGGCTTTTCCTTAATCCCTCCTTATTATCCAAGATATTCGCTTATCCAAGCTTCTGCCGGCCCGTTTAGCTCGGATAAGTGAGACTCTACTGTAACAGGATTAACTGCAGGATTAATGCAGTTTCACGTGAATTTAACTGCAAAACAGCCAACACTATGAAATCCTGGGATTTATAATTTGGTCAGGTCCCAACAATCTGGAGGAGAGAAGTCTAAAGACCTTGTAAAACTATTATTATTGTGCTGGTGTTCTAATATCTGTTCTGTTTTTACTATATGTACAGGATGTCATGTTTTACTAACCATTTTGAGCTAGAAACAAATCTAAAAAATAACTACAAATGGAGAATATCTCATTAGGCCTTATGTGACAGGGTCGCAACCTTGTGAATGACTGAAGCTAAAGGCTGGTTTTCCACTAGAAGAGGCATCTAGCCATAGTCATTTGAAACTCAATGCCCCAGGCTTTCAAGATGCAAGAGTTTCATTCATGGACAGTTTGTGGTTGCAGAGATATAGCAATTTCAAACTGAGTCCATCTTTTTGAAACACCCTACATGTTATGGTCCTTTATTTTATCTATCTCTATATATAAAAGAGTGATGGCATCAGGGCAGCGGACAAAACAACAAAACTACAGGCCCCCCAACCTCGAAATTTGACAACACAACTCATCATTCACGGCTCTAGGTTGATACAACAAAAAGAAAAGAAAAATAAAGTCCTAATTAGAGGGAGAGGAATAATTGTTTTTATCCAATTGCTGCCAGTTTGAAGGCTAAGCTCCGCCCACTTGGTCTCCTAGCAACCTACTCAGACCAGGGGACAGGCACAGTTAGGCCTCACTTAGGCTTCTTCCACAGATTATCAGATTTTAACTGGATTATATGGCAGTGTAGACTCAAGGGCCTTCCACACAGCTATATAACCCATTTAGAATCTTATATTATCTGCTTTGAACTGGATTATCTTGACTCCACACTGCCATATAATCCACTTCAGTGTGCATACTAAACATAAAGACAACCATACAACAGACATTCAATACCACCACTACCTCAACAATTTCTCACCAAGACCACCAGACAACGCCACAGCAACGCGTGGCCGGGCACAGCTAGTGTGTTTTAATTATGTTGTACCCAGCCTTGAACTGTGGGAAGAGGCAGATAACAAATAACAATTATTACTACTACTACTACTACTACTACTACTACTTTGAATGAGATTTTCCTGCTTCTTGCAGGGGGTTGGACTGGATGGCCCGTGAGGTCTCTTCCAACTCTACGATTCTATGATTCTACCAATCCCATACTTCCATAGCATTGAGCCTTGCCAGTTAACGTGGCATCAAACTACATCAATTCTACTGTGCAGATACACCCCTTGAATACTTGTGTGTATGTCTTGTCACTGTGTAGCTTAATTCAATAGGATATAGATGGGAGAGTTTAATGTCGCTTCATTTTTGTGCAAGTTGACCCAAAATTGCAAATATTTGCAAATTTTGGATGAAACGTTCTCAAGGTTATTGTTTTTTTTAAGGAGACTCTGACAAATTGGTATGAATATATACCTAATATGTTAAATGTGGAAATAACAAATTGTAAATTGAGCAATATAGATAAAATAGAAAACATTATACTAATTAAGAGTATGTGAAATCCAGTTAGGAATAACTTAATTAAGATGTGGAGTGGAAAATTGAGATTAAAACTAATATTTCAAATGTAATTTCTGTATTTTATTGTACAAAGAGTATGTCCAAAGAGAACAGACGGAGGGTGGGAGTGGGGTAAAACAAAATGAAATGCATATTTTATAGGGAAATGTGACTGTAATAGCTATCATTTCCATCTTTTATTTATTTCCATCTCTATGTTTTGAAACCGGAGCCCTGAGATATGACCAGAGTATTTTAGAATGGTTCTTTTTCCAATAGTATCACCTATACATGTAAATTTTCCATTAGTTTGTCCTTTCATGTAAGGATGAGTAATTGTTGTAGTTTTCTTCCAGCTGCAGGAAAAAAACAAATATTTTTCTGCAATATAATCTTATATTTGCATGTTTCAACGTGTTGCAGAATAATCACTTTGCAGAAATATACATGTGTTTGTTGTTCAAATAGGAAATGAATAAAATAATGGACATAATGCTTGGAGTTTTGTGCAAAAGCTCCAAAAATAAAGAAATGCCAAAGCAAAAAATCTTTCACAACATTTTGCGATTTCAAAAACGACAAGTTTGCTTACCATATGAATAAGTTTCATTTATACATGAGTACAGTAGAGTCTCACTTATCCAACACTCGCTTATCCAATGTTCTGGATTATCCAACACATTTTTGTAGTCAATGTTTTCAATATATCATGATATTTTGGTGCTAAATTCGTAAATACAGTAATTACTATATAGCATTAATGTGTAATGAACTACTTTTTCTGTCAGATTTGTTGTATAACATGATGTTTTGGTGCTTAATTTGTAAAATCATAACCTATTTTGATGTTTAATAGGCTTTTTCTTAATCTCTCCTTATTATCCAACATATTCACTTATCCAACATTCTGCCGGCCCGTTTATGTTGGATAAGTGAGACTCTACTGTATATATTGAGTGCAGTTTCATTTATACATGAAGAGCTTTGAATACCACAGAATTGCTCTGGAGTAATTCTGGAGAACCTGGAAAATGTCTAGAGAAGTGTCGTCTCTATGGCTCCAGCCTGATTCTATGGTCAGCTTCTGTCAGAAATTCCACCAGACGGTGACACTTCTCTATGCATTTTCAGCATCAAAAAACAGATTTGGATTCAAAGTACAGCGATACCTTGAGTTAAGAGTTTAATTTGTTCCATGACTGATCTCTTAACTCAAATAGCTCTTATTGCAAAGTGAATTTTCCCACTGAAATGCTATTAATCCGTTCCAGCCACCCCCATTTTTTTGTTATCTGTTTTTAAATAAGAAAATCTACTTTATAAATAAAAAATAATCTATAAATACACATCCACATGGAACAATAAAAAAGAAAGATCAACTCTAAAATGGTAGAAGCACAAAGTTGTGGCAAGGAAGAACAAAGTGAAGAGGCAGAAATATCATTTTCTTCCTACTGTACACTCCAGCCTCCTCCCCTTGCTCTCTCTCTGCCTCTCTCTTTATGAAGCCAAATATACCAAGCATAAAAACCAAACAGTCAACTACCCAAAGTTTCTCAAAGCGGACAAGAGCAAAGTGGACAGCAGTCTCCCAAAGTGAACAAGAGCACGAAGCACAGAAGCTGTTCCCTTAAAGACTTAAAGCCCTGTACTCTGGTGCTAGTACTCATTCTGGCTAAAAGTTGCTCAATTGTCCTAGCAAAAGCTGGACTGAGTGATGGCTCGACTCAAAATGCTCTTAAATTTAGATGCTCTTAAATCAAGGTTCCACTGTACAGGGATATTATTTCTATTTTTATTGTGTAGCGCCCTGAAAGTCATTTGCTATGATGAGGCTAATAAATCTTAAACAAACAAATAGGCAATATAAAAATATCAATCTGCTCCTCTAATTGGGGTGACAATCATGCAGACGTAGCCAATGCCATTCCTCACCAATAGGTATGTTGGCTAGCACTGATGAGATTTACAGTCCAAATAAACCTGGAGTATATTTTATTTACTCCCAAAAGCTCAAAAACAGGACAGCCCAATGCAGCTTTTCCCTGCTCTTTAGCCTGCTTGCAATTTTATTATGGCCAAACTGATTTTTAAAAATAAACTTTTACATTTTTTTTCATGATATTTGTTCCAAATGGATGAAACACCCTCTGAATGTTAGCAACATAGTTCCTGGGCTGTTATAAAGGAATATTTAAAAGGTGGGGAAAGAAAGGATACACCTACACTGTGGAGTTAATGCAGTTTGACACCACTTGAACTGCCATGACTCAGTGCTGTGAAATCAGGAGAGTTGTAGTTTTACAAGGTTTGCCAAAAAGTGCTGGTGCATCTCCAAACTCAACTTCAGGATTCCATAGCATTGAGCCATGACAGTTCAGGTGGTGTCAAACTGCATCCATTCTACAATGTAGATGCAACTTTATTCCATATGTTGTTGGACTCACAGCTCCCACCAGTCCCAACCATCATGGGCAATGATCAGAAACAATGGGAGTTGAAGCCCAACAACATTTAGAGATGTAAATATTACATGCTAGCCTACCATTCCTGAAAGTTTTTTCCTATTGTAATTAGTAGGCTTGCTCAAATAATTCGATTTCCCCGTTACCCGTTATTAATTCGTTACTTTCGTTAGTTTTGAAGCAATATACGGCCTTGATTGTCCACACGTCTGGATATCGCGGTTTCGAACCGCGAGAGGCCGTTTTTTGTTATGTCGTCGTTTTTTTCGTTAGGAAAAAAAGCTTTTGCAAATCACCCAAACTCCCACCATTCAGGCCCTTTCCTTTTGCCCCTCAGCAAAAGGGGCGTCACGGGCTCAGCCAATGGGAGGGGGCGAGGGGGAAGGAGGCCGAGGAGGAGGAGGAAGACGGAGGGGGGAAATGGCCGCCGCCGCCGCCTCGCCTCAGCTGAGGCCTGGTGTCTCTCTGTGAGGCGGGAAGGTGGCGGATGGAGCCGGGAATGGAGAGACCGAGAGAGACAGAGACACACAGAGATGGAGGCTGGCGCGGGGCCCGGCGATGAGGAGGAAGAGGCCCGGGATGTGAGGGGGTGTGGGCCAGGCCCGTCCTCGGCTGCTCCCGGGGAGGGAGGGAGGGAGGACTGTGACTCCCAGGGGCCCAGATTCGCACCCTCCCTCCCCCCAATACAGGTCTCCATACGACGCTACATGAACTTGAATGGATACTGTGGTTGTGTTGTCAAAAGCTTTCATGGCCGGGATCACACTGTTGTGGTATGTATTCCGGGCTCTATGGCCATGTGCCAGAAGCATTCTCTCCTGACGTTTCACCCACATCTGTGGCAGACATACTCAGAGGTTTTGACGTCTGTGCGAAGCTAGGCAAGTGGGGTTTATATATCTGTGGAAGGTCCAGGGTGGGAGAAAGAACTCTTGTCTGTGGGAGGCAAGTGTGAATGTTGCAATTGGTCACCTTGATTAGCATTGAATAGCCTTGCAGCTTCAAAGCCTGGCTGCTTCCTACCTGGGGGAATCCTTTGTTGGGAGGTATTAGCTGGCCCTGATTGTTTCCTGTCTGGAATTCCCATTTTCTGGGTGTTGTTCTTTTACTGTCCTGATTTTAGCTTTTCTGTAGCTAAAAATGCATATAAAATTGATTCTATAGGGAGGATAAATGATTGGATTTCAACTCCTACAGCTTAGCTTTCTCTGCCAATAATGGTACCATACCAAACTAAACCTCCCAAGATTCTGTAGCAGTGAGCCATCTTGGATATTGTAAGGGATTTTTTATTATTATTATTATTATTATTATTATTATTATTATTATTATTATTTTAGACCTTGCTCCCAGGAAGGTGCCTTCGCTGTGGCTCCCAACTTATCTATCTATCTACCTTTCCACATATTCTCCACATTGTGTGTATGTGTATGTATATTATATATACATGAGCCCCGATGGCGAAGTGTGTTAAAGCACTGAGCTGCTGAACTTGCAGACCGAAAGGTCCCAGGTTCAAATCCCGGGAGCAGAGTGAGTGCCCGCTGTTAGCTCCAGCTTCTGCCAACCTAGCAGCTTGAAAACATGCCAATGTGAGTAGATCAATAGGTACCGCTCTGGCGGGAAGGTAATGGCACTCCATGTAGTCATGCCAGCCACATGACCTTGGAGGTGTCTATGGACAACACTGGCTCTTGGGCTTAGAAATGGAGATGAGCACCAACCCCCAGAGTCAGACATGACTGAACTTAACGTCAAGGGATACCTTTACCTTTACCTATACACACACACACACACACACACACATATATGCAGGGACTCTCTCTCTCTCTCTCTCTCTCTCTCTCTCTATATATATATATATATATATATATATATATATATATATATATATGCATACAGTATGCATATATACACACACCAATTTAACAAAGTTTCAGCCACAAAAACAAAGTTTCTGAAGTAGAACAATGACTTTCACAGTAAAGACAACCCAATTTAACAGGAAATAAGACTTTCAAACCAGGAACAGATTTCTGCAATTATTAAAAAATGGTTTATTATAAAAGCTATGAAAATTCGCCAAAAATCAGAGGATAAGGGAAACATTCCAAATTTTGGTGAGCTATCAGTGTTAAATGTGTTCTACCACTGTACCAAGTTTGAAGAAGATCACTCAAAAAATGAGGGCGGGAGAGTCCTGTAAAATCTCCCCTCGTGCTGTTTTTTTTGGCCACTGCGCATGCGCGTCCGCTATTAACGAATTAATTTAGAAAATAACGAATTTTCGTTAATTTCGAATTTTTTGGGGGGCAAAATTCGGAAATGACATCAGAAACGAAACGCTGGCGCCCCCTGCTTTTGAAACGAGTTTAGAATCAATTTTTTCATGGATCGCTCAAGCCTAGTAATTAGTTTAACAAAATATCAACACTAATCTTCTCATCAAGTAATGTTTTTGTTTCATAAAAGCAACTTGAAATCCAGATTTTATGGGCTAAGGGTTTCATAGCATGATAGGATCTATCTACCGCTACACGTGATCCAACAATAATCTGTCTCAACAAAATAGAACCTGCTCAGCTTTCATACAACATGAACTTGCCATTACCTGATTTCTCAAATGTCATCTCTAGTACACAGAAATGGCTTGGCTTACTGTATCATGAGTGCAATGTAAGACCATAGATCCCTTTATTGCTCAACCCTTGCAACAGGTCACAGCCAAGTTTGCAAGCTTTAATTTTTAAAAGCCCCTATTCCCCAGCTTGTGCAACCTTTAAAAAAATTATCAGTCTAGACCTAGCCTTACATTATGCAATACAGATTGCCACTCACTTTCACAATAGTTCAATGTATCACTTCAGATAGCAATGGGGTTATTGATAGCTGCCACCGAAGGTCAATAAGAGAGGATTTGTGACTGGACTTTAACAAAAGATAGCAGGCACAGAGTGATAAGAGAAAGCAATTCAGAAACTGACAACACTCATAACAAAACCCCCAAAGGTGCACCCGTGCAAAAAGAACTTGTCTTCCAGGCTTTCCAGTAACTCTTGGAAGTTTTTCTTCCAAAAATCTTCCATGTAAATATAACACTGTAATGTTATCTTCTAAAGCCATATGAATCTAGAACTAGTAATTGTCTGGCCGTGGGAGGAATGGGCTTCCTAATCTCTGTCTCATAATTCCATTGTAAGCTTTCCCCCCAGAAAGACAGAGAATAGAAAGTTTGCCCACTGGCAATTACTAGTTCTAGCTTCATATAGATTCAGAATGTGTTAACATTAAGTTCTCATTCAACCTTTGAAATAGGGGGATTTATGCACCTGTCATATTTTAAAAGTTTTTTTTTTTACTAAAACTCTTAGAATTTATTTTATTTTATGGGTGCATGGTATGTGCGTTTGAATTGTAGAACCTTTTCCATTGTTTTAACATTATTCTGGGTCTAACTGGTGACATTAATGTGTCTCTATGTGTCCCTGGTGGCACAGTGTGTTAAAGCGCTGAGCTGCTGAACTTGTGGACCAAAAGGTCCCAGGTTCAAATCCCCGGAGCAGAATGAGCGCCCGCTATTAGCCCCAGCTCCTGCCAACCTAGCAATTTGAAGACATGCAAATGTGAGTAGATCAATAGGTACCGCTCCGGTGGGAAAGTAACGGCGCTCCATGCAGTCATGCTGGCCACATGACCTTGGAGGTGTCTTTGGACAACACTGGCTCTTTGGCTTAGAAATGGAGATGAGCACCAACCCTCAGAGTCTGTCACGACTGGACTTAACATCAGGGGAAACCTTTACCTTTACCTATGTGCCTTCAAGTTGCCCATTGACTTATGGCAACCCCATGAACTTCAGAGCACTCAGAGATGATTTTGCAAGTTTCTTCCTATGAAATATAGCCTATGATACTTAGTATTAGCTGGCAATTTCCTGATACCAACAAGCTTCTGTTTAAAAGATACCATTGAAGTTAACCACATAGAGTTGGACCTTAGGAGGGCTTTTGCACTTTTTGGTCAAAGAGGCTTATGGTAAACTGTACCCAACAACAGTATGTTATAGAAGCGGAAAAATAAAGGGATAAAATTATCCCGTGGGATTAATTTTCCTTTTCAAATTACAATAAACCATGAACCATGAACCTTGTAATTGTTATCTTTAAAATGACACTGACCTTGATTTATGAATAATTATTTCAAGTATTTAATTAACTTAAGACAATTAAATGGGAAGACTCCATTTCACAACAGCCACAGATATAATTAAATTGTTTATATATAAAATCATATTTATTGTCTATGTTTTAAAGACATTTTAAGTGTTTAAAATTAATTCTGTCTGCTCTGCCCCCATTGGTTGACAAGCTTCCAATCCTTCCATGCAAATTCTGAATTATGATTTGCACACAAGATTAAAGTTCTGTTGCCTAGCTGGTATTTTATAATTTAGAAGGGAAGTATAAAGTCTTATGTTGTCAAATGATCAATAATAAAACACCACTATAGTGTTCCCTCACTTATCGCAGGGGTTAGGTCCCAGGACCACCCGCAATAAGTGAAAATCCACAAAGTAGGGATGCTATATATTTATACATTATTTTGGTAGTTATACACTAGTTTAAATCTTTATCAACCAATCATGTGTTGATAAATTGCCTCCTTCTCCTCCTGTTGCCGCTTGGGCTCCTTTTCCCTCCCTTTGGCTTCTCCTTCCTCCCTTCCTTAGGCTGTAAATTGTAATTTTTATGATTTATAATATTCTTTTAGAGTTAAAAAAAAAAACACGAAACAGCGAATCCATAAAAAGTGAACCGCAAAGTAGTGAGGGAACACTGTACATAGAAGATGTCCAATATCAAACACAAATATTATAGGATAGGAATTGGAAAATAGTTAAGTATTTGCACACAAGGGAACTAATGGGAATTTCAGGTGGAAATGTAAACTAGCTTCCCCAGTTGTATAACATACAAAAAGGAAACATATAGAAACTCAAAGCATGTCTATTGAAACAGATTAAATAGTCAAAGATCTTACTAAATATAAATGTTATCCTCATTATTGTCCCAACACATCAAATACTGCAAGTCTAGAAACATTAGTAAATATTTGTATACCATCTCTCAAGACTTAGAAAAGTCTTACCTCTAAACATGGGAGAAGGTTCTTTGTCGCTTGCAAAATCAGATTTGATCTTAAAATTGTCTCATGTTCTTGTGTGCATCCTTCTACTGACAAAGCAAATCCTTAAATCATGGGCAGATCATTTTATAGGTTTCAGTTCTCCATTTCGAGGGAGCAAGTGCTCTGAACTTATATTGTGTGGCTATTTATACCATCCAAAACCCTTTTACCTACCTAGACAATTGCATTGTGTGATCAGGGTTTTTCCGATCCAAGTAAGACAGGGGTCAAGGAGACAAAGAAATTTTCTCTGTTTTCCCTTAACATGTATCAAATCCAACCTTACTTCACTCTCTTTCCTATTCCCTCCCTCTTTCTCTCTATCTCTCTCTCACACACACAGTACCAAAACAAAACACCCAGTGCTACTGAATATATTCCTACTTTTGTGTTTGGATTTGGATGATACACTGATACATGTTTATGAAAAACCATTGTTTTGCTACACACACAGGGATATCAAGTCCTTGCCATTTCATCCAAATATAATGACAATTCTTCCCTGGAATGGTAGATGCCAAAAAGGAAGTAGGCTATTGTTTTATGATATACAATCCTGTTGCCATTCAACACTTGGAAATACTGTTTTTGAAGATCTGCTTAAAAACAATTTAGCTCTTCAGTGTAGTCAGATTGGGATTCATGTGTGACTCTTTAGATGTTGCTAGACTTCAGTTCCCACCAGCCCCAGTCAGCCTAGACAACAGTAGAAGCAGATGGGAACTATAAGTCAGTAATATTTCAAAGGTGCCATGTTACCCATGCCTGTTCTACAGTTGCATGTTGAGGATTAACCCCGGGTGTAGAAGATTCCTCTATGGAGACACACAATGGTTGTGGCTATGTTGGTTAAAATTTTGTATAAAGGAGACCAATAATTGGGGATGCAAACATTTTGAAAAGATCTGAAAATTTGAAAGAAATTTGGTGAAAATTTCAAAAAACAGAAGACGAAAACTAAGTCCTTGACCTCAGGTATTACAGCCAGTGATTAAGTTGGTAAAGTTTTTCTCCTGACATTAAGTCTAGTCGTGTCTGACTCTGGGGGTTGGTGCTCATCTCCATTTCTAAGCCAAAGAGCCAGTGTTGTCCACCTCCAAGGTCATGTGGCCGGCATGACTGCATGGAGTGTTGTTACCTTCCTGTCGGGACGGTATCTATTGATCTACTCACATTTGCATGTTTTCAAACTGCTAGGTTGGCAGAAGCTGGGGCTAAGAGCGGGAGCTCACCCCACTCCCTAGACTCAAACTACCAACCTGTTGGTCAACAAGTTCAGCAGCTCAGCGGTTTAACCCACTGCACCACCAAGCACTCCACCAGTGGTTAGAGGACACCTAAATTTTAATTTTCATGCCAACAACACATTAAGAGTTCTCTATAAAAAGCAAGTGGTGATTAATTCTACACCATACATATTTTGCATTATCAAAGGTCAGTAGAGAGGCAATGATTTAGACCAGTATTTCTCAAACTCTGCTCCTACAGTAGTTTTGGACTTCCATTTCCACAATTCCTAACAGCTGGGATTTCTGAGAGCTGAAGTTCAAAACACCTGGAGGAACAGCATTTGAGAAACATTGATTTAGACTATTTTGTCTATTCCTCCTGCCTCTCCTCCTGTTTATTTCAACTGGTTATTTAATTGCATTCCTATCTGCTTTGCTCTTTTAAAAAAGCCCCACTGATTTTAGTGCAATTTTCTCCAGGATTTTAATCTTAAAATGCTTAAACTAGAGTAGTATAATTGCATGGTGCTCCTATTAGCTTATTTGTTAAAGACAATTTTAGAAGAAAAAGAGAGAGGTTAATCAGAGTACAAGATTACAAAATTAAAATTTTCATCTCAGCCAGAGTATCTCACTTGTCCTCTGTATTACATCATTTTTACTCAAATAGTGATGAATATCTATTAAGTTTATATCTCTAAAAAGATAATTACGATACTGAACATGGCATACAACTTCCTTAACAAATAAATTAATTTGAACTATGTCAATAAAATAACATTTTCAATAGTGTTCTTTATTTAGAGATAAATTTAAACATTCAATAATCAATATAGCTCAGTGGCGTTTAGGACTACTACAAGGGGAAAAAACAAACAAACACAGGATCCAGTAGTTTAGGGTCTAAACCCCCTTGAAGATGCTGACAAACCTGGATGGATGAGTTTCTTTCAGTAGCCCAGGCAAGAGGATTTGTTGAGTTGTCAAAAAGCTTAAGTTGTGTCCTGATCCACAGCTGTAGTCACTCTACAGCAACCTATGACACCACAAGTTGCCTGGTTTTCCAAGAGTATGTTGATCTTTCATCCGTTTCAGTTGGTACCAAAGAGACAAGTATAGCAGGGACTTAAGTGTTTCAGTGGCTCAATTGTCTCATGAGACCAGGAAGAAAAGATTCAAACCAAGACAGCCAACTCTTTCCCCCACTTCTCATAAATAACACTTGGCCATGAGGGAGAGAAAAAAATAAACATGACATAAGACACTGCACCCAGTTTTCTCAATTCAGTGCAGTTGTTCTGAAGTAGGAGGCATATATTGGACAATCCAGGCAAACAGGTTTAATTGGAGAACTATCTTAATTGGTGACACTTGGCAAGTATGTGGTGTTTTGGTTTACAACGCTCTCTCACAAATACTGTATTAACTAACTTTAATACCAAATGAATCCTTACTAGCATAAGTGAGATATAAACAAAGTAGGATGCCCACAATCAAAGCAGAGAAACTGGTTCACTTGGAAAGTGGACTCAGGGCTCCTGTGTGTGGCCTTCAAGTTACCTGTCAACTAAGGGTGACCCCTGTCAATTATGGCAGAGATTTCTTAAAGGTAAAGGTAAAGGTTTCCCCTGATGTTAAGTCCAGTCATGTCTGACTCTGGGGGTTGGTGCTCATCTCCATTTCTAAGCCAGAGAGCCAGTGTTGTCCATAGACACCTCCAAGGTCATGTGGCTGGCATGACTGCATGGAGCACTGTTACCTTCCCGCCGGAGGGGTACCTATTGATCTACTCACATTGGCATGTTTTTGAACTGCTAGGTTGGCAGGAGCTGGAGCTAACAGCGGTCGCTCACGCTGTTCCCAGGGTTTAAACCTGGGACCTTTTGGTCTCCAGCTCAGTGGTTTAACGCCCTTCGCCACTGGGGCTCCTATAGTTTTCTTAGGTAAAGAATACTCAGAGGAAGTTATTCCAATTCTTCCTCTGAAATAAATCATGCAGTACCTAGTAGTTATTAGCAGTCTCCCATTTACCAAGGGGGTATGGTTGCCAATACTGAATGGTAGCTTGGTCATAAGCTTTGATGTTTACAAATTGTACTCTAAATTCAGATGGATTGCTTTCAAGGCTTACATTTTCATTGACAGAAGGTAGGACTGGATGGCCCTTGTGGTCCCTACCAACTATGATTCCTTGGTCTTCTGATGTTTCAGCTCAAAACTTTCTCTTGTCTGAGCATGTTGAGCACTTAGAGAAGATCTGTACCTTATTATCTTCTAATCTGCATCCCTCGTGTAATTCTGTGATGCTTAATACCTGGATTGAGCAAGAAATTTAGTTGATCTTTATTTGTTAAGTGGGACTAGTTGATAAAATCTATTTTTTTTATTTCATGTCAGGAGCAACCTGAGTTGCTTCTGGAGTGAAAGAATTGGCCATCTGCAAGGACGTTGCCCGGGGACACCTGGATATTTTTTTTAATGTTTTACCATCCTTGTGGGAGGCTTCTCTCATGTCTCTACATGGAGCTGGAGCTTATAGAGGGAGCTCATCCCCAGGTGGGATTCGAACCTGGCAGCCTTCAGGTCAGCAACCCAACCTTCAAGTCACAAGGCTTTTATCCCCTAGGCCACCGGAGGCTCCTGATAAAATCTATTAAATACACATCTCATTAGGGAACTTTTTCATAGTAATTCAAGTTTCAGTATTTTACTGATTTTTTTTTTTAAATGGCAACTTCTGACATCCCACACTATTTGTTGTGCTAGCTAGAGCTGATGAGGGCTGAAGATCCAACATTTACAGAGTCACAAATTGACAACCTCTTCAGTATGTGGTCAAAAAAATTAATGTAACAGGCAATGCTCCCAAAGACCCAGTAAAAGCAATTCAGTAGTGTGTTTTCCAAAAAAGCTTTACAAATGAACGATCATGTTTTTTCATGGAATTCTCAGGACAGTCAAATTTTCAGGATATTCAAATGAAATCACCTAGATGAATCCCAATTTGGTACCAGGACTGGTTTGAGAACAAGCATTTTTGTGGATAAATTAATTATCTCTTCATTTCTCCATTTCTTTCTTAATCAGTAATCATAGGCCCCATCTACACTCCTATATAATGCAGTGTGGGAATCACATTAGCCTGGTGTTTCCATAAGTGCACACAGGTTAATGTGATTTAATCCAGAGTAAGCCACTTCATGCAGCTGAAACCCAGATTTTTTTAAAAAACACTGGGTCGCTTTGAAATGGTTGAGTAACCAGTGAAACTGTTTCAAGGAGGAGGGAGTCATTGTATCCTCTAGGTAAAGGTAAAGGTTTCCCCTGACATTAAGTCCAGTCATGTCTGACTCTGGGGGTTGGTGCTCATCTCCATTTCTAAGCCGAAGAGCCGGCGATGTCCATAGACACCTCCAAGGTCATGTGGCCGGCATGACTGCATGGAGCGCTGTTACCTTCCCGTCGGAGCAGTACCTATTGATCTACTCACATTGGCATGTTTTCGAACTGCTAGGTTGGCAGAAGCTGGAGCTAACAGCGGCCGCTCACTCCGCTCCCAGGATTTGAACCTGGGAACTTTCGATCTGTAAGTTCAGCAGCTCAGTGCTTTAACCCACTTCACCACTGGGGCTCCATTGTATCCTCTAGCCAGCCCCTATTAACAGCTTGAATGCAGCATTTAGGAGCTTCTGAACTTTCCAAACCAATTCCAGAGTCAGCCCCATGTAGAACAGAATGTAATCAAGGTTTCTGCCACTGTATCCTGATCTGACTTTTCAAGAAACATATTTTAAGTCAAGGAATGTATTTTACTATTTTATTTTAATGCACTGAGAAAATTTACATCTCTAAAATGGATACACAAAATAAACCGAAATATCCATTGGTGTTTTTCAATTCTCTATTAAGATTATTGTGCATTCATTTCTGTATATTCCCTGCATTTCTCTCACACACATTTAAAAACAGTATCACTCCTCAGACACAAACTCATAGTTTTGGAGGCTACGCCTATGAAAACATACATCCATGCAGATTTTAGTTCTTATAGCATTATTTCTCCAGAGAGTCAAAATGCCTCACAGACATGAATTTCCATGCAGATTTTTTGGGGGAAAAACAACAATAATCCACTAATTGCTGTGGAATGGGATGGATTAAACTTGCATCTGAAAAGGAGTGAACAGTATAAAAAGCAAAGGAAGGCAAAATATGTATAATATATTCATTCTTTCATTCCTTGTTTCCAGTACAACAAAACAAGCTCTGCAGATGAATGAAATGATGACCTCAGGTGAACCAATTATGCATATTTTGCTATGTATCTTGTATAGACCTTCTCTCAGAAGCCAAACAGGTTGTGAAGTCGTCACCCCTTAAAATAGTTCTGGCAGAGCTTTAATTTCCTTTTCTGAAATTGGGTGAAGTAATAATTTTATAAGAAATTTCAATGTAAGCACCAAAGTACCATAGCTTTGTGTCAAAGATCAGAATATTTGTCCCTTTTCATCATGTTTATAAAAATTATATATTTTTTCTCTTTCCCCCATCCTCCACATTAAGGCCTTGCACAGGGGTCCCCAAACTTTTTAAACAGGGAGCCAGTTCATGATCCTTCGGACCATTGGAGGGCCGGACTATAGTTGGCCACCAAGCAATAATAATTAATAATAGTAATAATAATAATAATAACAACAATAATAAAAAAGAGGGTTGGAAGAGACCCCTTGGGCCATTTAGTCCAATCCCCTTCTGCCTTTGTGCACCAAAAGCACAAGCAAAGCATCCCTGACAGATGGCCACCCAGCCTCAATGTTAATAATAACAACAACAATAAAGAGGGTTGGAAGAGACCCCTTGGACCATTTAGTCCAATCCCCTTCTGCCTTTGTGCACCAAAAGCCATTAGTAGTGCCCCTGACAGATGTCCACCCAGCCTCAATGTTAATAATAATAATAATAATAATAATAATAATAATAATAATAATAATAATAATGGTTGTTAAGAGGCCCCTTGGGTCATTTTGCCCAACTCCCTTCTGCCCTTGAGCCGTGGGGGCCAAATAAATGGCTTCGATGGGCCGCATCCGGGCCCCGGGCCTTAGTTTGGGGACCCCTGGCCTAGTATATTGTTGTTATTGTTATTTGTGCCTTTGGACTTCATGGCACAAGGTAAGCAAACCAGAACTATAGCTTTGGTGATGGTTCCTAATGCACGATGACATGCGCATCCCACTGCCAATTTGCCTCCTCCCTGTGATTCCCATTTCCCTAACTATTGATGGCTAAAACCCATCAATAACTCCCAATCCCACAACATTCCTATAACCTACCATTTTGCAATGCTTTTGTGCTAGCTTGATGACCGTTACTATTCTAAGCTGTATTCTGTTTATTTTGTTTTGTGTTTTTTTTACAATTATGTTTCCCTTTTTTTAAGTTGGAATTATTAAATGGCTCTAAAATTAAAATAAAATAAAAAAACATAGAACTCAGATAGTAGGGGAGAGCAGGCTATGAAGGCATGCATAAACTGACAGAATTATAATCACAGAATGATAAATTGGCAACTGAAGAAAAATGCAGTATCAAAGATGCTCAACCCAGTATGTATTTACTATCAATGATAGCATGACTGTGGTAGAACAGCAGGTTCGTGCAATAAAGTCCTAAAAGTTATGTTTCCCTTTTTTTTAAGTTGGAATTATTAAATGGCTCTAAAATTAAAATAAAATAAAAAACCATAGAACTCAGATATTAGGGAAGAGCAGGCTATGAAGGCATGCATAAACTGACAGAATTATAATCACAGAATGATAAATTGGCAACTGAAGAAAAATGCAATATCAAAGATGCTCAACCCAGTATGTATTTACTATCAATGATAGCATGCCTGTGATAGAACAGCAGGTTCATTCAATAAAGTCCTAAAAGTTATTCCTGAATTATGCAAACCCTAAAATTAATATCACCAGATTGTTTGGCTATATTTGGTCTGAGATATGTATGACTTTCCCAAGGCCATCCAGTGGACTTCCAATGTGGAGCAGGGATTTAAACCCTGGTATCCCATTACCAAATCTATCATGCAAAGCATTCTAGATTTCCTTTATACGTAGCTGATTGTTTCCAGGTACTCAAATACTAAGAGGCATTTCATATTTATCTGTGACTTCCATTTTTCATTTTTTTTAATAGCTCAGCTAGTTCACCACTTCACACGCCACTTTGTGTAGCTCACCTCATTTTCCCTTTTCCAAAATGATGTCACCACTGTTTTCCAAACTCCTTCCTTCAATACTTTTTAAAAAAAAAAAAAATTCTGACTGCACTTACTCACTCTCTCATGCACACATACACACACAAACAGAGATTGCATAATATAACCCACCAGAAAGACCTTTCACCATCTGCTTCCTTTTTCCAATTCCACACAGGAGAAAACTTTGGAGCAGTTGCTTCTTCCAAGGAGGCAGATGCAGTATGACTAGTTTTCAGTCCATTTGAGTTGTGCAAAGGAAGTGCAAAGTAACAACAAAGGAGAGATATCTGCTCAGACTAGATGAGCTGGGTGAGGCAACAACACCTTTGCTAACTACTCACCTGATTAGTATCTGCCAAACGATTAGATCCTGCGATGGACATGAACTCACATTGTATGAGAAAAGAAGGGAGAAGACAAAGCCACATGTAAATTGCCTCTGTGAAGCAACCCTGCAACTTCTCTTTCATCCGGGATGGCCTGCTAGTCCTTTCATTCTTTGAGCACTTGGAAAAGCACAAATAGAACTGAAGCTTTGCAATAGGGTTTTTAAAATTAATATGCTTAGATTTCTGCATTTTTAAGAAATCATATATGGGGAGAGAGATGAAAGTGTAGTAAACTGGCTGCTCCAGACCTTACGGTCTTGTAGTTCACTTGTGGTGTCACAGACAGACCCTCCCTGTAATTATGCATCTGCTCCCAAACAGTCGACACTCCCACTCAGGAAGCAGTGGTTACAGCCACGCTTTTGAGAATGTCCTGAAGCACCCTCTGGCCATGACAACAAGACACGTTTCAAGATCACAGAGCAGCAGGATCCCTTGGCTCCACTGTGTCTGTTTGTATTTCTAGTGACATATCCAGCTCTTTGCTCCAATTAGCGTTTTGTGCATTATACCCTACCAACTCTTTTCTCCTTTCCTGTCCACTCGTACTTTCATATATTCCACAGCTTATGCAAAAAGTTTGAATTGGCAATTTGTTAATCCTGTTTCCAGCAAAAGCACACACACAGAGATGCATCATTTGCAGGAAAGGAAAGGGATTCCAAATAGGCAGACTCTCTAAGCAAAATATTCAGATCTGCATTTTTAATCATAGCATCATTAATTGCTCAACAATCTAGTGCCACAATATGTAAAAATGTAAACTAAAACAGAAGGAATGTTTTTGCATCACCCTATGTAAGTGTATTGGGGCCCCCTGGTGGCACAGTGTGTTAAAGCGCTGAGCTGCTGAACTTGTGGACCAAAAGGTCCCAGGTTCAAATCCCGGGAGCGGAATGAGGGCCCGCTTTTAGCCCCAGCTCCTGCCAACCTAGCAGTTCGAAAACATGCAAATGTGAGTAGATCAATAGGTACCTCTCCGGCGGGAAGGTAACGGCGCTCCATGCAGTCATGCCGGCCACATGACTTTGGAGATGTCTATGGACAACGCCGGCTCTTTGGCTTAGAAATTGAGATGAGCACCAACCCCCAGATTCGGTCACGATTGGACTTAACATCAGGGGAAAACCTTTTACCTATATAAGTGCGTTAAAGCACTGAGCTGGAGACCGAAAGGTCCCAGGTTCAATCCCCGGGAGCGGAGTGAGCGGCCGCTGTTAGCTCCAGCTCCTGCCAACCTAGCAGTTTGAAAACATGCCAATGTGAGTAGATCAATAGGTACCGCTCCAGCGGGAAGGTAACAGCGCTCCATGCAGTCAGGCCGGCCACATGACCTGGAGATGTCTATGGACAATGCCGGCTCTTTGGCTTAGAAATGGAGATGAGCACCAACCCCAAGAGTCAGTCACGACTGGACTTAACATCAGGGGAAACCTTTTACCTATGTAAGTGTATAAGGACATATCCATGTTCTTCCTAACCATAGGACCAATAACAGTCTAATTAAATAAGCCCAAAGACCACAGCCCATTGCACTGTCCTTGAAAGAGGAAAAGAAGAGTCAAGCAGAGCCCCATCATACATAAGTCTGTAAGTAGGTGAAAGGCCCTTCCTTCATTCCAACTGCCACTGCCCTAGCCTGAAGGGAAAGAAAAAGTGGTAGGCACAGTACCATTATGTCTGGATCAAGATGCAGATGAATGACCTTTAATCTATCCCAACTGCCACTGCCCTGACCTTGGAGGTAGGAGATAATAATGCAAATGAGTGTCAGTATATAAAGTCCTTTCACCAAAGGACAAAATATTAACACACACAATCAAGGGCTTTAAACATAAATAAAAATGAAATGAAATTCACAGCATTTCATCAATCACTACGCATCTCAGCAACTGCAGACAGAACTCAATGAGGCTCCTTGCCAGGCTCCTGATTAGGAATAGCATCCTACAATTCTGCCTGGTACCAATTACTGGAAGTGACATATACTTTCTGATGGGTTTTGTGTCATTTCTGTGATTCTATGATTCCTAGATCTAGGTGCCCGATGACTCTGCTTGTTTCTCAAAATCTGAGAATCTTAATTGCTACTGTTTGAGTAGGTTGGAGTAGAGATGGAAAGATTTATGAATCTCAGTTTTCCTGAATTTCTCCTTTCTCCAGTTCCTTGTCTGTTTCAATCCATGTTTTGATCAAGAAATGTAAAAGAAACAAATGCTGCATGAAACACATACACTCCCTCCCACCACACACACACACACACACACACACACATTAAACACATTCTTCCAGACACTTTTCTAGTTATACATACCTTTTGGAAGCATTTACCACTCTGAATAAAATACTTATCTGTGTTCTGTCTCACTCAATATATGAAGACTGGTGCACACATTTCATTAAGATACACATTGCTGTGTGTATTTGTGGAGTCGTAAAGCAAAATATCTAAAGAGTGGAGTTTTGGTTCAAAAGTACAGTATACATTGGCTTGCTTATAGGAAAAATTACCAATTGTGCTCCGTTTTCTGCCTTCAAACCCTTGAACTACACAGACCACCCAAAATGAAAAGGCAACTTCAGGAAAGACTCTGGAAGAGTCAAGAGATGCTATAACAACTGCGGGCCCGAGGGATGCATAAAGAAATGAATAAGAATCATAGTTTTATAGAATAAAGTCTTGTCTTGTCAAACTCCCTGCCATCCAAGAATACAGAAAGGATCCATGAAAAATGCACATACAAACTTTGTCTGGATCATTAGGGGTCACAATTAATGTTCAGTGGAAAAGGAAAATAAAGTCATTGTTTATTGAATTCATTGTTAATGTTAACAGAAATGGCTTTTCTTGCACTATTAGCAAATAATTTCATCCTCTACCCCTCCAGGAAGCTTTTACAACACGGTTTTGCACATGAGAGACAGGAATTCCAGTTTCAATCACTGCCATGTCCAGTAATAATCCAGTACTTTCCAAGTGTACTTTTCCTCTTGGGATGCACAGCAAGATAAATCTCTTGTCTGTTAGGGTTGTGCATTCGGATGAATCACTATCCATTTCTGCTTGCCAAATACCAGAAGCCCTCCATATCCATTTTCCAGTGCCTCCCCAAAATGGGCATGCTGACGAATTGGAGTTTTCATTCCACATCCATTCTTCTCGGCCCATTGGCAGCAATGAGGTTAAGAAAGTAATATATCCAGCCTATTATGGGGGGGGCCTTCACTTCCATATCCTTCATTAAAACCCGGATTTTAAAAAGCACTGAAGTTACCATTCTTTCTGGATCCTTTCCCTTTATAGAGAGGATACTGGGTTTAATGCTTCTTAAAGCTGTTCTACTGTAGAGGAGAGGCAGAGCAGGCCTTGGTTTTGAGAGGGCTCCTGTAGTGCTGGATCCAGTTCCCGGAGAGAGAGGTTGAGGGATGGAGGGGGGAGCTCCTTGGCCCTTGACTGCACTTAGCCTTGGTCCCCCCCCCTTTCTGCTCACACAACTGAAAGCCTGGCTGTTGCTACTGCGAAATGTTGGTGGTGAAGGAGGAGGAAGTGGGACCTGGGAGGGTTTAAGATACCACTCTTTCTGGGATTGTTTGTTCTTATATCTTTCATTAAGACCTGGATTAAAAACATCAGAGTTAAGATACCAGTCTTTCTGGATCCTCGACCCTTTGGAGAGGAGACTGGGTTTAATCCTTTTTAAGATGTGTGTGCTTCCTCTCAACAGCAGCAGAAGCTACACAGATTTCCAAGAGGCATTTTAAGGAGGCCCAGGGAAAGAAGAGCGATCCTTAACCTGTAGCTCAGTAGACCTATCCTTCCTGGAGTATCTTTAAAATCCCCTCACTTGCTCTCAAAGCTGCAATCTCCTTTCTGCATAGGGTTTTGCTTTCTTAAAACTGTTTCTACTTTCTACTCTAGAGGAGAGAGAGACTTCTTTTTGTTTTTTTGGGATTACTACCGTGTTTCCCCAAAAATAAGACAGTGTCTTATATTAATTTTTGCTCCCAAAGATGTGCTAGGTCTTATTTTCTGGGGATGTCTTAGTTTTCCATGAGGAAGAATTCACATTAATTGTTGAATAAAAAAAATGAACATTTATTATATACTGTACAGTAGTTGCCATCACAAACCAACATAACCAAACAAACTGAATCTTATCAAGGATTTCTTGTTACTGCCATTATTTCCATGTACAACAATCTATAGAACGTACATTTACCGATCCTGCATGCTCTGGTGTTCTGTTTGGCAGTCATGCTTCCAAAAAAACAAACAAACAAAAAAACAACAACTTTGCTAGGTCTTACTTTCGGGGTGTTGTCGACCGCGTTTTAGGGGATCGGGCCCTTAAGGAGAGACCCGATCCGGTCCTGAGAGAACGGACCTTGGCGGAGCCAATAGGAAAATATGAGCCGCAATACAACCTGAAGCCGAAATGAAGAAGGTCCGCCAAAGTTGAAGGAAAATCCGCCAAGGAGTCTTTATTGAGCAATTCAGCTGAAGAGGACTCTAGTAGCGATCATTCGGTCTACTAGGGTCCCATATAATCAAAATAAAGCCATATTTATACAAAATTTCAGTCTGACAGCCCTTTGAATTTCCCGCCCCGCTCCCCCGCCCATCTGATCATTGATAGGCTAGAAGGTTGAACGAGGCGGGCTTTCGTTTCCCGCCTTGCTCCGTTGGCCCAATAGGAAGCTGCCTTTTGTCTCTACTCGGGCCAATCAGGAAAGAGAAGGCGGGAGTTATTGAAACAATGGGGTGACAGGGCAGGAACTGTCGGATTAAGTTCTGCTAGACCGATTTCTAAAGGGATTAATGGCAGCAATCAAGGGTGTCCGGGTTTCTGTCACGTATACAGATTTTAGATATGCCTCGGGGTGTCAGAGGTGGAAGCAAAGATGGGTGGTGATGAGCCATACTGACAGGCTCTGCAGGGCGCCTTCCTGAGGTGTCCTGGATTTTCCTTTGGGTGAGATATGACAATGTTTGCCTTGGGGCGAATCACCTTTAGGTCAACACTCCGAATTCGGCGACTCAAGCCCTATATTGTCCATGCAATCTGAATTTGATTGGGTTTAGCGGTGGCAGATTATCCTTTTGTTTTGGGTCATAGGAAATGGGATAGGTTCTGGGGTTCAGGTTGAGTTCAAAATATTTCCTATTTGATTTCATGACTTGACAATTATATGAAATAAAATGAAAAAATAAAATAAAGTTGGAATATAAACCATGCTGGGAAAAATACATATTTTCCGGGGATCCCAAAGAGTACAAATACATATAGGCAGACAGATAGATTTCATGGAAATAAGGGAGAATCCATAAAAGTGAGTTACATTGCATAAAGGGGAATCATGAATGATATAAACAATTGAAAATATTTGATAAGAACGAAGTTCATAACATCTGGAGAACTCAGCATGGAAATTCATAAAAGTGGAGTTTTAGCAGCATGATTTTACAATTCATGAAGTTAGCCCAACGATTAGAAATTCATATAACAGTGATTCATGAGGGTGTCCAGGTACATAGAATATGAAAATTCACGGATACATTGGGAAAAGAGTTCATCTGTGGTGGAAGGAATTCATAGAAATAGCATGGGGAAGAGGTACATGTGAGTTGCAGTCTTTGGAAGTATAGGATTTCATAAGTTCAGGGGTAGGTCTGGGGAAGAGTGTTCTTCTCATTCATAAAATAATGAAGATGTGAATGAAACGTGGAGGGCGCCCGTCCAGGCACCCTCCTGGCAGCTGTAGAGAGGGTGAAGGTCCTTGGAGAACTATGTCTCCCCAGCGGGAGAGCGATCCCCCATCCACAGTTCACAGAAAGGGACCAGTGATCTCTTAAAACCATCCCGCGGGTCGCGGGGAGAGGAAAGTCTGGGATAAGGCTGGAAAAGAGCAGTCTGGCTTGAAAAGAGCAGTCGGTTCCGTTTGACAGTCAGCTGATGAGGTGCCGAGAACTGGACCGATTTTGGTTCCGCTGGTGGTCCTTGGGTCAGGAGCCTTAGGAAGGGTTAGAACTAAAAGAAGAGCGTGCTAGGGGTAATTTTGATAAAGATATGAGCCAATTTGTATCGTCCGCCGTATTAACCTATGGTGGGGAAGCCTCAGCCAGAGTTTAAAGGTCGGACGGGTTAGAGAGAGAGAGAGGGGGGGGGGATTGCGTGCAAAAGAAGGAGTCAGGGAAAGACACAAAATAACCAGATAGAGAGTGTTACTGTTAAAAATGAATGCTACTTTTATTGGGGGGATTTGTTACATAGTTCAGGGAAGGGGAAAGTGAAGAAAAAAAGATCTTTTAATAATAGTCTGCTGCGGTCCCGCTCTGTTCCTTTGGTGATGGATCTGCGGAACTCTCCACTGCGGGTTCAAATCAATTTGGAAGCTGGCGCTACGGACATCAGGGGGAGGCCTTATATTTAGCAATTCAGCAAAACCTCTATTAGGTCTTATTTTCTGGGGATGTTTTATTTTTGGGGAAACAGGGTATTATTAATAATTATTACCTTTTAGAAGTATTTTTTGAAGAAGAGAAAGGGAAGATGAAAAATAAGTTAAAAGGGTGACTCTCCATCTCCAAGCCCCCAAACATATGCTTGCACACCCCATCCACCCCACCGTCCCTCAGGTCCCCAACTCCCAGTCAATCCCACTAAATAAAAAGAATCAATAAATAAAAAAGCTTAAACTGTGATGTTGAACAGGGGAGGAGGAGTTGAGATTGGCTCTGGCTTGCTTTCATGTCAGGTGGGTTTTCGTACCAGGTGGGCCTTTACCATTACCTGTTCCCAAAGTACCGAAGGTACTGAAGGAAATGGAGGAAATGGGGGAAATGAAATCTGTGCACATCTATTGTCTACCACATCACAAGACTAGTGAATTTGCCAGCAAACCTTGCTCAAGAAATAGTAATAAGAGTTAGCAAAACATATTTAAAAGTAAGTAATTATGTACGTGTTGTGACATTGAATGTCTATTAGGTAACCAGTTAATATTCAATCTAATTCTAGAAGATGAAAAAAGAGATAACTCATTAGTACATAACCAGTTTGATTATTTTCAAAGCTATGGGACTGGAGTGGAGTGTTGATGTGGTGAGAGCTTAAATGAGAGCTTCTCTCATTTAAGTCTCATAGGAAATAGTATTTTTTCTTAGAATACATCTTGATTATCCTTTATCCAGAAATTTGAAAAGCTGAGATACTGACACCTTATCCAGAAATATGAAATTATGAGATATTGATACATTAGTGATGATATGACTCATTTACTTCCTTATGCTTCAATTAAACTTTGTTTAATAAACAAAGGTATTAAAGTATTGTGTATAAAAATACCATCAAGCAATGTGTATAAGTTTTATATGAAATATAAATGAATGCTGTTTTTAGACTTGGGTCAAATAGCCATGACATCTGATAATGTATATGCAAATATTCCAAAAGCCAAAAGAATATTCAAAATCCAAACAGGTCTGGTCCCAAACATTTTGGATAAGTGATATTCAATATGTACTTAAAATATGGCTGCTTGGTCCTTACTAATGAGACAGACCAAAAGTCATATCACAACTGAAACTTTTCAAAAATGTAATGTTCAGCAGAATTATCTCCAGAATTTTCTAAAGAATTCTGAATGCTCAGTCAAACATGTGACATTCCTAAGGCAGCATTATGTGTTGCCAAATCTCAGTGGACTGTCGCTTGCCAGAGGGTCACTTCAACCTTGTCTGTTATCCATCAGGTGTTTGTAGAGTGACCCAAACAAGCACCAGCTCATTGGGATTTGGCAGTTCATAACTCACCACAGTTGCAAGGAAGGTCACAAGTTACAGAGAGTATAGACTAAAAGCAAAACTGCATTTACTGATTTACTGGGATTGAATTCATTGGTCAGGAATGCCAATTTGAAAGGCTGTTTTACAGCACTACATAGAGAACTACCTTGCACTCCACTAGTACTGATGGTGGTATCCCCCCAATTTTAGATATTGAGCTAGATACCCATCCCTTTTGTTATGATACTCTTTGGAAATTGTCTGAAATAATTTGCTGAGTTTATTACAATTTAATAGTTTACAAGAAGCTATGGGATAAGCTCCAAAGTCATTTTCTATGAGATAGGAAACACATGACAGAAGGGAATTTTTAACAGGATATAGGAAAGAGGCAAGGACAAATACTAGTTTCTAGGAAGAGAATGCTATTTTATTTTGTATGCACGAAGAGAACCAAAAATAGCATTTAGCTTTAATGGCCGCATTATTCCCTGTATCAATTTTTCAGATTTTTTTTAGTGGGAGGGATTAACACATTTAGGTAATGCTAAAAGTATATGAATGTCTTCTTCTGGACCTATCTCTGGGCATCCTCACCTTCAGTAGGCAAATAGCTACTGAGAATACTGCTTCGTGACAGCACCACACCCTTAGAATTTTCTTCCTAGGAAGGCTTGTTTAGTATTAACCTGTTTATTCTTTTAGAAACAGGACACGTCTACACTGATACTATAATTGCTTTTTCTGCTCATACCTGAGGGGAGAGGAGGGCTCTTTGCTCCCTTCCAGTGAAGGGAAAGTAAGAATATAATACTGGCCAAGATTCTGGCCACCCTTCTCTCAATTCTTGTTTCAGCGGTGGGAGAAGATGGAAGTGCCTATTTCTGCTCTGTAAGTAGGGTGGGGGTGGGTGGGGTATGCCTGGTTGCCTGCCCGCCTCTCCCCACCTAGGAAAATCAGGAGTATAATGTTTAAATCTATACTACCCCTTCTATTCTGTCTTGGTCAGACCACACCTGGAATACTGTGTGCAATTCTAGATACCACAATTTAAGGGAAATGTTGATAAGCTGGAATGTGTCCAGAGAAGGACGACTAAAATGATCAAGGGTCTGGAGAACAAGCCCTATGAGGAGCAGCTTAAAGAGCCAGGCATGTTTAGCTTGCAGAAGAGAAGGGCTGAGAGGAGATATGATGGCCATGTATACATATGTGAGGGGAAGTCATAGAGGGGAGGGAGCAAGCTTGTTTTCTGCTGCCCTTGAAACTAGAATGAGGAACAATAGCTTCAAACTACAGGGAAGGCGATTCCACCTGAACATTAGGAAGAGCTTCCTCACTGTGAGAGCTGTTCAGCAGTGGAACTCTCTGCCCCAGAGTGTGGTGGAGACTTCTTCTTTGGAGGCTTTTAAGCAGAGGCTAGATTGGCCATCTATCAGGAGTGATTTGAATGCGATTTTCCTGCTTCTTGGCAGGCGGTTGTACTGAATGGCTCATGAGATCTCTTCCAACTCTAGAATTCTACGATTCTATGATTATAGATCTATAAGGCTTGTAAATGCCAGTGAACACTTCCAATTGAACAAAAATGCACATATAAAGTTAATATATTTAAATACACAAAAAACAGGAAATTAGGTTGGTTTGAAAGAGAGCAATGCAAACAAGGAGGAAATGAAATATATCTCCTATCCCTCCTTCCCTCTGTTTTTGACTCAAAGAGTTCTTGTAATCTATAGGAAAAAAAATGTAATGTTCATTACTGGGACCAACATAACTAAAAAACCACAATACACCTATCAGACCAACGAGCGACCATCACTCTTATAAACACAAAAAACCCAGTGGTACAGACTTAAAAAGCCCAACAACCTAAAAGACATTAGAGCACATGTGCTAGAACGTTTCCCCTGCCTCGCCCCCCTTTGTGTGAGAAAAAAAACAAACAGCTGAGATAAGGGCCACTTGACAGAGGGAGGGAATGGTGAGGGAATTCAGAAGAGTCATGCATGTCATCCCACAGAAAGTCGTATAACTGTCCCCCCTTGGGAGGGAAGGAAAACGTGTGCGGCAAGTGCGTGTGCGCATACGGAGCTGGGAGCGCAGTGTCATCTCCAGGCTGTGGACAGGTATCTCCCAACACCTCAGCCCAGCCCCAAGGATCCTCACCTGCAGGATCTCCCCACTCGAAGCTGACCCCAAAGGCAGCTGGGGCCAAGGAGGGAGCCCGGAGAACCAGAGGCCCAAAACACAAACCCTTTTCCTCTCCCATGCCCTGCCTCCAGGGAAAAGGCTCTTTCATCCTTATGAGAGGGAGAGCAGATATGTATAAGGAAAAGGGAGCCTGTCCCACATCCCCAGATGCAATGGCCAGGCCTCTCTTGCGCAGGAGGGCCGAAGAAGAAAGGGAGGAGGGGAGGCAAGGCAGTGAGGAAGAAGGGATTGTTTTCCATTGAAACCTTTTCTTCCCCCAGCTGAGCTGCTCCTGCCATCTCCTCAAAGGAGGGGGACAAGCAGAGGATTAGAGAAGCCATCAACACATACACACACATGCACACATATGCAAACATACACACCTCCCAGGAAAAACCACTGCCAAGCAGGTGCAAACCTGGGGACCCTGGTTGCCTTTGCCCTTCCCTCCAAGGGAGGAAAGAAAAGGGGGAAGTATCGAGGGTGGGGGAAGAGAATACAATGCCCTTTTCCCATGTGTGGAGCCAGCAGCCAGTGCTTTAACTAGAAAGGGAAAGGAATGAAGGGAAGGAGAAAGGGAAGAGAATGAAGGGAAGGGAGAGGGAAGGAAAGAAGGAAGGAAGGGGGAAAGAAGGAAAATGAAGATCTGAAGAGAAAGGAAAGAAGGAAGGAATGAAGGAAAGGAGAAAGGGAAGGAAGGGGGAAAAGATAGAGAGAAATTAAGAAAAGAAAGAGAAGGGAAAGAAGGGAAGGGAGAGGAAGGAAAATCATCATCATCATTACTAAGAGGGGGAGGAGGAGAGAGGTCAAAAAGGGAAAAGAAGAACAAAATTATTACTATAGGCCACAACAACGCATGGCTGGGTACGGCTAGTTATGGTAATAATAATAAATCCTGCAGATTTGCAAGAGTCTCTCTTTTTCTTCCCCTTCCACCCATGCAATCTTTTTCTTCTTCCTGGCTTGCAATGGCTTCTCTCCCTCTCCTTTCTCTTTTCAAAACATTCCTAAGTGAGGCTTTGGAAAAGAAAGAACACTGTTAAGGGAGGGGAAGAGGAGAGGGAAATGTATCAGGCTCTGCTGCCCGGCTCTACCCCATTATAAGCCAAGGGAAGCTTTTTCAGACCCAAAAAAGGGCTGAAAAACTCAGCTTATCTTTGAGTATTTACAGTACTTTTTAACTATTTTTATTTTATTTTGGAAGTGGACAATTTGTGGCCTTCAGATGTTGTAAGATACTAGTTCCCCCAGCTAACATAGTTGAGATATGATAGGTGCCCCCCCTCCCCCAGACCTTATATTTCCAGCAGAGCCGGTCCAACAATGAGGCGAATTAAGCGGTCGCTTCGGACACAAAACATACGGGGGTGCAGTCGAGACTACTTTTTCTGTTGATTTGTTGTAAAACATGATGTTTTGGTGCTTAATTTTAAATGCTTTTATTTTTCAGTGATTGGTTTGGGGGGGGCAAAATTCTGTTCACCTACACTTGAAAAATACGTAGGGCCGGCTCTGATTTCCAAGCTTTATATTAAGATTTTATTGAACAAACCCACTATTCCACTACAGTTTGATTGTCATTGATATAGGATATGCCCAGAGTTGAAAACCAGTGATAGTGCTTTTCTTCATTAGCACAGTTGGACAGATTTGCCTATTTCAAGTTCATGCAATCATCCTTCCACACATACTTGCAACTTCTCCATCACACTATTGCTGTTACTTTTTTTAAGCACAATTGTGCAAATTCAAATTTTTAAAACCAAAACTCCAAATATAACAGTAAATTATAATAGAAAAGGAAAACAGCTAGTTTAGAAATAGCAAGGAGAGGGAAAGAGAAAAATGCCAGTCCTTGATGTGGTTTTACTCACAACATGTCAACAAAGTAGCAGAAGGAACCCATCACACAAGGTAGATGATAGAAATTTTGTGGGACTGCAAACTATTGACAGGTTTTCCTCTCAATAGTGGGGGAAGAAGGAAGACCAACAGCGAAATGCACATGCATCATGACTGTCTGGTTGCAATGCTGTTTCGCCTGCCCCATGAAATAAAGACATTAGTGGATTGATTAGCTGTCCTGAATGAATTCAGGCTGAAGTACAGGATACAAAAGATCTTCCTTAAAACCTATTAGTTTTTGGACAACAAAAACAGGATCATTCATTAAAGTGGCCTTGAGCAGACAGATTTCTTCTCATTGAGGCCTAATGAATCCAGTCTTAGACAAAAATAAACAAATCTCATTTTCCAATATAAGTTGTTTTACACTCATCAACCTAAATCAACATAAAATTGTTTTGATTAAAGCTACACATACTGAATTGTCTCCATCAGGAATTTTGTTTTGAGGAAGACTCCAATTGTGATCAAATGGAATGTATGAGTTAGTTAGGATATGTACCTATGTTTCTGATCAATTATTTCAATTGAACTGAGCTAACTTTCCCAATAAATCTGTTGCTAGGATCTGCATAATAACCTTTGACAGGGTGGATAAGAGGAGAAACTGCAATCTATGTTGATTTCTTTCAGTATCTTTTCACATGAGTTATCTATACATATGTTATCATCACCAAGGACAATACACTTTCTGAAATATTGTATTTGAACTTTGCCTGGACCTTCCTTCTCGGGTTGACAACAAGGATGTAAAATTATGCCAATACAGATATGTAAATGGTGCTTATTTTCATTGTCTATCTCTGTTCAGTTTTAGTTCAGCATTAGGGTCATTGCACTGTTACTGGCATCCTAATAGAGACATACAGTAGAGTCTCACTTATCCAATCTAAACGGGCCGGCAGAAGCTTGGATAAGCGAATATCTTGGATAATAAGGAGGGATTAAGGAAAAGCCTATTAAACATCAAATTAGGTTATGATTTTACAAATTAAGTGCCAAAACATCATGTTATACAACAAAATTGACAGAAAAAGTAGTTCAATACACAGTAATGTTATGTTGTAATTACTGTATTTACAAATTTAGCACCAAAATATCACGATATATTGAAAACATTGACTACAAAAATGGCTTGGATTATCCAGAAGCTTGGATAAGCGAGGCTTGGATAAGTGAGACTCTACTGTACTTTCAGTTATGTCTGCATATGTCGCATTTTTGGTTGTGTCAGATTCAGCATCTCCATCTACTTTGACTCCAACCATAAGTGGCTTACCTGGCTTGGTGCCTCCCACAAAAGCCATTCAGAAAGAATGGGGAGATGATCAGGGGTCACCAAGCAAGAAGAAATAGATTTTCTGCAGCATAAAATGCAGTGCTTAAGGTCTACTGAACTTTATTCCAATGTATCACCGCTCTATTTTTGTAATGAAATACAAATTGCTATACATGCCAAACATTATTGATGCTGTTGTATCAGCAATGCATTGCTCAATACTTGAGAGGCTACTTAGGACCTCATCTGACATCTGTAAGCTAGCTGGCATTGCACCCCCCCCCCCCCTTATGTGCAATGGGAAGTTGCTGCCAATTGTGAGAGAAATAAGGTTGAACACGGTGAAAGCCACCCACTGTATGGCTATCAGCCTCCTCCCAGTAGACTTAAATCAAGGAAAAGTTTTATGAGAACCATCACTCTTCTAAATGTTCCTCCAGCAACAGCAAGAATATCCCTTTGGGCAGAAAAATTAGGAAATTCCAACTGGATGGCCTCCCATGAGGGTTTTCCTCTAGGGGAAAACCGAAATGGGCAACTTGAAAGCCCCTGAACAGACTCAGAAGTGGAGCTGGCAGATCAAAAGACAACCTGGCAAAATGGCACTACCTAGAAAAATCCTCCACCTTGTGCGACTGTGGAGCAGAACAAACAACTCAGCATCTGTATGCTTGCCCACAATGCCCTGTCTCATGCACAGAGGAGGAACTGTTTAAAGCTACAGACAATGCAGTCGCTGTTGTCTGTTTTTGGTCTAAAACTATTTAGCTGCTTGTGATCTTATTTATGTATGCGATGATTTGACATGAAATAAATAAATCAGATAGGCAGGAGGAAGCAGAAGGAACAGTCTACATGATTGTGTCTTCACAAGTGTGCATATAGTTTGCATATTCCACACATTTTAGATCCAGTGATATAAAACATCATTATTCACCCTTCTGTTCAATAACTCTCTTCTGCAACATGTGTAGAAATATCAATATATTCTGCCATTTCCCCCAGTTGCTTCTCCCACCACACCCACCATTTTTATAGGGATAGGTTTGTTATTTTCTTTAAGGCACCTGTAAAGCCTTAATTTCCCTGCATACAATTTCTATACCAGCCTGAAACTTTCTTAAAGTCTGCCTAAAAATTCAAATGCACTCGTGGGAAATTTTCAGATATATGCTCTTACATGAAATATTTCATGCTGCACACATTTTTGCAAGCAGGGATCACTAGGACAGTTCTCATATGTCTGCTTCTCCAAACATATATTTTAATGTTAATTTCCTTCATAATACACATACTTTTCAATTACTAGAGTTGCTCATCTTACCATTCCTTTTAGCAACGTAGGCTTAAATATATGTGAAACATGAAAGTTACACCAAAAGGCATGGTAAGGCATTTATTATCTTTTCATCTCCATTTGACAGCTTCTGTACTCTAGAAGAAATATCTAAAATTCTTGTTGTTTGTACTCCAATAACCTTTACTCATCCAGTAAATGCTTGTCAAGTGGGCCACTGCTTCTCTCTTCCTGTTTAGTCACCAAGGAAAATCTTTTGTAACTATCTTCTTGTTTACTTTAGGTTTTGAGTTGTTCGGTTTCCTTTTGGCATTCATCACTATGATTGTAAACAGTGATTCCAATGCATTTTTGCAACAATGAAACACAGATGCATGGAAATAATATTTACTCACTTAAGATGGATGAAAACAGGCTTTTTGAGTATCCAGAGTCCTCCTGAAGCCTTTTTCACTGTTTTTCTACTAGTTCTGAAACAGATTTGAATATTCCTCCCAATTCTAGAGTCGCTTGCTTCCTGTTTCCTCCCACGCCAGAAAAGAGTAGGGAAACTCAGCAGAGAGGGCTATATCCAGCAGCTGTTACATAACAACAATGTTTGCATCTCTGTGAATAAGTGGTGGAAAAGGCAGATTAAATATCTGGAAGTAACAATTATGAATAGCAGTATTCTGTTAATTCAAGAGGGAAGAGAGTGAGTGGGAAGCATCTAAAAGTCTTGGGTGAGTGGACTTGTGGAAACAGGAGTCCTCCCCTCTTCTATTTCCTGTGTAGATTTTCTGGCAGTGCTGAAACAAGGGCTCTTTGGAGTGGGTTGGGGGATAAGCAGGTGCTGGATGTATGTCTAATACCTTTCCCCAACCCTAATTCACACTGTATATGCAAATACAGATATTGGAACCCCTCCAAAAAATTCAAAATCCGGAACTCTCTTGCATTAGAATTTCAACAATGCTCTATACAAAAATTGCCCTCGTGATGAGAATTGATAGATCAATAAATAGGGTTAAAGAAATTTAGTAGGGAAACCTTTCCCTCTGACTCATCCTCTTAAGTTATCTGTCCTGCTCCCATCTATGATAGTAAAGGTAAAGGTTTCCCCTGACATTAAGTCCAGTTGTGACCGACTCTAGGGGTTGGTGCTCATCTCCATTTTTAGGCTGAAGAGCTGGTGTTGTCCATAGACATCTCCAAGGTCATGACTGCATGACTGCATGGAGCGCCATTACCTTCCCACTGGAGCAGTACCTATTGATCTACTCACATTTGCATGTTTTCGAACTGCTAGGTTGGCAGGAGCTGGGGCTAACAGCGGGCGCTCATTCTGCTCCCGGGATTTGAACCTGGGACCTTTTGGTCTGCAAGTTCAGCAGCTCAGTGCTTTAACACACTGTGCCATTCTCAGAGCCCTACCTCTCCTCAAGTTTCTAGTACTTCCCTGGAATTTTCTGCTGCAGGGAGGCTCTTGTATGACTGCTAGAAATACAAACATAGCATTAGCCATCTCACTACAGAATGGGATAAAAATAGGAGATTGTTGTTTAATGATGATCTTTGAACCTTGTATTTTGAACAAGACAGTTGAAATGCTACTTATGGAAAACAAAGATTGGTTTTCTTAACTGGTTTACTTATATGTAATGAACGAATAGATTTATCATATTCAAGATAACAAAGATTTGGCCATAGAAGGTGGAGAAAATTAGTTTTTTTTAGAGCTGTGTAATGATGAGTATAAATGCCTTTTGAAAATAGAATCAGAGGACAAACCAGGAAACCAATTACATGATAAGGTGGGCACAATGTTCAAATTGGTGAATGGGAAAAATGTGGTTCAAAAATCTAAATTTTATTCTGTACTGTCATTTAAAACAAAACATATATAAGATGATGTAAATCTAAATAAGCTGTCAAAATGTTGAGCACATTTTAAACCAATGATGAGAATATAAGAAGGATTTATTTATTTATTTTAAAAAATGGCACTGGACTTGTCAGAAAGCAAAGATTAGAGACAAATATTTTCATATTAATTCAAAAAGAATTACAGTAGAGTCTCACTTATCCAACGTTCTGGATTATCCAAAGCATTTTTGTAGTCAATATTTTCAATACATTGTGATATTTTGGTGCTAAATTCGTAAATACTATCATTACTACATAGCATTACTCCGTATTGAACTACTTTTTCTGTCAAATTTGTTGTATAACATGATGTTTTGGTGCTTAGTTTGTAAAATCATAACCTAATTTAATGTTTAATAGGCTTTTCCTTAATCTCTCCTTTTTATCCAACATACAGTAGAGTCTCACTTATCCAAGCTAAACGGGCTGGCAGAAGCTTGGATAAGCGAATATTTTGGATAATAAGAAGGAATAAGGAAAAGCCTATTAAACATCAAATTAGGTTATGATTTTACAAATTAACCACCAAAACATCATGTTTTACAAAAAAATTGACAGAAAAAGCAGTTGAATACGCAGTAATGTTATGTTGTAATTACTGTATTTACGAATTCAGCACCAAAATATCACAATATATTGAAAACATTGACTACAAAAATGGCTTGGATAATCCAGAAACTTGGATAAGCGAGGCTTGGATAAGTGAGACTCTACTGTATTCACTTATCCAACGTTCTGCCGGCCCATTTACGTTGGATAAGCAAGACTCTACTGTAAATGTAAATTTTGTAATATTACTAAAAATGTTTTGCTAGGTTTATGGATTAAAAATGCATTGTTCTTTCAGTAAATGAAACAGTAGAAATAATATTGTTTGTTCAAACTTGGAAACAGAATGAAACTTTTGACTAAAACGTGTTGTCATTTGGGGCCAGGTTTTCTTTGATTAGCACTGCCACTTCCTCAACATCCAAGGCATTTTCTACATTCTACAAGTGGAGCTTCTGTCAGAACTTCTCCAACATTACTAACACATGGTATGTAGTCAACAGAAGAGCAATAACTTAGAAGCAGCCAAGCAATACATTAGATGTGGCTGAGCAGAGGCCTCAATTTTATTAATCATCCTAATTAAATCACTAGGAGAGGCCTTGGCATGCCCATATTAATATAATGCAATTAATAGCCATATTGAAAGCATCTAGGGAAAAAAGCTGCAGGAGAAAAGTCTCGTACAGGAAAGATCTTGTTTCCTTGCTACTTAAGTATAAATCAACCTCATGTATAAATTGAGGAGAGGTTTTGAGGCAAATTTATGGATTCTGATGTGATCTGTGGATAAATTGAGGGTTATTTTGTGGAGCGGGAAAGGCACCAATGCAAATTCAGGGAGCCAGCCACCCTTGGCCATCACTACCATTTCCCCACCCAAGCATCCAAAAGGCTGGAAGTGGCACCATGGCAAAAAGAGTTCAGAGGTTCGATGTTTCTTTTAGGTTCCCCAATGGCTGACTAAGCCCTTGCCTTTTGCCATGGTACTCAGATAAGGGGAGCTTTCCTTTAAAAAAAAATAAGAATTAAGATATATTACTCGCAGTGTCATATGGATAAGTCGACCCAAATTTTTGGGTTGATTGCTTAACTACAATTTCTAGACTTATATATGAGTATATAGGTACTTTCTTCTGGGCATACAACAGAAACCTATCTCAGAGAAATATAAAACTCCCCCCCCCTTCCAAAAAAAACCCCCAAAACAAACAAGAGCTTAAATATAGGAAAATACTATTGTTGTCATTGCTCATTTCCTTCTATTTTTCCATTCACCATCAACCAAGTAAACTTATATCATAAATGTTCACTGAAAAATGACACCAACGACAGGCACAGACTAAAGTGAAACACCTTTTCTTCTATCTATATGCTTTCAAGTGATCTGTTGGCAGGAAGGTAACGGCGCTCCATGCAGTCATGCCGGCCACATGACCTTGGAGGTGTCTACGGACAATGCCGGCTTTTCGGCTTAGAAATGGAGATGAGCACCAACCCCCAGAGTCGAATATGACTGGACTTAATGTCAGGGGAAACCTTTTGGACTATGGCAACTACATGAAATTCATAAGGTTTTCTTAGACAAGGATTGCAAAGAGGTGATTTGCCAGTCTCTTCCTCTGAAATATAGCCTACAGTACCTCAGATTTGTTGGCAGTTTCCCATCGAAGTACTAACCAAGGGGGGGATATGCTTAGCTTCCAAGACAGGATCCAGTGCTCTTAGGATAGCTGCAAAAGTTAGCATCTTCCATTCCCAGATAGACGCATCAATTCCTCTGAATTTAGTTAGAAAGGCCAGGAAAATTGGTTATCCTTTATCTTCACCAGAATCAGGCACAAATAGGCCCTTGCTTAAAGAGTTACCACCTGCAACAGGGATGAGGAAACACATTGTCTGACAGTAATTATTGAGTTGTAACTCACATCAGCTAATGGTGAGGAATGCTGGAAGATTCAGTCCAAAACCACTTGAAATTCCACAGGTGCCCAACCCTGACCTTGAAGTTATTTCGGACTTCTTGCAACATTAAGAGGAACCTGTCTCTGGGTTTTCTTGGAAGGATTTGTTTATTAATTGAATAGGGTATTAATTGAACTGGAGCCCAACCTAAACCCATAGTTTCAATATAATTGGGCAACCTCTGTGCAACTTTGTTGCCACATACCTGCACCGACACATGTTGTAAATGTGAAAGTAAAGATTTTGGACAAGAGCCCAAAATCCCAAAAGAAAGGGCTGTATTGTTTCACATCAAACGTTTTATCAGTGTGAATGTTTGATCTATATTGGAAGGTGTTTCAGTTTTGGTTTTTATGGCATGTAGATCATAATCTTGAAAATAAAGCAAATTGCATCTCAAAGATGATTCGCATCAGCTATACAGTTATCCAAAGTTCCGTAGCACATTCAGTTTCATTCAGAACTTTGCTAGAACAAAAATATGCCAAGTCTAGTGAGATTTTGGGGGGTTTGAGGGAAAATGAACAATAACAACCCACTGAGACCCCATCTACACTGACTATTTAATGCAGATCAAATTGCATTATATGGTCAGTATAGATTCATAAAGTGTAAGTTGAGCTCTGACCCTGTTCAGTATTATAACCACCAGTGGGGAACCATTTAAATTTTGATTCTTCCAACATTATAAGAAACTTAAAAAGCAACAAAACCAGCTACAACCACTATGCACATACAAATATTTAGACTAGAACAATTATAGTCCTCCAGATAGTGGCTCACATAGTCTTGGAAGATCACAGGTTGCCCATCCCAGGCAGAGTGGAAAATCATAATATCAGCTTACATGGCAGATACACTCATAACTGAGTTTTAGCTAGGAAGCTTGTGGAGAGCACATACCAGAACTACACACCAATGAGAATTGTGCCACAAAGCAAAGCAAGCAGCCAGATTTTTTTCACAGTATATTAGTCATTTTTTTCTCCTTTTGTTTGTTTTTTTTTTAAAAGAAATGAACTAAAAGACACAACAAGGTTATAATTCAACATATGGTTTCATCAAACTCTTTCCACACTAATCTACAAAGTCTTTGCAGCCAGGTTAGGCAATACTTAGATTTCCCTAAGAATCTGGGACATTGTCCAGGACGCAACACATTACCATGCCTCTGTCTTTCAACACAGAGATTAAGAATATAGTGTGAAATACAGACATCACTTACTGTGTATTGGAACAGAAGCTTGGCTGGGTATCAATTCAATAAATAATTAAGAATGTGGCAATCATGGAACAGAACAAAGCATTCTAGGAAAATTTGTTCGAGCATCAAAGAAAGATTCAGAAAATGTGAGCCAAATGAATTAGGCAACCAAAGAGACAAAGTATACATTGAGACCACCCAACTGCTAAGATCTGAATTTAATAGACTTAGACTATATAATTGAAGTAGATAGTGGAGAAGCTCCATTCTCCCTGAAAAAAACAAGACCATGAACAGATTGCAGAATACGCTGAACTGCTAATATCAAAAATTAGTGTAAAGCTAAAGAAAAACACTAAATCAATTATTTATTGTATTTACTGTACTTTTATCCCCCTCTGTCTCAACCCCAAAGGGGACTTAGAGCAGCTTTCGAATTGACAACAATTCAATGACACATTACAACATAAAAAATAAAGTACAATTATATTATGCATTAAAATCATTAAAACAATACATCTAATCAATTTAAATAAACTGTTAAAACATAGCACATAATCCTGAAATCATAGTCCAAGAGCCAATCACCTTGACTTGGTAGCTGCGCATTGCACTGTAACTACTCTCCAAATGCTTCATTCCAAAGCCAAGTTTTAACTTTCTTTCTGAAGGTCAGGAGGGAAGAAGCCGATCTAATGTCACTGGGAAGGAAGTTCCACACCACTGAGAAAACCCTGTCCCTCGTCCCCACCAGTCACAATTGTGAACCAAGAGCAGGCCTCCCCTGAAGATCTTAATACGTTCAAACAGGCAAGCTGGGCAAGAACTATTTGCGCTTTATAGGCTAAAACCAGCACTTTGAATTGTGCTCACTAGTAGCAAATTGGTAGCCAGTGGAGTTGTGTGCTCCAGTGAGCAATCTGGCTGCCCCCCATTGTACAACTTGGAGCTTCTGAACAATCTTCAAAGACAACCCCATGTAGAGCACTCCTGATTACCATGGAAATCTGGGGTTCCAGGCTCAGTGATGAATCCAAGAGGACTCCCAAGCTGCGAATCTATGATTTCTAGGGATGTGTAACCCCATTCAGCACAGGCTGTAACCCTATATCCTGTTTGACCTTTTGACTGACCAGGAGTATCTCTGTCCTGTCTGGATTCAATTTCAATTTGCTCACCCTCAACCATATCATTACAGCTGCAAGGCACCAGTTCAGGACCTAGACAGCCTCCTTAGCAGTAGATGGAAATGAGTGATAGAGATGGATGTCATCTGCTTACAGATGACATCGAACTGCAAAACTCAAAGGCTGCTGAGAGGTCCAAGAGAACCAACAGAAACACACTCCCCCTGTCACATTCCCTGTGCTGATCACTAAGGCAGTGGCTTTCAACCTGTATGTCCCTAGATGTTTTAGCCTTCAACTCCCAGAAATCCTAACAGTTGATAAACTGGCTGGGATTTCTGGGAGTTGTAAGCCAAAACACCTGGAGACACACAGGTTGAGAACCACTGCACTAAGGAGACCAAGGCTATCTTGGTTCCATGACCCGGTCTGAAGCCAGACTGTGACAGATCTAGATAATCTGCTTCTTCTAAGAATACCTGAAATTGCAAGGCAACCACAAGTTTCAAGACTTTGCTCAAAAAGGGGAGACTGGGAACTGGCCAAAGGTTGTTAAATTGAGTGGTGATGGGTTTTTCAACAGTTGTTTTATCACAGCCTCCTTTAGGCTCACTGGAATCTTGCCTTCTTACAAGGAGGCATTAACCCACACCTTCTCCATCAAACCTCCTGTGGCCTGCTTTATCAGCCAGGATGGGCAAGAGTCCAGGATGCATGTGGTTGCTCTTGTCTCTCCAAGGATCTTGTCCACACCCTCGGGTTGCACCAATTGAAACGAATCCATTAAAACTGGACAAACAGATGATTGAGTTACATCAACAGGCACTGCAGTCAAACTAGTGTCCAGGTTGGAATGGATCAGAGCGACTTTATCCTCAAAGAACCCAGCAAATGCTTCACAGTGAGCTGCCGAATGGTCAGAGATCCTGTCTTGCAGGGTGGGATTTAACAAACCTCTGATTGTTTGAAACAGTTTGGCTGGATGGTTCCTTGCAGATGCAATGTTGGCCATAATGAAATATTTCTTTGTGGCCTCCACTGCCATGGAATAGGTCCTTGTATAGACACATACCCATGTTCAGTCTGATTCGCTACGAGTTGAACACCACACATGCTCTAGTCCCCGTCTCACACACTTCATCGCTGCCAGCTTCTCGTTGAACTAAGGAGCTGATTTAGCTCTGCTATGTGGGAGAAGACATTCTGTGGCAATCTTGTCTATTGCCCTAGTCATCCCCCCATTCCAGATAATGGCCAGAGCATTGACAGGATCACCTACCAAGGTGGTAGGAAATTCTCCAAGAGCCTTCAGGAATCTGTCCATAAGGCTGCTGGGGCAGAGCATTTTAATTGGTCCTCTACCCCTGCAGAAGTTAGGGGGCACAGTAAGTCTAAACCTGATCAGGTAGTGGTCATTCCATGGCAAAAGAACTGTAGACAGTTCCTCCACACTGCCATCTTCCTCCCATCCCTGACAGAACACCAAATCTAGTGTGTGCCCAGCTCTGTGAGTAGAGCCAGAAACTAATTGGGACAGCTCCATGGTTGCCATGAAGTCCTGAGCCACTCCTGACAGGGTGGCCTTTGCATGGACATTGAAGTCCCCTAGCACTTTAAGCTGTTGGTACTCCAACACCAGGCCCGAGATCATCCTGGCTAACTCAGGCAGGAAGGCAATAGTGCAGCAAAGTGGTCGGTACGCTAACAGTATCCCTATTCTGTCCCGTTTACCTGCCCTTAGATGGACACACTCAAATGTGGTTGACTGTGGGATGGGGCACCAGGTCAGAAAGATGGAATCCCAGTAGACCACTGTGGCCCCACCTCCCCACCCTCCAGGTCTAGACTGTTGTTGCACAGAGTAGCCCGGTGGACAAAGCTGGAAGAGATTAATTCCCTCCAGCGTCATCCAACCAGATCTCTGTTATGTATGCCAGGTCTTCAATCTCATCCAGGATTAAATCCTGGATGATTGCCGGTTTTCAGTTCACAGACCTGGTGCTCAACAGCAACACCCTTAACCTAGAGGGACCACCATCCCATTTACCCAGGTTTATCATGTCAAAAAATTGTTTGGGAATTGTAAGAACTCTCCTACATTAACTAGGCTGATGGAATTGTCTTGATCTCCCTTTCCCTTCCCTCTCTCTCCCCCGGATTACTTCTATGGGGGCCCCTCAGCCATCAGAACTCTCTCCTCCATCTGTGTGACACATCCCCCCATGCCACAATATAACCTGGGGAACATCCCTGTAGAATCTAACAATAATGTAAAAATAGATGTGCAATGTTCAGTCTAATTAACGAGACATCTAAAGAAGTCTGAATTAAGGGAAAGATGCAAAAGGACATCTGCAGCCAAAAAAAGAAAAAGAAAGAAAGAAAAGCTAAACTGGACAAGAGATGAAATTCTTTATGCAGTTAAAGACAGATAAGAAGCAAAAAATAGAAGAGGAGAAAAATAAGAACAAGGACCCCAAATGCAACTGTATGCAGAGCCAGAAAGAATTATTATTTTAATAATGCAGAGAAATAGAAAAAGGCAGCATCAGAAAAGGAAAAACAAGAGAATTCTGCACAATCTATTAAATTAAAGGGAAAATTAAATTAAAATTGGATATGTTCCATGACCAGCAGCAGAAAACATTGTATGATGAAGAAATAAACAGACAATATAAACAATGTACCAAAAAAAACTATTCAAAAGAATTGAAAAAATGATGGATTGATTCAGCAAGGAACCATTTGAAAATGCAGTGGAAGCTGTACTCAGATCACTTGAAAGAAATAAACCACCACGAACAGACAACATTCCAATAGAGCAGCTCCAAGCTACAAAAAGAGAATCCACTGAAATTCTAATCAAGATTTGTCAGCAAATATTAAAAACAAAACATTGGATGACAGATTGAAAACATTCAATATGCATTCCACCCCCAAGAAAAAGACACTAGGGATTACAATAACTGCATTAATACTCATGCAAGCAAGGACATGCTCAAAACTCTACAACAAAGACTTTTACCATAAATGAAATTAGAAATGCCAGATATCCAATCTGGGTTCAGAAGAGGAATAGGCATGAGTGATCATATTATTTCCAGGACTTCTCTCTTTTTCTTGGTGATCCCTGGCATTAGATGTAAACACAGAAGTGGTGGGAAGAAGAGTGTATCTTAAAGTGTCTTTAAAAAGTTATAATATCAATTCTGAACTGTTTGTGTATATTACTTTTTTAAATGGGGAACAATGTTGATGTAGGGTGGAGTGCTTCGTCTTTTAATTTATATTTATAAAGATTGTTTTTTGTTTGTTTCTTGCATTTTTCCTGTGCATGCACGTTTGTTCCTTTTCAACTTCATTCATCTTTTTTTTCAGTGGGTGTGGTGTTTGAGGAATCAAGTTTTCTTGGATTCATGCGGCTATTTTCTGTTCTGTTAAAACAGCAGATGGAGAGGGTGGGGTAAAAATGTGGATGGGATTTTTCATTTTCATCCCAATAAAGGTTCTGAGTACAGTGATGAAGTTTTTTTGGACACAGTGGAGCTGTTGCTTCTGGAAGGACAAAAAACAGGGATTGTCTCTAGATAGGGTGGTAATTCGAAAACAGAGGATGAAGAAGCATGGAGAAATGTGACATAAAAAACCTATCAAGCACAGGCTTCAAGTTTAAAACTATAGAGTCAGTTCCAGTATTTCTCTTAATTGGCAATTATGACGCACAGGGACAAGAGTCTCACATCTCTGAAATGTTGCAATGAAAATTTGGGAAAATTTTTATCACTGATTGCTTTGGGATGTTCTTATCTAATTTTATCCAATCTATAGAATCATAGAATCATAGAATCATAGAATCATAGAATAGTAGAGTTGGAAGAGACCTCATGGGCCATCCAGTCCAACCCCCTGCCAAGAAGCAGGAAATCGCATTCAGAGCACCCGCGACAGATGGCCATCCAGCCTCTGCTTAAAAGCCTCCAAGGAAGGAGCCTCCACCACAGCCCGGGGGAGAGAGTTCCACTGTCGAACAGCTCTCACAGTGAGGAAGTTCTTCCTGATGTTCAGGTGGAATCTCCTTTCCTGTAGTTTGAAGCCATTGTTCCGTGTCCTAGTCTGCAGGGCAGCAGAAAACAAGCTTGCTCCCTCCTCCCTATGACTTCCCTTCACATATTTGTACATGGCTATCATGTCTCCTCTCAGCCTTCTCTTCTGCAGGCTAAACATGCCAAGCTCTTTAAGCCGCTCCTCATAGGGCTTGTTCTCCAGACCCTTAATCATTTTAGTCGCCCTCCTCTGGACGCTTTCCAGCTTGTCAACATCTCCCTTCAACTGTGGTGCCCAGAATTGGACGCAGTATTCCAGGTGTGGTCTGACCAAGGCAGAATAGAGGGGGAGCAGGACTTCCCTGGATCTAGACGCTATTCCCCTATTGATGCAGGCCAGAATCCCGTTGGCTTTTTTAGCTGCTACATCACATTGTTGGCTCATGTTTAACTTGTTGTCCACGAGGACTCCAAGGTCTTTTTCGCACACACTGCTGTCAAGCCAGGCGTCCCCCATTCTGTATCTTTGATTTCCATTTTTTATGCCGAAATGAAGTATCTTGCATTTGTCCCTGTTGAACTTCATTTTGTTAGTTTCGGCCCATCTCTCTAGTCTGTCAAGATCGTTTTGAATTCTGCTCCTGTCTTCTGGAGTGTTAGCTATCCCTCCCAGTTTTGTGTCGTCTGCAAACTTGATGATCGTGCCTTCTAACCCTTCGTCTAAGTCGTTAATAAAGATGTTGAACAGAACCGGGCCCAGGACGGAGCCCTGCGGCACTCCACTTGTCACTTCTTTCCATGATGAAGATGATGCATTGTTGAGCACCCTTTGGGTTCGTTCGCTTAGCCAATTGCAGATCCACCTAACCGTAGTTTTGTCTAGCCCACATTTTACTAGTTTATTTGCCAGAAGGTCGTGGGGGACTTTGTCGAAGGCCTTACTGAAATCCAGGTACGCTACATCCACAGCATTCCCTGTATTGACCCAACTCGTAACTCTATCGAAAAAAGAGATCAGATTAGTCTGGCATGACTTGTTTTTGGTAAATCCGTGTTGACTATTAGCAATGACCACATTTGTTTCTAAGTGTTCGCAGACCACTTCCTTGATGATCTTTTCCAGAATCTTGCCTGGTATCGATGTGAGGCTGACCGGACGGTAATTGTTTGGGTCGTTCTTTTTTAATTTGTAATAATTTTCTTTAACACATATTGACAAAATTTTAAATGTCTTTCTTCCCATAGTTGTGTCCATTCCATAGCACTTATTTTGGTCCCTAAATCTTCTTCCCATATCTCCCTGAAAATAGTGTTCTTTGTTTTCCTCTTTAGTTTCCACTATACCTTTCAGATTTTTATGTTCTTCCATATCTTCCATTTTGTAGTATTTGCTCAAATTGAATAAGTTTACTTCCATTTCTGTTATTTTCAAACCGATTCTTAAACCATTGTTCTAATTGTATACAAAGGAACCATGATAATTTTATTTCACGAAATTCCTCCACCATAGTTTCCTTATTCATTTCAACATTTATCCAATCCCCTATTTTATCTTTAGAAATTTTTATCCACTATATTTTCCGATAATTTCAGGAATTTCCTTTCCATTATAATTGGAATTATTATTGAACCTTCTGTCAGTAACATTTTCCTATGTTTATTCCATATTTCTAACATGATTATTCATTAATTTCATTAATAAGTTTGTTCTAGTAATCTCTAGGTCCTCCTGTATATCTCTTGTAGAAGTTAATCACAGAGGAGTGGTGAAGGACCAAGATATTCCTACAGAGAAAACTTCTCTATGCATTTGTAGGTCCTTCAGTGCAACTCCATAGTCAATTTCTAGTGGACAGTATCTACAAATTCCTAGAGCGGTAATATTTCAAATTAATAATGGCATTTTTAAGATTCAGTTTTTTTCTGTTTGATGGGGATCCTACATTCCTAATCCCAGCAAATGTGAAGGGCTTACCATATTCTAAATGCATTTTTAAAAAATGAAATCTCTATATACCAATTGATTTATGGGCCAAAACTAACAAAATGATTTTTTGTAATAATATATGATACTGAATCTAGGCAAGAAAAATGAAATGCACAAATACAGGATGGGTGGCACCTGGCTTGAAAGAAGTACACATCTAAAGGATTTAGAGATCTCAGACCACAAGTGAAACATGAATCAATATTGTGATGCAGCAGCCAAAAGCCAATGCAATCCCAGATTGCATCAATAGGAATGTAATATCAAGATTGAGAGAAGTAGCAGTGTAATTCTTTTCTGCCTTGATCCTGTTTTGATTCTACTGTGTGCAGTTCTGGGTATCACAGTTTAGGCATGATATTAACAAATTAGAATACATTCAGAAAAGGACAACCAAAATGATCCAAGAACTGGAAACCAAGGACCTCATCAGATGGAGGTTGTCAACCCAGGGAAAAGTGAGGGCATCCAGTGGGCAGCAGGGGAAACCATCACTCCATGCCCAATATGGCCCCCTTCCCACAACTCATGGGGGAAGCGTTGCTGCCCGGCTTCCCACCTCACTTTAAGTGGTTTACCTTATGAGAACATGAGAAGTCTCCCGTGTTCTCAGGGCACTGTCCTAGGATGCTTCCAGGACAGAACCCTACCAGAAATAGCCCTGCGTCATGTGATGGACTCCAGTGAGATCCTTCCTGGAAGCATATTAGGAAAAGCAATGTGATGAGGCCCTAAGCCTTACAAGGAATGAGAAAAGGAGTCAAATATATTTAATTTGGGAAGAGAAGACTGAGAGGTGACACAAATGTGATTTTAAAATATCCGAAGTAATATTACGTAGAGACTATAACATGAAGAAATGGATTCAAATTACAAGGAAAGGGCTTCTACCTAAATATCAGGTGAAAAATGTTCTTACTGTATTAGCTGTTCAACACTTGAATAGATTGCTTCAGGAGGTGGTAGAATTTCCATCTTTAGAGGTCTTTAAAGGTTGGATGGGCATCTTTCAGCAGCACTTTAGCTGTGTATTCCTGCATGAGAAGATGTTAGACTGGAAAGCGCTTCCAAACTTTATGGTTCTATGAAATGTTGGGAAGTGTCAAAAGCAAGTTACACTGGATAATCTCTGATGGCAGATGTATCAAATGGAACCCCGATGTAAAGTATATTTGCTTCTGTTCTTTCAGTGGAACAATTCAGTCCTAATTTTTCTCCTTCATGTGTATGGATCCTTCCTGTTTCAATGCATAATGCCCTAGCCAGGTTGCCTTTGATGGCATTTTCATGTTGACCAATAAGGAAATGTATTTGATTCTCTGAGGAGAACATTGCACAATGCAGAATGATTTATGTTCACAACATGTAAAAGCAAGCCTGGAAAGTTTTTCCAAAATGTGACATTTTAAAAACAAGTCATTTGTGTTGCTTGTCCTTCAGTACCCAATGAGTGGGACTGTTTATTGGTAATATTTATGTGCTGATGGCCAGAAAAATCCCATATGACTTCCCAGAATGATACCATTTCGAAATTATAAATATTACTTGTTCAAGCTGCCCAACCCACACTATATTAGTAAACATTGAGTTATTTTTAAAATAACATAGTCCCTCCCACCTCTGTGCTGGCAGTAAAAGGGACATCCAATTCAGCAGGTAGCCAAATCTTTGGGATAATGGAACTGGCAGAGCAAGTTGTGCCTCCTCCCCATTGGCTAGCTAGCAGCCCACTCAACTAGCTGGAGTGGCCCAGATACAGTGTCCATTTTGGTCAGGTTACGGGCTCCTTAAACCCATGCTAGAGTGAACTCAGTTGACTCTAAGCTTCATCATACTTACCCTCCCTATGTCTTTTTTATTATTCTTAATTCATCACAACCTTGTGAGAGCAGTTGACATGGGTCATAGAGCCAGTAACAAGTGAGTAGTGTTCATTAGCACTGGTGATATAAGGGGCCTACAGGTATAACCAAATAAAAATATATCCTTTATTTACCAGTTCATACCAATTCTTATCTTCTGTGATTTTTGTTTGAGCAGGTGGAGCCCACCTCACATCTAAACAAACAATGTGTCATCCGTCGATGAAATTCTTGTTATTTCAAAGGTATTGTGGCACAGCAGGTTGGTATGATAAAATCCTAAAATAATTCAATGTAAAGGTGCCTCAAGACACCCCTTTTTCAGGGGCAAACTGAACATGGTTACCCTTTTTGAAAGTGTAAGATTGAATAAACAGCAATCCTTGGAACCAGTGAATAAAACAAGGCATCTTGATGTGGTATTCAAAAAGTAGCAACAACAACCAGTACAGCACTCTGCAATTAGAAACATTTGGCCTTCAGCCACAAAACTGCTATACCATAGAGCTGAAACTTTCATTTGTCCACATTATGAGGTACTGTGTTCAACTTTGCTTCAGCTCCATCTGTCTTCTGGTATACATGGATCCCATGTGAAAGGAAAATGAGATCACGTGTATATCAAGTATCATGCCAACAATATGAACAGGCCTCATACATTAAGGATCACAAAGCTAAAGAATGACTAGCTAAAACTTTGTTTTTGCCTTTTTTAAAGAGAGTCTTACTTAGAAGGGCTATTTGTGGTGTCACCTGCCCTAATGTAAAGCAGCTCATTAGCTAGATACTTTAAATGCTTAAGATATCATCATCTGGGTGTTTCCAACATTCTCCATGCAAGATTAGGTGGCAAGCACCTGGGTGTTGGATCACTGCTGTAGATAAAACTGCTGTTGTAGTTCAGCCTGTGATTGTGTCTGATGTCAATGTGGATGATGGTTTTCCTGGGCCTCTGTCTGATGTCACTGGGGATGAGGGGTTTCCTGGACCTGAGTCAAGTCCAGGCTTTGCTGAGAGGCCTGAGGAACAGAGTGCTTCTCCTGTAGATGCTCAAGGTCACATTCCTGAGCGGTCCACAGCAGCCTTTCTCTGAGAAAGTGTCTTCTGAGGATGATTTGTCAGATGCAAAAGTTAATGAGTTTGAAGATAGAAGATAAGACTTTTGTAAACTGAGGGAAATTTTACAAGCTCACCGAAGGTCAACCCGTCTGCAGGAAAAGAGGGATAAGAAATCATAATCTGATTGTAGAGGAAAACGGAATACTTTCCTTTCCTTTCCTGAGACAGGAAAGGCTTTAAATGAAACTGGGAAAGGATTTTAGCCGAGTCTCGGTAACATTGAACCTTCATTACAGTTTTGCAGCTCCAGTTTTGGCTCCAAGTGGATTTTAGCTTCATGTTTCAAGTTTTGCAAGGTTCCTGTTCTGGATATTGGATCTCCATACTGTCTTATTATTTTGGATTTTGCATTCTTGTTTGTACCTTTGTATCTTGAAGTTCATGAACTATTCGTTACCTGTGCAAAATACTGTTTTTGGACTGTACTATTTTCTTCAATTTTATTGTTTTGCTTACATATATCCTTCAATAAACTGCTTGCTGATTTTACTATACTGGTGTGGTGTTTAAGGTCAGAGGTGTTCCTGCTCTGGGGTACAGTAATTGCTTTCATTTAAGAAGCTTTCTTCTCAAGGATTTCATCAAGTGATTCCCTTGGCACTCTTAGGAGCTACCAGTAACAGATATGGGCAAACTTCAGCCATACAGATGGAGGCTGAAAACAACAGACACAAAGCCAGACACATCACAATCAAAAAGAGGAACACCAATTAAAAGTACTAATGAGGCAAAAAATGCATTAACATGAGTTAGAATGCATATTCAAAATGAAACAAGAGATAGTGCTGAAAAATAAGACTTCCAAGTCAGGAAGCACTCAATCAGTTCCTGGGGTAAGGCAGAAGTATAAATAGCTTTGTGCCTATTAACCTGAGCTGAAAAAATGGTTAGCTACTAACATTCTCAGATGTCAAGAGGAACTCTGAAACTGGACAACATATATGTCATAGTTCTGCATTCACAAAACATAGGTGGAGCTGTTGTTGACTAAGGCTCATTGAGGTCACCATAAATCAAAGCTGACTTAATTACAAACTATAGACTCACCATATTCAAAACTTGTTTAAATTGAGGATGTTTTTATAAACAAACCACAGAGAAAAGGGTCCCCTCACACCATAGACTACCTTTCCTTCAAATAAATTCATGTGGTTCACCCACTGATCAACAGTAAGATAAACAAGAAGGGATAAATTATCTTTCCTGTATTAGTCAGTTCTCTGTATAGGTTTTGGTTTGGGATGTATTTATTTACATGAAAACCTCACATATACACTCTTCTCTCTCTGAAGCATTCAGAGATAGCACCTTGAATGTCTCAGCAACCTATCAAGAGCCACTCCAGTCTGAATGATCAGACTCAACTAATGAGTGTATTTGAGTAAAAATAAATGGAATAAAACAATAAAAACACAATGGTAGGAGTTTACTACAGGCCACTGAACCAAGGCAAGGGTATGGATGATGTTTTTCAAGAACAAACCTCAGTCAGCCACAAGATGGAAAAACTGGTAGTTAGGGGAATATTATATTTACTGGGAGACTAAATTTGCTGTGTGTAGGTTCTTATATTTCAGATAATTAATTTCCTCTTTCAAAAAATGGAGGAAGAAACAATCCTGGACTTGATTCTAATCATTAGGAAGGAGTTGCTCACCAGAATCAAAGCAATGTGTCCTTTGGGGGGAAGTGACTATGTACTACATGTAGTCCCAGAATTCACAATTGAAGGACAAAGAAGAGTATAATTAAACACAAACCCTGGATTTCAGAAAAGTGAATTTTATCAAGCTCAGGGAAGAAAACTATGGCTAGAGATGTTAAAAGAAAATGGCACTCAGCATGGGAAAGATATAATGAAGGAATTACTAACAGCACAATCACACAAAAATATCATTGGAAGAAGAAAATAGAACCACATAAAAAGCCAAAACCTTTTAAAAGATGATAATATTCTTCCACAATTTAAAGTATGGTGCTTCAGGATAAAGGTGTTCATTTTGGTGAAGTTAACTAAGATATTGAATCATGTCTAGCCAGAAAAAAAACCATAGTTGATATCAGCATCAAACACCATACACAAATGATATTGGTAAAAATAGTTTCTCAGACATAGAACATCATTGCCATCTTTCCTCAGTTATGAAGTCCAAGAAAGTTTACAGGAATAAAACCCATAAACAATTAGACTACACTGATGTAGACCACTTGAATAGGAATACCATGTTTCAATATAGTGCAGGCTTAAGTCAGTTCACTCTGCTAAGACATACACTACACACATGTGGGATAAAATAAAAGATAAATGTGGCCAAGGGAACTGGATAGTATGGTTAGGTTTGTCCAGTAAAGCCCAGGCCATGAAAAGAAGAGAAGCAGGTGAAACCCCCCTGGATAGAATAATTAGAAGGAAATTAGAAATAGATAAAGGAATGACTGGGCAATGGTATGATGAACTAATTACCTTAACTTATAATACGAAAGAAACGCTTACAGAGATCTGGAAACAGGGAAAAAAACTTTACTGAGAAACTAATCAGGTCATGGATCAATAATATTCATAAAATTAATCATATAAGGATCAAAGAAACACAAAGGAAAATAATCACAAAATGGTATAGAACCCCCCTACAATTAGCTCATATAACGGGAAGTACCTCGAACAAATGTTGGCATAAATGTGGGGGAATAGGTTCATTCTCCCACATGTGGTGGGACTGTAGAAAAATTCAAATCTTTTATAGCAAAATAAGAAATGGAAGAATTAATATGGGACAAAGCCAGACTTATGTCCCTCACAATAAAGCTAAGGGAAGATAACAATAATTGGAACGAGATTCTAAAATATATGACAGCCGCAATACAAGCCACAATAGCCCGAGGATGGAGGGATGAGACAAAATGGGACATAGAAATTTGGTGGTCTTATATATTAGAATATATAATCAATGATTTCATTAATCAAAGGAAAAGAAAATATACAAATTGTCTAAAAGAACCTGACTGGTTCAGGAAATGGTCAGTCCTAATTAACAAAATAGATCGAGACGAAAAATACACCACCTTGAACCAGGCGTTCCACATAGTTAAAATGATACAATTATAATATATTGAATTGCTGTTCCAGGGGGGAGGGGGAATGGGGGAGGGGAGGGGGTGGGTGTTACATTCCAAAGGATCGTTTAAAATGTCACATAAGCATTACTTACTTTTGGTATTATGTATATTGAAATAAGACATGCATCGCGAAAATTTTGTTAATTGTTGGAATGTAATAAAATTTTAAAAAATGATAAAAAGACATACACTACACACATGAAGATGGAAAAAGGTAGGCCAGAACTGCATTGGTTACAGCTGTAAACAGAGTTGGCACCTGCATGACTCCAGATCCAAGCACTGACCAACCCACCTGTTGATCAATGAGCACAACCCTCTAGCCTGGTATCAGAGACCCTAGAGATGACAGTAGAGGAACCGTTTGGGGGGCAGCTACTCTGCTTGGCTCTGTTGCCACCAAGGGGAGCCCGAAATGGCTTCAGCCCTGTGCCATGTAAGATCTGTTCCTCCCCAAACCCCTTGAAGGAACACCATAACCAATGTCTGGAATAATGGAAATACACCTCCTGGATCCAGGATTCATGCCAGACTTTCCCCACAAGTTGTGATGAAAAAAATTAGCTGTACATGCACAATAACCAATAGCTACACTCTCACAAAACCCTGATAATATTACCATACAACAAAATTACAGTATGGGATAGTGTTAGAGAGAGAGCAGGCTTCCATTCCATAAACTGAGTGGAAACACTTCCAAGTACTCTAGTTTTTTTCGTGTCAGGAGTGACTTGAGAAACTGCAAGTTGCTTCTCGTGTGAGAGAATTGGCCATCTGCAAGGACGTTGCCCAGGGGATGCCCAGATGTTTTTGATATTTTTACCATCCTTGTGAGAGGTTTCTCTCATGTCCCCGCATGAAGCTGGACCTGATAGAGGAAGCTCATCCATGCTCTCCCCAGGTTGGATTCGAACCTGGCAGCCTTCAGGTCACCAACCCAACTTTCAAGTCACAACGTTTTAACCCACTACAACACCGGGGGCTCCAGTACTCTAGTTAGGCCTTGCCAGCAAATGAGTTTAAGCCAGTGGTTCATTGGCTGGCTCTCCCCTTTGACTTCCTCTAGGGGCCACGAGGTGCTGCATAGGCTTTTATGAGCCAAGTTAGCCAGACAGTGAGCCAAGAAAGGAGAGAAAGACACCAGGGCTTAATTTCCTGCACCATAGTATAACCACACAGTAAGTTGTGCAGCCCTCTTTTGTTGTATCCTAAACAAGTGGAGCTCAAACTCTTTTTCCACCAGAGACACCAAGAGCTTTCCCCATATCTCTTAAATAAGACTCAGCAGCCACAGCAGTATCCCCTATTCCCATGCAACTGGAGAAGAAGGCGGTTGTATTATCTCTGCCACCCTGGTACAATGGGTTGAGAATGTGGAAAGGACATGGTGCCACTGGATTGTTTTACAAGGATGAGGAGCCCCGGGTGCCAGCCGGTTCCCTCCCCTACTAATTTCCTTCTCGACTCCCTCCTTCAGTGCCTTGTGTTTCCTTGAAGAAATTCCAATCCTCACTCCTTTTCCCTGACTTTCTTGCCCCAGGAGTCTTGAGCCACACCAACACCTCTGACTGCCAAGTTATACTCGTCTGGTTTGCCTCACCACATACTATATCTCCTCATGTACTCTATTGCCATGAAAAATCCATCCTCAAGGATAGTACCCAAAGCCAGATCCAAACCTAGTAGTGCACATTACCTAAAGCCAGAGAAGTTCGTCTCATAAAGCAGAAAACCCGAAACAAACAACAATGAAGTTAATAATCATTCTCTGCCCTTTTTTGGCACTCAAATCTTCTCCCTCAGGCAATCATTTCATTGTCAAATAGAAAGGGATATTAGCTTCCTGTAAACTCCTATAACTTTCCATAAATACATGCATATAACACTGTATAAATAATAAGAGAGTATAAATAATAACCTGTAGGGCAATGAGAGAGATTTCTATAGATGGTCTCACGGGGCAGAAGTCACTGAATAAAAGCACACTCCCGCACAAAACCTGGGAGTCAAACAGACACATAAAGAAAAAGCATGACTCCAACTCATGATTTGAAAACATGAATTGCATTCGTTCAGTTCCCTTTTTCTGCTTACTCTTGCAGTTATAAAATCTCGTGGTTTTGTTCCTCTTGTTATTCAAGTTACAGAAGGGCTTCCTTAGTATGACTCAGAATCAGGGGAGGTGGAATTCCAAGGTCGAGCCACCCTTACATGTTTTCACAGTCATATGTATATAATCTTTAATCACATTGGTAACTAGCACATCTAGTGAAGCCAGTGTGTCAGATGCATTGCTCAGGGGTTTTTTAATGAGCTTCTTACATAAAGCAGCAGTTTTTTTTGTCCTACTGCCACTGTTCTCAGCAGCACAGCCTGTGAAAAGTTTGGATAGGAAGCAAGATACAAAAAGCCTGTGGCATCCAATGCTGCTCATGCCACTCTACCACCAAGGGTAGAGAAGACACTGCTTTTGTACATCTCAGTCTTACAGGTCTTAAGGGGCATGCCCTAAGAATTCCTACATTTTGGTATACACACAGTCTCTGAGTTGCAAACATCCAACTTACAAACAACTTACAGTTAAGAACAGGGGTGAGACAACACGAGTGAGAAAAATCTCTCCCAGGAGGGAAAATCACTCCTGAAAGAGTTATCATGGGGAAAAAGTGTCTCTACTGAAGCTTTCTGACCAATCAATTCCACAACAAGACATTTTTTTTTCAAAATCCAATGATCACAGAGATAGAAAGTGAGGTGAAATACTCTGATCAAGGGCACAGACAGCAAAGCTATCTCTCTCTCTCTCTCTCTCTCTCTCTCTCTCTATATATATATATATATATATATATATATATATATATATATATATATATATATATACACACACACACAGTAGAGCCTCACTTATCCAAGCCTCTGGATAATCCAAGCCATTTTTGTAGTCAATATTTTCAATATATCGTGATATTTTGGTGCTAAATTCATAAATACAGTAATTACAACATAACATTACTGTGTACTGAAGAACTCTCTCTCTCTCTATATATATATATACATAGAGGGGGAGAGAGAGAGAGAGAGAGATACACTTAAAAATGTACATACAAATTCAACTTGGGGAAACTAACATGTTCAAAGTGAAAAATACTGGGTACAACTGTATCTATAGAAATATATGAACAGGAAGCAATGGAGAATGAACTTTGTGTCTTAATATGAACCTACCTCTCCTCAAGCCTGGTACTTGAACACCATTCATGTATTTCCAGTTTTACAGACATCAAAGGCTGTTCTCATGCCAAAACTGCCTAAGACAGTTCCCCCAGTCTTAAGAATCAGTATATCAGGTTCTTATCTGCTCCAGCTGGGTCGTATGATAAGACTGAGGCACAGTGGATAGGAATCTACAGAAAGATCTCATTCTGCAACAACTTTCCACCTCACAGCAATTCAGCTGCTCTGACCAGATGGAAATGAGAGAAAGGTTCTTGATTCTTCAATGATTGAGGAAAAGAAGGAAATTCAGTGGATGTAACTCATGGTGCCTCACTATCTACTGTGAAGGAAATGTGCTGGAATTTCTTCCAGATAACCATGTGAACTTTGGCTGAACACTGGGAAAGCATTCGTTGTTTTTTGGTTCTGAATACTTTATGTAGGTCACTTTTACTTTCCACCCCAGCTATGAGTGTGTAAGCAGTTGCTTCTCTGCTCCTGTTACCAAAGAATGAGTTAATCATTTGGCTCAAAACATTTCCAGGAAAGGGGGTGTGAGCTATATTTTAATAAAAGCGTATCTCCTCTCTGAATTAGAGCATTATGGAGCTTCCTACTGAAAACTTGCATGTTGGGAGTGACAGCAACTGCTGAATCTTTGAATAATGTTTTGAAACACTTGCACAGACTTAAGTGCATTTGCTACCTAATAGCAATCTGAATCTATGGAGCAGGTAGATAAGGCTGTTGTATTATTGTGGTTGTTGTTTGACCTTGTTTCTCAACTGGTGACCCTATGGTGTACCTATCATAGCATTTTCTTGGCAAAATTTGTCCAGAGGATGATTGCCATTGCCTCCCCCTGAGACTGAGAGAGTGTGACTTGCCCAAGGTCATCCAGTGGGTTATTGTTGCTGCTACAGAAAAACATATCCCTATGTCTAAATGCAAAGCACATGTGAACATAAAATACAGGGAAGACCAGGCAATGTTTTTGTTTACCATTATTTAAGGGCCGGGCTGTGGCGCAGCTGGCTAGTAACCAGCTGCAATAAATCACTACTGACCGGGAGGTCATGAGTTCAAAGCCCGGGTCAGGTTAAGCCCCCGACCATTAAATAGCCCAGCTTGCTGTTGACCTATGCAGCCCCGAAAGACAGTTGCAGCTGTCAAGTAGGGAAATGTAGGTACGCTTTATGTGGGAGGCTAATTTAACTAATTTGCAACATCAAAAAAACTGCCTGCAAAACACGAGGAAAGGAATGAAGAAGTACAGCCACCAGTGGACAGTAAAGCAACAGCTCCCCCTGTGGCCGGAATCGTGAAGCTGGAAAAAAATGTTAAATGCCTCTGTGCCTGTCTATATATGTTGTTTGTCTGTTGGCATTGAATGTTTGCCATATATGTGTTCATTGTAATCCGCCCTGAGTCGCCTTCGGGGTGAGAAGGGCGGAATATAAATACTGTAAATAAAATAAAATAAATAAATAAAATCATGCACCACTCAGAGCCCACCACTGATCTTCCTTAAACCTCTGGCCAATCCTCAAACCACTGGCCCTATTCTAGTATATCCACACAACTGGAGAAAAGAACAGAGTTTTGAAGTCAGCTAATATCCTGATGTTCTGAAGTTCACTGTTCTCATTTAAACACAAGCATACATCAGTTCTTCTGTCCACAAAATCTGACTTTATAATGTGTCTAAAACATATTATAGTATTCTGCGGTAAGGTAACGGCACTCCATGCAATCATTCTGGTCACATGACCTTGGAGGTATCTATGGACAACACTGGCTTTTCGGCTTAGAAATGGAGATGAGCACCAAACCCAGAGTCGGACAAGACTAGACTTAATGTCAGGGGAAAACCTTTACCTTGACTGAAGGACTTAGAGATCCCTAGAAAATACTTCTCTAGGAATCTCTAGATTCTTCAATGTGATTCTGCCAGAAGTTGACCATGGGGTTGTGCTAGAGAACGTAGAGATTCCTTGAGAGCAGTTCTCTTGGGTGAAAAATTAAGAATTTTAATTTGCAGTTTTTCACTCTCCTGGGGGTTTTGTATTCCTAATTTGAGCAAACGTGGGAGTCTGGCTGCATTTATTATTTGATATCTGACTTCTTGGACATTTTTTGTTCTCAAAACAAGTCATGAGACTGGTCAACATAAAATAGAATAACTTTTCCAAGATCACACAGTAAGTTTCATGATTGGTAAAGATTTGCAGTTAGATCTCCCAAACACTAACTGCTGTGCCACTGAACAAATGAAGGTTTATTTATATGCCACCCCATCTCCCAGACGGACTTGCTGTTATTATACTATGATGGAATTATAATCCCATGTTTAGGGTAAGCAGCAGAAACTACCCCTCTGCTCTTTGTGGAACTGTTCTGTGTATCAGCAGCACTTTAAAATATTTAGGTGCGTGCACCTATTTATTCTGAAGGAAACAATAACAATGGTTGAACAATGGCCTTGCCTCAATCATTTGAGCTATTATGATAGGAATACCTTCTGCAGGGGCTGGAGAAACAACCATCATGTTTTGCAGAACAAAATCACACTCCACCATGTATCTGTGTCAAAGTTCAGGGACTCTAGAAAACATTGGCAGAGAATTGACTGTAGTACACAAACAAAATGGAACAAATGTCTGTTGCTCTCAGAACATCTGAGTGCAATTAGACAGTCTGATAAGCAGAGAGCTTTGCTGCTGTCTAACACATAATGCTGTAATGTTTATCCACGAGACCTTTAAGCTGATGAAAGTTTATTTGGAAGTTCAGTGAGCCCCTGGTATCCATTGGGTCTTGATTCTAGCATTCAGGACCACCTATGGATGCCAAAATCTGTGAGTGTTCAATCCCCATTATACACAACAGCACAGTAAAATGGTGTCTCTTATATAAATGGCAAAATCAATCTTTGCCTTTTAGATATTTTTTAATTCAGCTGGTCCAAAGAGCTGCAGCCAGGTTGCTAACTGGGACAACCTGCCTGTTGCAGCAGCTCCATTGGCTGTCAGTTTGTTACCGGGCACAATTCAAAGTGCTGGTTATGACCTTTAAAGCCCTAGACCAGTGGTTCTCAACCTGTGGGTCCCCAGGTGTTTTGGCCTACAATGTCCAGAAATCCCAGTCAATTTATCAGCTGATAGGATTTCTGGGAATATATATATATATTGTTTTTATTGTTGTTTTGTTGTTTTATCCCACTCCCACCCTCCCCTCCCTGTACATACACTTTATACAACAAACTACAGAAGTTACATTTGAAATATAAATCTCAATCTTAATTTTTCCACTACACATCTTAGTACTTTCTCTAAATAGTTCTTAACTGGTTCGCACATCCCCTTGATTATTGCAATCTTTTCAATTTTATCTATATTATTCCATTTGCAATTTGTGATTTCTACATTTAACATATCAATTATATACTTATACCAATTCATCAGAGTCCATTTTGTTTTATCTTTCCAACCCCTCACTAAAACAATTTGTGCACATGCTATTAATTTGTCAACCATTTTTTCTTTTTGTATATTCTTCACTTCCGTTATCCTTGCATGTAGTACATTTCTATTAACTATTACTATTTGTAGATTTAGTGTTCTATTGATTTCTCCTTCAATCATTCTCCAGTATTCTTGCACTCGATCGCACTCCCATATCATATGATTAAACACCCCTCTTTGTTCACACCTATCTTTCATCCTTGGTAAAAAACGTGAAAGTTGTGCAGGAGTTCTGTACCATTTTTGTAACATTTTCCTTCTTGCTTTCCTTAAGGATTTCTGGGAGTTAAAGCCCAAAACATGTGGGGACCCACAGGTTGAGAATCACTGCCTAGACAGTTCAGGTCCAGGCTATTTGGCTGACTGCATCCCCTTGTACGAATCTGCTCAGGCCCTGAGATCTTCAGGAGAAGCCCTCCTCTCGATCCCACCTCCATCTCAAGCTTGGTTGGTGGGAATGAGAGAGCGGGCCTTCCTTTTTTGTGGCTGTCCCTCAACTCTGAAACTCCCTCGCCAGAGAAGTAAGAACGGCCTCCTCTCTGCTGTCCTTCTGGCAACAGGCTAAAAACGTTTTATTCAAACAGGCTTTTAAAGACAAAGGTGTTTAAGATCTAATCAGGGGATGCTATGGTTTTTACTTTGAATATGTTGATTTTAACTAAATTTTAAAATATTGGTTGTATTTAATTCTGTTTTAATGTTTGTATATTTTAAATTGGATACCATTGCTTTTTTGTCAAGCCGCTTTGAGTCCCCCTTTGTGATATACAGTAGAGTCCCACTTATCCAACACTCGCTTATCCAATGTTCTGGATTATCCAACACATTTTTGTAGTAAATGTTTTCAATACATCGTGATATTTTGGTGCTAAATTCGTAAATACAGTAATTACTACATAGCATTACTGTGTATTGAACTACTTTTTCTGCCAAATTTGTTGTATAACATGATGTTTTGGTGCTTAATTTGTAAAATCATAACCTAATTTGGTGTTTAATAGGCTTTTCCTTAATGCCTCCTTATTATCCAACATATTTGCTTATCCAACATTCTGCCAGCCCGTATAAGTGAGACTCTACTGTGTGTGTGTGTGTGTGTGTGTGTGTGTGTGTGTATATATATATATATATATATATATATATATATATATATATATATTCTTGGCTGTGGATGGTTAAATCAATGGATACAGAATCATTGATATAGAGGTATGACTGTAAATATCTATCTATTGGGGGTTTGTTACTAAGCTCGTGCAATCTGGGTAAACCACGATTTGTTTTGGTGTCCTGGATTTCATTGTGCCAATCCCAATCCATTTTCGGAGCCTCCCAAATTTGGGAGGACAGAAATCCATTTTCTATCCAGGAAGGCAAAAGATTTGGTTTCATTCCGGCCTATTGGTGGCAATTGGGGGGGGGGGGGCTTGCCAAGTTTATCTTCCTGTCATTTTAGGCACTGTTTGTCCTTCTAGCCTCACTTTCTGGAATCCTTTCCCTTCTGTCTTTAGAAGAGACCTGGGTTTAAAGAAAGGGCTTTAAAAACCTCACTTCCTGGGATCCTTTCTATTCTGTCTTTAGAGGAGACATGGGTTTAAAGAAAGGGCTTAAGAAACCTAGCTTCTTGGAATTTTTTCCCTTCTGTCTTTAGAAGAGAGCTGGAGTTAAAGAGTTTAAGAAACCTCACTTCCTGGGACCCTTTCCTTCTAACTGCTGACTCCCTCCCAGCACTCAATGTGTAACTGAAAGAAACCCAAAGAAGCTGGTGTTTGACAGCCACTCTTCTGTTGCAGCCGGTAAAAAGATGGCAGTGGAGCCCATGCCATTATGAGCTTCCAAACAAGCCGAACTAGCCGAACAAGCCAAAGGCAGATGGCCAAAACAAATCCGTGCAGAAGCCTAGTTGTTACTCCTATCTATGCATGCAGCCTAAGAGTGATGATAGCTGAATAATGAAGTATGAAATCATTAATTGGCATCATATTTCCATTGTCCTTTTTTTGGCTCAGTACATAACATCTTATATTATCACACCAAAGTAATGACTTATTGTCGTAGTTTGGGCTCGGGCAGTGCTCAACATTTTGTTTATTTGTGTGGTCGTTTGCTTTGGGATTTTTTATGCTCTCTAAGCTACTAACAGCAGCAAAATTGTTAATAGCAAAAAAAACTGGAAAGAAAGAAAGAAAGAAAGTTCAATTAGCAGAATGGTACAGAGGAATGTGGAATATAACTATTAATGGCAAGTTGACTTGTGATATAAAATTAAAAAGGGAATATTGAAACAAACAGATTTTTGGAAAATGTGGGGATAATTTATTGAGTATATCTTTAATGAGGGAAAGAGGTACAAGCTGGCAACAGAAGCAATGAGATTTTGGACTTGTGAAACATGATGAATTGGTTGATCCTGGTAAAAGTGGCACAAAATGAGGGGGGAGGTAAAATAATAATCATCATCATCATCATCATCATCATCATCATCATCATCATCCAGATATAAAACATGTATAAGTAGATAAAAGATGTATGGTATAAGTATATGTAGCATAAGTTGTAATTGGGGAAAGTTAAAAACAGATAAGAAGTATACTTAAGGTGTATTTGATTTTTTTTTTACTGTTGATTTGTATAAAATATGGCATATTCTTTTGTCTAGATATTGTAAAGAGGGGAACAGATGTATACTTATACATTTTGATTGATAAATCTATAAATAATTATTTTTAAAAAATTAAAAAAAACACAGAGTAACAAAATTACAAGAACCAGAAATTAAAATAGAACACATCAATTAAAATGAAATTACAATAAAATGCAGCAGTAGATTGTAGTTAAGAATAGATTTAACAAACCAGGTATACCGTCTCAGCCACAAAACAGATATATAAGTCAATATAAGTCATCCATTGTAGATGACACCTTAACAAATTTCAAAGGCCTGCTTAAATAGCCATGTCTTCAGGTCCCTCTGAAAAGATTGAAGTGTAGGGGCCTGCCTGATTTCCGGGGAGGGGGGGGCATTCCAATGCCGAAGGGCCACTATTGAGTAGGCCCTCTCCCTCATCCCCACTAACCGTGGCTGAGACAGGGGTGGGACTGAGAGGAGAGCCTTCCCAGAAGATCTTAGAGTCCATGCAGGTTCTTAGGGGTTGATGTCATCATGTAGATAGCCTGGACCCAAACCGTCTAGGGTTGTTAGGTAATAACCTGCACTTTGAATTGGGACTGGAAATTTATAGGCAGCCAATGGAACTGCTTTAATACGGGTGTGGTGACTACCTAACCCTAGTCAGTAGCCTGGCTGCCGATCTTTATACTAGTTGTAATTTCTGAGCCATCTTCAAAGGCAGCCCCATGTAGAGTGCATTACAGTAATCCATTCGAGATGTAACTAAGGTATGGACCGCCATGACCAGATCTGGTCATGACCAAGGTACGGGTGCAGTTGACGCACAAACCTTAGCTGTGCAAAGGCCCTGCCAACCACGGCCGACACCTGGACTGAGTTCAGGAGGACTCCCAAACTGTGGAACTGTCCTCAAGGGGAGTGTAACCTCCTCAAGCACCAGTTGCCACCCTGTACCCCAATTGGCCTCATGATTACCAGAAGGACTTCTGTCTTTTCTGGATTTAGCTTCAGCTAGTTACCCCTCATCCAGCCCATCACAGCAGCCAAGCACTGGTCCAGGATCCAGGGAGCTTCCTTAGATTTAGGTGGAAAAGAGTAATAGATTTGTGTGTCATCTGCATACAGATGACACCAAAATTCAAAACAAAATGACCTCACCCAGCGGTTTCATGTAGATGTTGAAAAGCATGGAGGATAGAATCAAACCTTGTGGGACCTCACAGGTCAATGGCCAGGGGTCCAATCAGATATCCCCCAAGCATCTCCATCTGGGTATGATCAGGAAGGAGTGGAGCCACTGCAAAGCAAGACTCATTCTGGAGAGCCAACCCAGAAGGATACCATGGTAGATGGTATCAAAAGCCTCTGAGAGATCCAAGACAACTAACAGGGACACACTCCCCGTCTAGCTCTCTGCAGAGGTTATCCACCAAAGCAACCAAAGGTATCTCTGTTCCATGACCAGGCCTAAACCCACACTATGACAGGTCAAGATAATTGGTTTCATCCAAGAATCCCTAGAGCTGAAAGGCCACCATTCACTCTAGAACCTTGCCCAAAAAGGGAAGATTGAAAATATTTAATACTGAGGAATCCAGGAGCGTCTTCTTCAAAATTAGTCAAATTACTGCCTTTTTTAGACTGGTTGGAAATTGTCTCTGTTCCAATAAGGCATTTATGATCCTCGTAATCTGGCTAATCCACCTGGCTAATCCACCACTGGCAAGTTTGATGAGCCAGATCGTGCAAGGATCTAGAACACATCTGGTTGTTCTCACAGCTTCAATAATATTGTATATGTCATCAGGCTGAACAAACTGAAACAAATCCATTAAAATAGGAAAGACAGGTGCCTCAGTTACATCTATTGGTACTGTTGCAAAGCTGGTGTCCAAGTCAGGGCATAACTGAGTGAATTTATCTGTAAAGTGATGGGCAACTTCACCACACTGAGTTCTTGATTGGTCAGGGGTCTCACTTTGAGAGTCAGGGTGAAGAAGCCCTCTGACAACTTGAAACAACTCAGCTGATCTATTCACTACAGATGCAATGCGAGCAGTTGAGAAAGCCTTCTTGGCTGTCTTCATTGCCACGGAGTAGGCCCTAAGTGAGGCTCTAGTCCATTCTCGGTCAGATTCGTTCTGAGTCCTCTTCCAGCAACACTCTAGTCTCTGTCTTTCTTGTTCCATCATGGTGAACCAAGGAGCTGAGTTGACTGTGCTAAGCAAGGGGGACATTCAGGGGTGATCATGTCCGTCGTCCTGATTGTCTCAGTGTTCCAGAGATCGACCAGAGCTTCAACAGAACCGTCTGCCACCGTGACGTAAAGAGACATCCCCAAGAGATGTAACGAATCCATCGGATCCATAAGAACTCATGCTTAAAAGTTGTATGCAATGACTTTTTAAAATGTGGAATGAATATGATTATCAAGTAAAAGTAGATGATTGATTCCATGTCAAAGGAGTGTATGGGTGCTGAATTGATTCCCTATTTTAGTTGAGACTTTCAAAGCACTCTCCACAGTGCTGAATGTTATGCCCCAAATATGTTCAGCACCTTAAATTTCTCCCCTTGACATGGAATTGAATTGCTGCCATTGAAGTCAACTAAAAACAGAGCATTTCTCTTCCTTGTTAGAGGCGGCAGCAATATTGCTTCCACTGTCTCTGCTACTTAGTTTGGGTGAGCTAAACTCATTTCATTCTCCAACAAGAAACTTCATTATCCTAAATGCATACAGAAACTTAGGATATAAATATATATTGACTGGATGATTGATTGCCTGGCTGGTCAAATTGTTTGAGGCCCCAAGAGTGGAAATAAATAAATAAATAATGTATAGCCCACCTCACCCTATGGCTCAAGGTTTCCCCTGACGTTAAGTCCAGTCATGTCTGACTCTGGGGGTTGGTGCTCATCTCCATTTCTAAGCCGAAGAGCCGGTGTTGTCTGTAGACACCTCCAAGATCATGTGGCTAGCATGACTGCATGGAGCGCTGTTACCTTCCCGCCAGAGCGGTACCTATTGATCTACCCACATTGGTATGTTTTCGAACTGCTAGGTTGGCAGAAGCTGGAGCTAACAGCGGGCTCTCACTCCGCTCCCGGGATTTGAACCTGGGACCTTTCGGTCTGCAAGTCCAGCAGCTCAGTGCTTTAACACACTTTGCCACCGGGGCGAATACAACATCATTAAAACAAGAGGTAAAGCACAATTAAAAGACATACAACAAGATACAGAGTTAAAATATGTTCGTTTATATGCTACCATCTGCTGAATACTGACATTCAAAGTGACTCACAACATGATTAAAAAGCAGATCTAGTTAAAATCACAAGAAGTTACAGTGATGAAAATGCAAGCAGTTGATCACATAAATCAAAAATAATTTCAGAACAGTTTAAAAGCACGCTGGGGAAGGGGGAGGCAACAGGTACGGCACCTGGCCAAGCTGAACATCTGTGTGAGATGAATAAGGATCCAGGCAGCCAAAAAGTTCCAAGAAAACGTATAGACAGGGCTTGTAGTCAATGGAAACAAATTCACAGCGGGATCAAGGATATCAAGTGATCCATTACCCGTGAAACACCATCTTTATCTTCACATTGTTTGTATCCTGTCTCTTACCTGAATAGGTCCTGTGCAGTATTGTAAGGCTGCTCTGAATCCGCCTGGAGGTGAGAAGGGCGAGGTATAAATGTGTAAATAAATAAGTATTCATCTGATTTTGCTCCTCCTGACGTTGGCTTTATGTCTCTAAATCTTTCTCTAGAACTGTTGAGCAAATCTTTGCCTACTTTATCCTTGTGCAATGACCCCGGTAATTATAATGGTAATCTCTCTACTTCAGCAGAGAACAGATATTGCTCCACATTATTCTCTCAGTATTAAAATGTGCCACGGTGTTGTGAAGGAATTAACCTGCAGAGAAAAAAACACTTTTTAAAAAACAAAACATCCCTTGTTTTCGATGCAGACAAGGTAATTTTGTTTGTTTTGTTTTTGAGTTAAAGACTGCATGTGTTTCCTCACAGAATAATTCTTCTTCAACACTTGAGGACACATGAATATAGATGGAGTTATCCCTTAGCTGAAATGCTTGGGACCAGAAAGTTTTTGGATTTCAGATTTTGGAATATCTGTATTTGCATGTATACATACATAATGATTTTTTTTGGAAATGAGACGCAAATCCAAACATAAAATTCATTGATGTTTTATATATACCTTATACACATAGACTAAAGGTACTTTTATATAATATTTGAAATAATTTTGTGTAGTAAATAATGTTTCATCCACAAAACCATTGGAAAGCAAAGATGCCATGATCTCAGCCACACATGTGGACAATTTGGGAATTTGGAGTCTTTCGGATTTCAGAATTCCTGTTGGGGAATACTCAAGCTGTATAAGGAGAAAGACGTACAGTTTATTATTCCCTCCAACTGCCTGGAAATATGATTTATTTTTTTTTTTTTAAAAAACAGAATACAAATATTCATTCTATCTCTGTCTGTATCCAATTTCTATCCCTGTCCAGAATCACCTTACCTATATAGGTAGGTTTTGACAAGATTCCAGTGACATACTAATATAAGAAATTGATAATTGCTTAGCACATTAAAAAAAAATCTGAGAAAATGTGATAGTTGTATAGACAAAAGGAGAGAAGATTGATTCAAAGATATTTGTTTAGCAAGAAGAAGCTGTGTTAGGATTCATTTGGAAATCTGACATTACCAGATTTGGTCTTTTTATTAAAAAAAAAAGTCTGGGAGTGGTTGGTCAACAACAGAGAGTGACTGAACTTCTTCAGATATTGATCTTCATTAGCTATTATAACTAGGTCACACCTATTCTGAGTAGATATTTTACTCTCTTAAGTGGAGTTTAATTCCTGCCAAGTAACTTGACACACCCATGCCCTATGTTAATGAGCTTTCTTGCCTCATGTCATCAAAATATTTTATTACCTTCTTTAATTTATCCATTCAAGAATTGCAGAAAAATGAGATATGCCTGCTCTCCAAATCTTTCATTTATTCAAATACTGCATGTTCAGCCAATCTTTCCACTAAAAATAGTGCCCAGAGCAGGAAAACTAAGGCCCTGAGGCCGGATGTGCTCCCCTGGGCATTTATCTCAGGCTCTCCTCATTTTCTCTGTCCTCTCAGCATTAGGACACAGTGGCTCATCACATTCTTATGCAAAAATGACAGGGGAGGTGTTAATGTGGGATTTGTGTATTGGTAGTGTTTAAATGAAATTTGTGTCTTGCATGTATTGCATACTGATTGTATCATCCAGAGTGTACTATAGTCTGCAAAGAGTTAATTACTAAGAAGCTGTGATGACCTTGATGTGTGGCTGGAGCTGGGGAGTGTCCAGACACAAGTGTGTGTATGCATTGCTGATTGCATCAGTTCTGTTCTGAGTTGAGTTGTGTTGAGTGCTGTCTGCTGAGAAGTCAAGTCCTGTGTCCATTGTCTTCAAGTCTGTTTGTCTTTATTACTGCTTACAGTAAAACTTGTATATAGTTTTACCAAAGTCTCTGGGTGTCTCTTTGTTCTGCGTTCCACTGACTCCATCCAACTACTGCTGCGCTACAATTACTCTGACAGGAAGAAGGAACGCGGCAGCTGAGTGCCCTCTGGAGCGCTCTCGGTCACCACATATCTTGCCCTCCTCCCAATATAATGCTGAGAGGACAGCCCGAAGATCGTGGGAGGAGCACAGTGTGAGCATCCCTGTCCCTGTGCTGAGAGGACAACCCAAGGAAGGCATGTAGCTACTAAGACCACTATGGAACATTCTCGGCTGTCATCTGTCTTGCCTTTGTCCCAGCATAATGCTGTGAAGACAGTCCAAAGATTGGGGGAGGAGGATCAGGGAAGATGATTGGGGCAGTTGCCACATGTCTTGTTTTCTCCAAGCATAAGGATGGAGCAAGCAGTCCCATCCTTATGCCAGGAGGACAATCTGAGGATGACCTGCCCCCTGCCCTGCTCCCTCCTGGCCCGGTCCTCTTGGTCAGGCCCACAATATGGCCACAAGGCAAAAAAGTTTGTCCATGCCTGCCATAGAGCCACTGGCATCATTTTAATAAACAGTTAAAATGTCACATCTTGTTTTATTTAAAAAGCAGGAAAAAAATTTTTCGTGTCAGGAGCAACCAGAGTTGCTTCTGGAGTGAGAGAATTGGCCGTCTGCAAGGACATTGCCCAGGAGACGCCTGGATGTTTGTTTGTTTTTTATGTTTTTACCATCCTTGTGGGAGGCTTCTCTCATGTCCCCGCATGGAGCTGGAGCTGATAGAGGGAGCTCATCCGCACTCTCCCCGGGTGGGATTCGAACCTGGCAGCCTTCAGGTCAGCAACCCAACCTTCAAGTTGGGCTTTTATCCCATAGGCCACCGGAGGATCCAGCAGGAAGAATGAGAACTGGTCACACAATTTCAGGCATAATGCTCTTTCCTCAATCAGTAATGGTATTCACAGAGAGTCTCTCTTGAAGATCTTTGCCTCCAGAAAGGTTTAAAATGTAGCAAGCAGACCCTTAGACAAATGAGCTCTAGGCTGTTAAAGAATTTAAATATTAAAATTAACAACTTGGGTTGTTGCCAGAATCTTTGATTTCTTTTGTTTCATGCTACTGCAGACCAAAAGGTGCCAGGTTCAAATCCCGGGAGCGGAATGAGCAACCGCTGTTAGCCCCAGCTCCTGCCAACCTAGCAGTTCGAAAACATACAAATGTGAGTAGATCAATAGGTACCGCTCCAGCAGGAAGGTAACAGCGCTCCATGCAGTCATGCCGGCCACATGACCTTGGAGGTGTTTATGGTCAACGCCGGCTCTTTGGCCTAGAAATGGAGATGAGCACCAACCCCCAGAGTCGGTCACGACTGAACTTAACGTCAGGGGAAACCTTTACCTTTTACTGCTCATTTGTTATTCAGGTTCCAAGAAGATGAGTCAAGACTTATTCCCAAAGATTAACACAACTCTCTCTCTCTCTCTCTCTCTCTCTATATATATATATATATATATATAGTTTCGATTTTTAATAAAATTAAATAATGTATTTACTCAAATCTAATGTGCATCTTTTTTGGCTTAATTGCTTTGCCAAAATTGAGATGCACATTAGATCCCTTTGCTTTCCTGGCCATTTCTCCCTGGTCTTCCAACTTAGGAAATGGAGGAGAAATTGAGCTGCTTTCCCTCCCTAGGAAAGAAAGAGGAGAGAATGACTACTCCCAGGATTTCATAGCATTGAGCCAGGACAATTAAAGTGGTGTCAAGCTCCATTAATTCTACAGCATAGATTCACTCACCTAAAGAATCTGATGAATAGAAGAGACTCGTTGAGGGAAGGGTTACCTATTTCTCTGGTTTTCTTCTCAATTGCTGGAAGATTTGGTGTCCTAACACTTTGATTTTTAAAGAAGCAGTTTTAAACAGGCAGCAACTGTAATGCACAGTTTTTGGACAAATTTCAAATAGTACACTTTTTGTAGTTGTGCATACATTTGCCAGCAAATATGTTTTTTGTTTTTGGAGTTTTGAAAATTGAGGTGTGCATTACATTCAATGGTGCACTAGATTTGAGTAAATATTGAATAGTGTAACTGTAAAACAAAAGGAAAGGCTGGGACAGGCAAACTGCTGCTGCAGTCAGACTGTCACATCCCTATCATATAATACCATGTCTGCTCTCCTCCCCTATGGTTCTCCTGTCCCTAGGTGTAAATGGGTCAAACCCTTCCGTACCTCCCAATCCAACACATTTCCATCAGTATGATGGGGCCTTTTTACATCTGTGCCAGTACTCTGGCAATAACGTGGCATCCGGGGATGGGGTTTTCCTCCTCTCCCTTGCTATTTTCTAGCTGTCATTTTTCATTCCATTTTATATTTATATTATGTATTTCCCTGGTTTTTTATTTTTAAATGCTGGAATATGCAATCGTGCCAAACATAAAGCTAAAGAATTAAGGGACAACAGTAATGCAATAAGTTGCAGTTACCAAGATGTGCAGAAGTATGATTGTGAGACCACAAATTAGCAAATCAGCACAATTGCACTAATGAAAAAAGGGGTGATATTGAAGTATTGTATTCTATTACAATACTGAAGTAATCATAAACATATACTTGTTTCAACAACTTGTAAAGGGTAAAACAAAAAATAGTATACAACGAAAGATAAGTTTGTTATATTCACAATACTGATTACTGTTTCTTGTAGAAAGGAATTTTCAACAAGAGTTACTTTAAACAGATTTCCTCTTTAAAGTTCACAATGGTGATTTCTTTATTTCTTTCTTATGAAGGAAATTTCAACAAAAGTCTCTATAAACAAATCTTCATCTATGTTTCCTTGTAAAGAACCTCCACAACCGGTTTCAACCTTGACCAAGTCTTCTTCAGGTGGAAAGTTTATAATATTTACAAATTTAAGTTATAATAAAGCGGACCTAAAGGGAATGAACAGTAGTGGCTGAAAAGCAGTTTCTTAATAGTAGTTTCTTGATAGCAAACAGACCTCCATATCTTCAATATACAAATAATAAATTACAAGTATAAAGACAAAATTACTCACACCAAGTTATCCTGAGTGATGCTCTGCTCAGTTTGATTCTATGGTGAGCACAAAACTGTAAGGCTGCCTCAGCTATTTAATTTATGAACTTAAAGAGGCCAGGTGATGAAGTTGTGGTGTTATAATTGTTACTCAGAGACTTTTATAGAGACTTTTGTTGAAATTTCCTTTGAAAGAAAGAAAGAAATCACCACTGTGTGAACTGTAAAAGAGGAAATTTTAAAATAACCCTTGTTGACAAAAAAAGAAACAGTAATCAGTATTGTGAATATAACAAACTTATTTTTTGTTGTACAGTGTTCCCTCGCTACTTTGCAATTCACTTTTACTGCCCTAGCTGTTTTATGGGTTTTTAATAAACATTAATGTACACAATTTATCGTGATATTTTCGCTGTTTCACGTTTGTTTGTTTTTTTGCGGTGTGCAAAGGGTTTTGGAAGGGGGGGAAAGGAGAAATAAAGGCATGAGGATTGGTGGCAAAGGGGAGATACATCTGAATCATGGGGAAGCCTAAGTCTAAGCCTAAGTCTTGACAAGAGATGGAGGAACTGAAGGGATGGAAACAGGGGTTTATGTGTGAAGACAAGGACAGCTGTAAGAGATGATGATGGGGTGGAGGCCAGCTCATCATCGGATGCTGATTTGTAAATTAAAAGTAGGCTCTGAAGTGGGGAATCTTTGCAGACGGCAAAGTGTCGGTTACGTATCGTGTGTATTTGTCGCTGCCTGTTCTTGTGTTGGGTTTTGGGTTTGGGTTCTGGAGCCTGGAGTTCGTGTTACCTGTGGATCTTCAACTTGGACTGACTTCTCGTGAGTGTGGCTTTCTCCCTCCCTGGATTGTGGACTGACTTGACAACGACTGTTTGACAGACTTGGAAATGATGTATCCTTTAGCTTCTTCGGTGATGACTCTTGGACTACGGCTGGCTTTGGCAACTTCTTCTCAGCAGTTAACTCTTTGGGGGCAGTGCTGTTTGTTGGAACTCTTTGTGTACAGCACTGCTTGTTTGCTGGTTACTTTGACTGCTTTTTAATCCGGTTTTTCCTCCTGTTTAATCCGGATTATTGTCTGTTTGCCTTTTGGAGCCCAATTTGGGTAAATTCTTTAAGTTTTGGCCAGAGACACTGAAACTAAGTTTCTCTGAGCTTTTATTTGTGTTTGTGATAAACCTTTTGTTGGACTAAATAGTGTGTGTGGCTCTTTAAGGCCTCTGTGTCTCGACAGTAATAGTGGATTATTGCTTTGCTGATTCAGGGGAATCAATTTTCTTTACCTATTGAAGGTGCTTAACATGATACAGATCTGGTATCGGTGATAATGTGACTATAGCAGAATAGTGAATAGATATCATTTGACCACAAGATCTGTATCAATTCAACATCAGAAAACCTGAATATATTAGCTAAATATCTAGTAGTGAGTAATTAAAATGCTGTGGAGATTGAAATGTGGTTTCAAACTTTGAATACTTAAATCTACACATGTTTTTAAATTTTGAATTATATTACATGTTTTTATTCTGTATTGTTATTTGATCTGTATAAGTTGTATTTTAGTGCACTGTTTTTGGGCATTGAATTTTGCCAATTTTGTGTAAGCCACCTTGAGTCCCCTCGGGTGAGAAAGGTGGGGTAAAAATGATGTAAATAAATAAAAAATGCTGTAAATGCATAATAAATGGAGATCAAATGAAGCAACCTTGTCTCTGTCTCCTTGTCCTTTTGATGCTTTCATCTGATTTAGCTTTTCCACAAGGACAATGGACCAAACTCTTTTAATCCAAGAAGAGAAAGAGAATTTGTTTGTAAATTTCCAATGCTAGACAATTTTCAACTATACTGCTGTAAAGTGGTCAAATCTTTATAGCCAAAAACAGAAGAAGAGTTAAAAATAATGAGCTTTTTGGTTCAGCGTCATTCCAGAATGTTTAACCATGTTGCATATAACTGCATATAGATCATAACTCTCTTGTCCTTACAACCTCTCCAGTAGAGTTGAGGAGGTGAGTGGTCACTTTAGAATGTTTTATTGGGGTAAAGTCCCAATTAATGTAACATTTTATAGAAATGTTCTCTATTTGATGATGATATAGATTAAGATAGTGTCTATTTCACAACCTCGTCCACTGTGTTTCAGGAATTTGAGTTTTTAATACATGTTCCTTCTAGCTTCTAATTGCCATATGAAAATTCTATTATATTTTCTGTAAATTGCTGAGACAATTACCTTAAATTATAGATTTGCTGTTATACATTGTTCTTCAAAATATGTAAGAGAAACTATATATAGCCCTATTTAGGGGCCATGGTAGCACAGCTGGTTAAACCACTAGCTGCAGGAAATCTGCTGACCAAAGGGTTTGCAGTTAAAGCCACAAGTCGGGGTGTGCTCCCGACTGTTAGCCCTAGCTTCTGCCAACCTAGCAATTTGAAAGTGTGCAATGCGAGTAGATCAATAGGTACTGCCTTGGCGGGAAGGGAAAAGGGTGCCCCATGCATACATGCCAGCAAATATGGAAAATGGAATAGAAGTACTTCCCCATGGCTGGAGTTGAGCATCGCCTCCAGATCCTGGAGATGAAAGGGGAGTAATAATAATAATAATAATAATAATAATAATAATAATAATAATAATAATAAACTTAATATCCTGCCACCATCTCCCCACGGGGACTCGGGGCGTCTCACACGGGGCAAGGCCCAACTAGCACAATTTACAAAAACAACAGCATAAATACATTGAACAAAATACAAAAAATAATAAAACAGGCCTTTGTCTTTGTATTGCAAGTTGTTGCTTTTTCTCTGTATAAGAGGCATTGAATGTTAGCCTTATATGTATATTGTAATCCGCTGAGTCCCTCTGGGAAAATAAAGCAGAATATAAATAAAGATGATGATGATGATGATGATGATTTAGGAAGGGGTGGATGCAGAAGAGATCTTGATTAAGGAGCAAAGGCATTAATAGATTAGAGTGATTCAAGGTGCTAATCAAATCTGGCATCATTCTAGGGAAGAGTAGAGAGAGAAATGATGGGTAAAGAAGAGGTGGGAAAATACCCCTAAGATAAATATGATACTCAAAGGCAGCCATTGTGTGTCACAAAGACGGCCAACAGTCTTTGTACAACAGGACTTTATCATGAACACACACCCCAGTACTGTTTCATCAGCAAACATGGTGAAATGGCTGGCACGTATGGCAAAGCTTCCCCCATCACACAGGGGAAGCATCACCCAACTGGGGCAGAAGGGTGTTGGCTTCAATGGAGTACCTTCACCCACATCCAGAGACTATTGCTAACTGCATCAGCCATGGATGTGGACCAAACGTGAAACACAGACCTGCCATGACTTGCTTTACATCCTGGTGAAGTTTTGGGGAGGATGGACTACAGACAATAGGATTTGCAGTACCTTCATCCACATGCAGAGACAACTGCTAGCCCCATCAACCATGGATCTGCACCAATTTCTAATGGGTCCATTCATAACATCCAAAAAGAAACAATGCCTTTTCCAAATAACCCAGGCATCACCAGGTACCCAAGCTAGTATATAATAAAAACGGAAATATGTATGCATGTATTTATGTATGTATGCTTTGTATGTTTCCAGAGAGCCCTGTGACCCCCCATCAATGATGAATCTGGACCAAACTTGGCACACAGATCCAACATGAACAACTTTAAGTCCTGTTGGGACTTGTAGGCTAGAATCATAGAATAATAGAGTTGGAAGAGACCTCATGGGCCATCCAGTCCAACACCCTGCCAAGAAGCAGGAAATCACATTCAAAGCACCCCCGAAAGATGGCCATCCAGCCTCTGCTTAAAAGCCTCCAAAGAAGGAGCCTCCACCACAGTCTGGGGGAGAGAATTCCACTGCCGAACAGCTCTCTCAGTGAGGAAGTTCTTCATAATATTCAGGTGGAATCTCATTTCCTGTACTTTAAAGCCATTGTTCCATGTCCTAGTCTCCGCGGAACAATGGGAAGCCTCTGGACAATGGGAGTTGCAGTACATACACTCACATCCATTGAGAACCCACTGATGATGGATCTGCACCAAACTTGGCACATAGACTCCCCCCCCACCCCCAATCACCAACATAAAATAATGGAGGGATTCAGGGGGGATTGACCAGGGGAGTTGCAGTCAATCTTCATCCAGAAAGTACTGCAAACCTCATCGACAATTATTCTGGTACAAACTTGGCACGTATACCCATCATGACCAACTTTAAATATTGATGGGGTTTGGGGGAGATTGACTCACAGTCTATGTACATCCAAAGACCACTGTGAACTCAACTGATGATGGATTTGGATCAGAATTGGCATACATATCCAACATGACCAACTTTGATTACTAGCAAAGTTTGTGGGGAATTGATCTTGAACTCAGAGTTATAGTTCACCTATGTCCAGATAGCACTGTGAATCCAACCGATGGTGGATCTGGACCAAACTTGGCACACATGCCCAACATGAACAAATACCTAACCTGGTCATTGCTGTGTATCTAAGCTAGTTTTCTTTTTTAAATTAGAACTACTAAGCAAGAGTATGGCAACCAGAAATCTTCTGAGACAATCCTGTTAGATATAATAGCAAAACATTTCATTTAGATAAGCACAATACAGGCTTGTAAATGATTTCAGAAATATTTATTTCTTAATGTGTGCAAGGATAAGAGTTTGTGGCTAAGATAAGATTCAAACTGAAGACTTTCTCACTCATAATTCTGTTGTGCGCACATGTTTACTCAAGCAAGAGCTATTATCATTAAGTAGGATACACCCAGATAAACAGGCATGAGGCCATATCAAGCTGTATTCATTGTGCTATACCGTGTTCTGACATGCCAAATTTACTTTTTTATTTTTGCGTTCCTTTTGATTTGGAGAGGAACTGCATTTTTCCTGTCTCAGAGTATCCAGTGAAAGATTGAGTAATAATGATTGCTTTTAGAGAAACGTGAAGAGCTTTTGTTCTCATCCTACGCTGGAACATAATGAGCAGAGATCCTCGTGACAGGAAATGTTTCCCACTGTGAAGAACATTTTCATCTAGCCCATGTGTTTAGGCTTTGAATGATGTACACAGGGAGTGAGCACCATTCCTTGGGATCTAACACTTAGGTGTATAATGCAGTATAATGCAGCATAAGAGGAAACAGGGCAAAAAAGCTACATGCCAGCATATAGACAGGAGGGAGGATCAAATGAGAAAAACATGTGTTTATCACTGAACACCAGTTCTTAACACAAATTGGGTGTATATGATGTAGAAAAAGCTATCCTGGATCCGTGATATGGAAGAATAATTGTTTTTACTTTCTCTCATGCCAACATTGCTACTAGAGATGGAAAGAATATTTTAAGCATCCATTGTCAGGAAAAAAAAGCCTCAGAAACAAACAACTGGGTTTTCCAACCCTGTCAGGAAGAATAACACTGGCCAACACACATTTTCATGTCTCAAATGTTATATCTGTTTCTGAGTAGATTTGACCTGCTGGTTGTAAAAATGGCACCAATTTTCACTGGCCAGCTCTAGATTTTGAGATACAAAACATATGCCATGTATCACTCTTCACTTTGCTCGCTCATAAAAAAATCAGGATATTTTAACATAGTGTTTAAATTAATATATTTTAGGCATGAAGGGAACATATTAAAATTGAAATAAAAGTGTACTACATGAAAATCTACTTACTTCATACCAAAAGCACAGATTTATTATACAAACTTTCCAGTCATTCAACGTAGCATATCTAAGAACCTCATCATTCTAAAGCGCCTATCCTCTTTATATCCAGTTGCTTCCTTCTGCACAATTCTGGGGTATGTAGTTTAGGAGGGGCCTTTAAACTACTCAGCCAGAGAGGTCCTGGGCTTCACTAAACTACAAACCCCAGAATTCTGCAGGAGGCAGAACTGAATTTAAAGTGGATAGATGGTCTAGTGCAGTGATGGCCAACCTATGACACGCGTGTCAGCACTGACACGCCTAGCCATTTTTGCTAACACACTGCCGCATGCAGATTGATTGGATGACTATGTCTTTTGTGGCCAAATTTGGTGTGATTTGGTCCAGTGGTTTTGTTGTTTACTCTGTGGGAATTATGCACATTACATTCTATTATTATTTTTTTATTGTAGTTTATTATCATATTATTACTATTATATTATTATTATTATATTATTCATTATTCATGACTACATTGAAACTAGAATAGAGAGAAATCAGCATGGAAACGGCAAGAGGTACTATAGATTGTTGTACATGGAAATAATGGTAGTAAATAGTTTTTGATTTATTAAATAAAGTTATATATTACAATTATATATTTTTATTTAAACTATACATATAGCGAAATTATGGGTTTTTTTCTTGAAGTGACACACCACCCCAGTCATGCTAGGTTTTTTGGTGAATTTTGACACACCAAGAGCAAAACGTTGCCCATCATTGGTCTAGTGTGATGAAATCCTAAGACAGTGGTTGTCCTCTGCTTCTACACACTTCAAAGACAGGATCCCACAGATCCCATTCAATGATAGAGAACTGCTTCTGGTGGTTACCCATGAGACTCCATCCCTGCAGCATATAGAAATTGAAAGATTTGAAAGACAGTTCCTGTGTCTTTAATGATGAGGTAGAAAAGGGTGGCAAAGTGTGTTAAAGCACTGAGCTGCTGAACTTGCAGACCAAAAGGTCCCAGGTTCAAACCCTGGGAGCGGCCAGTGTTAGCTCCAGCTCCTGCCAACCTAGCAGTTCGAAAACATGCCAATGTGAGGAGATCAATAGGTACCACTCCGGCGGGAAGGTAAGGGCTCTTCGGCTTAGAAATGGAGATGAGCACCAACCCCCAGAGTCAGACATGACTGGACTTAACGTCAGGGGAAACCTTTACCTTAGAAAAGGGAATTTAAAGACGTATCTCTTATTGTCAGGTTCTGGAACTTCTAGGAATAAAAGCCGGTCACAATGCTTGCACATGCCACTGCAACCTCCTTCAATTCTCATAACAGCTGACCTTATCAGCTCAGTCTTTCTCTCCTTCCCTTCCTTCTTGCATTCCATGTCAGGTTGACCTGTTTGGCCTTTTTTAGATTTGGCATCCTGACATTGCTAGCAACTTATGTTGCATGCAGAACATGATAAAATTCCAACTTCTATACAACCGGTAAAAGGACAGAAGCCTTATTTCATATTTACATTATCATGGTAACTCTAACATACTTCAGCAAATAGAAATAACTGTGACTGTTAGTCCTAGGGTGCATCTACACTTGTAAACCTAAAGAAGCTTGACACCACTTTGACTATCACGGCTCAATGCTATGGAAACCTAGATGTTGTAGTTTGGTAAGACACCAGCACTGACATGCAAAGAAAGCTAAAGACTTTCCAAAATGACAAGTCCTGTGATTCCATAGCATTGAGCCATGACAGCTAAAGGTGTTTCAAACAGCATTAGCCTCCTAACATTATTGCCTTTTCTGCTTAAATAAAAAAGAAGGTTTGATAATAAAACAGGCAGACTGGAATCAATTTCCTAGAGCACCATGTCACAGCAGTCTCCCACAATGAGTGTTCCTTTCTCTGATTCTACCTTGTTTCTTTCACGCACCAAAAAAAAAACCTACTGTGAAGAATCTTTTACCTTCTGGAGGGGTTGAGAGGATCAAATATTGTGAATGCAATCTATCAGCAGAGTCTGTGGCAGAAAAACACTATTTGATGCAATCCAGAAAAACGTTTAAATCAGATGTTTGCCTTGTATTTAATCAGAACATCTGGAAATCATGTTGTATCGCTTTCACTTCACTCTCTCCCATTGTTTTCTCACCTCAGCTGTTCCACTTCCTCCATGTGCTTTTTGCCTACTGCGTATTCTAAATTAAAATAGTTGAATCATATCATTTCACCTCTGTGTGATTTTCGGGTTTGATATTGTATGTGACACAAACAGAAAGGTCTCCATAAGCATCCAGGTAAAAGTGGATGCCTTCATAGAATACAGAGCAAAGGGCATTCATTTCAATGGCCAATTTAGAAGCACTCCAACTAAACATCTTCCTATCATCTTCTGCACTATTCCCTAAACACACCCACTTTCCTCTTGTCTTTTCTTTCTCAAACCTTTGCCAATAATGATTTTTCTACTTTGAAACAATTCCTGGATATATGCAGTTTTTAACTTGCAGTGTACTGAAGCAATCCCTTTGAAAAGATCACACAGGTTGAGGATCCTTTATCCAAAATGCTTGAGACTAGAATCATTTTGGATTTTTTTCCCCCAAAGATATTGAAGATGTATTTTCATTGATGTAGTAAAATCATTTCTACACCTTATGCATATAGCCTGAAAATAATTTTCTACACTGTATTTGTAAGAGTTTTGTGTATGAAACAAAGTTTGTAAATACAGTAGAGTCTCACTTATCCAACACTCACTTATCCAACGTTCTGGATTATCCAACACATTTTTGTAGTCAATGTTTTCAATATATCGTGATATTTTGGTGCTAAATTCGTAAATACAGTAATTACTACATAGCATTACAGCTTATTGAACTACTTTTTCTGTCAAATTTGTTATATAACATGATGTTTTGATGCTTAATTTGTAAAATCATAACCTATTTTGATGTTTAATAGGCTTTTTCTTAATCTCTCCTTATTATCCAACATATTCGCTTATCCAACGTTCTGCTGGCCCATTTATGTTGGATAAGTGAGACTCTACTGTAATCAGAAACCAAACGTGTCACTGTCTCATGTACCCATATGGACAATTTTGGATTTTGGAGTATATTAGATTTCAGAATTATGGATAAGGGATGTTCAACCTCTACCTTATACTAGTTCCTGAAAACCCTTCATGTTTAAGCAGTTCTACGTGCTGAGAGGATCACCTGAAGATTGGGGGAGGAGCACAGTGTGAGTGGCCCTGTTCTTGTGCCAAGGAAGGGTTAAAGTGACTCGGTTCCATGCAGAGCACTTACCCGGGCACCCCAGGAACTAAAGCTGGATCTGTGGCCACAAAGATCCACTGATCAATTCAAATGCAATAATATTTTTTCTTACCTCATCTAATGGGATGCAGTGATGAGCAGCAGCCTGTCTGATAGGTATCAGCACTAGACCAAAGCAAGGTACAGTTACAAAGGGAAAGTGAATATTCCCATAGGCACATGGCAGTTTCTTCTCCAAGGGAGTAGTGTTTGTTTATCTTCCAGCAATCTGTGTTTCTGGTTTTTCCCTGAAATGCTTCAGTGCTAGCCCTGTCCCACCAGTGTGCCACCTTTGGTCTTGAGTTCCACCTCTGAATCAGCTATACAGTGATTGGCAGCAGATGATTTTATGGCTTATTTAAGCATTTCCAGTGAAACTTTTTAAATATGCTGTTAGTAGTAAAAGGTGGCACCTCCCATCAAACTCAAAATTTGACAGGTGCCACACCCCCTTGAAGCCTTGATGTCCCACCCCTTCACTGGAAGTCCTGCCTCAACCCCCGGAAGGCCCTCCCCTGGCTCAACCCCACCCCCTCCCATCCCATAAGACCATGTGACGAGCATGCCTAGCCATCTTATCTCACCCCCCCCCCCCACACACACACACACACCCTCCCACCCACCCCAACACATGCCATAAGCCTACGTGACAGGCATGCCTGGCCATCTTATCTCACCCCCACCACCAACCCCAATCCACCCACCCCACTCCACCCCCACCCCACTCTCCAACAGCAGGGACGTACCCACATGCCGGGGAATGGAGGCAAGCCCGGGCATGTTTCAGAGAAGCATGGAGTGCAGAGGCCTATGGGGCCAAGAGACACAGTCCTACACACAGCCACGGTGCTTGGGGAAAATGTGCAGCCAGGGGACCATATGCTTGCTCTTAGACCCCACGTGAATGCTCTGTGACCAATAGGAAAACTTTTAAGCCCCATGAGGTGATCATATGATAATGGGCCCAGGCCTGTAGCGAGGGGGCGGTTTTAGGGGGTTCAACCCCCCCCCCCCGAAATTTTTCAGGTTATAAAAAAAAACCTGGTTTACACATGAATTTTAACTGGTTAACCAAATCCCCATGCTAAGTCTATGAGACACAAAACATTAAGAGTCCCTCCAGGCACTATCTCAAGCAGATATTGACAGGTTTGTAGCGGGGAGGGGTGTGTGCAAGGGATTAACCCCCCCCCAAAATTTTCAAAACCCCCCTCCCGAAATTTTTTTCTGACTACGGCCCTGAATGGGCCACCCCCATTAGGCTGGAATTAAGGAATGAATATACCAAGGGAGTTTAGGGCAGCCCCTGACTAGTTTCAGAGAAGCAAAAATATGGAATCAGCAGGGGCCAGTTGAAGGATTTTCCCTTTCTGTTGCTGGTCTTATTCTCCCAGAGTGGTTTTTGGGGAAGGAGACTACATGCTTATAAAATGAAAGAATGGGATGTTTTAAAACACTTAATGTGTTGATATAATTATAATAATGATCATTTATTTCTTATAACCCGCCTCCATTTCCCTGAAGGGACTCAGCCTGGCTCACATGGGGACAAGCCCTAAAAACATCAGTTTGATGTACAATTAAAACACAATTCAATACAATTTACAAGATTAAACATAGCAAAAACAGTTATTTAAAACACCTTAAAATGAACACAACCATCAAAAGTGGAACTATCCAAGTTGCATGGAAGGGGTAGGCTGACAGCAGACAAAGAATCAGTACAAGAAAACTGCACTACAAACTAGAGCTGACAGCTGGCACAACAAAACACTGCATGGAAAGTTCCTTGACAAAATTGAAGGAAAAGCTGATAAGGAGAATACCTGGCTATGGCTCACAAATGGGACCCTGAAGAAGGAGACAGAAGCCCTGATCCTTGCAGCCCAGGAGCAAGCCATCACAACAAATGCAATTAAGGCCAAGATTGAAAAATCAGCTGATGACCCAAAATGCAGACTGTGCAAGGAAGCTGACGAAACCATTGATCATATCCTCAGTTGCTGGAAGAAAATTGCACAGACAGACTACAAACAGAGGCACAACTATGTGGCCCAAATGATTCATTGGAACGTATGCCTCAAGTACCACCTCTCAGCAGTAAAAAACTGGTGGGATCACAAACCTGCAAAAGTATTGGAGAATGAACACACAAAGATACTGTGGGACTTCCGAATCCAGACTGACAAAGTTCTGGAACACAACACACCAGACATCACAGTTGTGGAAAGGAAAAAGGTTTGGACCATTGATGTTGCCATCCCAGGTGACAGTCACATTGACGAAAAACAACAGGAAAAACTCAGCCGCTATCAGGACCTCAAGATTGAACTTCAAAGACTCTGGCAGAAACCAGTACAGGTGGTCCCGGTGGTGATGGGCACACTGGGTGTCATGCCAAAAGATCTCAGCTGGCATTTGGAAACAATAGACATTGACAAAATTATGATCTGTCAACTGCAAAAGGCCACCCTACTGGGATCTGCACGCATCATCCGAAAATACATTACACAGTCCTAGACACTTGGCAAGTGTTCGACTTGTGATTCTGTGATACGAAATCCAGCATATCTGTCTTGTTTGCTGTGTCAGACTATGTTGTTGTGTCAATAATAATAATAATAATAATAATAATAATAATAATAATAATAATAATTTAATGCAAGTACTCTGATCCATGTATAAATAAAATAAACTATGAAACTTATAAAACTATATTTATATTCCAACATGTATAATTAACTTTTTATGCTTTTACCAGCCTGAATAATCTTTTTCAAAAAGTGAAATAGGCTCATTTTACCCTCATCCTAGCCTTTAAAGGACAGGAGATTCTGTTTAATAAGATAAGAGCTCTAAGCAGCCCCCGCACCCATAACTGTTGCATAGAGGCTGCAATCTACAACATTTCTAACAACAGGTCAACTAGTGAGATATGGGTGGGGGGGGGGTAGAATTAATTTGCTGCTGAAATGGAACTTCTATTACCATAAAACAAAACATTTTTTTATCTTGCCCCATGCTGTACGGCAACTGCGTTTCATAGTATGAATTGAATGGTTGCGATGATGATTACTATACATGTATTTTGTGAATTAAACAAGTTTACTTGCTGTGAGATCACATACAGGCAGAAGAATTAGACATAACATTAAAAACATTATTGGTGAGAAAGCTAGTAAGATACCTCACACAGCTACGTGTAACTTACATGTAGCAGAGCCGCCCCTAGGTATTTTTCAAGTGTAGGCGAACAGAATTTTGGTGCCCCCCCCCAAACCAATCACTGAAAAATAAAAGCGTTAGATAAGCGAAAATGTTGGATAATAGGAGGGATTAAGGAAAAGCCTATTAAACATCAAATTACATTAAGATTTTACAAATTAAGCACCAAAACATCATGTTTTACAACAAATCAACAGAAAAAGCAGTCTCGACTGCGCCCCCATACGTTTTGCGCCCGAAGCGACCGCTTAATTCGCCTCATTGTTGGACCGGCTCTGCGTGTAAGTGAAGTTGGGGAGGGCTAAATTTGCTGCTGTCTACACACAACATACACACACACACACATTCATTCATGAACAGATTACTTCTGAAACAGCAATTCACCTACTGTAAAGATTTTAAGCTCCACTATTCAAATGGTTTCAGAGAGAACTTAGATGATAACGCGTACCCGAATTTTCATTATGACTCTTTTCACAGGAAGATACAGCAAATGCATGAAGAGATGCAGGAAATTGTTTGTATAACTTAAATGGTGCTAAGTTTACCATCTGTATTGATGAGTTTCCGACAACAACTGTATTTAATAAATGTTTTTAGATATGTTTATGTCTTACTGTAAACAACATGGTTTTATAGTTTTTTGTTATATGTATACTTGATTTGTTTTTTAAAATATGGTGAGCTGCTTTGGGTCCCGTTTAAGGAGAAAAACACTATATAAATAAAGATTTATTATATTACATATTGGCGCTTCTATTATTTATTTATTTATGCTATTATTTATTTCTTTATTATTCAGCTTGTTATAGAAAGCCTACTTGAAATAATTGATTTATATAGTTTTTGATGCTTAATATGTTTTCTAAACAAAGGTGTAAACCTGACTACTCAACTATATTAATGTACTGCTGAAATGTTATTTATATCATTGTTTATTTTTCAATGCAGTTATTCTGTATTTTTACTGTGTATATTTTGAAAACATTTAATTTTATCTTTAAAGGAATCACTGTAAATATTCTATAATATTGTGACCAGCATTTGTGTCAGTTTTTGAAATTCAGTTTGAGAATATAAAACTACCCATTGGATAATTCTGATTCCTCTAGTTTAGTTTGTTTCACTTCCCTTAGTTCAGGCCCAGCCTTATCGTCCAAAATTTTTAAGGGATGGGGGGTGAGATAAGAAAGTAAAGAAAAAGAATGTTTATTTTCATGAGTCTGGATACTTAATACTTAAATATTGACATTTAAGGGATTATAAAAAGACTTTTCACTCATATAGAAGATTTAAATTTAACATGATGTGTTTATTAGAGACATTGATTCTGTTTAGAAACTTAACTGTATAGCGGATGTGCTTTAATTGCTAATGTTAGCCGTTATTCTCTTACTATTTAAGAGAAGTGCCATGTTTTCACTTTTTTATTAAATTCAGTTTGACTTCTTAATAATTTTTAAATTTGCCTTTCAACTTGGACCAGTATTTGTAGCTTTTTTTTCTCATCATTATTTTTCTTTGTCCAAACTCTTCAGGTTATAATAAGTGCTACTTAGTGAGGTACAATTTGGTTACATTTTCCATTCTATATTCTGTATCAAATTATCAATCAGTTTTTTAAACAAGAGGAGAGAAACATTTAGTCAACTATTTTTGAAATTGCAAGGAGAGACTGTTTTTATGTGATGGTAGAAATGAAAATTATTTGAGACAGTATAAATGAAATTAAAGGGTTTTTTTAAAAAAAAAATACGGAATGTAAGTACAGAGCATTATCTAAGATTCTTTTGCTTATTTGTCTGTTCAAATTTAGAATAAAAGTTGGTAAATCAGATTACAACTAATTTACAATGCCATTGTTTTACACAAGGATTTCTATGTGTGTACATTCAAGCAGGTGAAGTTTTTGTTTGAATAATATTATTGATGCTTTATGAATTAAGTTTCACATCTAAGATGCATTGAAAATGATGTATGCTTGCCCATTCAGTTTTCAAAGGACTGGAAAATGTACCCTCATAGTGATCTCTAAATGCTTTCTGTTTACCTGAGAGGAGACAGGATGAGGGCCATGTATAAATAAGTGAGGGGGGGGGAGTCATGGGGAGGAGGGAGCAAGCTTGTTTTCTGCTGCCCCGGAGACTAGGATGCATTGGAACATTGGCTTCAAACTACAGGAAAGGAAATTCCACCTGAACATTAGGAAGAACTTCCTAGCTGTGAGAAGAGCTGTTCAGCAGTGGAACTCTCTGCCCCAGAGTGTGGTGGAGGCTCCTGCTTTGGAGGCTCTGAAACAGAGGCTAGATGGCCATCTGCCAGGGATGCTTTGAATGCGATTTTCTTGCTTCTTGGCAAGGCGGTTGGACTGGATGGCCCACAAGATTTTTTCCAACTCTAATATTCTATGAGTCTATTAATCTAGATTATAGAAATGTAACAGGCTGTTTTCAATAATCATTTAAACTTAGCAAAATTCCTTTTTAATCTATATAGCTGTGATTTGTGTTAATAATGATATTACCTTAATACTTCTATAAACAAACACACACACACACAACAGATCAGCCAATTCCAACATCTAAGACCAAATATAACACCCAACTTAAAATTAATTAAACCTTCAATCTACCAAATAAATATGAACCTCAATTTAAGAAACAGTCTAAGTTATGGATAGTTAATTTTAATGATTTCTAGCAGCCTAAATAATCTTTTTTTTTTAAAGTGAAAAGTTTCAGTTTAACTCAAGTTAAAATACTTTAACTTCAGTATTTAAAATGAACTGACTTTTTAAGAAAGACCCCTGACCATAGCCTTTAAAAAACAGCCAAAAGCTGTTGCATAGAGGCTGTAATCTACAACATCTCTAACACACATTAGAATAAAAACCAGAACATCTGAACTATATCTATGCACACACGCATACACAATTATTATTACTACAGTATATACTCGAGTGTAAGCCGACTCGAATATAAGCCGAGGCACCTAATTTTACCACAAAAAACTGGGATAACTTATTGACTCGAGTATAAGCCGAGGTTGGGAAATGCAGCAGCTATGGGTAAATTTCAAAATAAAAATAGATACCAATAAAATTTCATTAATTGAGGCATCAGTAGGTTAAATGTTTTTGAATATTTACCGTATTTCAAAGAAAAACAAACTAGCTCTATAAGTGGAAAAGTAGGGGCAACAAAAACAATATGGTATCAACAATAACATAACAACAACAACAACAACAACTTCATTTGGATCCCACCCTATCTCCCCATGGGGACTCTGGCCGGCTTCCAACATAGTAACAGGCAAACATTCAATGCTTATATAAACAATGCAGAGCTAGATATAGATCTATAATTATAGATACTAATTTCACATATGCATTTCCCCCTGAAACATTTGCAAATCCCCTCTGTGTGTGTGTGTGCTTTTCCCTCCTGTAATATAGGTAGGTAAGAATATATTCATATCGATCCAGACATCTCTCTTTATATAGATATTTGCAGAGACTTGCAAACATATGAGGGGAAATTCATATATAAAATTAATGTATATAGACAGATACACATATTAAAGTACATAGAGATGGCAAAATCTTGCAAGGGGTTAATACCTATATATCTGTAGGAGAGTTTAACAAATATTTCATGGGAAAATTCTTTCATAAGATTAATGAATATATATATTTTCTTCTTCTTGACTTGTAAGAGTGTTTCTCTTTTCAAAACATGATTAACTTGATTAAGAGCGGGAGGCTTTGGAAAAGTAAACACACTGATAATGGGAGAAGAGAGAAATGGATCACATATTGCAAGCAATAGCCTGCAGGCTCCTTGCTGGCCTTGACCCGATTATAAGCCAAGGGAGGCTTTTTCAGCTCATAAATAAGGGCTGAAAAACTCGGCTTATCTTTGAGTATATACGGTATATGAAGTAATATTAATTCAAACAAAAATAGCTAAGTATAAAAATAATCGGCCAAATGGGAACCAAAATCCTTTATTTAGGACTTATTACATCTATCAAACAACTCTCACACCTTTTTGAGGAGCTGTATTTGTATAACTGAATTTAACTAAACTAAAATAAAAAAGCAGTTCTAATACGAATACTGATAATTTAAAACATACAATAATACTTACCAATGTAAATTTGCTGTAGACTGTCGTCATGCAGAGCCCTCAAAAAGACTTTCTTCAACCCCACCCCCTCCTTTTATGCCTTGACAGGTTTTCTCTCTGATTGGCTGATGAAAAGCCACCCCTTTTCCCTTCCAAGAGTCAATTTTTTAACATGCTGTAAGCACTATGCAGTCATGCCATCCACATGACCTTGGAGGCATCTACGGACAACTCCGGCTCTTTGGCCTAGAAATGGAGATGAGCACCAACCCCACAGAGTCAGCCACGACTGGACTTAACGTCAGGGGAAACCTTTACTTTTACCTTTAAGCACCATGTGTGTGGAAAATTCCATTTTCTTTTAAAACTAGGAACCCCCGTTTGATTGACATATGACCTGTAGACCTCATGTAGCCATATGGTTGGTTATTGAGCTAAAAGGTCAGCCTATGGAGGTGTGGTCATATTTTTCAGATGAGCGCACATGTGCTAAGAGACTTTCTTTTCCAGAAGCAAGAGGAATGAAAACGTTGGTATCTACAGCTGTGAGCACCATATTTTATTTTGAAAAAAGGGTAGAAGGGTTGTAGATGTATTTATTGTATGTATGTGACTTTATCCCCTAAGGCAGGGGTCTTCAAACTTTTTAAGTGGAGGGCCGGTTCATAGTCCCTCAGAATGTTGAGGGGCCAAATTATCATTTTTTTAAAAACGAACAAATTCCTATGCACACTGCACATATCTTATTTGTAATGTAAACACGCCCCCCCAACATTTATTTATTTATTTATTTATTTGCTACATTTATACCCCACCCTCTCTCACTTCAAAGTGGACTCAGAGCGGCTTACAAGTTGTATGTACATACAATATATTATATTATTAGCATAGTACAATATTAGCATTATATATTAATATATTGTACAATACCACTATAGAGGCAAAAAAGGTAAAGGTTTCCCCTGACGTTAAGTCCAGTCGTGTCCGATTCTGGGGGTTGGTGCTCATCTCCATTTCTAAGCCGAAGAGCCGGCGTTGTCCGTAGACACCTCCAAGGTCATGTGGCCGGCATGACTGCATGGAGCGCTGTTACCTTCCCGCCGGAGCGGTGCCTATTTAACTACATATGATTTATATTATTATATTATACAATATTATTATATTTTATTATTATTAGCCGCCCTGAGTTCCCTATTGGGCGAGAAGGGCGGGGGTAGAAATACTGTAATAAATAAATAAATAAGTTATTATCAATATTATATGTATATACAATATATTATATTATTACTATAGCACAATATTAGTAAATGAAAGAACAATGCAATATTTAAAAATAAAAATAGTTTTAACCAATATACTGTAAATCTTTCAGGATTTCAATGGGAAGTGTGGGCCTGCTTCTGGCCAATATCTCAGTCAAGTTAAGTAGGATTTTTGTTGTTGTGTGCTTTCAAGTCATTTCAGACTTTGGGCGAGCCTAAGTCTAAAACTGAGGGCGGGGGCCAGGTAAATGACCTTGGAAGGCCACATCCGGGCCCCGGGCCTTAATTTGGGGACCCCTGCTCTAAGGAATTCATGAAATGTATTTTAAAGGGAAGCATTCTCACCGAAATAAATATGATTTCTTTTATTTCATGGTTTTGTTGTGGCTTTACTCCATACACATTTTTCCTTTTTTTATCCTAAGGAGTTCATAAAAATGTATTTTAAAGGGAACTACCCTCACCCCATAAAATAAAATCCACATTGGGCATTTCAAAGCCAATTATTTTATTACATTTTTAAAAACTTTACACACATTGTTTTTTTAAAAAAACAGCCAACAGTGAGTAGGGTATTCACTCATATCCAATTGGGGATATAGTCCGGTGGTGGGACCTGGCCTAGCTGATTTCTACACTTAATAGGTACCACTGCAGCTTTTTTTGGGGGGGGGGGGTTGGTGTTGGGAAGGTGTATTAATAACCATGGCCCCAGTTTATCCCATAACTGGTGTACAGTTAGCCTATATTCATTTTAGCAGAAACTGAACAGTGTTGCCATAAGCAATGCTTCTTCTTAACAACAAATAGAGGAGCTATATTTGCAAAAGTTAGTGATGATGAAGTCTGCAATCTTGTTCAACATTAAACACAGGTATCCCTGATATCTATGAGATATAAGCAGGAGTGTAACTATGAGCAGAACTGCAGCCCTAATGCAGTAAGCCTTGGGGCAGTTAATGTCATAGACAGAACGCCACCAAATAGAGTACAACACAGTTTATTAAAGTTACAGAACTAAGAAATGCCCGTAGGAAGCAAAGGACTAGGCAAACACTTGTCTTCAGTGTGAAAAGTAACAGAAACAGCTCCGTTTGAATTAAAACGGTTCGAAAGGATAAACCGGATTAAACAGGAGTTTAATCTGGCTTAAAGCAAAAGTGCTTACTTCAGCCTGACAATTTAAACAAACAAAAGTTGGAAAACAGAGGTCAAAATGAACACAAAAAACTGGCAGCAGATTCCTCTCTGCTACTCAAAAGCTACAGATGAGTAACTCAGGCTGTTTACTCCTCCGTGCAACGAGCGAAATCCGGGTCCAGGCACATCAATCAGGGTAACGACGGTCAGCATGGGTCCCAATCCGGTCCAAGGTCGAAAGCCAAGTGCAGACGTCCACAAGTTCCACCGATAGCCACAGAAGGGATAGTCCAGGGTCGTAGTCAGTCAGTCAGTCCAGCGTCAATCCAGAGTAGGTAATTAATGTCCGTCAAAAAGACGACGGAGGTCCAAGCTATCAAGATTAAACACAAGTTGCACAGAAAAACCCCACACAGTTCCTCCCGCCGTCTATGCCCAGTGTCCTTGGTAACTTACGTATCCAGCAACGAATCACACCCGTCTTCAGGAAGTTCCCCAACAAGAGCCCAAGCGTTCGTCCAGATTACCTTGCCCAACGCAATTAGCCATTGATCCTAAACCCCATTTTATCCCAATTCATAACTCCTCATCGCTGTCAGCTGCTATCCTAATTCCAGGTGCCTCATCATCATCATCCTCATCAGAGCTAAAACACCTTTGACTACGCCCCACAGCATCTCCAGCTGTGGATCCTGCTCCATCCCTCCAGCCCGTCCATGGGTCTGATCCTGCAACCCGCCAATCGCCTCCCATGCTATCATTGCCGGTGACACCCAAATCCTCCCTCACACGAGTCCACTCCATGTCATCCTCCTCTGAGCTAACCATCTCTTCCTCCATTCCCTCAGTAAAACCCTCAAATGAGTCTTCATCTGTTGGTTCTGCAAATAAGTCCCGGAGCCGTTTCCTTTCACGCTCCTCAAAAGAGTCTGACTCTCGAGGAGTCTTACGACCACGTCTCCTAGTACCGGAGCCAGAAGGCTCAACCATAACAGTTAATCTTCCAAGTGTAACAGGAAAGCAACTTGGTAAGAGGTGCCCATCAGACTGCTTAATTGGTTCTCTTATTATTTATTTATTTTTTGCTCAAAGCTGACTCTGAACTTCAAGTGCTCTTCAGTCTTTTCCCACCAACCGATTAACCATTAAGAACAATTGTTTTAACATAGTTTTGCTACTTTGGAGAACCATCACATTTCTCTCTCTGGTTAAAATAAATGTCTGCTGAAGAAATGAGCAAAACCTTCTTCAGCCTACCCCTTCCATGCAACTTGGATAGTTCCACTTTTGATGGTTGTGTTCATTTTAAGGTGTTTTAAATAACTGGTTTTTTTTTTGCTATGTTTAATCTTGTAAATTGTATTGAATTGTGTTTTAATTGTACATCAAACTGATGTTTTTAGGGCTTGTCCCCATGTGAGCCAGGCTGAGTCCCTTCAGGGAAATGGAGGCGGGTTATAAGAAATAAATGATCATTATTATAATTATATCAACACATTAAGTGTTTTAAAACATCCCATTCTTTCATTTTATAAGCATGTAGTCTCCTTCCCCAAAAACCACTCTGGGAGAATAAGACCAGCAACAGAAAGAGAAAATCCTTTAACTGGCCCCTGCTGATTCCATATTTCTGCTTCTCTGAAACTAGTCAGGGGCTGCCCTAAACTCACTTGGGATATTCATTCCTTAATTCCACCCTAATGAGGGTGGCCCATTATCACATGATCACCTCATGGGGCCTAAAAGTTTTCCTATTGGTCACAGAGCATTCATGTGGGGTCTTAGAGCAAGCACATGGTCCCCTGGCTGCACATTTCACCCAAGCACCATGGCTATGTGTAGGCCTGTGTCTCTTGGCCCCATAGGCCTCTCCACTCCATGCTTCTCTGAAACATGCCCGGGCTTGCCTCCATTCCCCGGCATTTGAGTGAGTCCCTGCTGTTGGGGAGTGGAGTGTGTGTGTGTGTGGGGGGGGGGGGGTGGATTGGGATTGGTGGTGGGGTGAGATAAGATGGCCAGGCATGCCTGTCACGTAGGCTTATGGCATGTGTTGGGGTGGGTGGGAGGGGGTGTGTGTGGAGGGGGTGTGATAAGATGGCCAGGCATGCTCGTCACGTAGGCTTATGGCATGGGTTGGGGTGGGTGGGAGGGTGTGTGTGTGTGTGCGGAGGGTGTGTGAGATAAAATGGCCAGGCATGCTCGTCACGTGGTCTTAGTGCGAGCCTATAGAATCCACAATCAGCACATAGACATTGCGAACATAAAACTTGAAGCTGAGCTAACAATACAAATATTCAAAACATTGCCGCTTACCAGATGAAGGGTTAACTGCAACTGGAATAAACCTGGGAACCAGTAGTAAATGGCTTATGTAAACAGCTTACTTCGATTCACAGCCAGCCACTTTAAAATAATCTCTATCTGATCAGGCTTCCTGGCTGGGAACTGTAAATGACTGCAACATTTGTTACAAACTGAAGCTACAGCCAATTGACTGCATTTACATCCTGAGGAGTCCTATAGAACTACTCCAAGACTACAGAGACTTTGATTTGTTTTGACTCCAAGACAGGTTTGAGTCAATTGATTTGAACACTGATATATTTAGTTTTACAGCATATTACATGCCATTTTGAAGAGACTGAACGTACACATACTGTGTCGCTAACAAACTTTAGTTGGAGTCTTGTTGATATATGTCTGATATATGTTTTATACTGAAAACTGCACTGTGTAGCAATTAAATCTGGATGATTGCAGTCTAAAAATCTTTATACTCTGTAAGTTACGACTGTGTGCCACTACAGCTGACAGAATTGGATCATCAGTTATATTATTATTTGTATTATTGTTAACAATATTATGTATATGATGCTCTAATATACATATTGTGTTCTATGTTTTGAACCTTTACTGTGGTGCATATTTTTCAGATATTGTTTAGAATAGACAGTTGTGTTTAGTTATTATTAGAACATTACCAATGTCAGCTGCTTCTAACCTAGCGATTTTACTCGAAGTGTTTAATGCCAGTGCTAATGCTTTTTTGCTTTTGCTTTTTGGTGTGTTTCTTTGCCAAGTACGAGGGCTAACCAGAAAGTAGGTTACGTTTTGGATTTTAAAAAGGACAAAGTTTAGGATAAATCATTTACCATATGCAGCTGAAAGGCACATTCCAATACTACAATCTCATGTAATCCCCACTGAAATCTAGGCACATTTCTTATAGATAAATGAGTTTGTAAAGGTCTGTCCCAGTAAATTTGCCGCCTCTCTCCTCCGTTTCCAACAATGGGGCGTGGCTGGCAGTGCAGCGTTTTGACTACGCTGCAGGAAAGGAGAAGGGGGAAGAGCTGAGGAGACAAGCCAGGAATTTACTGGAGCTGTACTTTTCAAACTCATTTATCTATATGAAACGTGCCTAAATTTCAATGGAGACTACATAAGATTGTAGTATTGGAATGTGTATTTCAGCTGCATATGGTAAATGATTTATCCTATACTTCGTCCTTTTTAAAATCCAAAACGTAACCTACTTTCTGGATAGCCCTCGTACTTTTGCATTTTTATATCACCATTTGTTTATATATATATATATATATATATATATATATATATATATATATATATGTGGACACTTTAGCTTTGTTTTTGGTTTTTGGGTTTTTTTTCTCTCTCTCTCCCTCTCCCTTTTTGATCATTTTTAATAGCAGTTTTCCTGCTTTCTATACAATCAAATGTTCTCACTCTTTTGATAATTTATCTTATAAGGTAAAACTTCAATAAAATATATTAAAAAATAAAAAATAAAAATAAAACAATTAAAACATCATTGTTAAAAAGTGAACAAGAAACAGACAGTTTGGTAAACCATGCAAGCACTATTCCTCTGGAACAATCAGCCTTCATTGCCTATTAAAACAAAAAAAAAGTCTTCACGTATCCATAGAAAGGCAAGTATGACAATGTCAGTCTACTGTGCCTACAAAATGAGTTCCAGAACCTGGGAGCAGCCACCAAACATTCCTCCCACTCTTTGTGAGGATTGTAGGATAGAGAGAAGGCCTCCTCAGAAGATCTCAAAATCTGAGTAGGCTGATATTGAAAAGATAACCTGGAGCTGACCTCTACAGTCATGCATAAGTCATGAAAAGGACTTTGAAACTTCTCCACAGTCTGCTCTTTAGGATGCACCTACAATAGTGTCATTTGCAAAAATGATGCAAATATCAATAAGAAAAATAGTACCAATAAGTATTATAGGCAGGATAAACTGGCACAGGAGATGAGAAACTTTGTGCTACAGCTAATATCCTTCTTGATCATTGTTCATGTCTATCATTAGTGCACTATTACACCCATCTTACACTTGGCATAAGAAGTGAAATAGATCCTGGGAGGGAAGCCCATGGATTTTCATTGACTAGACCAGGTACTAGCTATGAGGCAATACTTCATTACAATTAAAACATGCAAAAAAAAGGTGTGAAAGTTCTTTTAAAAATACATTAAAAAAGCAGATTTTTAAAATGCTTGGAAGAGTGTATAGCCTTGATTCAAAGCAGCTCCTTCCAGCATGTAAACATAAGAAAAAATAACATCAGATTACAGCTCTTTTTGCTGTTCCTCTGCTTCTGGCACCTGTAACCAAGTATTTAGGCTGAGAGCAAGAAGAGAAGGTATTCCATGCTGTATCCTTGAAAGCTCTATGGTATTTGTGGTTTGAGTTCTCACATCTCCTTTTTTGTTACTGATAAGGCATTTGTTGCTAGTGGTTGTTGTTCTCCTTCCTCAACCTCCCCATCAACTCCCCCCCCCAACCACACCCCAGTGATTAGGATTAATTTCAGTGTTTGTGTGTGTCTCATTTCACCTATAATGACCCCATGCATTTCATATGGTTTTTTAAGGTAAGAAATCTCAAAGGATCATAGTTATCTTTAAATTCTCAACTTCTGCTTCACAAATTCCTACCCCATGGAATGGGATTTTCTTGGCTGCTTGACAAATATTTTCCTTCCCTGAGTAGGTCTTGATCGCCTCTTCTCTCAAGGGAAAACCCTGTGCCATGAACTAGGTGAATTCATTGTTTTGTAGTTCTCTTTCCTTCCTTTACTATTTGTTGTGCTCAAAAAATATGCAAGCTTTGAACTGTAGTGCCACTCCCATGGATTTTGGCTAGGGCTTTGTATGAACTTTCTGGCATAATATTTTTGACGTTCTCTGAAATGTTCAATATGAAGAACATACGGATAGTTAAGTTATTGCTATTGATATATGTCTTCAAGGTGGTTCCAACTCACCCTTATAATGGAATGTATTTTATGCTTTCCAGTTTTGGTCCTATATCGAGTGCCAATTTTGTACCACTTTCTAAATTCTCTGTGGATAATCGTAAATGAAAATTGCAACCAAAACTGCAATTTAAGTTGAATTTTTGAAAAAGACAACAAACAATACAACAAATTATTCATAAAATGGAAACCAGCTGGATGGCCTTGGGTAGAAAATCCCATGTAGATGAACCTTAGGGTTACTATAAGTCAGAAACAACTTGAAGATACAACAATAACTTATTTTCTTAAAGTTGCAAGTATCTAATGAGGTGCCAAGTGCAAAACATAATTACTGAGCTTTAGTTCAATCCTACAGTAACTTTGGAGGTAAAACCTAATGCCATAAATACAAGATAAACATTCTTTCAAACACATAATAGAAATTCTACTTCTTTTACCCAAATACTTCAAAGGCATGTGTCTGAGCTGAGAATCTAAACAGGGTTGGCTCTGGTTAGTACAGAAAGTCCCCATGTTACGTATAATATTTTGTAGGTTCATTCTTAAATTGAATTTGTATGCAAAATGGAAGGGTACATTTGTATGTGAGTCGGAAAAGGCTTGGTGCATGCTGCTGGCATGAGGGGAGTGTCTGTAATTTGGCCAAAAGGTGTACATTACAGTTGCTGCATGCTTGGAGTTCCTTCTTTTAAAAACAAAAAAGTGTTAGAACATCAAAACTTCCAGCAATGGAAAGGAAAACCAAAGAAATAGGAAACCCTTCCTTCAAGGAGCCTTTCCTATTTATCCTGCCTCAGCTTCCCGGAGGTGTATCTACACTGTAGAATGAATGCAGCTTGACACCACTTTAACTGTCCTGTTTCAATGCCATGGAATCCCCAGAGCTGTAGTTTGACCAGGTATTAATCCTTTTCTGTTGAAGAATGCTGCTGCCTTACCAAACCACAAATTCCATTGAGCATTGTGCCATGAAAATAAAATGTTGTCACACATGAAGAAAAAAGGAAAGTGAGGGGTGAGATATAGAAATAAAGGGGAGAGGGGAGAGATACAGACATGCTTTGGCTGAGCACTAAGATTTCATGGCAGAGAGGGAGAGGTGTGGTCAGTTCGTAACTAGGGATTGCATTAAAGTCGGATGTGCATATGCACACAAACGGAGCCTGGTGGCACAGCAGGTTAAACCGCTGAGCTGCTGAACTTGCTGTCTGAAAGGTCGATGGTTTGAATCCGGGGAGTGGGGTGAGCTCCTGCTGTTAGCCCCAGCTTCTGCCAACCTAGCAGTTCAAAAACATGCCAATGTGAGTAGATCAATAAGTACCGCTTCTGCAGGAAGGTAATGGTGCTCCATGCAGTCATGCCAGCCACATGACCTTGGAGGTGGTCAACGCTGGTTCTTTGGCTTAGAAATGGAGATGAGCACCTACCCCTAGAGTCGGACTCGACTAGACTTAATGTCAAGGGAAAACCTTTACCCTTTATGCACACAAACATGCACACCTCCTCTATAAATGAAAAGCCTACAATATTATTCAAAATAAAAGGGGCTGATCCTTATCCCTGTGGACTGCAGCTTCTTTCTTCAGTTCTCCTCTCTTCCTGAATTGAACTAGGAAGAACATCCCCTTCTTTTGGGATTTGCTACATATTGGATAAAAGAAGTTACTTTGGCAGAGGCAATTGCTTATCCCTGATGATATTTCACTATAGCAGGGAACTACAGTGGGTTCAGGGACACATTTTATATCCCAGCACCTTTGCAGGGATACAAAAAATAGGGGGGGGGGGGGGCAGAAGTGACTGAAAGTCCACTTCAACTTTTGAAAAACTAACATTTTTTGAAAGTTAAATCATGCAGACTTTTAGAACATTGACTTTTTGCTCCTGGGGGCCTTTCACACTTAACGATTATAGTGCTATCATTCCACTTTAACTGCTATGGCAATGTTCTATTGAATTCTGGAGGTTGTAGGTTGGTTGGTGAGGCATTATGGCTCTTTGGCTAAGAAATCTAACTCCCCTAACTGCAAATCCCAGGATTCAGTAGCAGTTGCCATAGAATCGTATGTGTAGTGTAAGAGAGCATCACGGTCGCAATTTGCTCTATATTGACAGTTAAACAGACATATCTGGAAAGTCTGGATGGATTAAGGGGAACAAATAATTATGGGCAGAATCTTGTGGTCTGAGGCCATCCTTGGTCTACTTTTGGATTAAAGGATCACATTGCCCATCAGCTACTCAACAATGCATTCAAAATACACAATGTCTGTCTGTTTTACACTTGGGTTAGTGAAGCCTTTGGAAGGAAAACAGTACAAGACCATTGTCTTCCACTTCCATTTTGCATGCTAAAAAAGCAGTGTGGGAACTGTTGGGCTTAACATCCTTGTAGGTTCCAAAGGGAACAGAACTTTTTCCAGGAGGTAGCATTATGTTATTTTATTGCCCGTTTCTCCTGCTCTCTCTTGGGACTTTTAAACAAACATTTTACAACTCAGATCCTGTCTGATGGCTCACACCCACACCTTCTGCAAATCTAATTCAAATATAAGGGAAGGGGCACAACTATTGGTTATGCTCGGAAGGAACAGTTCCATTTCCTCAGTTTAAAAATAACCCCAACCACCGGATTTTTATTTCCACAGGCGCACTTGAGAATTAATCCACAGTGTTGATAGCATGTTCCAAAAGTTAAAGATGTTCTTCCCTACACAACCTCACTGATGCACACCAAGTATTGATTCCAGCTTTTGTCAGAAGTGTTCATGCATTTTAAATCTGTTAAAAGGTTGTGTTCTGTTTTGTTCTGAAAAATACAGAATTACTGCAACACGTAGTACTGTGTATGAGGCTGCCTTTTTGTAAACAGCCCAGAAATTGATGAGTTCAGCGAGATTGTATATATGACTTGACATAAATTGATAATAGACAATGTTAATCAGGGACAAATCTTCATTAAATATTAAGAAACATTTGAACTCAGTTATTGGGGGGGTTTTTGGCAACCCTAGGGGGATTTCTTAGTAAGATGCACCCAGTGATGTACTGGTGCAATATGTTCATGTGGCCTATAACTGATCCAACAATCCCTCTGATGGATTCTCTCTTTCTCTCTCACACACATGTATATATGTGTGTGTGTGTACAAATAATAATAATAATAATAATAATAATAATAATAATAATAATAATAATTTATTTATCTGCTTCTCCTCACAGCTGGGGATGGGTAACAACATTGCTAAAACACAATCTAAACACACACACATTTTAAAACACTGTACGGTACACATATTAAAACATGTTTCCATAAAACACCTATTAAAATACACCAAACTAAAGTTAGACAAAGAGTGGAAGTTTAAAATTTATCATTAAAACTGTCTGTGTAGGCCTGCTGGAAGAGATAGGTCTTTACTTGTGTCTTAAATTGTGACAGCTTATCTAGCTGTCGGAGCTCTACTAGCAGGTTGTTCCAGTCATTATGGGCTGATGAAAAGTCCTCTGGGTGGTGGTTGCCAGTTGGGTTCTGGCAGGCTGGAACAGATGCCCCCCAGAGGAACTCAGTGTTGGGGGCGGATTTATGGGAGAAGGTGATCCTGAAGGTAACCTGGACCCAAACCATAGAGCTTTAAAGGTCAAAACCAATACCTTATACTTTGCCTGGAAACTAATTGGCAGCCAGTGGAGTGACTTTAGGATAGGTGTAATATGCTCACTCCTAGATGTTCCTGTAACCAGTCTGGCTGCTGTATTTTGAACCAACTGGAGTTTCCAAACTTGGTACAAGGGTACAACGTAAAGCACATTGCAGAAGTCCAACCTTGAAGTTACAAGAACATGCACTACCATCTTAAGTTCCTCCAAATCTAGGAAGGGGTATAGCTGGTGGATAAGCCAAAGTTGATAGGAAGTACTCCTGAGCATCGCAACTACCTGGGCTGACATATGGAGAAATGGATCCAGGAGCAATCCCAAGCTGTGAACACAGCCTTTCAGAGGGAGTGTAACCCCATCCAGAACTGATTGACACACCTCCATCCCCAGATCAGGACCCTTGCTGGCAAACACCTCTATTTGTATGAATTCCGTTTCAATGTGTTTTTCCTCATCCAGCCCATTACCTCCTCCAGGAATTCATTCAGAGGAGACACGCTATCCTTAGCCGAAACTGTTTTTGAAGGCATGGATAAATATATTTGAGTGTCATCAGCATACTGATAACATCTCGCCCCATGCCTATGGATGATATTAAAGAGCATTAGGGACAGAATGACACCTTGTGGGACACCACATAACAGCTCCTTTTTGGAGGAGGAGCTATCCCCAAACACCATCATCTGGAACCTGCCTGAGAGGTATAACTGGAACTACAGCAGCACAGTGCCTTTGATTCCCAATCCCTCCAGGCATTCCAGAAGGAAACCATGGTCAATTGTATTGAAGGCCACTAAGAATCTAGAAGCACCTCCAGGGGCACACATTCCTCCTGTCAGTGTTGAGACAAAGATCATCTACTAAGGTGACCATAGCAGTCTCAATTCCGTCTCTGGCTCGGAAGCCAGTTTGAAATTGGTCAAGAAAGTGTGTGCTATCCAAGACCACTCGGAGTTGGAGGGCAACTGCTTTCTCAATCCTCTCCCTGATTTTGATGCCTTCAGGAGCATGGTCATTTCCCCCTTCCCTCTCCTTTCCTGTTTTGAAGAAAAACAGCTCCTGAGGCCAAGCAAAAAAAGAGAGAGAGGGAAAGCACCACTTGTTTCCTTCCCTAGCAAGGTCTGTCCTGTTGCCTTTGCTGTTCCACTTGTGAGATATTGGTAAGGCCCCTTTGTGACTTGTGACCAGGCATGGGCAAAATTGGGCCCTCCAGGTGTTTTGGACTTCAACTCCCACCATTCCTAACAGCCTCAGGCCCCTTCCTTTTCCCCCTCAGCTGATTGGTTGGGGGGGGGGGAATACTGGTGGTTACACTCGAAAATTATCTAGCACCAACCCTGTAAACAGGAGCATTACAAAGTCCCATATTTCATCAAAAATGTGCTAAAAGTTACTCACTGACTTACATTTCCTCCAACATTGGCAAGAAAGTCCAGTTTATGACACCAGTTGCCAAGTCATCTGTGATAGTGTAGCGTAGGTAGGGAAGAAGAATGAGAGGAAAAAACTTCTACTCAACCCTGAAACAACCAAGACAAGATTTATAACGTGAAAGGCAGAAGGAGGGGATCAACATTCTCCAAAGAAGGGGAGAAAGAGGATGGGGCTACTTTAAGTAGGTCATCCAAACCCACCCTCCCTGTCATTAATGCTGGCCTCTCCTCTGTGGAGGATAGGATTGCAAACCAATATTCCCTCCCCACCACTGCACTAAAGTAGGAGAATTCACATGGTCTTTATACATTGATTGGTGAGGAAGAGAGGGAAGAACTCGTATGCTATGATTTATGGACTACATTTCCCAGAATCATCCAGCTATGAGGAGCGATGGCAACATGGTTTCAGGAGTCAAAATTCCAAAAAAGGTAACTTTTCTAAGTTCTGGAGTATATTAGGGAAGGATGCTTCTGACTTGTACACTGAGACTCATATACATGTAAAGCACATCTGCCATTCTCTATATCACATGGACATTTTTTCTTCATTTGAAGGCCACATATCATCAGGGGTGACCCTTAGAGCAGCATATCAGCACTGGATAAGAAACAAGCCATAAGTAGGCAGGACAAAGATATGCACTGCTATTTCCTCAACCTTTGTACACACAATAATAGAAATGAGCACCCATTACTGGTACAACATGAAAATGTTTCCCATTGGATTTGGCAAATTTTATTGTCACATAAGGGATGATTTGAAGGGAGTGGATTACAGTTCACAAGGAAGGTAAACTGTGGTTACATCGCTGACTAGCAGTTCTCAAAGTATGCTCCGTGGAGCCCTTGGCTCTGCAAAACATACTGAGGAACTCTGCAGTTTGTATTATGCAGATGTTTAAAACTGTAATATATGGTCTGGGTGTTGGTTATTTTTGTCAGTTTTTATTCATTATTTATTTTTCTTGTTTGTGATGGCATCAGGTTTCAATATGTAAATGGTTTTAGCTCATATATTTTATTTTTGCTTTCTGCCTTCAAGTAATTTCTGATTTATGACAATCTTATTGTGAGTCTATCACAGGGTTTTCTTGGCAAGGTTTGTTCAGAAAGATTTGCCTTTGCCTTTCATTGAGGCTAAGAGTGTCACTTGTCCAAGATCACTCAAGGGGTTCTGTGGTTGAATGGGAATGTTGGAAGCACTTAATCATATTGGATGTCTTTAATGCTAGATAAATTTCCAATACCTATAGAAAGACTACTTTTTATTTGCATCAGTGGTTGGATATTTATTAACTGATATTAATCATATATACTAATTTTTTTCTGAAGTTGAAAGGTAAAGGCTTCTTCCCTGAGCATCTTATTTGAATTGAGTTGCTTGTTGTTTCAAGGAAGTGCTAAGTTCAAAAGCATTAATATGGTTCCAATAATTATGTTGTGAAACTATTTAGAAAACAGTGAAGTTATTTTTTAGACTCATAAAAGTTTGAGAGCTGCCAAGGCCAGGAGGTAATGTCTTTGAGTTTTATTTGTTACATCTATGGGATAAGATATCATATGACATAATTTTATATAATCCTGGATGTATGTGTTTTTTCATTGTATCTGAGAAAACAATTCTAATTGTTGCTGTTGTTTCTGCTGCTGTTCTTGTTTTCTACAATAGACCTTCGGTTAACAAACTCAAGCATTTAGTTTTATTGTAAAAATGTTTTTACAATAAAGTAACTATGATGTGCTAAGTTAGAGTTGTCTTCATTTGTTTTTAATTACAGTATTTCAATATTAATATCAACACAGAGTCTATATCTGTATTGATGTTAATATTACAGAGCATAATATGGGATATTAAATTAGTTAGGCCTATTTTAATAGTAATTCTCAAGCAATCAAAAACTACATTTATCTGACGTGTGCCAATTTCCATGGGTGCTTGTTAACTGAGGCCCCTTTGACAATGCCATATAATCCAGATTATTAATGCAGATAATTCACATCTGCTTTGAACTGTATTACATGAGTTTACACTGCCATATAATCCAGTTCAAAGCAGATATGGCATTGTTGTAGGGGTCTTAGAGTCTTCTGTATTTCAACTTCTTCCTAGTCCAGGAAAAGGAGATTCAGTAAAAAGAAATTCACCCCATACAAAAATGAAACATATAACTAAACTAGCAACAGAATTAAAAGCAGTTAAAAATATGGCTATTAAAAATTAAAACAAGAATAGAAAATGTTGCACATTTTGAAAGACTTTCTCATTGAGTAAGCCTTCAAAGACCTGCTTGTAATAAAAAAAAAATTAACCTTGTAAGAAAGGCCAAGTGAAGCAACCTCTTTTGTTTGGCTTCTGGTGAGAAAAGAGATAGCAGCAGGGTGAAACTGTCACCCCGTGTGCAGCTCCCTTTCGGCAACACTTTCCCCATCGCATGGAGAAAGTGTTGCCCTCACAGGGAGGCCCTGTGCTGGCTTCATTGGAACCAGCACAGCATGGGAAGCCTCCCGTGTTAAGGTGAAAGCGTCCAGCAACGCTTTCACCCTGGCTCAGGGCAGGGCTTATGCTGGCAGTCACATGGTGTCAGGATTCTACATTGTCCGATGTCAGCTTTCGTCCCCCAAACAGGGTGAAAGCATCCTAGGATGCTGATTTCACCCTGTCTGATGCGGTTGTTTGCCTGCTTCCAGAATGACCTTTTTTTTCAAGCAGGACTTTGAAGGCTCACTCAAGATTAATTTGAGATTAATTTGACACCAGATTGCCATCTCTAGACTTGGAACGGCCACCAAGAAGTCCCTCTTATATGTTCCCAACAGAACTTGTGAAGGTGTTGGGACAGAACAGAGTCTGTGAGGTTGATAGGAAAATAAGATCTCCCTGTAAGAACTCAAAACCAGTCAGGATCATATGGAAGAAGTCCTTTAGATAACCTGGACCTAAATTCTATAGGGCTTCATAAGTCACAACCAGAACTTGTGCTGAGAGATAGATGGTGGAATTGTTGCAGCAAAGACCTTGCATGCATTCTACAGGCAGCCCTGGCTAATAGTTAGTCTATATCTCCTAAATGGTTTCTATCTTTCCAGATCAATGCTTCCGGTCTACTCAAGAGTAGCAAAATTGGAAAGGAAAGTCTTGTGTCCTCAAAGTTTTTCCCCCAAGTTTTTTTTTTAACTGAAAGGGCCGGAACTGTACTCATTCATGTAATAAATCTGAAAATTAATGATTTCAGGGGGGGAAAGGCAAAAAAGAACAATGTGTGCTGCTATCCGAGAAATGATACGATTTGCTTTGTAATGCAACAGGACATGCCACAGATATATGACCCCCCCTCCCCAAAAGTGGTGTTAATGTCCTAAATATCACCATGAAAGGCAGGTATTTAGATTCCTGAAAATTATAGATAGGTTTTGGTAGAAAGCACACACTATTAGTTATGTTAATTATTATATGTATGAAATAGATTAGAAACCATATTATACGTTCTACTCAACTTCTCTCACTTGGCATAGTTATTATGCATTCGTCTCATTGTAATGCACTATCATAAATGTGGTTGCAACAGCAAACATTTGCATTGATTTCAAACACTTGTAATTTATTATTGAGTCAGTAGCATATCACACAGGATGTTGTAATGTTTTCAGGCAAGTCATTTTTCTCCAGGTGTTTTATTTAAAAGATGGTGTTGTAATGCTACAAATAATTGGTCAAACTACCATTAACATTTACTTTAGAGTAATGTATTTGTGTTATCCACAACCTGTTAAATTTATCTGTGATATATCCTTATGTAGCTGTGCACAATGGGATGTCAGTCACACACACTGACTATTTGTCCATATGGTGCCCTACATTATTATTAATTGCAGGAGTTGCATAGTTCAAGGGTGATCTAACTCTGTCAGCGAATAATTGCACTACAATGTAGGATCCTGGCACAAGTATATTCTGACCCATAGTAGTGGAAGGATAGTAAAAGGTTAGTGCGAGTGAAGTACTGTTTAATATCTTGAGTCTCCCCTCTTTCTACTGAAATCAAGCAATTTGAAGCAGTTCATGGATAGCCGAAAGGGATATTCTTGCTGTTGCTGGAGGAACATTTAGAGGAGTTGTGGTTCTTATGAAACTTTTCCTTGATTTAAGTCTACTGGGAGGAGGATGATAGCCATGCAGTGGGTGGCTTTCACAGTCTTCAACCTTATTTCTCTCGCAATTGGCAGCAACTTCCCATTGCACATCAGGGAGGGTAATGCCAGCTAGTTTATGAAGTCTATCAACAGGTGTACGTTTAAGACATCCCATGATGTCTTATTATTCTACATATCTCATTCAGTGCTATATTCATCTGCTTCACATGAGCATATTTATGCCAGATGGGGCAGGCATACTCAGCAGTTGAGTAAGACAAGGTCAGGGCTGATGTTCTTATTAATTTTGGGTTTGCACCTCATTCACTATTAGTAAGTTTCCACAGGATACTTTGTGCTTGGTGTTCGCACAGTGTTTCCTAAACATTAGTGTTCACTCTAAGGTGACACTGAGATATTTAGGGTGAGAACAGTGTTCAAGCTCCTAACCTTCCCAGCAGGCCTGTAGCCGGGGGGGGGGGTGTCTAGGGGTTCAACACCCCCCCCCCCCGAAATTTTCAAAACTCCCTCTGAATTTTTTCTCTGGCTATAGCCCTGCTTCCCAGGTAACCTTTAGTTTCCTGTTGGCTTCACAATTACAATGCTTTACAACATAGCTTTGTTGAGGTGAAGACCAGGGAGGCACAATGGGAATTCCAGGTCAAGGAGTGCCGGTGAAAGGTCCTTGAAGTGGCTTCATGGTGCCAAAGATATTTTATAAAATGATAAAACATAAAATATTACAACACACACACACATAAGGGAGCTGGCATTGCCTGATCAGCAGATACTGGGGGCATCTGGTCTCGGATGCTGGGGTCTTTGGGATATGGAAGTTGAGTTAGGGTTGGGGCATGAAAAGGGGCAGTGGAGATGGGGAAAAGAGAGGAAAGAGAAGTCCTGTTTGGCACAGTAACCACCAGGGCAGGCTGTGGAAGTAAAAAGGAAAGCAAAAAGAAGACAATGAAGGTTACAGTGAAACAAGTATGAGGACAAAAGGACATTGGGGTTTCCGTTTATTATAGGGGTTAGTTTGTAATTCTTAAAGGTGTCTAGAGACAATGTATCTTCTGGAGCTAGCAGCTGCAGCAAATCTTCCTTCGGCAAGCCGTCTGGACTCGAGGCTCCAGGTGGCATGGTTTGAATCTCCCGCCATGGTCTAAATGAAGACTTTTGCTGCTGGAGGGGGGGGGGGGGGGGGGTCTTAGCTGAACATTACTAGTTCACCCCCAGAGTAGCATTTTTCTTTGTAAATAAGGAAAAATAAGAGTGCATCTATACTTTAGAATTAGTGCAGCTCGACACCACTTTGCCTGCCATAGCTCAATGCTATGGAATCCTAGGAATTGTTTTCCAAGGTCTTTAGCCTTCTCTGCCAAACAGGGCTGATGCCTTACCAAACTACAACTCCCATGATTACATAACATTGAGCCATGGCAGTTTAAGTGGTGTCAAACTACACTAATTCCACAGTGTAGATGCAACCTATATCTCAAAACTGAAGCCACCTATTGGTAGCATATTGATAGTGCCTTAAAATATAGTCAGCATGCTTGAGCAAAACACATCACAAAATGCTATAGGGTCATCATAACTTGGAAATTACTTGAAGGCACATAACAACAGCAACTAACTGAAAATCCTTTTTCCAAAGTAATTTTTGTTCAAGACAAAACAAAGCACAAACAAAAAATGTTAGGTATATAAAACTAAAAACTACACACCACGTCCTATCTATTGCTGCAAAACTACAACAAAATAACTATTAAAAATAACAAAACAGAAAAACAAAACATTAACACAGAAATAAAACAAACAAACAAAAAGATCAACAAACTTTCCACTCTCTTCCACAGGATGTTGCCAAGGTAATTAAAGTGAAAGCAATTGTGTTGTGTGAACAGACTCTGAACCTGTAAATGCCATCAGTGTACCTATGCTACTTTTACTTTATTGCCATCATTGGATTTACAAAACATTTTGTACAGATGGTGGCAAAACTGAGCCTAGTTTTCTTCTGTGTATTTTTAGCATGGCATTAGCAAGTGTTATACTTAACAAATCTGTTAAAGAAAATCAATCTATGTATGCAAAGTATGGATTTGGCTAGGTGTGAAAGAAAATGTATGCGACTTCATCTTTGAGATCTAATTACTCTCTTCCCTCAAATTCCTCTGGAAAAAAATCAGATATAAGAAGCAGTGAAACCTATTTAAAACTCTTCCCCACTGTATAAAGAAAAAAGAGGATGGTTCCTAAAATACTTTATTTTCTTTCAGATTCTAATATTGGGCAAAAAAATTGATCAAGAACTGAAAAGATACCATAACTTTTTTTTCAATAGGTTTCTGGTATCCTTGTTTCCAAGAAACTGCAAGAACTTTCAAAGTCAGCCAGTTTATGTCAATATCTAATGAACTTCAGCCAAAGCGAAACAGTAAGGTCATTCCTGTGTTTTGTCAATGTTCACCAGCGGCTCTATTCTGAAGATAGTAGTGCCCTCTAGTGTCCAACTTTATTATTCTGATCTGTGCTTAAATTGTTGTTATTGTTTGTTTGTTGTTGTTGTTGTTGTTGTTGTTGTTGTTGTGTATCCCCTGTCTGAAATACTTGCGAACAGAACTGTGTTTAACAGCATAGTAGTTGCCACCACGTAATAGTCACACCCCTCTGGAGCCTCTCCCTCATAACCCTTCACTCTCTCTGGAGAATAAGATGGATTTCTTTTGGAAAAAAACAACCTGGAAACCAGTAAATCTAAGACACGTTGTTTGTATCGCATAAAGTCACACACAAGCCCATAGCCAAGGGGGAAGGGGGTTATAGGTTCACTCCCCCCCCCACACACACACACACACATTTTAAGGTTAAATTTAAAAAGAAAACTTGTTTACTCGTGAATTATAACTGGTTAACCAAATCCCCATGCTAAGTCCATGACAAGCAAACATTTGAGTTCCTCCAGAACTACAAGTACTATCTCAACCAAATTTTGATAATTTATTCACACTATCATTACTCATCTTTCCACCAATTTACACTGCAATAGCAACAATAACAAGCATAGTGGAGGCAACCAACTTTTAATGTTGGAGATGTTTAATCAACATTTTTGTCATGAAGATGACACAATTCACCAAAACTGACATCAGTATCGGACTCCCCAAGTTACACTCCATAAGAAAAGCAATTTACGGTGTTCCTGGGTATATAACACGCAACTATGTATTTTATAATTTTATAATTGGATAAATATGTACTTAATTGTTTGTTCTGCATGTGAAAGACCCATGGTCTAAGCATTAAATAAAATTGATTGATTGAACTATGATAATTTGTTCTTGCTTTAAAAGTTTGTACTTTATTTTCTCCTAAACTAGCAAGTATTTTTAATAACTAGGTACCAGATTAAAGGTATTTTATGCTGTTTCTAAAATATAATAAAAATGATGAAGACCCCAGGACATGCACGCCTGGGTCGCAGGTGAAAATTGAGGAACCGGTGGCAACTGAGGTATTTACCACTGGTTCATCTAATCCAGTGGTTTTCGACATGTGGGTCCCCAGGTGGTTTGGCCTACAACTTCCAGAAATCCCAGCCAGTATGCCAGCTGTTAGGATTTCTTGGAGTTGAAGGCCAAAACATCTGGAGATCTAATCCAAGCCCTGCCAAACAAAAAGCCATGGAACAGTAGCAAAGATAAGAAGCTGTTCCCTTGTTAGATCTTGGAATTTATATGAACTGTTTCTGATGACCAAGTGAAAGTTCAATTAGTGCAAAATCCATGGACTTCATTGCTAGGATATGAATTTCCCGTGGACAAGAAGAGACATCTAAGTTTTCAACCCAAATGGTTCAGCAGACTTCCCTAGTTTGCTTACTCATTTCGGTTACAAGGTGTACTCTGTAAGTACTGTGTGGTGTTTGGAGGAAAAGTAGGGTGTAAAGGTGGTCACCAGAAGCTTGGTGCATTGGTTGTTAAACCATTTGTGCAATGGAAAGATGCAATACAATTTTCCAATAGACATCAAAAACAGAGTACTATCAGAACAACTTGCACTTGGCTGAAAACTTCCTGCTAATTCACAGTGGAAAACATCTTGGTGTAACCTGTCATCATGACAAAGGAAATAAGAAGAAAGCAGAAGAAAACAGAAATAAATTTCTAGACAATTGGGGGAAACTATTGTCCTTTGTGACTTTAAGTGGGAGCAATGATTCAGGACCTGTGAAGAACCTTTGCACAATGATAGTAATTTCAGGGCCTTGTTGAGATCTTGTGCCAGATCAGGAGACATGAAAAGTCATCTCAAAACTGCGGCTAGGAATGCCCAGTATACTAGTCCTCAAATACAGAATGAACTAATAGACATTTGTGGTGACAAGATAGTCCAAAAATTGTTGAAAGATGCAATGCATCACAATGTTTCTCTGTTTTGGCAGATGAAACTTTGGATGTGAGTACCTCAGAACAGGAATAAGAGACAACTTTTTATACTTTGTGAACACAAGTGATATGACAGGTAGAGGACATGTATGCATTATTTTGAAAACACTAAAAATGGGCTTAACTTGCAATATTTGTGTGGACAAAGTTAAGATGGATTTGCTAATATGAATGGTCATATTACCCTGTTTCCCCTAAAATAAGACATCCCCAGAAAATAAGACCTAGTAGAGGTTTTGCTGAATTGCTAAATATAAGGCCTCCCCGAAAGTAAGACCTAGCAAAGTTTTTGTTTGGAAGCATGCCTGCCGAACAGAACACAAGAGCATGCAGGATCGGTAAATGTATGTACCACAGAGTGTTGTACATGGAAATATTGGTAGTAACAAGAAATTCTTGATAGGATTCACAGTTTGTCTGGTTATGTTGGTTTGTGATGACAACTATTGTACAGTATATAATAAATGCTCATTTTTTTGTTCAACAATAAATGTGAATTCTTCTTCATGGAAAAATAAGACATCCCCTGAAAATAAGACCTAGTGCATCTTTGTCTTATTTTCGGGGAAACACGGTAGTTGTGCACAGGCAATTATATTGCAGAAGTATCCAATGGCTGCCTGTATCCACTGCAGTGCTCTCCTACTATATCTACTCTTATCAACAACTTGGAGCATTCCACCTATCAGAAACTGCCAAGGAACAATATCATCTGTGTGCAATTTCTTCAGAACATCATCCATCAGACTGGAACTGTTGAATTAAAATATAAAAGACTGTTTCCCTGAATCAAGAGCAAACAACCTATTGCCATTTAGTGAAACCCATTGGGATGGGTGACATGATGCGGTTTTATGTTTTGTTGAATTGTACAGTGTGTTGAACACTTGAAGAACTAAAAGAGTCCTCTATACAACAGCTGGACACCTTCTTTTAGCTGAATGCTGAATTTGTGGTAACCACACACAACCTAAGAAAGCTTCTGTTATCATCCCTTAAGCATAGCAAAATATTAAAAAGAGTAGATATGGATATTTTCTGAAGTCTGCAACATGTTGACAGTCTCTTAGAAATGCCATGGAGTTGCACACAGAATCTGTGAAAGAATTTCTGGAGATCTTTGACACAACAAGATCAGTGCGGAGTCTATGGATAGGGAAGTTGGGATTCCTCACATCTGTTCAGGGCAGACTTGTAAAAGCAACATGCAGGCAACTTGACCAAAACCAATGGAATATCATAGGCCAAATGTGTGCATTGCATTTTTGAACATTTTCTGCAGTCAACTTCAAGAAAGCTTTACAAGGCACAGAGAAGTAATTCATAAATGGCAAGTGTTTCTCCTTATTAATTGTGGCCATTTAAAATCCAACTTGAACAAGTGCATAAAATTTAACAATGAATGCCTTCAAGATACTGACACACTGATGGAAGAGTTTGACCTGTGGTTTAGAAAATGGAAAATATCACACCTGCAGTAAAATCATGCACTGGAAGTATTTATTATGTGTGATGGACATTTTTTCAGAATGTGAATTTATTTATTATTTATTTCCCATACTTGTATCCCACCCTTCTCACCCCAAAGGGGACGAAGGGCGGCCTCACAATTGGCAACAATTGAATGCCTAACATACAATTCCAAAAGTAACAATAACAATAATAAACCAAACGTTAAAACATAAGTTAATTAAAACAACAATTAAAATCATGCAAGTTCCAAATGTGAAGAAACGTTTTCAGATTTCTGCAAGATTGCCAGTGTCTACAGCTACAAATGAAAGGCTGGTTTCAGCTCTTAAACCTTTGAAAACATACATAAGAAGCACAACGAGGCAAGAAAGACTGACTGGGCTTTCACACTTGAGTGTCCACTGAAGTTTATCAATGAAGCTTGGTTTCTATCAAAGTGTATTGATGAAGTTTTCAAGTACAGTAGAGTCTCACTTATCCAAGCCTCGCTTATCCAAGCCTCTGGATTATCCAAGCCATTTTTGTAGTCAATGTTTTCAATATATCGTGATATTTTGGTGCTAAATTCGTAAATACAGTAATTAAAACATAACATTACTGCGTACTGAACTACTTTTTCTGTCAAATTTGTTGTATAACATGATGTTTTGGTGCTGAATTTGTAAAATCATAACCTAATTTGATGTTTAATAGGCTTTTCTTAATCCCTCCTTATTAGCCAACGTGATTCTGGCCTGCATCAATAGGGGTATAGTGTCGAGATCCAGGGAAGTTATGCTCCCCCTCTATTCTGCCTTGGTCAGACCACACCTGGAATACTGTGTCCAATTTTGGGCACCACAGTTGAAGGGAGATGTTGACAAGCTGGAAAGCGTCCAGAGGAGGGCGACTAAAATGATTAAGGGTCTGGAGAACAAGCCCTATGAGGAGCGGCTTAAAGAGCTGGGCATGTTTAGCCTGCAGAAGAGAAGGCTGAGAGGAGACATGATAGCCATTTACAAATACGTGAAGGGAAGTCATAGGGAGGAGGGAGCAAGCTTATTTTCTGCTGCCCTGCAAACTAGGACATGGAACAATGGCTTCAAACTACAGGAAAGGAGATTCCACCTGAACATCAGGAAGAACTTCCTCACTGTGAGGGCTGTTCGACAGTGGAACTCTCTCCCCCGGGCTGTGGTGGAGGCTCCTTCCTTGGAGGCTTTTAAGCAGAGGCTGGATGGCCATCTGTCGGGGGTGCTTTGAATGCGATTTCCTGCTTCTTGGCAGGGGGTTGGACTGGATGGCCCATGAGGTCTCTTCCAACTCTACTATTCTATGATTCTATGATTCTCTGATTCTATGATTATCCAAGATATTTGCTTATCCAAGCTTCTGTCGGCCCGTTTAGCTTGGATAAGTGAGACTCTATGTATTTCTAACTGGTGTTGTGGTATTCTTTGTAACCACTAAATTACCAATTAAGAGTCATTTTCGGTTTCTTTAAGCTATATAAAATATAGAATGAGTCATAGAATTTAAATTATTTTGTGTTATGGACACAAAATGATTCGCTAAATTAAAAAAAACATTTTTGACCCCCCCCCCCCCATTTTTCTTTCTGGCTACAAGCCTGGTCACACACAAATGTTTTTTTCAACCAAAAAGGCATAAAATGTGACTATTGTGCTATGAAATATGGTATTTGCGTGTACAGTGAGATGAGGCCCAAGAGTGTATGTGAAATTCTTTTCTGTTTCATTTGCACCACATACACGTAGCTTGAATATCTATATATATAAATGAGTAATGGTGTCCTCCCCTCCCACTAAACAACAAAACTACAAGCCGCAGAACCTAGAAATTTGTCAGCACAATCCACCATCCTTGCCTCTAGGTTCCAGCAACAAAAAGAAAAGAAAAATAAAGTCCTAATTAGAGGGATAGGAATAAGTGTTTTTAGCCAATTGCTGCCACTTAGAAGGCTAAGCTCCGCACACTTGGTCTCCCAGCAACCCACTCAGCCCAGGGGACAGGCACAGTTCGGCTTCACTTAGGCCTCTTCCACACTAGCTATAAAATACAGATTATCAGATTTGAACTGGATTATATGGCAGTGTAGACCCCAGGCCCTTCCACACAGCTATATAACCCATTTATAATCTTATATTATCTGCTTTGAACTGCATTATCTTGACTCCACACTGCCATATAATCCACTTCAGTGTGCATTTTATACAGCTGTGTAGAAGGGGCCTCATATAATCCAGTTCTAAGCAGATAATATAAGATTATAAATATACAGTAGTCTCTCACTTATCCAACATAAACAGGCCAGCACCCTTTACCTTAACTACCACCAGTTCCTCAATACTTTATTTCCCATACCACCATACTTCGCCACAGCAACGCATGGCCGGGCACAGCTAGTAGCTTTATAAAATATCATTTAACAATTTTGTGCATGAAACAAAGTTTGTAGATATTCAAGAATCAGAAAGGAAAGGTGTTACTATTTAACCAACATCTGAAGCAATATGAGCAGAAGTCAGGAGATGTTCTGAAGCTTTCCTGAAACTCCTGATTGACCTCATACTATGGCATTTGTGTTAACAAATAGGCCAATTCTAATTTGAATCAGTCTAGCTCTGTGGGCACTGCCATGACAAACATAAGAAAAGGTAAGAGTGGCTGTCCAGTGGGGTCAAACCAGGTTGAGCCTGACTCCTTAGGACTCCACTTCTACCACTGCTGCAGTTCTGGGAGCAGAACTTGAAAACAACTCTGCAGAATCCAGAGTCATTCTGAATTTATGTAACCATGTAAATGGACCCTATCACACATCAGTTCTCTTCTTGCAGAGAAAATGTTAGGGTTTTTTCTTTCACTATCTCAAATGGGCATACAAACAATCTTCCTTCATTTCAACATAAAGGTGGCACTCTAATGCTGTTCAATTAAATCATATTGTGCTGATGCTCCTAAACCACAGACTTCCTGTCTAGGCCATAATTTCCATCTATTTCCATAATTTCCAAAGGAAGGTTGAGTAAAGGTGCTTAATTTCAGTGGAAATAACCAATAAATTTTATATTGGAGGAAATATTTAACTACAGTAGAGTCTCACTTATCCAACGTTCTGGATTATCCAACGCATTTTTGTAGTCAATGTTTTCAATGCATTGTGATATTTTGGTGCTAAATTCGTAAATACAGTAATTACTACATAGCATTAATGTGTAATGAACTACTTTTTCTGTCAAATTTGTTGTATAACATGATGTTTTGGTGCTTAATTTGTAAAATCATAACCTATTTTGATGTTTAATAGGCTTTTTCCTTAATCTCTCCTTATTATCCAACATATCCGCCGTTACCCTGATTGATGTGCCTGGACCTGGATTTCGCTCGTTGCACGGAGGAGTAAACAGCCTGAGTTACTCATCTGTAGCTCTTGAGTAGCAGAGGGGAATCTGCTGCTAGGTTTTGTGTTCGTTTTGACCTTTTGTTTACCAGTTTTTGTTTGTTTAATTGTCAGGCTGAAGTAAGCACTTTTGATTTAACCCGGATTAAACTACTGTTTAATCCGGTTTATTCTTTTGAACTGTTTAAACTCAAACGAAGCTATTTTTGTTACTTTTCACACTGAAGTTAAGTGTTTGCCTAGTCCTTTGTTTCCTACGGGCAATTTTTAGTTCTGTAACCTCAATAAACTGTGTTGTATTCTATTTGGTGGCGTTCTGTCTTTGACAAAAAGACTATTATAAATCATAAAAAATTACAATTTACAGCCTAAGGAAGGGAGGAAGGAGAAGCCAAAGGGAGAGAAAAGGAGCCCAAGTGGCAACTGGAGGAAAAGGAGGCGATTTATCAACACAGGATTAGTTGATTAAGATTTAAAATAGTGTATAACTACTAAAATAATGTATAAACTTTAAAATAAATATAGTATCCCTACTTTGCGGATTTTCACTTATTGTGGGTGGTCCTGGAACCTAACCCCAGCGATAAGTGAGGGAACACTGTACCCCTTATACACCAACCTGAAGGTAATTTATACAAAATATTTTTTAAGAATGTTGTGCATGAAATAATGTTTCATCATATTGAAGCATCAGAGAGCAAAAAGGTTCCTATCTCAGTCACCCATGGGATTATTGATTTTTATTTCCAGATAAGTGATGCTCAACCTGCCTATCAGTTGCTATTGGGATTGCTGAGTTTAAAATGGAATGCAAACAGATACCCTATAACTCCATTTCATAAGGATAGAGTACTGTTTTTATTCATGCACCACACATATGGGACCTTCCCTTTCTCCTGAATGATATTGACCAGAAAAAAATTACATCTAAGCCTAATTTTACAGAAGTTCTAAGCTGAGAAGGATTACCATCCATAGGATACCAATTTATGTATATACTCATGTATAGGTCAACCTCATGTAGAAGTCAAGGGCAGGTGTTGGTACCAAAATTATCAATTTTAATATAGTTTATGTCTAAGTTGCGGATCATGCCACATAAAGGAGAAAAGGACAATGCTGCTGCAAGGGTCCAGCTGTTTCGCTGCAATTTTCCCAAACAGGCATTTGGATAAATTGAGGTTGTGTATCTTTTAAGTTCTCCCTAGATGGACTAAGCTTTTGCCATTTGCCATTGCATTAAGAAACATGTGGAGCCCTGGTAGTGCAATTGGTTAAACCACTGAGCTGCTGAACTTGCTGACCAAAAGGTCACCGGTTCAAATCCAGGGAGCGGAACGAGCTCCCGCTATTAGCTCCAGCTTCTGCCAACCTAGCAGTTTGAAAACATGCAAATGTGAGTAGATCAATAGGTACTGCTCCGGCGGGAAGATAATGGCACTCCATGCAGTCATGCTGACCACATGACTTTGGAGATGTCTACTGACAATGCCGGGTCTTCAGCTTAGAAATGGAGATGAGCACCAACCCCCAGAGTCGGACACTACTAGACTTAATGTCAGGGGAAAACCTTTATCTTTACTCTTTACTTTAAGAAACATGCATAGTTCCTTTTTTATAATTAGTTAAGGTACAGTACTTACATTGCTCTGTGGATATGTTGTCCCAGTTTTTTTGGGTAATTATTTGACAACCATTTCTACTCTCATATCTGAGTATATAGGGTAGTTCAAAGTCAGGAAGACAAAATAGAAACAAGGATAAATAGGAAAGAGATTTGAACAAATTTATTTATAGTATCTGCACATTGTTATGCTTTTAGAAATTATTTCCAGAAGATAAAAACAACAATGTGGTAGATTTACATGTCTGACATCATACTAAGCCGAACTTGATAGGCATTGGCAAAATCCCTTGTATTCTATTCTTTGGGACATGTGACAGATCAAAAGCCACTGCGTGCACACAGTGAGGACAGCCTGCAGAGAGAGAAAGAGAAGGTGGAAGGTGGAAGAAGATATTCACAGTACCATTGTAATATTTCTGCTGCGCAGCCAATTTCTGTACCTGGCATTGTGCTGGGACAATAAGTTAATATAGTTCAATAAGATGGGCAGTGGAGTCAGCTCCGAGTCTAAGGAATCAGCCAAGAGGTCACGGGAACTTGAAAAAAAGCTCCAAGAAGATGCAGTGAGAGATGCCAGGACAATCAAGTTGCTCTTATTGGGTAAATATATAATCTTTAATTCGTGTAATAGCTATATCAGTCACAGATATTGCTCCTATTGACATGAAAGGATATACAAGCATTTGATATTTCACTTGTGCCTACAATATTTTTTTTAACTGAAAAAGACATTGTATATAAAATAATAGATATGACCGGATTGTATGTATACTGCTTTTCAAAAACCAAACCGATCAGAATTATTCACTAAATCAACAAAGAGAATCTTCTTCATGCCAAGTTTACTTGCTAGATAAGGAACTATATATATAACTGAATTAGTTTATTTGGCACCTAATCCTGCCTTTGGAAGCTATCTAATAAAGCTTCAACTTGTACCACTAGTGTAGCTTATTCAGCTGCATTGCAATGGCATAAAATATGGTACTATCATTTCATTTTTCCAATATAACCTGGTGGTAGACTATAAGCCTCACCACACTAGAGCATTAATCCACTTTAAATCTGGTTTCTGCCTCCTGCAGAAGTTGGGGTTTGTAGTTTGGTGAGGTCCAGGACCTGTCTGGCTGAGCTGTTTAAAGACCCCTCCCTAAAGTGGATTTAAAGTGGACTTAAAGTGGATCTAAGCTCTAGTGTGATGAGGTCCTATAGCTGTACCCCTAAGATACTATTAGGGTTAGCTACAACCTCAAGTGCTGAGGGTTTCCAAATATGTATACAGACCTTGACACAAGGAGAAGATGCCTAGTTATATCACTGCTCCTTGGTCAGGCTGACCTCCATATATCCATTTGAAGTGGCTATGTCAATAGGAACAATTACATAAAGATATGCTTGAATACTCCTGCCAACCTAGCAGTTCGAAAACATGCAAATATGAGTAGATAAATAGGTACCACTCCAGCGGGAAGGTAACGGCGCTCCATGCAGTCATGCCGGCCACATGACCTTGAAGGTGTCTACAGACAACGCCGGCTCTTCGACTTAGAAATGGAGATGAACACCAACTCCCAGAGTCGGTCACGACTGGACTTAACGTCAGGGGGAAACCTTTACCTTTACCTATGCTTGAATACATATCTAACAATGAGAAACACTTTATCACCTACAGGCTTTCATTGTTCTGCATCTTCTATGTTTTTCATAATAATATTCTACTTTTTTAATTTTTCTAATTGGAGTCTTGCCTACTTTTTCTTTGGTTCCCAGTTGGTGTTATGGTTGAATAAATAGTTAACACAATGCCCTGCTTTAAGTAGTGGACTAAAACTGGGAGGGTAAGGTTCAAATCCGTACTCAGCCACAAAAAAAACTAAGAGCATAAGAGAAATAAAAAAAATTTGGGAGAAAAGTGGCATCAAAATAAAACCAAATAAAGACATAGTAAGTAATGACCTCATCTGGATAAGTCTTGCCAAGAAAACCTAATGTTAGGATTACCATAATTCAGAGTTCATTTGAAGGCATGTATCATGAACAGCAATGACAGCAGCAGCTGCAACAACAATAAGTAATATTTCAGTAAAGATTTGATTGCTTCCCATGCTTGTGAATATTAATTCATATAGTCTCCAGGAATTTGAAATGTGAATTTGTATAATTATCTGAGAAAAAATTCTCAGTGGTGGCTTTTTATCATCACATCTAGTCGATAATGTGTCAACTAAAATATATATTTTAGCAAGTTAATCTCTTTTATTCTTGTAAATGCTTTTAATGACCTCTCTGATGAATCATTGTCAAGTGCTACTGGATCATTTAAAGACATTTCCAAATCTGTTGCAAAATACTGAACAAAATAGTTCATGGATAATGTGGTAGGTATATACTGGAACAGAAAGGATATAAAGCCTAATTCTACATGCACAAACACAATGAAGCATTAAAAAATCTTCAGTAGCGTCTTCAGTTGTTTTTTGTTAGCCTCAACCTTCCTAGTATGCTTTATTGCCTCAGTGCCCACCAGAAATGTCTTTGACTTTGACTGACAATTGTCCTGAGTCATGACTGCAGAATAAAGTGCAGAATGCCCTAACCTCTGTCATCAACTTAGTGATCAAAAGGCGTCTTAGAGGTTGCATTTCCTCCCTTCAAGAAAGAAAATCATTAAAGCTCAGCTGTTCCCATCTATTGCACAGAGAATGAGCAGTTGCAAGGTTTATTTATTTTATTTATTTACAGTATTTATATTCCGCCCTTCTCACCCCGACGGGGACTCAGGGCAGATCACATTGCACATATAAGGCAAACATTCAATGCCATAACATAGAACAGAGACAGACGCAGGCACAGGCGGGCCTCAAACGCATGACCTCTTGGTCAGAGTGATTTGTTGCAGCTGGCTGCTAACCAGCCTGCACCACAGCCAGGCCTTGCAATTCCAAACCCTTGAGATTCTGCCATTAAATTGTTCCCACATTTAATCAGTTCCTTGACTTAGAGTGACTCCTTATTTCTGCATATCCGCTCTGTCTTGTTGTGTGAGTCCTTTATGATAACTGTGGCCTGACTCCTTATCAGACTTGTTAAAGAAAACCAGAGATGGGGTGTTTTGTTTTGTTTTTTTAAAGGAATAATAACTGTAGATTTACTAAAATTCAGCAAAACCATACACTAACTTCTAAATAATAATAATAATAACAACAACAACAACAACAACAACAACAACAATAATAATAATAGTACACACAAAGGGTCAGAAAAATTCTCAAAAGCAAGCTCAATGGAGGCAACACCATCAAGGCCATAAACACCTGGGCCATACCTGTCATAAGATATACTGCTGGCATCATAAACTGGACACAGGTGGAACTGGACAATTGGGACAGAAAAACAAGAAAAATCATGACCATTCATCATTCACTGCACCTCCGCAGTGATGTTGACCGGCTATATCTGCCTAGAAGATCAGGGGGCAGAGGACTCTTACAAGTAAAACAAGCAGTCAAAGAAGAAGAACATGCCCTGGTCGAATATGTAAAGCAAAGTGAAGAACCTGCTTTGATTGAAGTCAAAAATCAGAAACTCATCAAAACACAGCAGACAAAAAACCAATACAAGAAAACTGCACTACAAACTAGAGCTGACAGCTGGCACAACAAAACATTGCATGGAAAGTTCCTTGACAAAATTGAAGGAAAAGCTGATAAGGAGAAGACCTGGCTATGGCTCATGAATGGGGCCCTGAAGAAAGAGACAGAAGGCCTGATCCTTGCAGCCCAGGAGCAAGCCATCAGAACAAATGCAATTAAGGCCAAGATCGAAAAATCAGCTGATGACCCAAAATGCAGACTGTGCAAGGAAGCTGAAGAAACCATTGATCATATCCTCAGCTGCTGTAAGAAAATCGCTATTTATAGGTCAACGTTAGTTTATAGCCTGTGTAAAATGGTCTTACTTTTATTTCCTTCTGAATTGTCCACTTACCTTCCTGCAATGCAAAATATCCATTGCTGTAGCTGTATTCGCTGCATTTCTTGAGAGAATAAGAATGTTTTAAAACAAAAAGTATCCAGACAGACAGACTACAAACAGAGACACAACTATGTGGCCCAAATGGTTCATTGGAACTTATGCCTCAAGTATCACCTCCCAGCAGTAAAGAACTGGTGGGATCACAAACCTGCAAAAGTATTGGAGAATGAACACGCAAAGATACTGTGGGACTTCTGAATCTAGACTGACAAAGTTCTGGAACACAACACACCAGACATCACAATTGTGGAAAGGAAAAAGGTTTGGATCATTGATGTTGCCATCTCAGGTGAGAGTCACATTGACGAAAAACAACAGGAAAAACTCAGCCGCTATCAGGACCTCAACATTGAACTTCAAAGGCTCTGGCAGAAACCAGTACAGGTGGTCCCGGTGGTGATCAGCACATTGGGTGCCGTGCCAAAAGATCTCAGCCAGCATTTGGAAACAATAGACATTGACAAAATTATGATCTGCCAACTGCAAAAGGCCACCCTACTGGGATCTGCGCACATCATCCGAAAATACATCACACAGTCCTAAACACTTGGGAAGTGTTCAACTTGTGATTCTGTGATACGAAATCCAGCATATCTATCTTGTTTGCTGTGTCATAATAAAATAATACTAAATAAAAGTAAAAATAATAGTTTTATTTGTATCCTGCCCCATCTCCCCGAGAGGACTTGGGGTGACTTACAAGGCACATAAAACAGTAAAATACATAAAATATACACAAAAATAAACAAAATCAATAAAACACCAAGTAACATAAAATTAAACAGTCAGGGTTACAATAACATATGTCAATTAAGTGAAATAAGAATAAAACACAACAAGATTATAGTTAAAACAGACTATACAGACTGAGTCACTGTCCCAGCCACAAGATGGATTAAAATATCACCATTAAAATGTCAGTTAGCACTGTATTTGGGTCATTCATCATAGGTGATACCTTAACCGTTTTCAAAGGCCTGCTTAAATAGCCATGTCTTCAGTTCCTTCCAAGAAGATTGAAGTGTGGGAGCTTGCTTTATTTCCCTGGGGAGGACATTCTGAGAAGGCCCTCTCCCTCATCCTTACTATCCGTGTTTGTGATGGTGGCAGGTCCATCCCCGGCAGATCTTAGAGCCCGTACAGGTTCATAGCAGTAGATGCGGTCACATAGATAGGCTGGACCCAAACCATGTAGGGCTTTATAGGTGATAACCTGCACTTTGAATAGGGCCCGAAAACTTATAGGCAGCCAGTGGAGCTGCTTTAGGGACAAAGCTAAACTAAAGCTAGCACCAGTTAGTACCCCGACTGCCGATCTTTGTACTAGTTGTATTTTCTATTCTTACATGGCTCTTACAATATTAGAGTTTCTTCTTCTTGTCTAATTGCCCTGTCTCTCTGAAATCCACACCCTGTCTCTATCAACTCCCAAACCCAGTCTGTTCTCCCAGAGACAGTCTTTGTAGTTTTGCTACATTATTTTCACCTGCAGTCCCCTTCACATCATTCTCTGAGTATGAATGGGTGCCTCCAACCAGATTTACCCAATATCTCCTTCACAGCAGGGTAATTACTATGGGCCAAACAGACCACTGAAAGGTTTGTTGTATATCTTTCGGGCTGTGTGGCCATGTTCCAGAAGCATTCTCTCCTGATGTTTCGCCCACATCTATGGCAGGCATCTTCCAAGGTTGTGAGGTATGGATAAACTAAGTAAGGAAAGGAAAGAATATATATCTGTGTAGAGTCCAGGGTGTGGCAAGAGTCCTTTGTCACTGGGAAGCCAGCATTAATGTTTCAGTTAATCACCCTAATTAGCATTGGAAAGATTTTTGTCTCTTGCCTGGGGGCATCCTTTGTTCAGTCATTAGCTGTGATCCCGGCCATGAAAGCCTTCGACAACACAGACCACTGAAAGTTGGATCTAATTGTTCATCCTAATAATAATTTAAAAAATAAAACTTTATTTCTAGACCGCCCTCTCTCCCCAGAGGGACTCAGGGCAGTTAACATACATATAAACGGAAAACATTCAATGCCACAACTATTAAGTTGTAAAGTTTGACCTAAGTGAAGTTTGATCTGTTAAATTAATAGGCTCTCAAATCTGATTGATACAATGGTTTTACTCCATTTGAGACCAAGGGCTGGATTTTATCTTAAGACTTCAAAGGTGGATCTGAGCAATATATTTCCTCAGATGTCCTTTGGAATAGGCATACATAGTGGTGCTGTTAAAGCAGCTGCTGAAGGCATCAGAATAGTCAAAGGGCATGCATACCTCAGCTCAGTTATTAATCAAAATGGAGACTGTAATCAATCATGAAGTCAGAAGAAAACTAAAACTTGAAAGTTGCTGGAAAATGGTTAATGAAGACATTGACTACTTTGACTTTGTATACTTTGGCTCAGTCATTAATCAAAATGGAAGCTGCAGACCAAATGAATACAATAAGACTGAGACTTGGAAGGGAAGCTATGAAAGAATTAGATAAGATCCTCAGTTGAAGAGAAAAATCAGAAAATACAAAATTAGAATAATCTAGGCCAGTGTGGTCCAACCCGTGGGCTGCGAGCCGCATGCGGCCCACAAATTCATTTTTTGTTGGCCCTTGCCCTTCATACTGGGAAAATATTTTAATTTAACATTTGGAAAAAATGTCTTACATATGTAATTTGTTTTCTTTCTGGAATGTTTCTGACCCTCACATTCCTATACTAAAGTTTGATTGGCTCTCGGGTAACTAAAGGTTGGACTATACTGATCTAGGCCATAGTATTTCCAATATGTGTGTATGGTTGTGGAAGCTGAACACTGAAGAAAATCAACTCTTTTGCCAGAGTCGGGGGGCAGGGTATGTAATGCCTATGCAGAGTTGTATAGACCCCATGGACTGCATCTCAAGACAGAGAGGAAAGTGTGTTTTGGGTAGCTCCAATGGAGCTACCTGCAATTTTTTTGCCCTTCTGATGGATAGGGTAGTAATTTGCCTTGTCCCATCCCCACCATGTGATGGGGAAGGAGGGAGGGTGTGCGGGGCTGATGTTTCACTGGCAACTACCAGTGAAATGGCACAGCAAAATGGCACAGGGGTCATGTGAGAATAAATCAAGCTAGAACTCTCTCTAGAATCCAGTAGAAGCCAGAATGCCTAAACTTAGGCTATTGCACTTTGGACATATCATGAAACGCACAGTAAATAGGGTAGAGGAAAGGAGTGAGATCACATTACATATAGATTGATTCTATCAAGGAAACCAGCATTCTGAGCATGTAAGGTCTGGGCAGCTAATTGATTACCTGTCATTCATAAGTTACGTATAAATTGATGTTGACTTGAGAGCAACTAGCTACAAAAGTAGAGAGTTTTATGGCACAGAACTAGTGCTTGTTTCCCTCTCCCAACTAATCCAGTTTCCTTTACAGTAGAGTCTCACTTATCCAACATAAACGGGCCGACAGAACGTTCGATAAGTGAAAATGTTGGATAATGGGGAGGGACTAAGCCTATTAAATATCAAATTACATTATGATTTTACAAATTAAGTACCAGAACGATAATTGTTCTACAACAAATCGACAGAAAAAGCAGTTCAATACACGGTAACATAACGTAGTAATTACTGTATTTACGAATTTAGCCCCAAAACATCACAATGTATTGAAAACATTGACTACAAAAGCATTGATTATGAAAAGGCCGACTGCGTTGGATAATACAGAATGTCGGATAAGTGGAAGTTGGCTAAGCGAGACTCTACTGTAATTTGTTATACCTTTTTGGATTATAAACCTGAGAGCAGAAGCAATTTTATTACTAATCTATTTGAAATTCTCTCTGAACTCTTTTCCACTTAAAAGTGTCATGAAATTATCGTCATCACAACCACCATCCCCTTGAACCTCCAGATTTAATTTGAAAGTATTTCTCGGTCAAATATTCACAGCAACATTATGATACACCACAGAACTTTATACATGCTAGGCATGCTCTACTTTCACAAGGATTATCCTGAGCTCCACAGAACAGATTATTATCACATAAGGACCAGATGTCAGCATTGTTTCTTTTGCAATATGCAAGCCAGTAAATGTATGAATAAGAAAAGATCTGCGCCTAGTGACTAAGAAGCCCTTGTTACATGAAAGGAAACCAACACTCTTATTGCTTCTAGACTTGTATTATTGAAGGGAACATTTCAAATATTGGCAAGAGGGTTTTTAATGGTAATGTATTCAAGATTAAATGAAGCTACCAAAATTGGAGGAACTAGTTCATCAGCAATAAGCTTTCCACAAACGAAATGCTAACTCTGAGTAGAGATGAAATTCCCTCAGTCCTGATTTCTCCCCATTTTTCCTAATTTCACTTGCATTCTCGCTTTTAGTTTACAAGTTAACAAGATTTTTATTTTTGTGAATGGCAAAATACATTTTGCAAGTTTTCTTGCATTAATTTTTTGTATCCCTTTCCCCATTTACTACATTTTAAAAATAACAAAATAGCATGATCCATTGTACATTATGTTCTCAAAAATTAACTCCAAGTATCACCATGTGTCTATTTATAAAGTGATGTGCAACTCAGGAGTTGTGAAATGAATACTTTCATTGAGCACACAATAGTATCTATGTGTGTATGTGTGAGGTTGTTTTTATGTGTGTGTGTGGTTGGGATTTATTGTCCACTCCACACAATAATTGTCCATGTCATGGGAAAGGAAAGTCTTCAGTGAGAAAGAAATATTTCAGTTAGTATGAGAAATACTGTTATCCATCATATTTCTGAGTCTTGCGATTTAGTGCTCCAGGAAGATGTGTACACAAATGTGCATGTATATTATTGGAGAAATGAACCAAAAATTAGGATGAAATTGCTTTTGAAAGAATACATTGGAGACTAATATGGACTAATACGGAAATTGGGTAAAATCTACAGAAGACTGAAAATTGAATATAAACAGATTGATCCATCCCTGTGCAAAGTCTTATAATTCTATTATGGAGGGTGCATCTACATTGTAGAATTAGTGCCATTAAACACCACTTTTTAATATTTTATTGGATTTTATATTTATAATCATAACTGTAGTACTTCCCTTTCTTTAACATTTGCTTTCCAAATCATCCTATATTTTCCCTCACTCCCTCACCCTCCCTCCTCAACCACAGTATACTTCTACTAATCTTGCAGGTCCAGCCACAGATAAAGTCTTTGTATTTTTTCCTTTGATGTAATCGTTGGCTCCTCTGTTTTTCACCCAGTTGAAGTAGTCCTTCCATCTATTTGTAATGTCCTTTTGTTTGTTCGTTCTTGTTACTTGCTTAGTCATAATTCCTGCAATGCCTCACAACACTGGATCATATATATAATCATTCCAATTACTTAATGTCCATTTCGATTTGTCTTTCCATCCTCTAGCAATCACCACCTGTGCTACTCTTATTGTCACTTTAAATAACTCTTCGCAGTTGGTTTTTATACTTGGATGATCCAACACTCCCCAAAGTAGCAAATCATTATTATTTGTATTTTTATCTTCAATAACGCCTGAGTTTTTCCTTGTAAAGTGTTCCCTCACTACTTCGCGGTTCACTTTTCGCAGATTCGCTGTTTCGCAGTTTTTCAATAAACTCTAAAAGAATATTATAAATCATTAAAAAATACAATTTACAGCCTAAGGAAGGGAGGAAGGAGAAGCTGAAGGAAGAGAAAAGGAGCCCAAGCGGCAATGGGAGGAGAAGGAGGCAACACACGATTGGTTGATAAAGACTTAAAATAGTGTATAACTACTAAAATAATGTATAAATATTAAAATAAATATAGTTCCCCTACTTAGCGGATTTTCACTTATTGCGGGTGGTCCTGGAATGTAACCCCCACGATAAGTGAGGGAACACTGTATCATTGGCCATTTTTTAAAATTTAGAACATTCCCACCACATATGTGAATAAGTACCTTTTTCTTTATTACAATACCAACACTTCAAATTCTTCCCTTTTAGCATGTAAGCCAATTGTTCAGGAGTTCTATACCATCTTAATACCATCATTAAACACCACTTGAACTGCCATGACTCCATGGTATGAACTCATAGGAGCTATAGTTTTACAAGTTCTATAGACTTCTGTGCCAAAGGTCCCTTCCACACAGCTGTATAAAATCCCACATTTTCTGCTAAGAACTGGAATATATATATGTCAGTGTGGACTTAGATAACCCAGTTCAAAGCAGATATTGTGGGATTTTCTGCCTTGATATTCTGGGTTATATGGCTGTGCGGAAGGGCCCAAAGAGATGGTGCCTCACCAAACTACAAGCCCCAGGTTTCCATAGCATTGGGCCATTACAGTTCAAATTGCATTGATTCTACAGTGTAGATTCACCCCCAGGAAATACTTTTGTTCTCATGGCACACTGATGTGCTTGGAGATAATTTGGAGATTAGTATTCTAACTATTTTTGTAATTTAGCTTGGTGATTCAGATGCAGTGGACAGAAACTCATTTGGCTGTGATCTTTCATTCTTTCCTGTACTTTGCATGTATATGACTCTCAAGAGCCATCTCTGTTCTGTAGTAAAAACATTGCATTCAATGACATTTTAAAAATCAGTTCTGGTTTATTCAGAAATGCATTTAAAAGCTACTGGGGACTGATTGTGAATTTGCAAGTCTCAAATGCAAAAGCTGACAAAGTTGTCATCATTATGTGGAGTTAGCAGATGGCTGTTTCAAGCAACTTTGCATAACCACAGACTGAATAAATCTTCCATGTTTTCCTTTCTCTTACATTGTGGGTTTCAGAGACTGTTTTCCCTATGTTTGACTGTTTGTCATTATTCATTTGCTTAAATTAGGGACAAATTACACTGTAGATGTAAATTCATGTAATAAATCTCTGTTACCTTGTTTTGGAGGGGCAGTAAAAAAAAATGAGAATTTCAAAACAAGCTCTGCAGACTGATTTTTAATGGTGGGATGGTTGAGGCAGAAGGGGAAAAGAATAATATAACTTCTTCACTAAATGGCTGTCTTCAACCCTTCCCACTGCTTCAAAATAATCTCTTGAGCTGCTTTCCTCCTGGATAGCAAAGACATGTTTATATTTGTAATCATACATCTAGAACTGATAGAGCAAGCATGGGCAAACTAAGGCCCAAGGGCCGGATGAGGCCCCTGGGCGCTTACCTCAGACTCTCCTCATTTTTCCTGTCCTCTTGGCATAAGGATGTGATGACCCACCACATCCTTATGCGTAAAGGATGGAGAGGAAGGCACATAGCAGCTGAGAGCCCTCTAGAGTGCTCTCAGCCACCACATGTCTCACCCTCCTCCCGGCATAAGGACTGTGCGAACAGCCCTTTCCTTATGCTGGGAGGATGGTTCGAGGAAGGCATGCAAGCGGTTGTGAGTCCTCCAGAGCACTCTTGGATGTCACCTGTCTCACCCTCCTCCCGGCATAATGCTGAGAGGACAGCCCGAAGATCAAGGGAAGAGAACTGGGGAAGAGGATCGGGGCAGTTGCCACATGTCTCATTTTCTTCCTGGCATAAGGATGAGGTGAGCAGCCAGGTGGGCAACCTGAGGATTACCCGAGCCATGCCCCACCCCCTCCTGGCCCTCTCCCTCCTAGGTTCATCCTACCTAGTGTGTGTCTGGCCACCCTCCCTCCTGGTCTGGCCCTCCCACCCTGGCCAACAATGTGGCCCCATGGCAAAAAAATTTGCCCATGCCTGTGATAGAGGTATCTTAAAAAGTTTGGGAGTGATGTTGTCGAAGGCTTTCATGGCTGGGATCACAGGGTTGTTGCATGTTTTCCGGGCTGTATGGCCATGTTCTAGAAGTATTTTCTCCTGACGTTTCGCCCACATCTATGGTAGGCATCCTCAGAGGTTGTGAGTTTGGGAGTGATATTGTTGAGTCAGGGAAATGGAAGAAAAGGATTAATTGTATCTTCCCTCCCTCCTTTCTCCCAAATGTTGTTTTGGTTTTCATTATGTACATTTTAATGGCATGACTAGAGCACATCTACACTATAGGACAATGATGGGCAAGCTTTTGTGCTTGGTGTGTCAAAATTCACCAAAAAACCTAGCATGACTTGGGTGGTGTGTCACTTTGAGAAAAAAAACCATAATTTCACAATATGTATAGTTTAAATAACAAAAATATATAATTGCAATATATAACTGTATTTAATAAATCAAAAACTATTTACTACCATTATTTCCATGTACAACAGTCTATGGTACCTCTTGCAGTTTCCATGGTGATTTCTCTCTTTTCTAGTTTCAATGTAGTCATGAATAATGAATAATAATATAATAGTAATAATATGATAATATATTACAATTATATATATATATATATATATATATATATATATATATATATATATGTAATGTGCATAATTCCCATGGACTAAACAACAAAACCACTGGACCAAATCGCATCAAATTTGGCCACAAAAGACATAGTCATCCAATCAATCTGCATGTGGCAGCGTGGCAGCAAAAATGGCTAGGTGTGTCAGTGCTGACACGTGTGTCATAGGTTGGCCATCACAGCTATAGGACTATGATAGTTTTGGCACCATTTTTAACTGCTGTGGCTCAGCACCATAGAATAATGGTAGTTGTAGCTTTACAAAGTCTTTAGCCTTTTCTGCCAAAGATCACTGGATCCTCGCCAAACTACAAATCTCAGGAGTCCATAGTGTTGAGCCATGGCAGTTAAAGTGATGTCAAATTTAATTAATTCTGCAAGTAGATGTCGAACCTCAGGTTAGCTTCACCTTGCTAAAGACACCAGGCTGCACACAGATCGTAGTCTTTTGTAGTTTATTAGGAAATAAGGAAAAGATAGTTCATAAAAGGTAAAAGTTCAGTTCAAAAAGATAGTTAAAAAAACAAGGCTATAAGAACAAATCCATGGAGACATTAAACATGAAGCAAGGTCCTTAAAACAAAACCAAAGTCCCAGAAACGAGGATACATCCAGGCTGTAAGATAATGCAGGAAAGCAGAATTAGTTCTTGATTCAAGCGAGGAAATGCTTTGACGAAGATTTCCCTCTCAGCAGACTGTTTTAATAGCATACCATGAAGGCATTTCTTTGCCCTTTGAACTCCCTCTTATTTGCTATTCTGAGGCTTTTACGCAACCCCCGAAATTGCAAACGACTAGCCCGATCTAGAGATGCGGCCTCATCATCGCTTTCAAAGCCACAGGGCTTGTTAGTGTTATCAGGCTGGGAGCTACTCTCCCTTTCTGCTTCTTGCACCTGAAAACCATCATCAGTAACAACAAACCTCCCTGCCCCTCATCTCCCACAGCAGGGACATCCTGCACCTGAATCCCATCTTCTTGAAACTGCATCCCAGAATCCTCATCAGAGTCACACAAAGGCTGAGTCACAACAATAGATGCACCCTACCTTACTGCAGTCAATTTTCTTAATCTTTTTTTTAATGGAACTGTTTGATTCAGCGTATTTTATTATTTCAGAGCTGGAAGGCAAATTAAAATAATCTAAGTGTAGTTCAATATCTTTTTCAAACAATATGGCATTAGATGGGTTATGTGGCTGGATCATTGACAAATTCCACTAGAGGTCAGGTTATACATGGCAGTCCTTAAATGATGAATATCAATAGATGACTGTGTAGATTAACTTCCATTTCAACTGTCAGTGCTTTTGAAGGAAGGTAATACAAGGCCCCTGGTGGCACAGTGTCTTAAAGCGCTGTGCTGCTGAACTTGCGGACCAAAAGGTCCGAGGTTCAAATCCCCAGAGCAGAATGAATGCCCTCTGTTAGCCCCATCTCCTGCCAACTTAGCAGTTCGAAAGCATGCAAATGTGAGTAGATCAATAGGCACCGTTCCGGCGGGAAGGTAACGACGCTCCATGCAGTCATGCCGGCCACATAACCTTGGAGGTGTCTATGGACAACGCCGGCTCTTTGGCTTAGAAATGGAGATGAGCACCCACCCCCAGAGTCACAACTGGACTTAACGTCAAGAGAAACCTTTGCCTTTTAATACAACCATTTGGCCTGGAAAAAGGGAGAGATGGTAGAGGTGAAAATGATGTGGAGAAAATGGGTTGTAAAAAGTTTTTGTTCTCTCCTAATACTGTCACTGGCTATATTGCTTTCTTCCATGGTTTCATTTCTGTAGCCTAAATCCAGCTGCCCAACTAGTATAGACCCATAAAATTAATAGAACATACACAGTTACTGAATTACCATGTTTCCATTGATTCAATGAGTTTATGCTCTTTTGGACTAAGGCCAGGAGTGAAAACCATTAGACTCCAAATGTTATGCTAGTGCAAACCAATCTCACTATTGGCTATGCTGGCTAGTGGAGTTGGCACTAGGACCCAGTGGGTTGTTATGCCTACCACTCTTGTTTTAGGTCTTTGCCTTTTCCTATTTGATTTCATTTTAATAATATTACCCATGCAACCAATATTTGCATCTCTTATAGGTGTACATTTTCTTTGTTTTCAGGTGCTGGAGAATCGGGGAAGAGTACGATTGTGAAACAAATGAAGTAGGTACATCAATATGCATGTCGCATCAGGGGACCAAATGGCTGTGCTAACTACAGTGCAAAGGAGGGTGGGAAGACCAATCAAACAAATCGGCATTCTAATGCAAGGATATAAATTAGAAATGCAAAATAGCAATGATATGCTGCTGGGCAAGGAACTAGGTGATTTATTCAGTACAATACCTTAATGTGTGAATAGCCTGATCCATCCAAAGTCAATACTTACTTTTTTTTAAAAAAGACTGGGAGATACATACAAATTTTCACAGCTTTTCTTTAAGAACTTGCAGACATTTCCTGTCATTGCAAATCATCATAATGCTCATGGTACTTAATCACAAAAGCAAATATGCTCTTTGCTTGATGGCAGGATTTTCCATTGTATTAGTTTGGATATTAATTTGCATCTTAATATTATTATGTCTGTTCTGTATTTTATGAAGGGTAGGTTCTGTTTTTAGAGAATGAAGTCAGACTGTATACGCATATATAAGTCTAGACATTTTAGTCAAAAACCAACCCCCCAAATACTGATTGACTTGTCTATGGATCATATCAAAATCGATAATTTTGTTCCCCAAACCTACACTCTATTTATACAAGAGGTCAACAGGTATAAATGAGGTCCTACTCTCCAAGTCTTTTGAACATATTTAAAAACAAAGGCTCTTTAAACAGGCCTTTGACCTTGTTTAGGAATCCTTAATGATTGTATCTAAGGACTTTATTGATTGCACTTTCGGAACTGATATTAATGACAGCTCATTTTACATCTGCAGCCATTGTTGCATTTTATTGAATTTTAAGTAATAAGGTTTTATGTTGTTATATTTGTTATTGCTATTGTGTGATTGTTGATGCAGTTGCCTGTGTTTAATATGATGCACTATGGAGGGCTTTTCAAATCAGCCATACTAGAGGCTAGATACAAAGGCACTGAATATGAACACAGAGCATGCCCTTGCAGGGAGGGTAAAGTCGAAACTGTAATACATGTACTTTTTATTTGTAAAATTTACAATGATGATAGATTAAGGTTAATATCCCCTCTACTTACCAAATGGCCAGGAAGAACCCTAAATTGGTACTGCAGTTATTTACTGTCTGATCTTGACAAAAGGATAACAGAGCAGGTGGCCAAATTTTTATTTTCAGCAGCAAAAAGCCGAAAGTGCTTCATGAATAATCTGTAAGTGTTGAGAATGGAAGAAAGAGTATCTAGGAGATGTTTTACTAATCGGTAATTAGTGTTTGTTTTAGATTATAAAGATAGTCAACTAACTAATAGAGAATGGAGATACTTGTTATTAACCATAAGCCAAATGCAATGTCATAAATTACTCAAATGCTGTATTCCATCATTGTACTCTCACTTGACTCTAGCCAATGGCTTGTTGGCTGAAATAAAGGCTACTGACTGTGCTTTTATAGGCTGCCTCGTGTCCCTCCAGGGAGATGGTGGCGGGGTATTAAAAAAAGATTATGATTATGATTACTATTGTTATTAATGTTATTTAATCAAGGCACCTATTTCTCCACATAAAGATGCAATCCAGGACATGAAAATGTGTTGTTTTTTACTAAAGCTCCTGTTTCAGATTTAAGGACTTTATCACATTGATGAGGTCCCCTGTGATGATTTGCCAGCCTCTGTGGTGAACCAGCAGGGCAGTGGGGCAATCCTGGTGCCTGTGCCCCACCCAACCATAGAATCATAGAATCATAGAATAGTAGAGTTGGAAGAGACCTCATGGGCCATCCAGTCCAACCCCCTGCCAAGTAGCAGGAAATCGTGTTCAAAGCACTCCTGACAGATGGCCATCCAGCCTCTGCTTAAAAGCCTCCAAAGAAGGAGCCTCCACCACAGTCCGGGGGAGAGAGTTCTACTGCCGAGCAGCTCTCACAGTGAGGAAGTTCTTCCTGATGTTCAGGTGGAATCTCCTTTCCTGTAGTTTGAAGCCATTGTTCTAGTCTGCAGGGCAGCAGAAAACAAGCTTGCTCCCTCCTCCCTATGACTTCCCTTCACGTATTTGTACATGGCTATTATGTCTCTCAGCCTTCTCTTCTGCAGGCTAAACATGCCCAGTTCTTTAAGCTGCTCCTCATTGGGATTGTTCTCCAGACTTTGGATCATTTTAGTTGCCCTCCTCTGGACGCTTTCCAGCTTGTCAACATCTCCCTTCAATTGCGGTGCCCAGAATTGGACGCAGTATTCCAGGTGTGGTTTGACCAAGGCAGAATAGAGGGGTAGCATGACTCCCTGGATCTAGATGCTATATCCCTATTGATGCAGGCCAGAATCCCGTTGGCTTTTTTAGCAGCCGCATCACATTGTTGGCTCATGTTTAACTTGTTGTCCACGAGGACTCCAATATCTTTTTCACATGTACTGCTCTCGAGCCAGGTGTCCCCCATTCTGTATCTTTGCATTCCATTTTTTCCGCCAAAGTGAAGTATCTTGCATTTGTCCCTGTTGAACTTCATTTTGTTATTTTCGGCCCATCTCTCTAATCTGTCAAGATCATTTTGAATTCTACTCCTGTCTTCTGGAGTGTTAGCTATCCCTCCCAATTTAGTGTCATCTGCAAACTTGATGATCGTGCCTTCTAGTTTGCAGATGACACCAAATTGGGAGGGATAGCTAACACTCCAGAAGACAGGAGTGGTGACTTCACCATTGATTACTGCAATGCACTCTACATGGGGCTGCCTTTGAAGACAGCTCAGAAACTACAGTTGGTACAAAGATCAGCGGCCAGATTGATAACCAGAGCAGGCTACAGAGAGCGGTCACCCCGCTCTCTGATCACTGACTACCAATAAGTTTCCAGGCCCAATTCAAGGTGCAGGTTATTACCTATAAAGCCCTAAAGGGTTCGGGTCCTGCTTATCTCCGTGATGAACCCACATGGATCTTGAGATCTTCCCGGGAGGCCCTTCTCTCGCTCCCACCTCGGTGGTGGCCCTTCGGTTCTGGAACTCGCTCCCCATGTAGATCAGACTGGCACCTTTGCTGTCCACTTTCCATAAGGACCTTAAAACGTGGCTGTTCAGACGTGCTTTTGGATGAATAGTCCACCCAGATACCCAACTTGTTTACAATCACTGCAGTTTATCATTGTCCCTCATCCTTGTTGGCTGTTAATATTTTTAATTAGACTTTTCTCCACCTTCCCTGAGCACTCCTATTTTATCCTAGAGCCTCACTTGGAGTCCTGCACAAGCTTACCCCTGCACATAATGTACTTATGCCCAGGTTTTTAAGTAACTGATATGTTTGTATGTTGTTTTATACTATATTCTTATATTGATTTTAATTTAATTAATTGTTTTAACTTATGTCAATGTTTGGCTTGTGCTCATGTGAGCTACCCCGAGTCCCTTCGGGGAGATGGAGGCAGGATACAAAAATATGGTTATTATTATTATTATTATTATTATTATTATTATTATTATTATTCACCAGGCATCATTGATTTTGTATTTATGGCCAGGCTGTGTATACTTTGTGTTCTTAGAGACCTGCATATCTGATTCCAATATTCTAGCCTGTTGCAAATGATCTTTTTGTTGCTTCATAGAATCATCCATAAAGACGGCTATACAGACCAGGAGTGCAGAGAATACAAGTCTGTGGTTTATAGCAATACGCTACAATCCATTCTGGCTATTGTAAAGGCAATGTCCACACTGGGGATTGAATATGGGAACTTAGAAAGAAAAGTAAGTATGTTGGTTCCACACAAAATATATTATGCTATGTAAAGATGTCATGATCATTGTGTTTTATTCATGATTGCTATGTTTAGGTTGACTGTTTAAGGTTATATATTTCAGCTATTCTTATACAGAAGCTGGGAGCCTCTAAGGCATGAGCCTTTAGTAGGAATAACTAAAGAGCTGAGGCTATATCCCTAAGTCAAGGAGGACTAGGGTTAACCAGTTAAACTCCCCAATCCAAGTTTGATCGGGTACAGGTCAACTAAGTTCAAGAAGGACAATATTCCTAACTGAAAGAAACAAGTAATATAAAGCTGATACCATACTAAGCTCAGTGAAACTATTGAGAAATCTTGCAACACTTACTGTACAGAAGTAACATCGTTCACCTCAAGATATAACATTCTTGCAACCATCAAGCTTTGTGCTATAAATAAACAAGTTACTGTTTCTTCAAATGTTGCTTATTATTTGAGCAAAGCATCTTTCAAAGGTGGTGGCAGCGACAACATAGAAAAGTGGAATACATAGAGGTAGAAGGTGAATCCTTCGCAATTTGGTGGCAGCGGTGGGATCCAAAAAGATTCCATCCCTGTCATCACATCAAGTCTTTACATTTGGTGGCAGCGGTGGGATCCAAAAAGATTCCATCCCTGTCATCACATCACACTTCTTTACAGCTATCATTGTGCCATATCATACATTTAAAATATTCATCTGGGAGTCTTTCTTTAAATCTAATATGCGGCAATGGGGAATAACCTCAGCCTTGAATTTTCCCACATCCTACATTCAGAACTGTTGCACAGTATAAAGCACCTTAGCTCATAGAGTTCCAATGATAACAGTTCTAGTCAGAGAAATCTTAGCAATGGTGGGGTTCCCAACAATAATGAAGAAAACTGATTACCATATATACTCGAAGATAAGCCGAGTTTTTCAGCCCTTTTATGAGCTGAAAAAGCCTCCCCCAGCTTATAATCGGGTCAAGGTCAAGACCGGCAACAGAGCCTGCAGGCTATTGCTTGCATTATGTGATCTATTTCTCTCTTCTCCCTTATCAGTGTGTTTTCTTTTGCAAAGCCTCCCTCGCTCTTAATCAAGGGAATGTTTTGAAAAGAGAAAGATGCCCTTGCAAGACAGGAAGAAGAAAAATATATATTCATTAATCTTATGAAAGCATTTTCCCCTGAAATATTTGTTAAACTCTCCTACAGATATATAGGCATTAACCCCATGCAAGCTTCTGCAATTTCTATGTACCTTTATATTTGTATCTATCTATATACATTAATTTTCTATCTGAAATTTCCCCTCATATGTTTGCAGGTCTTTGCAAATCCTTTCTACATATAGATCCATGTACCTGTGTATCTGTAGCCATACATATACAATATTTTTATATATGAATTTACTCTCATATGTTTGCAAGTCTATGAAAATTCTATATAGATAGAATTATCTACATAAAGAGAGATGCCTGGATTGATATGAATATATTCATACCTACCTATATATAGGGCTTGCAAATATTACAGGGGGGAAATGAACACAAAAATATATATAGACATGTCTATATATATATATATATATATATATATATATATATATATATATATGGCTTTCAAATATTGTAGGGGAAATGCACACATACATAGAGAGAGGGGGATTTGCAAACATTTCAGTGGGAAATGCATATGTGAAATTAGTATCTATACTTATAGATCTATATCTAGCTCTCCGTTGTTTATATAAGCATCGAATATTTGCCTGTTACTATGTTGGAAGCCGGCCTGAGTCCCCATGGGGAGATAGGGTGGGATCCAAATGAAGTTTTTTATTATTATTATTATTATTATTATTATTATTATTATTATTATTATTATTATTATTTTATTATGACACAGCAAACAAGATAGATATGCTGGATTTCATATAACAAAATCACAAGTCGAACACTTCCCAAGTGTCTAGGACTGTGTGATGTATTTTCGGATGATGTGTGCAGATCCCAGTAGGGTGGCCTTTTGCAGTTGGCAGGTCGCAATTTTGTCAATGTCTATTGTTTCCAAATGCCGCCTGAGATCTTTTGGCACGGCACCCAGTGTGCCGATCACCACCGGGACCACCTGCACTGGTTTCTGCCAGAGTCTTTGAAGTTCAATCTTGAGGTCCTGATAGCGGCTGAGTTTTTCCTGTTGTTTTTCATCAATGCGACTGTCACCTGGGATGGCAACATCAATGATCCAAACCTTTTTCTTTTCCACAACTGTGATGTTTGGTGTGTTGTGTTCCAGAACTTTGTCAGTCTGGATTTGGAAGTCCCACAGTATCCTTGCATGTTCATTTTCCAATACTTTTGCAGGTTTGTGATCCCACCAGTTCTTTGCTGCTGGGAGGTGGTACTTGAGGCATAAGTTCCAATGAATCATTTGGGCCACGTAGTTGTGCCTCTGTTTGTAGATTGTTGTTGTTGTTGTTGTTGTTGTTGTTGTTGATACCATATTGTTTTTGTTGCCCCTACTTTTCCACTTATAGAGCTAGTTTATTGTTTTTCTTTGAAATACGGTAAATATTCAAAAACATTTAACCTACTGATGCCTGGATTGATGAAATTTTATTGGTATCTATTTTTATTTAGAAATTTACACATAGCTGCTGCATTTCCCACCCTCGGCTTATACTCAAATCAATAAGTTATCCCAGTTTTTTGTGGCTTATATTCGGGTCGGCTTATACTCGAGTATATACGGTAACATCTATGTACACCAAGACTAGACTGGACTGTAGTCCAGGGCTATTCATATGTCACTTTTCTGGTGCAATTTTTATCTACTCTAATTGAGTCTTTTCAGGTAATTGGAAATTGGCAGAGTCTAGAAATTTTGTTGTGATTCACAATTTTTAGAAAAAGCCTTGTCCAGAGATGTGCATCTCAACAGAAAATGAGGGGGGGAGAGAGAGAGAGACTGCACAGCAGTTTGAAATCAGCTTTTATGTTCAATGTAATCACCTTCTGGTATCAAATCAGTTCCAAGCATGTCAGTTTAGTGACATGCACAGCAAAGCTTGTTTCTCCAAAATCAGTTCCAAGTTGCATTGTAGTGTCAGGATAGATGTGCCCTCAGTTACAGTATATGGCTGGAAGTAAATCCATGTGGATTCAATAAAATCTACTTCTGAGTAGATACACTGTCAATCTCAAAGCATTTTATTACTAAAAAAATAAATAAAATCAGATCAAGATCTGTTTAAGAATAATGTTGGTCTAGTGAGATAAAATACTCTAACTCGCCTTCCCATTTTTTAAATACTACGCCATTCAAGGATGGTGAATTCCTTTTATTTCATTGATTGGGGAAGGTTTTGTGGATGAAGGAGACCTTTACTATGATCAGTATTTATTTTATTTTAATCTTTTCCAGGAGGAAAATGGATAAAATAAGTTGGAGGTAATAGTATAATGTACAAATATGGAAACATACATAAAATCTTAGATTGCACAAGTCTCCGATTTTATCTGGTCTAGAGATCATTTTAAAACTAGCTATTAAACTTTATGTCTGTGTTATTCATTCCTGTGGATTACTCATTATTTGTTTACTGTGCACTTAGTCTGATTTATATTTGTCCCAGCTATTTGGGGGAAAAATTCCAACCTGTATGTGTAGCTGAGCAATAAAAATGCATTAATAATATTGTAGAAGAGAATGTATAATATAGCAGATAAGGATAAAATGTAAGCATCACCCAGAGACTGTATCATCCAATTGACTGATATTATAGACAAAAACAATGGGTGGAATCAATTAATAACAATTTCATTTCAGGAAGATGAAAGGCAGCTTTTTTCTATAGCCGATTCCATGGAAGATGGCACAATGCCTCCTGAATTGGTTGGAATAATCAAACGACTGTGGAAGGATCCAGGGATTCAGGCCTGTTTTGAAAGAGCATCAGAGTACCAGCTCAATGATTCGGCTGCCTAGTAAGTGACAGGTTTATCATGATATGCAGCAGTCCCAAAATGTCTCTGTGGCTGTTTACACACATTAAACACCTTCTGCTTTCCATAATGATATGCCTGTCTGTTAAACAAATAACATGCAATTTTTTTTCCATCATTTGCTCTTCTTTTTACCACAAACAAACAAAGATGACTGAATTTGGATCAGAACCTTGGTAGGGTCATGGGAAGGGAACATTATCGCTTTACTGTGTCCCTTATTTGCATTGAGGACAGCTGTGTCTGCCCATTTGCATGGACACAGGGCAAGCTTCATGTTTTGAAATGTTTGTATCTTTCTTTTTCAGCATTTATAATAGGAGTAGGACAACATTACTGTTTCCATCTAATGAATACTTTAATTCAAATAAGATTAACAATGGGCCTGATCCAGATTATGACCACAGTGTGTGTTGGGGGGGGAGGCTTTAAAATTTCCCTTTCATCAAGATTTCCAATCCCAATCTACACCTGTAAAATAAATGTTCTGTCCTCAATGGCAAACTATCCACATGTTGCATGTAGTTTGGTTCTCATAATTATCTATATATATAAAAGGGTAAAGAAATTTTGGCCTAGGACAAAACAACAAAACTACACATCCCAGAAACACTAAACATGGCAGCACAACCCCTCGTCCATGCCTCTACGTTCATACAACAAAAAGAAAAGAAAAATAAAGTCCTAATTAGAGGAAGAGGAATAATTGTTTTTATCCAATTGCTGCCAGTTAGAAGGCTAAGCTCTGCCCACTTGGTCTCCTAGCAACCCACTCAGCCCAGGGGACAGGCGGAGTTAGGACTCACTTAGGCCTCTTCCCCACTGCCTATAAAATACAGGTTATCTGATTTGAACTGGATTATATGGCAGTGTAGACTCAAGGCGCTTCCACACAGCTATATAACCCATTCATATTGGACTTAATGTCAGGGGAAAACCTTGACCTTAACTACCACCAATTCCTCAATACTTTATTTCCCATACCACCATACTTCGCCACAGCAGCACGTGGCCGCGCACAGCTAGTATATACTGTGCACACTCATGTATAAATCTAAAAGTTTTAATCAAAAATTCACCCTTGTCAAAAAAAAAATGGATCAACTTATATATACATCAATATTAGTATTGTACATAACACACTGAGCCTCCAGTGGCGAAGTGTGTTAAAGCACTGAGCTGCTGAACTTGCAGACCGAAAGGTCCCAGGTTCAAATCCGGGAGGAGTGAGCGCCCACTGTTAGCTCTAGCTTCTGCCAACCTAGCAGTTTGAAAACATGCAAATGTGAGTAGATCAATAGGTACTGCTCCAGCGAGAAGGTAATTGCATTCTATACAGTCATGCTGGCCACATGACCTTGGAAGTGTCTACAGACAATGCCGGCTCTTCGGCTTAGAAATGGAGATGAGCACCAACCCCCAGAGTTGGACACGACTGGACTTAACGTCAGGGGAAACCTTTACCTTTACTACTTATCACAAAAAGGAACCAATCTTGGAGCAGAATGGCAGAAGGTGAGAACTTAGTCAATCCAGGAGAACCTAAAAGAAACATGGATCCCTTCACTTCTCTTAGTTGTCACACTGTTTCTGGCCAGGGCTGGCCTTTCCTCTCTAGATGGAATAACCTTACATCCATAGGTCATACAAAATCCATCATTTGTCCCCAAATATGTCTCCAAATCTGCTATCAACTTATTCATGAAGTTGGTCTTTACTTGAGTATATGTGATAATTTGATTTTTATTCATATTTATGGTAGCTGGTTTCTATGCTGGCACTTATATCAATACCATAGTTATTATGTTATTATTGTTTTCTACTAAGCCAGCAGATGCACACAAGTATTTGTTTGTTTGTGATGCAACTATAAAGAAGGTTTCCCAGTTTCCAAAATCAAGATCACAGGTTCTAGGATTCAGTTTCTTGGCCCGTCATTCTGCCCATTGCAGTATCCAGGGACTGATCTAGTACTTTCAACCTCATTTCCTAATGGCGTGGTTTCATATAAATGCTGAATAACACGAGAGGCAACATGGCACTATGTTTTATATGAGATAACATTTCAGATTACTAGAATGAGCATATGGGGGAGGCATTTTTGTTTGTTTGTTAAACCTTTCTATAACAAGAAGAAAATAAACAATTGTGTGATGGACTGAGAATTCAAAGTGTTGCAGATAGGATGGATTTTTTTCTTTTTGATGGGAATGAGAATGTATATGTCTGCAGACTCTAGCAGAGGTAGTTATAGCACTGACTAATTTCTCAACAAGAAGAAATGCCATTTGTTAATCCTGCTTCTTAATGTTATGGCTCCAGTAATTCCATGAAGAGAAGAAAGCACCCTGTATATATTTGAAAACATAACTCAATGTTATTTCTGCCATTTTTCTGCTTGCTATTTACACTATGCAACAAAATTTGAAAACTGTTCCCAGTTTGAAAGTGTTATTTCCTGTTTAATTGTGTGGTACTTACTTTGAAAGTAGTTGTTACAGCACAGAAATGTCATTTTATGGCTGCCACAAATGTTGTTGAATTGGTTGAGACTCTGAGAGATATTCATTGAAAAACAATAGCAAAATGTGCTGCAGGATGTCCCGCAAAAACAAAGTTTTGCATTTTAAGAAACTTTTCCCATGTGTTTATGATAGAACCAATTAAGAAATGACATTTAGGGGCCGGGCTGTGGCGCAGCTGTTGAGCAGCTGCCTTAAATCACTCTGACCATGAGGTCATGAGTTCGAGGCCAGCCCGTGGCGGGGTGAGCACCCGTCAATTAAAAATAAAAAATAGCCCCTGCTCGTTGCTGACCTAGCAACCCGAAAGATAGTTGCATCTATCAAGTAGGAGATAAGGTACCACTAATAAAAGTGGGGAGGCAAGATTAACTAATTTACGACCTGGAATGAGGAAGTGCCGTCAGTGTGGATGATGAAGCAGCTGCTCCCCCTGTGGCCAGAATCGAACATCCCCTCAGAAGAAAGTTAACTTGCCTCTGCGTGTGTGTCTCTCAGTCTCTGTTTGATGTGTTTATGGGCATTGAATGTTTGCCCTATGTGTTTTATAATGTGATCCGCCCTGAGTCCCCTTCGGGGTGAGAAGGGCGGAATATAAATACTGTAAATAAACTGTAAATAAATAAATTTATAACCCAGGAACAAATATTATGTTGTTCTTTCACATACTGTGCCTCAGTGTTCTTTAGGCACAAAGTGGTACAGACATGAAACAGTACATTTATGTGTATCTTTCTGATACATTTGACTCTCCTTGTTAAATATCTCACTGTTTGTTAGTTGGACTAATCAGCTTGCAAGTACTTTTTGTTTCTTGCTTTCTGCATGTGGACCTTTTTGCACATGAAGTCCCTTGGCATTTCCCTGTCCACCAGTCATACCTTTGGATGGCCAGACTTTGCTCCAGCCTCACCCACTCATGCCCAACCAGTGTCTCCTTCTTTTCATCTTGGAAAATGTTGGTAGTTACATAATTCTTAATTGCTCTCTGACTTCTGTAGCTATCTCAATGATCTGGACCGGCTGACTGCTCCTGGCTATGTCCCAAATGAGCAAGACGTCCTACGCTCACGTGTGAAGACAACTGGGATTATAGAGACTCAGTTTTCCTTCAAGGATTTGCACTTTCGGTATGGAAACTGTTCTTTCTGAATCCTAGAGATTGGCATGCAGTTTTAGATAAGAGGTGAACTGTTAAGTCTGAAATGAGAACTATTTGACAATCAGTTGGAAGTTTTGTGTAGCCATCAACACAACCAGGAACCCAAACCAATATTCTACTGGGCAATCACACAATTCTTCCAGTAGCTAGTTTTGCTGAGGCATTAAAGAAATCCACATCTGTTAACTTTCCAGCTGTACAATATTAATACTGGTGGTTCCAATGTCCACGAAGCAGCAAACCCACACTTTATTTTACTGAAGACTTTAAAGGTGTTGCACTCTATTCACTAATATAGCTACAGGACTTTGAACAGAGGATTCCTTACTTGTCTCCATTGGAGCCACCTTTTGGACTCCAAGAGGCTGAAATGAGTAATATCAAGCAAACATAGAGAAGAGGAGCTCCTTGTAACTACCATATATACTCGAGTATAAGCCGACCCGAATATAAGCCGAGGCACCTAATTTTACCACAAAAAACTGGGAAAACTTATTGACTCAAGTATAAGCTGAGGGTGGGAAATGCAGCAGCTACTGATAAATTTCAAAAATAAAATTAGATACCAATAAAATTACATAAATTGAGGCATCAGTGGGTTAAATGTTTTGAATATTTACTGTATTTCAAAGAAAAACAGTAAACTAACTCTATAAGTGGAAAAGCAACAATAACTTTATAATAATAATCATCATCAACAACAACAACAGCTTCATTTGTTCCCTGCCCTATCTATCTCCCCCTGGGGACTAAGGCCAGCTTCCAACATAGTAACAGGCAAACATATAATGCCTTCATAAATAATGCAGAGCTAGATATAGATCTATCATTATATATATTAATTTCACATGTGTATTTCCTCCTGAAACCTTTGCATATCCTCTCTCTGTGTGCATTTTCCTCCTGCAATATTTGTAAGCCCTATTTATCAATGTTTATATCTATCTAGACATCTGTGTGCGTGTGTGCACGCGCACGCTCACATTTTCCCTCTGCACTTGCAAACATGTGAGGGTAAAATTCATATAAAATTCATATATAAAATTAATGTATACATATAGGAACAGATATACAGGTACATGGAAATATCTATCTATATTTAAATAGGATTTGCAAAGACCTGTAAACATATGAGGGGAAAATTCATATATTAATGTATTTGTAGGGGGAACATCTATATAAATATTTAGAAGCTTTGGGGCATGCATTTGCCCAAGGAAGAAATGCAAGCAAAGCCCCCCTAAAAACAACTTTGTCCTCTTTTCTCCTGCCCTTTCCCACCTCTTTTCTTTCTCCCTTTTTCAAACTCTAAAAGTAGCCAGAAAAGGCTTTTTAAAACTTCTCTCCCCCTCCCAAAAAAGCCCACCTCATTTTTGTTTCCTTAGGAATAAAAAGAAATACACACTTTCTGTTGCTCTCTTTTCCCTCCTTCCCTCCCTTTGGACTCAAATGTTCTTGCAAGAGTAGTAGTAGTAGTAGTAGTAGTAGTAATAGTAATGAATCGTGCAAATTTGCAAGAATATCTTTTTTCCTTCCCCTTCTACCCATGCAATCTGGCTTGCAAGGGTTTCTCTCACATTCTCCTTTCACTTTTGAAAACATTTGCTTCTTGTCTCTGTCTCTCTCTCAAAAAAATAAGATAACCTTGCCTGGGAGGAGAAGCAGAGGAGGGAGGTTTTAGAAAAGAAAACATACTGTGGCCTCCAGGCTCCGCTGCTGGCTTGACCTTGACCCGAATATAAACCGGGGGAGGCTTTTTCAGCTCATAAATAAGGGCTGAAAAACTCGGCTTATCTTCGAGTATATATGGTATATGGTTTCAGGCTAAAATATCTAAATTCACCAGAAAATCCTGCTGGTAAAATGTGTGGCCCCATGAAGGAAATTGTCCAGTTTATACAATCTTCTGCTCTACACAGGCAGTTAATTTGTGGTAGCAGCTACCATCCAGAAGATTTTCAATTAGTTTCATTATTTTATTGAATTATTTTTAAAACCCATCTTAGATCAAGAGTGGAAAACACAGCATTCTAGGTGTTTTAGGCCTACAGCTTACCTTGATCCTAGGCAGCATAATAAATTAGAACTATAATCTGAAACTCCTAGAAAGCTGTACACTACTGCTCTAGCTATTTATTTATATGGATAAAACTACAACTATTCATTTGGTAAAATGACACATACCCATCCCACTGCTGGAGTGGTATAACTGGATCAAAAGCAGAGTGATCTGCTATTAAAACAATATTACTAGACAAGATAAACTATAAAAAACAAAAACAAAATCCAAATTCACAAAGAACCAAAACTAGGGAACCATACTCACCCTCAAGCATATTTATCTTTTACTCTCTGGTCTTGTGAAAGGATAACAAATAGTTAACTATTTATTTTGTTACTGATTTATTTCTACTTCCAGAAATGGGAAGAAGTGCTTGTGGGACTTTTGACTTCATATATAGTAACAAACTAACTTTACATAGGTTAAAAATAAATCAAAAACCAAATGTAAAATGTTATCAAATAAATGGATAGGAAAAAACAATAATTAATATATTTAAAAAGCAGTAGATGCAGCTAAGAAAGAAAGAAAGAAAAAATGCTAAGAGCCAGATCTAACAATAAAAAATTTAAATTCAGCAAGTGTTACTCCATTTAAAAATGAAAATTTTCAATCACTGGTGGAAAATATGCAATGTGTGAGATAACTAAACCCTTTGGGCAGTTTCATATAAATTCTTGAGTATTGCCATGAAGCATGTTTCACACCGATAATATATGCAACTAAACTATGAGAGTTGATCTTAATGGAAATACCTGAGTCACAAGAGAAGAAAGATATTTTAGAAATTTCAAAATGATACTTTAAAAATAAGAATATAATGCAAATATAAAATACAATACAAAAACGTTTTATTGATTAGCCTATTGGCTGTATCAAAACATTTGACAAATACATTTAACACATTCAACATACAACAATTAAATCTTCTCAGCAGCCACTTAGCTTAACTTACGGATATGACAGTAGAATCATGTCATCAGCATATAACAAAATGTTAAGTTGTGTTTTAAGTACCTTAAGCATATATACCTCTGGGTCCTTCAACTGCTCAGGTAGATCATTTACATATAAGCTAAATAACAGTGGTGCTAATATACACCCTTGTCTAATCCCTTTATATGTTTCTACACCCTTTGTCATGGCTCCTTGTATCACATATCATACGTTCAGGTAGAAGTTTTTTTAAAGCGCTTTGATCAGTCTCAGCAACTAGGGTTTCATATTAAGATCAGTTAATTTCCTCCATAGCGTCTCTCTGTTTACAGTATTGAATATTGCACTAAGGTCTATAAAGGCAGGATACCATTGTTTCCTGCTGCTGACATATTTTGCAGTTATATGATTTAAAACAAAACAATTGTTAATGGTTGATCTACTCTGCCGAAAGCCAGCCTTTTCTTCAATGAGGATACATTTTTTTCTTTTTCCCAACACTCAGCTCTGTTCAGGAGATATCTGGCATATATTTTGGTCACAATATCAATTAAACTAATTGGCCTATAAGTACCAAGATCCCTTTTTTGTGTATGGGGACAACTATTGCCATCTTCCATCTAAGTGGGATCTGGGAATATAATGATAAGCCAAAACGATGCATAATTAAACAATTGGATTGAAATAACAACAAATGCTACTACAATTATTATTGTTAGATACACAACAAGATTAGTATACAGCAAACAAAATCACTATGCTGGCTTTTGTATTGGATCACACGTCAGACACTTTCAAAGTGTCTAGGATTGTGTGATGTATTGGCGAATAATGCATGCAGATCCGAGTAGGGTGGCCTTTTGCAGCTGACAGATAGTAATTTTGTTAACATCAATTGTGTTTAAGTGCAGGCCAAGGTTTTAGGCACTGCACCCAGTGTGCTGATCACCACTAGGACCACCTTTACTGCTGGCTTGTGCCAAAGTCTTTGCAGTTCGATCTTTAAATCCTCATATCGTGTCAGCTTTTCCAGTTGCTTCTCTTCAATCCTGCTGTATTGTAATATATAACTGTATTCAATAAATCAAAAACTATTTACTACCATTATTTCCATGTACAACAATCTATGGTACCTCTTGCAGTTTCCACACTGATTTCTCTCTATTCTAGTTTCAATGTAGTCATGAATAATGAATAATATAATAATAATATAATAGTAATAATATGATAATATACTACAATAATAATAGAATATATATATATATATATATATATATATATATATATATATATATAAATGTAAAGTGCAGCCAAGGTCTTTAGGCACTGTACCCAGTGTGCCAATCACCACTGGGACCACCTTGATTAGCTTGTGCCAGAGTCTTTGCAATTCGATCTTTAAGTCCTCATATCGTGTCAGCTTTTCCAGTTATTTTTCTTCAATCCTGCTGTCTCCTGGGATTATTGAGTTATAACTCCAAAATCCCTTAAGCCGATTTAAAAAAAAAAAGAATACTGGATAGGGTGATATTCTGAGATATTGAGCAACATCTTACTATTGCTCAATTATGTTTTCCTTCCTACTGGGTGAGATTGGGAGTTTTTGTGTAACTTCCAACAATTTTCAGTTTGCATGTTATAACATGAGAAGCATATTGATTTGAGGGCACAATGTATTGTTTCTACATCTAATATTTTAAAAGTGGTTCTTGTTGTTAGGCAAATCAGATTGTATTTGTAGAATGCTTTGCATGCTTTTTACAGGATTAGGTAAGCAAATTTCAAGGCATGACAAATTGCACTGTCAGGTTTGCAAGCCAGTTAGACATTTGCTCCAGTAGTTCCTACTGTACTTTTCCTTGATAATTTAAAATAATTATTTATTGGTTAGATGTAAGTAATTTTTAACATTGTCATAATTGCATATACACAATAATATTTTATTATTTTACCTCATATAATATATTCTGTTGATTACATTTATCATTTCCAGTTCAATATATCTATTACTTATACCTAACAATTTTAATCTTCCCTGTTCCTCCTACCCCTCTCCTTCCAGAAATAGATGTGACACTACTCATTGATTTATATTATTATAAGAAAACCAAATTTATCTTTCTTTTAGCCTTTTAGATTTTATGAACATATTTCTATGAGACACTACCCCACTTATGCTGATCCAGGACCATAATAAAGATTTTGATTAATCTTGGAATCCTCATGGACAACAAGTTAAACATGAACCATCAATGTAATGCAGCGGCAAAAAAAAAAAAAAGCCAATGGGATTTTGGCCTGCATAAATGGGAATATAGTGTTCTAGGGAAGTCATCCTACCCCTCTATTCTGCCTTAGTCAGACCATACGTGGAATACTGTGTCCAGTTCTGGGCACAATGATTTAAGGGAGATGTTGACAAGCTGGAATGTGTCCAGAGGAGGGCAACTAAAATGATCAAGGGTTTAGAGAACAAGCCCTATGAGGAGCGGCTTAAAGAACTGGGCATGTTTAGCCCACAGAAGAGAAGGCTGAACTGAGACATGATGCCCATGTATAAATATGTGAGGGGAAGTCATAGGGAGGAGGAAGCAAGCTTGTTTTATGCTGCCCTGGAGATTAGGATGTGGAAGAATGGCTTCAAATTACAGGAAAGGAGATTCCACCTGAACATTAGAAGAACTTCCCAACTGTGAGAGGTGTTCAGCAGGGGAACTCTCTGCTCCAACTGTGGTGGAGGCTCCTTCTTTGGAGGCTGGATGGCCATCTGTTGGGGGTGCTTTGAATGCGATTTTCCTGCTTCTTGGCAGGGGGTTGGACTGGATGGCCCATGAGGTCTCTTCCAATTCTGTGATTCTATCTGTCCTTTCCTAATTAATATCAGGGACATTAATATTCAACTCCTATGTTCTCACAAGTGAACATTTTCACAATCTATAGACAGAAGCAGGCCCACTCTTCCCATTGGAATACTGGTAAATCTATGTTGGTTTAAATTGTTCTTAAATTTCAGTGGCGAAGTGTGTTAAAGCACTGAGCTGCTGAACTTCACTTCTCTTCACTTCACTTTATTTCTTAATTAGTTGCTCTTCACCAGAGTGCTCCGAGCGACTTACAATTTAAAATATCATTCCACAATATAAAAATGAACTTGCAGACCGAAAGGTCCCAGGTTCAAACCCCAGGAGCGGCAGGAGTGGCCACTGTTAGCTCCAGCTCCTGCCAACCTAGCAGTTCAAAAACATGCCAATGTGAGTAGATCAATAGGTACTGCTCCGGCGGGAAGGTAACGGCGCTCCATGCAGTCATGCCGGCCACATGACCTTGGAGATGTCTATGGACAATGCCGGCTCTTCAGCTTAAAAAATGGAGATGAGCACCAACCCCCAGAGTCAGACATGACTGGACTTAACGTCCGGGGAAACCTTTACCTTACATTGTTTTTTCTTGGTTTTTTGCACTACAAAGATATGTGAAGTGTGCATAGGAATTTTTTCATGTTTTTTCAAATTATAGTTTTTTCAGTCTAAGCAACTGTGAACTGGCCATCTGCTTAAAATGTTTGAGCACCCCTGTCCGAGGATTTCCATGGAAAGAGGACTGCCACTGCTTTCCTCTGAGGCTGGGACAATGTGCCCTGAGCAAGGTTACACACTGGGTTTCATGAGGAATTAAGGATTTGAACATTGGTCTCCAAAGTAATAGTCCAGTGCTTAAACTATTACATCACAATGGCTCCTGAAACATGTTAGGTGAAAACTGCCACTATGTCATTCTTTCTAACTACATTTGCTGATGTACACACCATCACCACATTTCTGAGTGGGAAAAGCATGACAGGTTTTTTTTAAAGAAAAAAACTCAAATGCAGCATGTTTTATATTTTAATCAACTAGCACCAGAGATATAGCTGATGTATGCTTTACTCATTTCTTTCATTCCCTAGGATGTTTGATGTGGGAGGACAGAGATCGGAGAGGAAAAAGTGGATCCATTGCTTTGAAGGAGTGACTTGCATTATATTCTGTGCAGCCCTCAGTGCTTATGACATGGTCTTGGTAGAAGATGAAGAAGTGGTGAGTTACAAATAGCAAATGAAGAGAAACAGTCCAAAGGCTAGAAAGAGAAAGACTTGCTAAGCTTTGAAAAGGATTTACGGTAACTTTGTATGATTTATTAGGCACATAATTCATATTTTGTGCTCCGTTAACTTCAAAGAGGTTACATCACTGAATTCCAACTACCTTGATAGGAAAAAGTCCATCAGAGTCAGAATGATAGATGGCAAATGGGATCTAATGGCCACCTTTTCTCCACTTTAACAGAACAGAATGCATGAAAGCCTCCACCTGTTCAACAGCATCTGCAACCACAAGTACTTTGCTACCACCTCTATTGTGCTGTTTCTAAATAAGAAAGATCTGTTTCATGATAAAATCGCCAAAGTCCACCTCAGTGTCTGTTTTCCGGAATATGATGGTAAGTCTAGACTTTTCACACCTTTTATTTTATATTTAGGGGTGCTTTTTGACAGTGACTCAAGGGAAGGATCAGTCTACTATTACTTTCATTCATGATCAAAAGTTACTTTTGGGACTATAACTCTTAGCATCCTTAGGAGTACAAATTTGACCAACTCCTTACACAATGCTATATCCCAAACCAAGGCTGGCTCTATACTGTAGAATCAATGGAGTTGACACTACTTTACGTGACATGGTGAAATCTGCTGCTTGCTTCCTCAACCACTTGTTTCCAACAATGGGGGCATGACTGGCAATGCAGCGTTTTGGTGACGCTGTGCAGCTGCGGGAAGGGATGACTGGCTGGTTGAGGAAGCAAGTGGCAGAATTTAGTGGGGAAGGAGTTGCAAAGCTCATTCATGACTATGGTAAGTGCCTAGATTTGAATGGCAACTACATGAGATGTGGTATTTGGGTGTGGCTTTCAACTGCATATGGTAAATGTTTTCTCCTACACTTTGTTCATTTTTAATTCCAAAATGTAATCTACTTTCTGGATAGCCCTCGTATTTCACTCTCACCAACCCTTTACTGTCTTTTCTTCCCTATGTGGGTCAAGCTATTCAAAGGCCAGGCTATACATGTGGAAGATTCATTGCACAAAAAGCCTTGTTTTTTTAAAGTCCCAGTACACAGTGTATTTTCCCCAGGGAACACATAACTATTTTCTCTACAATTTTTATTTCTTTTGGCAATATTGAAAATATTTGTTTTAAGGAAGTGGGTGAAAAATGAATTTTTCACCAATATGGACTGAAATATTTTAAAAATCCACAAAAAAAGTTTGAAAATTGTCATAGTCTTGCTCAAAAGGAAGAAATGTTTTGAATTCGTCATTATGTACAAAAATGAAATAAATGAAGATTTTACACACTACTTACTTTCTTACACCCCAGAAGATGCTGTTTCCTGAATTTAAAAGCCTATATAATAAAAATATACAACTAATCTGGGGTGCTAATTTTTTAGATGCAGGGAGACATGTCATGCATGAAAATAACTAGGAAAATGAAATAAATGTAATGCACAATTTGTGCTATGGGGTGTGGAGAGATCAAATGGTGAAAGAGTATCATTGTCCACTAAGTAATTGGTCCCTGGTTCTAAGTAATTGGTTAGTAATTAGTACTAACTAATGGGTGCTAACTGGTACCTGTAACAATGCATTTGCCTTGCTTTCCCTGGTTTGAAAGTAGCAGGAGAAAAAGCTTTAATGGTGAAGTATGAAAAACTACTCAGAAAAATTCATATAATATGTACAAGGCATGCATCCATTTTGGGTAAAAATGTGCACAAATGTTTGTAGCAAAAAATTAACAACCAAGTACAGAAATAAAACAGACTGATAAAGGTAAAGGTTTCCCTTGACATTAAGTCTAGACATGTCTGACTCTGAGGCTTGGTGCTCATCTACATTTCTAAGCTGAAGAGTTGGCATTGTCCGTAGATACCTCCAAGGTCATGTGTCCAGCATGACTGCATGGAGTGCCATTATCTTCCCGCATAAGCGGTACCTATTGATCTACTTACATTTGCATGTATCCGAACTGCTAGGTTGGCAGAAGCTGGGGCTCATAATGGGAGCTCACTCCACTCCCCAGATTCAAACCGCTAACCTTTCAGTCATTAAGTTCAGCAGCTCAGTGGTTTAATGCGTTGCGCCCCCAGGGGCTCCAGACAGACTGATAATGGCTCTAAAACTGATACATTCAGTAAGAAAGAAATTTTCATGTGCTTAAATTGCACATTTAGATTGCCATGTTGAGAAAAACCATTTTAAAGAGGGTTCAATTTTTTGAAAGAGATATTAATATTTTTGATAAATATTATTCCTTCATAATTGTCCATGGCATCATAATAATAATAATAATAATAATAATAATAATAATAATAATAATAATAGCTTTATTTTTGTATCCCGCCTCCATCTCCCTGAAGGGACTTGGGGCGGCTCACAATCAACATAGATTAAGACATAGATCATTAAAAATGAAAACATTATAGCCACATCAAACAACATAAGACAATATCAACAGCAATTTAGAACCTGAACAGTAATAATTACTGTTAATTCAGAGGGTAGGAATTCAATGTCCCTTCAAATGCATGTATGAAGCCTTTTAAATGTACACTAGTTCATGTATTAAGTTATTAGTGCTATGGCTGCTATTGTAATTGTTATAATATGACAAAAGAAAGGCAAGATTTTAATATTTTTTATTAATTTATCAATCAAAATGTATAAGTATACATTCTTTCCTCATTTTACAATATCTTAGACATATCATATTGTATACAATCCGACAGTAAAGAAAAAAATCAAGAACATCTTTAAACGTGTTTTTTTATCAGTTTTTAACTTTTCCATTACAACTTGACTACATATCCCTCTACTATTTTTAAAAAAGTTTGGATTTTTAAAAACTTTTTCATCTTGCACCAAATAGGAACGAATACCTTTGAAGATGCCGCAAATTACATTAAGAACCAGTTCTTAGACCTGAATCTACGAAAAGAAGATAAGGAGATTTATGCCCACATGACATGCGCTACAGACACCCAGAATGTTAAGTTTGTCTTTGATGCTGTGACAGACATTATAATCAAAGAGAACCTGAAGGACTGTGGACTTTTCTAGCTCTTTTCCCCTTGTTCTATTATTTCTCTTTCCCACATTTTTTTTCTTTGCTCCATGTGTAGGCTGCTTCTGGTTAGAGCCACTGTGATATGCAAGTTTCTCTGAGCTCAAGATTTCTTGCACAGAAATAAACATGCATAGAAGTGAGGAGAAAAAATGAAGACATTGCTAGTGTAGGAATTAACAGTCAATATATTGTTTAATGAAATTCATGGCACTTCCACACAGGCCCAAAACTTGTGATGGGTTTTCTCAGATTAATAATAGCCAATGGGAAATTCATAGACTAAGAAAGGGATGCTCTCTATATCCACCACTTTTGACGTCTGTCCCCCTGTTCCACTAACCACAAATGGATTTCATTTATTTTGTTCATCAAAATACAGTCCAGCTCACAGAAAGTTTCTGCATTACCTAAAATGGACTGTATAACCTTCAAAATGTTTCCATATTTTGACAGAAATGAACAGTCAGATAGTTAAAGATTTATTATTAATTGCAAACAGGCATTACATATGTACTACAAACATAATCTTTGATCTTTGCACATAAACATAAAGTCAAAGCCAACAATTCAGTTCTTCTAAAAGTTACATATTTGTTCAAAAGCACGTTTCTGAAGGTGACGACTTTATCATCTCAATCACAAATGGAGATATATATCTTTCCCTAATATCTGAATAATTATTATTTCAAAAATAAAATGGGCATTTCCTTCTATAATTAAGGAGTTATTTTTATTTTTTTTAAAGACTCTTGCTTCCTTCAAGGTATCTGTTCAAATCTGTCAAATGAAGGGCATTTAGTCTTTCATCTGTAAAAAACCTAATCTAATTTTAGTGAAGAGTAGAGCAATCAGTTATTTTGAAAGATTGAAGTCAGTATATATATAGTTTACTCAATAAGCTTTCTATATGAGACATTTGGGACTGTGGTTTGATACTTGAAAGGAACAGTAATAAATACTTCCTAAAAGATGAATAAGGATGGTAGTTTCCAGACTGAAACATTGGCCTCAAATTTGCAAGGTTAACTTGGTTAATAAAGATATATAGGTATCCAGAATAACTACCATCTTATAGATCATACAGTATGGTTCCCTGTCAAATTTGAGGCCAATGTTTCAGTCTGGAAACTACCATCCTTATCCATCTTTTAAGAAGTATTTATTACTGTTCCAGCAACAGTCATTTCTGAGGATTTTAAGGGTTTATTTCGATCTACACACAGGAGATATTTGGATAACCCCTCTCTTGCACCATGTGTGGTAAGGGTGCATGAGGCAGTGCAGGCCACCCACAGCCTCCACTGATTTTCTTTTGTTCGTGTCAGGAGTTGCTTCTGGAGTGAGAGAATTGGCCGTCTGCAAGGACCTTGCCCAGGGGACGCCCGGATGTTTGGTTTTTTTAAAATGTTTTTACCATCCTTATGGGAGGCTTCTCTCATGTCCCCGCATGGAGCTGGAGCTGATAGAGGGAGCTCATCCGCACTCTCCCCAGGTGGGATTCGAACCTGGCAGCCTTCAGGTCAGCAACCCAACCTTCAAGTCACAAGGCTTTTATCCCCTAGACCACCGGAGGCTCCTGTCTCCACTGATGACAAACCCATTGCCAAAATTCAATTAGTTGTGCATACAGAGACTATGCAAAAATGAAAATTTGCCCATGTAACTATATACCTGAACAAAAATATTTCATCTGAGAGAGAGGATCCTAGGTAAAGAGCCTCCCTTGTGTGTAGAATATCTTCTGATAGTTGGCAGAGAACTTTGGGTCCATCCAGACAGCGCCTTTAATGCGGGACTTCCCACCACAAAAAGGGAGCTGTCCAGATAACGTTTTTAGAAAACACTAATTAAATACTAGAAAATCCCTGGTTTGTGGTGAATTAATTTGATAATTGGTTTATTCTGTGCCTTCCAGGAAGATGTGAGATAAACCCACTACTCCCGCTGCCTGGACTGCCGTTTTCTGGGCTAAATTAGCCCGGAAAACCGCAAGGACACTTACCGGCTCCCCAAAAGCCCTCCCAAACCCCTTTAAAAAATAAAAAAAACTTACTGTGCCCCCATTACAGCATTCCTGCAGTTCTCCTAGTGCATAGCAATGATGCACCAGGAGAGTGGGGGGGGGGGGGGGGAGAGGAGGAAAATCGCTTCCCCACTCATCAGGCGCGTCATTGTTATGCACCAGGAGAGCTGCAGGAACACTGCAATAGAGGCCCGGTAAGTTTTTTTTTTACTTTTTAAAGGAGTTTGGGTGCTTTTGGAGAGGGGGGGGGCAGTGTCCGGCTGGTCTCCCGGAAAGTGTCGGGAGAACATATGGACACCCACCCCAGAAAGCACGAGCTTTCTGGCGTGTGTGTGGACAGGCACCCAGGAACATTTGCCTTTTTAAAATGCGAATGTTCCTAGAATAAATTCCTGTCTGGAAACACCCTTTGGCAGCATAGAATCATAGAATCGTAGAGTTGGAAGAGACCTCACGGGCCAACCAGTCCAACCCCCTGCAAGAAACAGTAAAATCTCATTCAAAGCACCCCCGACAGATGGCCATCCAGCCTCTGCTTAAAAGCCTCCAAAGAAGGAGCCTCCACCACAGTCCGGGGGAGAGAGTTCCACTGTCGAACAGCTCTCACAGTGAGGAAGTTCTTCCTGATGTTTAGGTGGAATTTCCTTTCCTGTAGTTTGAAGCCATTGTTCCGTGTCCTAGTCTGCAGGGCAGCATAAAACAAGCTTGCTCCCTCCTCCCTATGACTTCCCCTCACATATTTGTATATGGCTATCATGTCTCCTCTCAGCCTTCTCTTCTGCAGGCTAAACATACCCAGCTCTTTAAGCCGCTCCTCATAGGGTTTGTTCTCCAGACCCTTGAGCAATTCTTTTGTTGTTGGAAGTGGGCTGATAGAGACTCACAACATCCTGTTTCTTAGGCAAATATTGAAGAACATGTGTTCTGTCCCAACATCATTTTGTTGCCTGAAAGAAAGGACCAAATTGTCCTTCCTTTTGACAATGCATACCTCCCAAACAAGAGCATGTCTATGTTAGACTGTGCAAGGCACCGTCCTAGGGACTATCAACTCATAGGGGCCATTCTGAGCCACTGGCCCACTCCCACACCTCTTCCAGACACAAATGCTCCCAGTTCCTTCTGTCCTTCCTAAGCTTGAAGGCTTCCCTTCTTCCCTCAAAACAAAAATGTATGTGTATATACACACTTGAAAACTCCCAAAAATTGTAATACCAATCAGGTTTCTACAACTCTATATTAGAGTACTTTTCTTCAAATTATATTGCATATAACAAAATAGCTTTCAAGATATCATCAACAAAGGTACAATTTCCATGTCATAATCTAACAAAATATACTATTAAAGGACATGAAGAGACAACCAAGTCCATATTATTCCTGGAGTTGCGTGGAATCTTGGGCCAATGTCAATTGTAGTAAAGATTTTCAGTCTCCAAAATAACAGTTTCTATATTCAAAGGAATTCTTCATTTGATTTGCAACGCCAAGAACTGGTGCACAACAAGGTCTCCTGGGTTGTTCCCCTTGTTTTGTTATCACTTCCTCGGGTGTTGTGTCTGTTTTAATTATGCTAGATAAAGGAGTAAAACTAACATACACAATAGATATATGAAACTCCCATATTAACATTGCTAAGGGAAGGTTTTTTTTTTTAAAGTAAAAATAGTAAAAAAAAAAAAACCACGCTTTTCTACTCATGTTCTTATTAGTAGCTCTGGCTCTGTTTGAAGTGGAGTTCTATAACGAGTAAATGAAAGATTTCCAGGATGCCTCTTAAGTAAGGTTACATTTTACAGAAAACAGGTGTATTCAGTTCTATCAGGCACTGCATCTATTTTGGAACCTGTAGCTCAGTTCATTGACCATTTCTTACAACCCTTTGTACCATTAAATACATCATTCATCAAAGACACTAAACATTTCATCAATATAGTAGAGTTTTTGGGAGTTTTCAAGTGTGTATATACACATACATTTTTGTTCTGTATTATTATAGATATTGTGCAGTATTCGCTTCCCTTCTTCCCTTGCCAGCAGCAGGTGAGTCTTCTCTGTCCCTAAAGCAGGTTGCTCATCTCCTTCCTCTCTTCCTGAAAGAAGCCCTTTGCAGTACAGTTGGCCCTCCACATTTGTGGGTTTAACTTTTGCCATTTTGATAAGGTATAGATTTGATTAAAATGTTCTCTGTAGGAATCTCTAGGTCACCTTTTGCTGGAAGCTCACTTCACAGTCACACTGGAGGACCTACAGACTGCTAGAGAGGTGTTCTCTTGAGTGGTTTTTTTAAATCTATTTTATTTTTTTGTTAGGGTCCAGTATCCCTGGTCCCTGTGAAAGTAGAGGGCCTACTATAATAACAAAGCAAATAATTCATAATATGCTCTGTTTCATGATAAGCAAAGCCACCTGTGTATAGCATCCTTGCCCTGCATGACATCTCTTGGGAAAGGGAGGCTGAAAGAAAGATGTTTGAACTAATCTTTCTCATGTGTAAATGACAGGAAAGAATATTACATTTGCCATTCCGTTTACATTTCACTTGAGCTAACTTCAAAATAAGCTTTAGAAAAGATGGATTTGAGAAGAGGGATATACCTAATTATTAATACAGATGCTATGAAAGATATCGTCTGCATAATGAGTTCAAAATATTTGATTAGATAACAGACAAAAACAGAGAGAAAAATCACACTTTATACTAGGTACAATTAAATTAATTGTTAAGAGTTAAGCTTAGCTTATGTGCATTGGTTCATTTTTTAGCTCTTGAAAACTGTCCACCTAATGACTGGCAACTAAATTGTGATAATGTTATTAAAGTAATGTTCTATTTTCTAAGTATACAAATAACTAAATTTGTGATGTGCAAGTTACTAAAACCTTTTGGGAAAACACTAAGAGCTATGGGCCTGTAGTACAAATACCTCCCAACATTAAAAAGTAGCTGGCTGGGTTGCATTTATATCACAAAAGAAATGGCATTTTCTTTGTTAACTTACAATCATAAATAAACTTAATCATACTGTAGTTTTGTTTTTTACTTGTATCCCACTCCATATCTTTGGTTCCGATATCCAATGGGGATATGGTTCTGGACATAGCATGGATACATGAAACCATGAATAAGAGGGAATCCTATTACAGTAGAGTCTCACTTATCCAACATAAATGGGCCGGCAGAACGTTGGATAAGCAAATATGTTGGATAATGACAGATTAAGGCGAAGCCTATTAAACATCAAATTAGGTTATTATTTTACAAATTAAGCACCAAAACATCATTTTATACAGCAAATTTGACAGAAAAAAGTAGTTCAGTACACAGTAATGTTATGTTGTAATTACTGTATTTATGAACTTAGCACCAAAATATCATGATGTATTGAAAACATTGACTACAAAAATGCGTTGGATAAGAACATTGGATTATCCAGAACATTGGATAAGCAGAATGTTGGATAAGTGAGACTCTACTGTATATTCAATGATATGAAAGACAGAGGTATCAAGAACATGCTGTTTCTTGTATAGGAACCCTAAGTGAATAAATAAACCATAGGTAAGTGAAACCATGTATACAGGTTCCAAATATATGGGTATCATGCTGTAATTACTTCCAGGCTCAGGGAAATATGAATCTATCTGTGTAGAGTAATATCTGTGATTTCCCATTCATGCACAAATATAATTCATCCATGTTGCTACCAAGTATTCATCAAACAATGTTTAATAAGCATTTGGGGAAAGTTGTTATGGAGACATTAATTTGTGCTAAGCAATCCTGCACAAATCTGAATCCTGCTGTGGTCAGTGGAAATTATTTCTACAACTCAGGATGGCAACCAAATTCAGAAGCATGCACATAGGGTGAGGAATGCAGAACAAGCATCTTGAAAAGGATATAAATAAAAATGGGATACGTAACTGCATCAAATACGGACTTCCCAAGACTCAATTGAAAGCAATGGTGTAGGGGGAATTGGACGCATCAGCTCCAGGTTGGGGTTGCTAAAGGACCTGATCTTTCAGGGATAGGTGGAATTGAGTGGAAATGGGATGCCGTCATGACAGAGCACCCCACCAATGGAATAATTCTTGGCCTCTGTACAGTTCTATCACACTCCCACTCCACCAGTATATAGATATATGAGATAGAATTGTTCTGCTAATCCGTTAATGTTACGTCTGTGTAAAGAACTGGAAATGCTCAGGCATTGTTCTTAGTTTTTCAATGTAAAGACAAAATACAAAAGGGAAAAGATGGATGGGAAAGGAAATACATTTATACTTTTACAGTCACAAGTAAATAGCAAGTTGTGGCTGATAGATGTTGGGATTGTCTCACCCTAAAATGGATTGGGAAAACATCCCATTTGATCAAGGCGCATTGCTATGGATAATTCTGACAGTGGGGCAGAAGCCAAATGAAGGAACTGAGTTGGAGGATCAAGTCCTGCTGTCTCATATTTCCTACTGATGCAACCTATTGGAAAGTTTGCAGAATTAGGACAGCTGATGAAAAGGAAGACCAAACGGCTTTTGAAACCATGCAGACAGATACAGTGGGGCTGCGGCTCTTCAACACCAAGATCCAAATTCATATAAATCTTTAAATGTTTAACACTCACTTAAATGCTGGAAGGGGAAAGTATATATATATAGATCATAAATTCATATATATATATATATGTGTGTGTGTGTGTGTGTGTGTGTGTGTGTGATGGAATCCTGGCAACCGACAAAACAACAAAACTACAGGCCCCCCAACCTCGAAATTTGACAATACAACCTATCATCCACGCCTCTAGGTTGATACAACAAAAAGAAAAATTAAGTCCCAATTAGAGGGAGAGCAATAATTGTTTTTATCCAATTGCTGCCAGTTAGAAGGCTAAGCTCTGCCCACTTGGTCTCCTAGCAACCCACTCAGCCCAGGCGACAGTCAAAGTTAGGTCTCACTTAGGCCTCTTCCACACTGCCTATAAAATACAGACACCACCAGACAACGACACAGCAACGCGTGGCCGGGCACAGCTAGTATATATATATTTATGATCCAGACAGATCTTTGAAAAGTCACTTTCTTGGATAATGGCCTGGGTTCTATCACTGACCAATTCAATCAGTTATTGACTAGTGAATCAACACTAAGGCCCTTTTACACTGCCATATAATTCAGTTCAAAGCAAATAATCTGGATTTCATATGGCAGTGTAGAAAGGGCCTTAGATAAATCCCATTGAATAAATATGTCTATTTTTTTTAGACTGCCCAAAGGTATATAGCTCCCATAAATGAAATCTGTTAACTGAATATTCCAGAAAGCCAATCTCCCAGATAGTGAGGTTTCCAAGCCTTGATTGAAACTGTATAATGAATGAATGAGAAAAAGGTTGTTGCAGAGGTCCTTTCACAGTCTCTCTGAGTTCAGAAATGAATTTGCATTCCCAGCTAGGTGCAAACTGTTTTCCTGAGCAGGAAACAGTATCTGAATTAATTAGAAGTATACATTAGACTGCCACATGGGGGCATGCTGGCATCATGTACTCCATACAATTGACTTACATTTCTCACTTATTTTTGCCGCACCAGCAGATGTTGTAATGGCACAATGAATTTTAAAAGTTCACAGGGAATAAACTATTGAAGAGTGGGCTGAAAACTTTTCAAGGCATTCATATTCCGGGAGAACAATTTATACTGGTATTCTAATAAAAGCCACAAGATATGCTGCACATTTTAAAAGAAAAAGAAAGAAAGGCAATAAGCACGATTCAATACTTTTGATGTAATGAATGCTTACTTAGATATTGGATCCCAAACAAACAAAAATGCAAGCTTTTAAAAGCAGGATTCCAAAGGACACAAAATAGAGAAGTGCCAAAAAAAAAAAAAACCGAAGGGAGAGAATTTTTTAAAAAAATCTAATGAATTATAATACAGTATAAAGAGTATACATAAAACTGGTAACAAATATTAAAATACTGGCAGTAAAGGTACAAATAAAAACTCTCGGTAGCTCTCTGCTTTGACAAACATACTGCCTTCTTCAGAAATGACTATGAATGGAAAGCTTGTACAGGGGGTGGACTAAACGTCACAACGGGATTTCAGTATTGAATAGTAAAGGTAAAGGGTAGGTAGTTAATTCTTTAACAATTTCATAGCATCATATACAGTACTAGCTGTGCCCGGCCACGCATTGCTGTGGCAAAGTATGGTGATATGGGAAATAAAGTATTGAGGAATTGGTGGTAGTTAAGGTAAAGGGTAAAGGTGCCGGCCTGTTTATGTTGAATAAGTGAGACTCTACTGTATATTTATAATCTTATATTATCTGCTTAGAACTGGATTATATGAGGCCCCTTCTACACAGCTGTATAAAATGCACACTGAGGTGGATTATATGGCAGTGTGGAGTCCAGATAATACAATTCAAAGCAGATAATATAAGATTATAAATGGGTTATATAGCTGTGTGGAAGAGCCTTGAGTCTACACTGCCAAATAATCCAGTTCAAATCTGATAATCTGTATTTTATAGGCAGTAGGGAAGAGGCCTAAGTGAGGCCTAACTCTGTCTGTCCCCTGGGCTGAGTGGGTTGCTAGGAGACCAAGTGGCTGGAGCTTAGCCTTCTAACTGGCAGCAATTGGATAAAAACAATTGTTCCTCTCACTCTAATTAGGACTTTATTTTTCTTTTCTTTTTGTTGTATCAACCCAGAGGCATGGATGAGGGGTTGTGCTGTCAATTTTTGAGGTTGTGGGGTGTTTAGTTTTGTTGTTTGGTCCGCTGTCGTGATTCCATCACTCTTTTTTATATATAGATATATTAGGGCTGTGTTCATTTCCATTTTTGAAAACAGACTACAGATGGTTTGGAGGATTTGGCTGCTGAATCCATGAAAACGAGCCAGTCGGGGGGCTGCTGAAGCTTCAGCCAGAACTGATCACAGCAACCAGATCTTTTTGGCTAATGTGGACGAATAGGGACCAATGGGGTTGAGTAAGTGGTACTGACTCTAGCTGAGGCAGACACTGCTGCATGTAAGCAGAGCAGCCTCACTAATCAGGAAAGTTGATGCTCCTTCTTTACTTTCTTCCTCGGCAGCCTCCTCCATCCCTTCCCAAAGGTCCTACCCCCATGCCCGCTTGAGGCAAATGAGAAGTCACTTTCCAAGCAGCACTTTGTGCTTCACAAGCATTGAAGGAGCCTTGTGCTCCATCCCATGGCATGATGAGAGTTGAGGTTTTTCTCTATGTGTGTTTCTCACTTTCTTTCTCAGCCAATCAGAGACCTGGCTGACTGTGTCCATTTTCTTCCCGTCTTGTGGCATGCACTTGGGACTTCAATTCCCCCAAACCCCTCTTCTGTTCTTTTTTAAAGGTTATAGCAATTTTTAAAATTTTTCAAAAAAAAATAGTAGATTGGTGAAACATTCTGAAAGTTGGCAGGCTTGCAGAAGTAAATGTGACCTGCAAGTGAGACGAGTTTCATGCTGATAGGCCTGAAAATGATGGAGAAATGAACCTCTAAAGTTTCCCCATTGGCAGCAATGGACCAGATCTTTTTGGCATAAAAACAGAAACCCCTCCTGAATTCGGGAAGCTCCCTAAAAAATGGAACGGGGGGGGGGGGGCAGTCAAAAACCAGACACTGAAAATGAATTGCATTCCCCTAATATATATAGGAAATAAAATTACATTACATTACATGTAAAAGATTTTCATCTTTTGTTCAAAAGGTTATTGAAGTATTAGACATCTTTGTGATTTTTGGACAACCCTGTATATATAGTAAATCAGAGTAACTAATGACTTTACATTGTTAAATGTAGAAAACCTCTACAAAAACTTGCAAGGACCTCATCTGCAGGGGCATTCCAAGGACTCAAGGGGGTCCCTGTTGGTGGTCACAGTGTGTCAGTAGGGGTGTGCAATTCGGGTAAACCCCATGCTATTTTCGGTAGCACAATTTCAGTGCCCACCCCCAATCTGTTTTTTTTTTTTAGCTTTCCGAATTCAAGAGAAGAAAACGCCATTTTTCGATCTAGTACCTTAAAGATCCATTTTTGCTCTAAGAAGATCCAGCCCAATTGGCAGCAATGGGGGAACTTCCAAGGCTCCCTTTCCATCATTTTGGGATGGAAATGACTACACTACAAACTACAGTTTGGAGAGACCACCATCATTCTTTGGCAGAAAAGGCTAAAAACCTTCTGAAACTGCGACTCCCAGGATTCCATAACATTGAGCCATGACAGTAAAAGTGCTGTTAAACTGCATTCATTATACAGTGTTTGCCCATGAGACATGGGCAAACTAAGGCCTGGGGGCCAGATGTGGACCCCTACGTGCCTACCTCAGGCCCTCCTTATTTTCCCTGTCCTTTTGGCATAAGGTCATGTTGGCTATGTGTGCTAAGTAGACATGTCCAAAAAATCGTTTTGAATCGTATATCCGATTTATTTTGGATTGTTCTCGCTTTTTGATACGCATTCCGAGACATTGTCTCACAGTGCAAACAGCAATGTAATTCGAACCATTGTTGGCCCATTCTCTAATTGTCTCTTAATGTTTCGTTAATTCCCCCCCCCCCCAATTTTTTTAATATACTTTTAAAATATTTTTTAAAAAAATTGTTTTTGCAACCTACCTTGAATGGGAGTTTAGCGCAGCCTAACATGGCTGCCGCTCCCCGGCCAATCAGAAGCTTCCACGATGGACACAAAGTTGGGGGCTAGGGTCCTCTGCGTCCACGTGGAAGATTGACATAAAAGCCTGTTGTGTAGCCCAAGCAAGCCATTCTGGGTTGGGCTTTGCATGGAGAGGGTGGTGGTCTGCTCTCAGCTGCTGCAAACGGAGAGCAAGCAAGCCTCTTGAGGGAGAGAGAGGGTGAAAGGGCCCAGTCTGGCTGTTCCCACATAGGGGTTTGGAGAAAGGGTTTGGGTTTTGTTGCTGGTTCTTAGCAAGGGAATTTCTAGTTTTCAAAGTATCTTTGCACTCCTTGCCAGGGCATTGCTTGGCATGGTGGTCACAGGTCCATTTCTAATTGAAGGCATTGGGTTGAGGCTTGTGGGATTACATAGCCAGAGACACCATTGATTTCCAATGTTCCTCTTGCTTAAAAATTTAGCAAGGGAATTTCTAGTTTTCAAAGTATCTTTGCACTCCTTGCCAGGGCATTGCTTGGCATGGTGGTCACAGGTCCATTTCTAATTGAAGGCATTGGGTTGAGGCTTGTGGGATTACATAGCCAGAGACACCATTGATTTCCAATGTTCCTCTTGCTTAAAAATTTAGCTAGGGAATTTCTAGTTTTCAAAGTATCTTTGCACAACTTGCAAGGGCATTGCAAATTTGATGAGGATAGCTCAAGAAATGAGGGCGGGAGAGCCCTGTAAAAGTCCCCCCCCCCGGTTCCCTTTTTTTGGCGATTGCGCATGCGCATCCGCCATTTTAGAAACATTTAAAATCATTACGAATTTTCAGAAATATCCGAAATTTTTGGGTGAAAACATCGGAAATACTTTCTATATCGAAGCGCCAGCACCTCCTACTTTAGAAACGAGAATTGAAACATTTTTTTCATCGATCGGACATGCCTAGTGCTAAGTTTGGTCCAGATCCATCATCGGTGGGGGGTTCACAGTGCTCTCTGGATGTAAGGTAAACAACATCTTCCATCATGCTCGGTCATTCCCCCCAAACCACTCCAGTATGTTCTTTTGATCATGGGAGTTCCAAGAAGCCTGCTGGGACAGGAAAATATTCATTTGCTCTACAGAAGAACAAGGAGAGAGCCAACTTAGCCTCTTCAGGGGAGGAAGTTCCAAAATCTGGAAGCAGCCATCAGGAAAACTCTCGCCTTTGTTCCCACCAAATGAGACTGGGAAGGTAGTGAGATAGAGGTTGCATCTACACTGTATAATTTAACTGTCATGGCTCAATGTGATGAAATTGTGGGAGTTGTAGTTTGGTGAGGCACCAGCACTATTTGCCAGAGAAGTCTGAAGACCATGTAACACTTCTATTCCCATGATTCCACAGCATTGAGCCATGGCAATCAAAATAGTGTCAAACTGCATTAATTATACAGTGTATATGCACTGAAAGAGAATGCCCTGTCTGAACGTTATAGGACTCAAACAGGCTCATATAGGGAGATGTGGTTGCGGCTCTCTCTCTCATTCTGTGTGTGTGTGTTTTCATGAGAGCACATAAGATACAAAGATTGGAATGCTTTGGTTTAATTCTGGCTAGGGTACAAAATATGTCATAAATAAATCAGATTGATTCAGTGACTCCACTCTAGTTAGAGCAAAGAATAAGAAATAGGCCCATATGCTACAACCTACAAGAAGCTTGTCTGCTAGCATTTCATGTAAATATGGTTTCTGCAAGGTTTGTGGTGAGGGGAGGTGTTCCCCACAAAGCTTCAACACAGTGGAAATAGTTGATGAGGACCTGTCTATTCCTCTTGGATACAATGTTAATGTCTAACTGAGCACCAAGGTAACAGGTTTCTCTGTCATGCTGTGGCAAGCAATGGGGTATCTCCTTCTAGTCAATATGTAGCAGGAGCATGATCAGACCTATGCCGAGAGTTAGCATGAACTCAACAGAGCAGATGAAATAATAATTCTTTCTGAACAAGCATCTACTTTAGCTATTCTATTAGATCAAATGAAAGACACCTTCATGCGTCAATTTCTCTGGCTTTCTTCTGAGCAACTCTAAAAACTGGATCTTGATTCACATATTGAATTGAACAATCACTGAAATATTGAGTTTGGATTAGAGAAACCTATTGGATTTGGGGGTGTACTGTGGTTTAAGAAACTACTGGAAAATATGATTAGGAAAACCGATGTCGTCAACATGAAAAGAGCACCCAATACTATATCTCTGTTCCATCTGTGTGGAGGGAGTAGAGAATAAATTACTGGAAGATAAATCCTGTCTAAAGCAGTAAATAAGTGGTTCCCAGGTCCAGGAATGAGGCAGGCAGTCTGTTGATATGCATCCTTATGGACTGAGTAGGTGGATAATCTGGAAGTGCCTCTTGATTTGAAGAAGTTACTGCTGTCAGTGGAGGCCCAGATAGTGTGGACTGCTATGGACAGTTAAAATGCCCTGCTACATGTACCCTTCATTGTAGCTATGGTCTGATAAGATCTCCATATTACAATATATTCTGCATGGAACGTTCCCTGAAGACAGCCCAGAGAATGCAGCTGATGCAAAATGCCATTCCCAGGTGTTCACAGGGACCATAATATCTTAAACCTCATATGAAACATCTGAATTTGCTGCAGTTGATTATGTAATATTAATAATAATATTATGATGTAATACAATGTAATAATAATTATAATTCACTATTATAATTGTATATTTATATTACATTCAATATTACTAATAATATTGCAATATAGTCGTATAATATAATATATTGTATGTATATATACTTGTAAACCGCCCTGAGTCCCCTTCGGGGTGAGAAGGGCGGGATATAAATGTTGCTAATAAATAAATAAATAAAATACTTGCTTTTTTCTAGAGGCTTGTATAAATAAAGATGCCTGGATCTCTAATGGTAGGAAATTTTTAAAAGGTCCTACACCAGAAAGGCTTCGACATGACACAGATTTATCATAGAGATCACAGGGCCATCTAGTCCAACCTCATTAAACAATATTCACTATGATTAGTTTTGTGTTTGAAAAATGGGGAATGTGTTCAGACCAATGAAACAGTGACAAGAATTTTGTACTCATTTTTTCTGGTATTCATAGATTCCAGATGGTTTTGAGAAATATTCTGTGCAGAAATTCAAATATGATTTTTGCATGAAAACCATCATCCATCACTAAAACATTGGGCTCCTTTGTAAATAAAACGTGATTTTTGCTCAAAAAAGAACACTATAGTAGAGTCTCACTTATTCAACACTCACTTATCCAACGTTCTGGATTATCCAACGCATTTTTGTAGTCAATGTTTTCAATACATCGTAATATTTTGGTGCTAAATTTGTAAATACAGTAATTTCTACATAGCATTACTGCACATTGAACTACTTTTTCTGTCAAATTTGTTGTATAACATGATGTTTTGGTGCTTAATTTGTAAAATCATAACCTAATTTGATGTTTAATAGGCTTTTCCTTAATACGTTCTAATTATCCAACATATTCGCTTATCCAACGTTCTGCTGGCCCGTTTATGTTGGATAAGTGAGACTCTATTGTATTTCTAAATAACCATACTCATGATTTGGTATGGTTTTTGAAGGAATGATGTGCTTTTCATAAGTCCTAGCAATTCTGCACAAAAATGGGTATTAAAAAGTGATCCCAATACCAATTTTCAGTTAGAAGCCAAACTAATGTTATGTTCAAGCAGTAATGTTAGCTACCAAATCAATGACAAGAAGGCTTTGCTGTTTCACTTTCTTTAAGAGCATTATTAACATTGCTGAAATGTATCAGCAAGAATTCCCAGCTGAAGTGGAATGTGGTGTAAACCACATTTCCTATGAGCAAATGCCTATATAGCAGAACACCTCTCTCTCCCTGTCCCTGTGAAATTACATGGAAAGGAAGCTGGTACGCTATAGACACAGGGTTGCTGCTTTTTTCCCCTGTCATGTCGAATCACTGTAAGGAAAAACACAAGCCATCTGCAAATGAGCTCCCCCCACCCACTCACCCATAAGTATAACTTAACATTTGTTGTCACCACAAAAATTATAGTATGTGCTGTTAGAAGTTGCTACCCTAGAAGCATGTTGATATTCAGCTTTGGGCTCAAAACATTTCAAAGGTTTATCTTAAATATAGCACGGGATTCTCTTGTTTCCATTAACCTATAATAAAGAACCCATCTTTATGTACTCAAATTGTAGGGCAGACTGCAAGGGCAACAGAGCTGTTAATTTCTAATTTCTGTTCTATTTAGACCTCTTACCTTGAATGACTAGAAAGCATATCACCCTCACTTATCATGGGGTTTAGGTTCCAGGACTATCCACAATAAGTGAAAATCCACAAAGTAGGGACGCTATTTATTTTAATATTTATACATTATTTTATACACTATTTTAAGTCTTTATCAACCAATCGTGTGTTGATAAATGGCCTCCTTCTCCTCCTGTTGCTGCTTGGGCTCCTTTTCTCTCCCTTTGACTTCTCCTTCCTCCCTTTCTTAGGCTGTAAATTGTTATTTTTTATGATTTATAATAGCCTTTTAGAGTTTATTGAAAAACAGCAAAACAGCAAATCTGCGAAAAGTGAACTGCAAAGTAGTGGGGGAACGCTGTATTGTGAAATCCTGTGCAAGTTGATTCAGAATGTGTACATTTTGTGGTCCTCAGGGAAACATACACCTTATTAAATCCTTACAAGGTAAACCTGATACATGAATGTATCTTGGGTAGGAGGTGTACCAGATTTTTAAAAGCAGCTATTATTTTTTCAGTTTTTCAAGATAAAAGTGGTTTAGAAAAAATAAGAAATTATTTCTGAACTTAAATCATATTGGGAGAAACATTATAGAATCACATTGAGGATTTCGATCCAGGTTGATCCTCAGAGAAGATCCTTAGTGAGTGTTTTGGTGGGGAAAATTCTTGGATGAGACCTTGTGATCACATGAAGTTACCTGAATGCATTCATAGTTGGCAAACAGACTTTTCATTGTTTACTCAGACACCACTCACCGTCATATATCATAATGAACAAAAGGTCGCCAAATGTCTGAATGATATCTGCAGAGATAATTCTGTTAAGCCTCTACAGGTTATTGCATCTTTATGAAAATATTTCTGGTTATGTTCCTGGCGACCTTCCTCCAATGATCTTATGTAAGCTTTCCTACACTCTCTTCTGCTTTTGATATGACCTAGATGTTACTGCAACTATTTCTTGCTGAAAGACTTTTTGCACTACTGACAGCTAAATTAACATTGACCCAAAGTTGTCTCTTCGGTCATTCAGTTCACAGATGACAAATAGAGGAAAACTTTAGAGGTTCAAAGGATGAAATATTCTGAGAGTTAGAGTGGCTGTAACAGCTTCTTTTCTAGAAAGGCTTTTAAAAAATGCTTCATGCATCTGTAGCATCATTTGCAAATTATTTTGGAATGGAATCCTATAGCTCTTGGATGAGCGGCCATGGAAGAATGGAGGCCAAACCTAATCCACTTCCCCTTCTCCCACCACATGCAAGCCACATGTTTGGTTGCCAAAAAAAAAACAAAAACAAAAAAAACAGAAATAATCAGAAAACCACTTCTGGTAATTTTCTTCCAGCAAATTGCTTCTGTCATTGTGGTTTGGGGGCTGAAATAGAACACCATGGTTTGAACTGAGAATGATGCCATCGGCAGGCTTCCACAGAGAGAGTTCTCAATTTTTCTTGATAATTAATTTTCTTAACCAATGTGAGAGGTGCCCTCAGTGGTGAAGTGAGTTAATTTATTTATTTATTTATTTATTTCCAATATTTCTACCCCGCCCTTCTCCCCAAGGGGCCTCAGGGTAGCTTACACAACTGGCAGGATCACTACCAGTACATCATAATATAGTAAAATAAGAATTAAAATAGTTAAAAATGTTTAAATAACATAGTAATATACAATATATAAAAGGTTTAACACAGTGCAGCACAGAGTATTTGTGCCAAGAGCCTTAATCCGATCCATGTTGATGCTAACTGAATTCATTCATTAAACGCTTGCGAGCATAGCCAGGTCTTCAGCTTCTTTCTGAACCCCAGAAGGGATGGAGCCTGTTGGATGTCACTGGGGAGGGAGTTCCACAGCTGAGGAGCCACCACCGAGAAGGCCCTGTCTCTCGTCCCTGCCAGCCGCACTTGTGAGGCAGGTGGGATCGAGAGCAGGGCCTCCCCGGATGATCCTAAGGTTCTCGTGGGCTCATAGGAGGAGATGCGTTCGGACAGGTAAGTTGGACCCTTGTGCTGGCAGGACTGCTGACTTGAAGGTTGGGTTGCTGACCTGAAGGTTGCCAGTTCGAATCCAACCCAGGGAGAGCGTGGATGAGCTCCCTCTGTCAGCTCCAGCTCCCCATGCAGGGACATGAGAGAAGCCTCCCACAAGGATAGTAAAAACATTAAAACATCTGGGTGTCCCCTGGGTAACGTCCTTGCAGACGACCAATTCTCTCATACCAGAAGCGACTTGCAGTTTCTCAAGTCACTCCTGACACACACACACAAAAATGTGAGGGCATCAGTGGCCACAACAATGACCCTGGAGAGCCACATGTCTTCAGCACAGACAGTTCCCACATTTGATATACCTACCTACACCAACCTTAGCAGCCTGGATGCAATTTATAGCCTTTGAAAGAAATTTTAAAAATCACACTTGGAACATTTCACCCCCTCCATCCCATCTCTCTTGTCCCTGTAATACTGGTGATGAGGGTCATGGCATAGAAAGCATGGCATTTTTTGCTGCTAGTAGTAGTTTCTATGTCAGAGAGGCCCTGAATCAGCTTTGTGCTTTAGTTTGAACTTAAGGGAACTATCCAAGGTCCTGAAACCCACCTTCAAAATCAGTTCAGGTTTTTACATCATGGCTTTAGCATTCAGTCCCACCATTCAACTGACATGGAAGTAATCAGTTGCTGATTGTTGAAATGGGTCTTTAGTCTTTACTATTTCTGGTAAACACACATACATATGTATATGCACATATTAATTGGTGTCTCTTTAATTGTGGGATTGTTCAAAGTTTAATTGCATTTTTCTTTATTTGAATGTTACATGGAGCAAAATAACAACTGGTGCTTCTGTTACTTGCAATGACCCTGCTCTCCTTGCTCCTTGAAGATTGCATAGAAAAACTTTGTTTGCTATTTTTAGAAGCCTTCACATTCAGTTTTGTTTTCCTCATTTATTTTGATGTGTAATAGCTCTGCATGGCAAAGACAACCTTTTAGTTTATTTATTGTTCTGCAGTTACCAATGTGGCTCACACAGTTTGTCTCTCTGGTTGATTTTATTCCTTGAAGGTTGCTCTGTTTACATTGTAAACTTTTCCCCTCCTTCTTTTTTCCTTCTTTTCATTTTATAAGGAATGAGGCCAGAACTGCTCTAGCATGCTTGGAAAGGCAATAATTTTAATACAAGAAAAATCAGTTCAGGCAAAACTTCCCTCCTCCTTGTTTAGCATGACAGTGGGTTTTTTTGGTTACTGTGAGTCTTTCAGGCCGTATGACCATGTTCCAGAAGCTTTCTCCCTTGACATTTCACCCACATCTGTGGCAGGCATCCTCAGAGGTTGTGAGGTATATTGGAAAACTAAGCAAGGGAGGTGTATATATCTATGTGAGGTCTAGGGTAGGAAAAAGAACTCTTGTCTGTTGGAGGCAAGTGTGGTTGTTGTAATTCATCACCTTAATTAGCATTTGATGGTCCTGTGACCTTAAGGCCTGGTTTCTTTCTGACTGGGAGAATCCTTTGTTTGGAGGTGTTAGCTGTCCCTGATTTTTTGATGTTTGGAATTCCTCTGTTTTCAAAGTGTTGTTCTTTATTTACTGTTCTGATTTTAGAGTTTTTAAAATAGTGGTAGCCAGATTTTGTTCATTTTTATGATTTCCTCATTTTTGTTGAAATTGTCCACATGCTTGTGGAGTTCAATGACTTCTCTGTGTAGTCTGACGTGGTAGTTGTTGGAGGGGTCCAGCATTTCTGTGTTCTCAAATAATATCCTGTATCCAGGTTGGTTCATCAAGTGTTCTGCTATGGCTGACTTCTCTGGTTGAATCAGTCTACAGTGCCTTTCATGTTCCTTGATTCATGTTTGGGCAATGCTGCTTTTGGTGGTCCCTATGTAGACTTCTCCACAGCTGCATGGTATACGGTAGACTCCTGCAGAGGTGAGAGGATTCCTCTTGTCCTTCGCTGAACATATCATTTGTTGGATTTTCTTAGTACCTCCGTAGATAGTTTGTAGGTTGTGTTTCTTCATCAGCTTCCCTATGTGGTCAGTGGTTCCCTTGATGTATGGTAAGAGCACTTTTCCTCTGGATGGATCTTTGTCTTTGCTCTCGTGGCTTGTTCTTGAGTTTGCAGCTCTTCTTATGCCTTTGATGGAGTATCCATTCGCCTGTAGAGCCCAGTTTAGGTGGTTTAGTTCACTTTGGAGGAGGTGGGGTTCACAGATTCTTTTTGCACGGTCTGCCAGGGCTTTAATTGTGCTTCTTTTTTGACTTAGGTCTTTTTCTTGCACATTAGAAACTAGATTAATTTAGACTTACAGTTTGGATTGACTAGAAAAGTTACAATCACAACTAGCAGCAGCTTGACCTGCAAAAAACAGAAGCCAGAATGTTTGATTGCTTAGAAGTAAGTAGCAAACCCCCAAAAAGGAAGCTACATTGAAGGATGACCCAATATATTTTGTGCCTGCAGCAGAGTAGGAAATTATGTTCCATATCTTCCACTCCACATCTAAGTATAGTACCTGAAGTCAGCCAAATTATTTTGACACATAAAACTACTTTGGTATATTCATTTGCCCAATGATGCAAACTTGGCACACATATCCACCATTACCAACTACAACTACTGGTGGGGTTTGGGAGGATTGACATTGTACAATGAGAGTTTTAGTTCACCCACATCCTTATACATTTTCAAATGGGTCCATTCATAAAATTCAAAATTATTTCTAATGTGTATCCTTATAAAATACCTAAGCCAGGCATCGGTGGGCAACTAAGCTAGTTATAAATATGATTTTCATTTTCATCAGCATTGTTTTGACTCCATTAAAATGTAAGATATGTCCTTGTACTAATTTGAAAATATCTTTGTGTTGAGGCAGTAGCATTTCTAAAGGTTATTTTTGGACTGTGCCTGTCATGCCTGGATTTGGTTTAAACCTCTCTTTCCCTCTGTGTCCCATCTAATTAAGGCATCTGATGATTCAGTTTGTTTTGAATTACATGACAGATCTTAATAAATACATGCCAGAAGGTCCTCAGACAAAATGCACTAATTATAAATGGTTAAACCCAATTATGGAGGATTGTCAGTGTTCTTGCTATGAACAGACAGGGTATATTAAAAGTACCAATAACAAACAATTGTTTGGTTACAGCTCTTAGCCTTAATGAGAAGCAATAAGGGCTTTTAAGTAAGTGTAAATGCAATATATTTTTCATGGCATACAAACAGTATTGTTGGTGCTTGACCATATTTGCCCTGTTTCTGTTACTTCCTTACATCTGGATGGTTTGAGGCAGAAAAGCAGAATATACATACATACCTTATAGGCATACATACTCTGGAGGTTTTGAAATGTTTTGGGATATATCTCTCAACTTCCCAACTGCCCACTGGATTCTGGAAGTTAAAGAGCATAACTGAAGGGCACCCACCCAGTTATGAAAATATACTAGTTACATCTCCAAGATAACTGACAATGTAAAGAGAAATGCAGTTATTTCTTTTGGGATTTCAGTGGGTACCAAGATCCAGGTGATTTGGAGGTTAAAATGTCAGAATCTGTAAGTTAACTTGGAAAAACTTACATGTTGTTGTTTGGCATCTCAAGCCAGCAGTGTTCACAACATAGACAAAATAAAAATAGAAGCATGACTATGACTAAACTAAACCTTAGTCTGGAAAATATAGAGTTATCAGGGACACTATGACTAATTTTATCTTGAAGGTGGTGTTTTTCTCATACAAGAGGTAGTCACATACCTCTGAAGCATTTGGTGTATAATTTTGGAAGTGCTTCTACACCTGGCATAAAATCAAGGAATATCCACATCTGTAGACTAAAGATCAATCCAAAAGAACACCCTTTCATACTACACAGTTAAAGTACTTCAATTCCATTTTAATTGCCATGACTACATCCTATGGCATTGTGAGACTGGTAGTTTTTTGAGGCAGTAACAAAGCCTACTGGCTGAGATTGCTAAACTGCAAATCACAGGATGCTATAGGACAGGCATGGGCAAACTAAGGCCTGGGGGCTGGATGCAGCCCCCTGGGTGCTTACCTCAGGCCCTCCTCATTTTCCCTGTCCTCTTGGCATAAAGCATGGTGGCCCACCACATCCTTTTGCAGAAAGGATGGGGGAGGGAGGCACGCAGCAGCTGAGAAACCTCTGGAGTGCTCTCAGCCACTGCATGTCCTGTCCTCCTCCCGGCTTAAGGACAGTGTGAGCAGCCCTGTCCCTATGCTGGGAGGATGGCTTGAGGAAGACACACAGCAGTTAAGAGCCCTCCGGGGTGCTTTCAGACATTGCCTGTCTCATTCTCTTCTGTTGCACCTCAGCCTTGAGTTCACCTTGCTACAGCACACAAACCCCACAACAGGTTTAAGTCTTTATAGTTTATTAAAAAATAGATGGAAGAAAGTTCTTCAAAAAGCAAAGTAAGGAGAAGCAATGGACATGAAAGAAAATTGGATAAAAATATTTTATAGATGGTATTGGTCACCACAAAAAATTGCAAAATTTCATAAAATTTCATGTCCGGGCATGGCCCCATGTAAGCTGCCCCGAGTCCCTTCAGGGAGATGGGGCGGGGTATAAGAATAAAGTTATTATTATTATTATTATTATTATTATTATTATTATTATTATTATTATTATAAAAAGACATCAAACAAATGTTGGAAATGTGGAGAACAAGTGGGGACCTTTTTTCATTGCTGGTGGACTTGCAAAAAGGCCAAGGCTTACTGGAAAGAAGTCCATCATAAAATTCAAAAGATGTTGCAAATTAGATCTGGATCCAAAATATTTCCTCCTAGGGATGCTAAATATAGAAAAAGACAGAAACAAGGAAATCTTGTTTAATTACCTCACTACCACAGCAAGAATGACTTTTGCTAAATATTGGAAAGATAATGAAATGCCGGAAGCAAGATGTTGGATAAATAAGATCTGGGAATAATGAACATGGATAAGTTAACATATTTATTATAAAATAACCAAGGCAGACTGAAAAAACCGACTGGGAATTGGTTAAAAACTATTTGAAAGATGAGGAATAAGGTGATCATTTAACTATATTGTGTTAGAGGAAAAGTCTGCAAAGCAACTGAAAATATAAATAAAAGGCAATATGCAAAATAGAGACACTAGATAGAGATGGTTGAGGAAAAGACTGCAAAACTGTTTTCATATAGGATACTGTGCAAAAGATGGAAGTCAGTTTTATGTTCTTTTTGTATTACTATTATTAATTTTGTTTCTTTTCTTTTCTTTTCTTTCTCCTGCCCCACCTTTCCTGTCACAGAAATTTTGTAAAAGTTTGTATATATTTTTTTGTTATTGGTTTTTTTTGTTCTTTTCTTTTCCCCCTTCCCTTCTTTCCTTATGATATATTTTGATCTTATTTTAATCTTAAATTGAAAAGCACTAATAAAAATTGATTTATAAAAAAAAGCAAAGTAAGGCACCAAGAGTCAGTTACAAATACAGTCTTGAAGTATAAGTCCAGAGCTTACCAGGGGTAAACAATATCCAAGAAGAGCATGACCAAAATCCAAGAAACATGAATACATGGCATCAGGATAATCCAAAGCACAGCAAGGAACACTGGAGCTGCTTCTCCTGTAGCAAGAAAGTTGCTTTGCAACTGCTTTCCCCCAAAGCATCCCTTTTAACAATCTTTGCAAAACATGAAAGCATTTCTCTGTCCCCACACCTCCCCCCGTCTGTTTGCAATCCTAGCACTACACCAAACCCTTAATTCCAAACGCTCGGCCCTATCTAAAGCCATGCTATCAAGGTCAGTTTGCTCATTATTTTCCTGCGGCTCATTATTCATCTGGGAATCGTCCAACCGCCCTTCTCCCATTCCCATGTCAGTATGCACCTGGCTGGCTTCCGTGGGTTCGGGGGCATCCAGTCCAGCCCTATCTGTGGGAAACTGAACGTGCATCCTCTGTTACTCCTCTTCCCAAACAGCAGGCCTTTCCAGGCCGATTCTGAGCCTGAACCTGTCTTTCCACATCAGAGTCAATCCTAGAACCAGACTGAGTCACGACATCCTCCCAGCATAATGCCAAGAGGACAGCCCGAATATTGAGGGAGGAGGATTGGGGGAGAGGATTGGAGCATAGAATCATAGAATCATAGAATCATAGAATAGTAGAGTTGGAAGAGACATCATGGGCCATCTAGTCCAACCCCCTGCCAAGAAGCAGGAAATCTCATTCAAAGCACCCCCGACAGATGGCCATCCAGCCTCTGTTTAAAAGCTTCCAAAGAAGGAGCCTCCATCACAGTCCGGGGGAGAGAGTTCCACTGCCGAACAGCTCTCACAGTGAGGAAGTTCTTCCTGATGTTCAGGTGGAATCTCCTTTCCTGTAGTTTGAAGCCATTGTTCCGTGTCCTAGTCTGCAGGGCAGCAGAAAACAAGCTTGCTCCCTCCTCCCTATGACTTCCCCTCACATATTTGTACATGGCTATCATGTCTCCTCTCAGCCTTCTCTTCTGCAGGCTAAACATGCCCAGTTCTTTAAGCCTCTCCTCATAGGGCTTGTTCTCCAGACCTTTGATCATTTTAGTTGCCCTCTTCTGAACACATTCCAGCTTGTCAACTGTGGTGCCCAGAATTGGACACAGTATTCCAGGTGTGGCCTGACCAAGGCAGAATAGAGGGGGAGCATGACTTCCCTGGATCTAGACACTATACCCCTATTGATGCAGGCCAGAATCCCGTTGGCTTTTTTAGCTGCCGCATCACATTGTTGGCTCATGTTTAACTTGTTGTCCACGAGGACTCCAAGGTCTTTTTTGCACACACTGCTGTCAAGCCAGGCGTCCCCCATTCTGTACCTTTGCATTCCATTTTTTCTGCCAAAATGAAGTATCTTGCATTTATCCCTGTTGAACTTCATTTTGTTAGTTTCGGCCCATCTCTCTAGTCTGTCAAGATCATTTTGAATTCTGCTCCTGTCTTCTGGAGTGTTGGCTATCCCTCCCAGTTTGGTGTCATCTGCAAACTTGATGATCGTGCCTTCTAACCCTTCGTCTAAGTCGTTAATAAAGATGTTAAAGAGATCCGGGCCCAGGACGGAGCCCTGCGGCACTCCACTCGTGACTTTTTTCCAAGATGAAGACGACGCTTTGGTGAGCACCCTTTGGGTTCATTTACTTAGCCAATTACAGCTCCACCTAACCGTAGTTTTGTCTAGCTCACATTTTACTAGTTTGTTTGCCAGAAGGTCGTGAGGGACTTTGTCAAAGGCCTTACTGAAATCTAGATACGTTACAGCCACGGCATTCCCTGTATCGACCCAACTTGTAACTCTATTGAAAAAAGAGATCAGATTAGTCTGGCATGACTTGTTTTTGGTAAATCCGTGTTGACTATTAGCAATGACTGCATTTGTTTCTAAGTGTTTGCAGACCACTTTCTTAATGATCTTTTCCAGAATCTTGCCTATTATCGACGTGAGGCTGACCGGATGGTAATTGTTTGGGTCATTCTTTTTTCCCTTCTTGAAGATAGGGACCACACTTGCCCTCCTCCAATCTTCTGGGACTTCTCCTGTTCTCCATGAACTCTCCAAGAAGTCGCAAACATGTCTTGTATTCCTCCCAACAAAAGGATGGGATGAGCAGCCCCGTCCTTATGCTAGGAGGACATCCTAAGTATGACCCACTCCCTCCTGGCCCCACCCTCTTCCAGGCCCTCCCCCTCCTGAGTTCATCCCACCCAACATGTGCCTGGCTACTCTTTTTCCTGGCCTGGCCCTCCTAGCCAGGCCTGCAATGTGTCCTCAAGGCAAAAAAGTTTGCCCATGTCTGCTATAGGATGTTACTGTGTCAGTTAAAGTGGAATGCTGGTGCCATAATGGTAGTGTGAAATCAAGAGGATTGAAGGTTGGAAAAGTGATGTTTTAATTCCAGCATGACTTGTGGCAATGCTGTTGAATGATTCTGGGAGTTATACAAAGCTGTGACCAGAAAACACAAAAACACAGTCTTATATGTGCTTTTTTAAAAAACTTAAGGCACATTAGCCAAAATCATATGATCAGCCCTTGTGATCTGGAAAATCCAACGGTTATTATAGGATTCTCTATTTGGATTACATTTGCTTATGTCATATTCTCACATTCTGTCCCTGTCAATGTGTAAAGGAATAGGAAAAGAAGTCAGCAGGTACAGAACCTCTAATTATATTCGGTCTGCAATATGGATGGAACTAGGGAAAAAGCTCAATAGGCAAGCCCTTGGGGTTAGATCACTCTGCCGGGACAAAATGAAGTAGACTGTTATCAGTGCTAAACACCTGTTTCTAGGAATTTCCTGCATATAAGAATATAGAGGAACTATTACCAAAAATAAGTTAGACCATTCACATACCAACAGGTATTTGTGGTTAAAATATATTAGCTAGTTAAGTTACTTGTTCTGTTTTCATCCACATTTTAATGGAATACAATGCTGAATTAATGATAATGTTTGATTTATACTTTGCCACTCCTAAGATTTCTGTTAATGGCTTGCCTTAAGGGTCCATTAGGAGCATGTGAAAAGTAAAAATGCAGAAGGTTTTAAAATAATTTAAAAACTGTATTTTATTGCCCACAGAACCTATTTGTTACTTGCAGCTAAGTGACTAATTCCATGAGAATACCTATTATATTCTGGAAAAAAAATGCACGGTACTGCCCCTCTTCCTTTAGCTGGCACTGTTCCTTCACATTTTTATTCTGAGCAAACAGAAGTTTAAAGAAAACACATCATTTTAAATTAAGATTTAACAGTGTAAGAATATGCATCGAGTTTATTTAAGACAATGCTGCTTGTTGCGTGCTTAGTTGTTTTAAATGATGGATATTCAAATAAGTGTTCTACATATCCTTGACAATAATAGTTCAACTTAGCTGACTCGCAATTCATTTCCATCAAACATCTGCCCAAGCATATGGAAGGCTGCATATTGCAACTAAAATTTGAGTATAGTACTCATGAAATATAAATAGCTCTTTGATCAGGAAATTGTGTCATTTGTGTATTCTGAATGGGATGGGCTACAAGCTGGGCTCAGATTTATGGTTCCTTGTAAACTGCTTCAATTCTCTATTCATCAGCTTCCTTTTCTCCTTAAATAAATTTCTAAAAAAATACAAATTACTGATGGGGAACAGGAATGGTCTATCTGCTGGATAAGGGAGAAGTAATGAACTAGGATTTTTTCTGGATTCCCTAGTAAAGTGTGTATGTTCATGATACAGGTTATCCAAAATTCTTGGAACCAGAAATGTTTTGGATTTTGGATTTTTCAGATTTTGGAATACCTGAACAGTATTTGCATATGTATACATAATATGATATCATGAAGATAGGACTCGAGTCTAAACACAGAATTAATTGATATTTCATATACACTTTAAAACATATAGCCAGAAGGTATTTTCATACTGTGTATTTGATAATGTTGCGGATGAAACAAAGTTTGTATGCACTGAACCACCAGAAAACAAAGATGTCACTCTCTGAGTCACCCAGGTGGAAAGTTTTGTCTTTTGAAGTATTTCAGAATTGCAGATAAGGGGTGTTCAACTTTGATTATTTATTTCATTTAAACTTTGATATCATTGGCAGAAACAACATGGAAAGAATATGTATAGATCCCTATGCCAAAAAAAAAGAAAAGCAGCTCGAACATGTTTCAGCACACCTTTGATTCCGAACTAATTCTAGACCGGGATATAGAGTGGCAACCTGTGCTCGATGGGGTCACACTCTCCTTTTTTTCCCTTTCAGTTATCAAAATTGTGGGTTTTGCATTTTGTATCCTTTTCTCAATCAGGAAAAAAAATCTTCTAAATGTTATATAACATACATATAAAACAAGATAGAAAATACATTATAAACTTGTAACAATTGTTGTAAATACATTATCTTACATGTTTCTCATAGGCAATAGGTTGGTTATGGTACATACATAGCAACAAACTAAGATAAAGGAATAGACAAATACATGTCATCTGTACGGTTATATACAAGCGACACTCCCATATACCCACTCTAAAAAAAATTACATAATACTGTAATCACACTCTCCTTGAAGACACAGGTCCGCAGCTTGCGAGCAGAGGCAGTTCAACCACCAGGCCAACTAGGCAGTTGCCTGTGGCGCCATCTTGTTGGGGGCGCCATCGAGGCAACTCCTATCTCCTGCGGCCTGCCTCCGCCGCCGCGCCTCCCTCCACAAAGAAGGAGCCGAGGTCACCGCCCGGTGCTGCCCGGTGCCGCCCGCGCTGCCCGGTGCCCCCCAGGGCCACCCGCGCCGCCTGGTGCCTCCCGGTGCCACCCGGTGCCGCACGCGCCGCCCAGTGCCGCCCATGCCGCCCAGTGCCGCCCGCGCTGCCCAGCTTGAGGGAGAGGGCCTTCTCCATGGTGGCCCCCCCGGCTCTGAATCTCACTCCCCAGGGAGATTAGGCAAGCACCCACCCTGTTAGTTTTTAGGAAAAACCTAAAAACTTGGCTCTTCCAGATGGTCTATGGAGAATGAATATTCACGCCCAATACAGGTCCCGTTCCAGTGGCTATTGCTATATTCACCTTATTCTATTCCTTCAGCTGGAAATAACTCCAATGTCTCCCTCATCCAAAGTCCCCTATCAACTGTAGCACTTTGGTCACCTACCTCATTTTCTAGTTTACAATATACACTCCAAGCACTTTGGCCCAGTTTGCTTTAATGAACTTTGCTCAGGTTTTTACGTTTTGTGCTTTGACATCATTGCTATTTTACTATCCCACTCGATGGATTGTCACCTTGACGTGGTGAGGGGGCTTGCGTATTCCAATGAACCTGAGGGCACAACCACGGGAGTTAGCACTCCCAGGAGTGGCCACAGGGGAGGTTCCAGACCAAGCACAATCCGAAGTCTCAAAGACCTCAACGGCAGAGCAGGCGGAGGATAACATGGTACATGTTACAATGGCTGTGAAGGCAGAAGAAGGCTGCAACAGACTGAGAAGCCACTCTCGTTGTGTTAATCACACCACTCTGGGACCTCAATCTGTGAAGACTGTGCATTGACCGGCCGTACACCGACCTCCAAACATTAAAAAAAATCACGCACAGGCGTCTTCCAAGAAATGGAGGACCATCATCCTCGAACTACGAGGGACCACCTAAGTAAGTATTTTACTATGTTTAACATGTATAATTGTATTTTATTAATGTGTTTTTATTTTATAATGACTGTAATTACTTGGGCATGGCCCCATGTAAGCCATCCCGAGTCCCTCCGGGGAGATGGAGGCAGGGTATAAAAATAAAGTTATTATTATTATTATTATTATTATTATTATTATTATTATTAGTGACACAACGACATTGTATGACACAGCAAACAAGAAAGATATGCTGGATTTCGTATCACAAAATCACAAGTCGAACACTTCCCAAGTGTCTAGGACTGTGTGATGTATTTTCCGATGATGCATGCAGATCCCAGCAGGGTGGCCTTTGCAGTTGCATTATTATTATTATTATTATTATTATTATTATTATTATTATTATTATTAGGCACATTATAGTTTGTCCAGGTCTCCTTCACTATCCTCCCAATGATGTTGACCTTTTGTGTTTAGATTTTAGCTAAACAGAAGACAAGGAGAAAAGGAAGTACTGAGCAGGCATAAAAAGACTTTGTAAAAAGAACTTTATTTCTTAGAGGCTTTATTAACTAGTTGGACTCCAAAAACTAGGACATCTGGAGTGGAATGAACTGGATCCCTCATGGAGAAAGATGAGAAAAGCTGGGCCATGTTGTTAAATACTCTCTACAACCTATGTCACGGAGGAGTGGCCTCTGGCTATTGTTGGGATACAACTTTCATCATTCCTAGCTAGCATAACCAGTGCTAGTGACAGTCCAACATATTCCTTGTCCTCTCCCTAAAACAAGACTAAATCGGCACTGTTAGATCAACATAATTATCATTTAGTTAAAGGCAGAGCCTTTTCCAAAACTATGATTCACTAAAACGCACTGCTCTTTATCTAAGCTTCTTCTTGTTGATCCGCTTTGGCTGTTCTCCTGACTGCCGACGTCATTGAGCTTTTCTGTGAATGCAATCACTCTGGCTTCTTTGTGAGTTTGGATATATGCATAAATGCACAAGAGATTGATTTCCAGATAGTATGCCAAGAGGGAGCCGCTACTGTGTAAGGAGGAATGAATCAATGAGTGGTTCACAGCATCCCTCAGAAGAGTCTGCCTGCTATGGTTCTTTCTGATTTATTGCTCAGTCTATACTTCCTTCCAATCAGATGCTGATTAACATAATTCACACTTTCCCTATAACCATTATAATATTCAGTAACTGCAAGATCAGAAATGCAATAGAATTCCCCACCTTCAGAAACAATGAAGAGGCACTTGATGACTAAAGTTGTATTTGGCATAAGCCTTGGTGTACTTAAGCTCATTTCATCAGATGTGTGAAATTATAGTGTTCCCTCACTACTTTGCGGTTCACTTTTTGCGGATTCGCTGTTTCACGGTTTTTCATTAAACTCTAAAATAATATTATAAATAATGAAAAATTACCATTTACAGCCAAAGGAAGGGGGGAACAAGAAGCCAAAGGGAGAAAAAAGAAGCCCAAGCTCAACAGGAGGAGAAGGAGGCAATTTATCAACATACGATTGGTTGATAAAGACTTAAAATAGGGTATAACTACTAAAATAATGTATAAATATTAAAATAAATATAGTGTCCTTACTTCATGGATTTTCACTTATTGCGGGTGGACCTGGAACGTAACCCCTGCAATAAGTGAAGGAACACTGTATATCTCATAAACTGGTTTAAACAGATGAGTCGGAATTGTAAGACCAAAATGTGCCAAATAATTGTTGTCTGACTTGTGATCTTTCACTTGAAAGGTAAAAAAGTAATGATGTACAGTTTAGTATACGAATCAGTGATATCTTTATTAGGCCAACTCCAAGGTATAAAAATACAAACTTTCAAAGCTTCACTTGATTCTTCATCTGGCAAAGATGTTTAAAATCGCACAGATGAATAAAATGTTAAGAGTCTCAGACCTACATTTTGTCTCAGATATTACTCTGTTATCTGTTAATATGGCATTGAAGGATTTCAAGGAAAGCAGAGGTCTCAACTGGAAACAAAGGGCAAGAAAATGTCAACTCCTTTAGCAATAGAAAAGTAACTTTCCTTGAGCTCCAGCTCAATGATGCATTTTATGCATGTGAGTTGGCTTAATACTACTGTATTGTAGATTTTGGATTTTGTTGTAGTTTGCGGCCAACCTCTGAATATGTTTTCCTATATCAATATACAAATGGGAGTAAAAGGTCTGATGAAAGTAGTTAACCTAAAGTAAACTTAAGAATTAAAAATCGATTATTAGGAAATAATTATTTTTAATTGAAACAATATAACATGGGATAAATGGCTAAAATTCAGAAAATGGTCAACATATATTTGAAATAAATATAAGGGGTAGAGACTATACAAAATTTGAGAGAACGGTTATCAAAGGAGAGACTAAACTAGACAATGAAACAATAAAAGGTACAATAAGTGATATTTATAAACTATTACTGGAAAAAGAGCATTTTCTGGACCATCTCAGGGAAATATGGGAATTAGATCTGGGAAGAAAATGAAGAATTGAAAAAATATGGAGCATGCGCATCTTAAAAATATGTCTACAAGAATTTAAGAAAATGATTACTTAACACCAGTTAGATTAAATCAGATAGAGGAGAAACATTTAAATCAATACTGGAGAGGATGCCAAGAGTTAGGCTCATATATCCCTATGTGGTGGCCATGTAAATTTATACACAATTTTTGAGGGAAAGTATTTAAGGAAATAAGAGCGATAATGTTACTATATTTGGAATTTTTTTTCTTGAATACAAATTATATAAATATAAAGTAATATTAAATTGCATTAATTCTACAATGCAGATGCACCCAATGTGTTCAGTGGGAAAACCAAAGTGTTTCCATACCGGATTTCCAATATTTCCATTTCAGATATCTGACCTTTGTTAATTTAATCGGTTTTCTTTTTTTACCCAACTCAGCTATTAGTCCTGTATAGAACTATGTAAAACTATGTAGATAAAAAATAGTGGGCTATTGCTTCAGAAGGTGTATACAAGAATTTTTCAAAAAGCAGCTACACTTTTAAAAACTTATTTATTAAGAATTTCAAAAACAGGTTACATCACTTTTTACGTAGTGACCCTCTTTTGTCATGCATTATTCCCAGCTTCCTACCAATTTTTTATTATAATTTTTATTGTGTTATAAGTGATATTTGCAGCGAAAGCCAGGAAAACATATCTGTGGGGGATAGTGAAGAGAGATGCAGGGAAAGCTAGGTATGAAAAGAAGAGAGAGAAAGAGAGAAGAGAGAAAAAAGGGGGGTGGACTTCTCATTGTCCTCTTGAGGAATTTACTTTTCAAGAGATCTTCATCATCTGTTGTATCCAGTTTACTTTCCTCAGATTTTAAATTTTATGTCAAATAGATCTATTGTGAGTGTATTTCCGCCATTTTGAATAAAGTCCCTAAAGCCAGACCAGTCTGCTTTCTTTTTTTCGTCTCTTAGTTTCTGTGTCACACTATCCATTTGTATTAAATTTTTGGCATCAGCAAAAAATGTGTTTGGTTGAGCACATAGTCACTGATGCACCGCTTCTTTGACATCATCTGCTTGCTGCTTGCACTTATTCATTTATTTATTTACAGTATTTATATTCCACCCTTCTCACCCTGAAGGGGACTCAGGGCGGATTACATTTTATATACATATAAGGCAAACATTCAATGCCATATACACATAGAACAAAGACAGAGACAGATGCAGAGGCAATAATAATAATAATAATAATAATAATAATAATAAACTTTATTTTTATATCCTGCCCCATCTCCCTGAAGGGACTCGGGGCAGCTCACAACAGGGACAAGCCCAAAACAACAACACAACATATTTGACAAAAACTTAAAACATTCCAACGATACACAAAATAAAATAATGGACAATACATTAAAATCCAAGCAGATAAAATCAGAGTAATTAAAAGCAAACCAGTGGGGACAGGTTTCATAAAGTGCTGTATCATGGAAATAAGTAACAGTGATAAAGTGCCATATGCTTTTAAAACAGAAAGAAGTATTCTAATGACAGCTCTAGAGTTCCAGAGCCGGGGGGCTACTGCCGAGAAGGCCCTCTCCCTCGTCCCCACCAGCCGCATTTGAGACAAAGGCGGAAGCAAGAGGAGCACCTCCCCGGATGATCTTAGGGTTCATGTTGGTTCGTAGGAGAGGAGGCGATCACGGAGATAGGCAGGTCCTGAACTATCTGAACAATTTAACCTTCTCTTGAGGGGATGTTCGATTCCGGCTACAGGGGAACAGCTGCTTCATCATCCACTGCGACAGCACTTCCTCATTCCAATGGCAGCTGGATGATTTTTATGGAGTCGTAAATTAGTTAAATTAGCCTCCCCACTTTATAAGTGGTACCTTAATTTCCTACTTGATAGATGCAACTATCTTTCGGGTTGCTAGGTCAACAATGAGCAGGGGGTATTTTTTATTTTTAATTGTTGGGTGCTCACCCTGCCACGGGCTGGCCTCAAACTCATGACCTCTTGGTCAGAGTGATTTATTGCAGCTGGCTGCTCACCAGCCTGCGCCACAGCCCAGCCTCCTCTGTCAGCCACCTGGCACTCACTTTAGTGAACTTAAGGCTGTCACAAATCAGGGCATTGGCAGGCAGATCTAACACTCACATCCAATTTCCCTACAACCTCTTTGACTGTTATTCTTCTGTTTTTGCAAATCAGTTTCAGGGCTCTTTCTTGGCTGTAGCTGGACATCTAGAGTGCTCTACATCTGCCACACTAATACAGCCATTTTCAAACATTTCAATCCATTCATAGATGACTCTTTGAGAAAGAATTTTATCCCCATACTGAGTGCACATGCAGAGATGAATTTGTGCTCCTGCCACACATTCTGTGCACAAAAAGCATGTGTCAAAATGTTGTTCTTCTTTGGTGCAATGTATACATTTCATAGCCATCTTCACTACAGTGTGAAACCTCTTATAGTAAACTGCAAGGTCAGCCGGTTTACCAGACATGTGACACTCAGACATAGCCAATTACTACTACTCCCACTCTCACCATTTCCAGTGAAAATAAAAAGTGCAGAAACCTTTTGAAGACCTCTGTGTAAGAACACAGAAGTAGATTCCATGAAGATCAGATAACAAGATCAGGAATAGGAGTCAGGAACTGCAAACAGCTTTGTTGGTTAGCTGTTGAATAACTATCTTCTTATGCACAAACCATGCAAAATAAATGGAAGTCAAAAACCATTTAAGAATCTTTAATAGGATATGGGGCGGGTTTCTGTACAGAAATGATTCTGAGAAAGGAATCCCTGTTGAAAGCATTGAGGCAAAGGAAAGAGGAGCCAAAATAGGATAATTTTATAGTAATGCTCTATGCATTGAATAAGCTGTCAGAAGGCACAGAGAAGGCATTAATGCAAATGACAAAACTTCCACAGAGAATAGTTGTAATGAAAGATCCAGACTGAATATCAGAGTAAATATCTTGAAAAAATTAAATTTGTATAACATTGACCCACCACATTCCCACTGATTCAGTGAGCCTATGGTTGCCAGACCCTGGCAAAATTATGGAGTACTTCAGTCACCCTTAATACAAATATAAAAAAATCTACACTTAGAAAATAAAGGGCCTTTTCATATTACAAAATAATAAATTATTATTTCATTTTGATTGCCATGGCTTTGTAGTGGAGTGAGAGAACTAGAACTTTCTGACTGAGAATTCTAAATGTTCCTCCTTAAAACAAAAACAAAAAAATCTCAGAATTTTCCTACATTTTACATTTTAGCAAAATGTAACTAGAGGGGATCTTTGAATCAACTGAATTGTGAAAGATAGGGTTGTCATCTAAATGTATTCTAATAGTATCTCTATGGTGCATGATTGACTAGAAATACAAATACAGAAACTGCTAGTTGGACTGAGCTATCTAATTTGTCTACAGGTTCCTAGAAATCAGAGTACATTGCCTCTTCACCTGTGCAACTAGGAAAACATAACAATGTCATGTTGTTGGCATAGAAAGAATGATGCATTTTTTTAAATATACGGACCTTCTGAGTTCATTAGAATCTAGTCCATTTTTTCACATATTCAAACTAGTATTTATTACTCCTGATTTAATATATATTATATATTAGATCCCCAATGCTCTTTAATATTTACATGAAGGCAGTGGGAGAGATCATTCATAGGCATGGGACAGGGTGTTATCAATATGCTGCTGACACACAAATATTTCTCCATGCCTTGAAAAACAGATTCAGCCAAGGATAGCGTGTCTCCTCTGAATGAATGCCTAGAGGAGGTAATGGGCTGGATGAGGAAAAACAAATTGAAACAGAATCCATACAAAACAGAGGTGCTTGCCATCAAGGGTCCTGATCTGGGGATGGAGGTATGTTAACCAGTTCTGGATGGGTTTACACTCCCCTTGAAAGACTTTTACAGCTTGAGAGTGCTCCTGGATCCGTCTCTCCAAATGTCAGCCCAGGTAGATGTGACAATCAGGAGTTCTTACTATCAGCTTCGAGTGATCCACCAGCTGCACCTCTTCTTAGGTTTGGAGGACCCTAAGATGGTAGTGCATACACTGGTAGTCTCAAGGTTGAACTTCTGCAATGCGTTTTACATTGGGCTACCTTTGTACCAAGTTCAGAAACTCCAGTTGGTTCAATATATGACAACCATATATTTAGGATAGGTGTGATATGTTCACTTCTGGATGTTCCCATAACCAATCGGTTATGGGAACATCCAGAAGTGAACATATCACACCTATCCTAAAGTCACTGGCTGCCAATTAGTTTCCAGTCAAAGTACACAGTGTTGGTTTTGACTTTTAAAACCCTACATGGTTTGGGACCAGGTTACCTACAGGACTGCCTTTTTCCGTACAATCTGCCCTGATCACCTAGGTCCTCTTGGGGGGGGCATCTGCTCCAGCCTGCCAGAACCCAATTGGCAACAGTCACCAAGAGAACCTTTTCATCGGCCGCACCATGACTGTGGATTGACCTGCCGGAAGAGCTCCGACAACTAGGGCCTTTTACCCTAGCACTGAAGACCTGGCTTTTTACTAGAGCTTTTGATCTATGTTAATTTTATCAATATTTGTATGTATGTATTTTTATCCTTTACAATTTAGCTTGTAAATCGCCTAGAGCATCTTGGATGGAGGGCGATTAATAAGTAATTAAATGATGATGATGATGATGATGATGATGATGATGATGATGAACTAGAACATTTGTCACAATATCCAGTTTGAATGATGAAATATATTTTAATATGTGTATTTTAAAGAATGTTTTTAGATTAATGTGTGTTTTAGCATTGTTGTAACCCACCTCGAACCATGAGGAGAGGTGGGCAAGAAATAATAATAATAATAATAATAATAATAATAATAATAATAATAATAATAGAGCAGAATTCAAAACGATCTTGACAGACTAGAGAGATGGGCCGAAACTAACAAAATGAAGTTCAACAGGGACAAATGCAAGATACTTCACTTCGGCAGAAAAAATGGAATGCAAAGATACAGAATGGGGGACGCCTGGCTTGACAGCAGTGTCTGAGAAAAAGACCATGGAGTCCTCGTGGACAACAAGTTAAACATGAGCCAGCAATTTGATGCGGCTGCTAAGAAAGCCTATGGGATTCTGGCCTGCATCAATAGGGGTATAGCGTCTAGATCCAGGGAAGTCATGCTCCCTCTCTATTCTGCCGTCAGACCACACCTGGAATACTGCGTCCAATTCTGGGTACCACAGTTGAAGGGAGATGTTGACAAGCTGGAAAGCGTCCAGAGGAGGGCGACTAAAATGATTAAGGGTCTGGAGAACAAGCCATATGAGGAGAGGCTTAAAGAGCTGGGCATGTTTAGCCTGCAAAAGAGAAGGCTGAGAGGAGACATGATAGCCATGTATAAATATGTGAGGGGAAGTCATAGGGAGGAGGGAGCAAGCTTGTTTTCTGCTGCCCTGGAGACTACGGAACAATGGCTTCAAACTACAGGAAAGTGGGGGGCTCACTGTGAGGGCTGTTCAGCAGTGGAACTCTCTGCCTCGGACTGTGGTGAAGGCTCCTTCCTTGGAGGCTTTTAAGCAGAGGCTGGATGGCCATCTGTCGGGGGTGCTTTGAATGCGATTTCCTGCTTCTTGGCAGGGGGTTGGACTGGATGGCCCATGAGGTCTCTTCCAACTCTACTATTCTATGATTCTATGATTCTAATAATAATAATGTATTGTCGAGGGCTTTCATGGCCTGAATCACTGGATTGCTGTGAGTCTTTTGGGCTATATGGCCATGTTCCAGAAGCTTTCTTTCCTGACGTTGCAGCCACATCTGTGTCAGGCATCCTCAGAGGTTGTGAGGTATGTTAGAAACTAGGCAAGGGAGGTTTATATATCTGTGGAAAGTCCAGGGTGGGAGAAATAACTCTTGTCTGTTAGAGGCAGGTGTGGATGTTGTAATTAATCACCTTGATTAGCATTTGATGGCCTTGTGCCCTCAAGGCCTGGCTTCTTCCTGTCTGGGAGAATCCTTTGTTTGAAGGTTCTAAAATCAGAAAAGTAAATAAAGAACAACATTCTGAAAACAGAGAAATCCCAGACATGAAGCAACCAGGTCTTCATGGTTTTGGATTATGCTCTGATTTGTTCTCAAGTTTGGGATATAATTTTGATCAAGTGTATGGATTTTGCTTTGTTTCCCTGTATCGCCTCAAAGTGCAAATCACCGTTTTTGCATTCCTGTGATTTGATTAATCAAACTGAATATCACTTATACTCAGCAACTTCGGTTGCTGATGATAGACACTGGTTTAGGATCAGGGCAGCTTCCTTGGCTTTAGATAGAAAGAAGTAGTAGAATCTGTCTCTGCAATGACAGCCAGCAGAATTAATCACAAACATGTACACAGAGGGGGCTTCCCTTTTTAAACTACTCTAGGGTTGCAGTGACCCTAATTCTATCTTAGTCTCATTTTTTTGGTTTATACTTTATATGGACCTAAGAACATTCTGAATGAAGATATATATCTTTACAATTCCCTCCTTTGTGTGTTTCCTTGGATACAAGAACATTGAAGAATGTTAGCATTTATCTTTGAGAAAACATTTTAAGAACTGAAATATGATAGAATCAAGTTGCATTTTCAACCTTCAGTTTATTCTAGTGAAAACACATGACAACACCGAATGAGATGATTTTGTTTTCCCATCTGTGAGTATTCTGGTACAGTGAACACAACTCAGGATGACTGATTCACCTGGATCTTCAATTACTTGTTTCCTAAGTCTCACGAAGACACAACCAGATGTGTGCCTCCAAGCAAATGTACACAGCTATTGGAGGTATTCATGTACAAACTGTTGATATGATTGCAACATGAACTCAGAGTGAATGTGCTTGAAAAAAATGAACCCAGGGGAGGACATCAGAGGCATAGATGCATGAAAATGCCAGAAATCAAGAACACTATTTCACAAGCTTGGCATTGGAACTGAACTGTCATTCTGGTCAAGGTTTGGCAGTAGAGACTCATATAATCCAGTTTAAAGCAGATAATCTGGGATCAGATTCTGGGATATAAGGCAGTGTAGAAGACCCAAGAAAAGAACAGACTAGTGTTGTGGATTGTAGATGATGGATAGAAGCTTTTAAGTGTGCCCATGAGCCCAGAGTCACCATACAGAATGATGCACCACTCATCTTTGCAGGAATAACACAGGAACTTTTACTAAATCCAAGAGATCAACAGAACAATGGTATTTACAACAGTTCCTCTGTTTGCTTACAGAAATCAGCAGTCAGAAGCAGTCCTTCCTTAGTCCATAAATCTGCTTCAGTGAAGATCAGCAGCAAACAAGGGTTCCAAAATAGTCAGGGCTCTCTGAGTACAGAGCCATCTTCTTTCCAGCCAATACTCAGTAGACTCTCTCTCTCTCACACACACACACACACACAGAGAGAGAGAGAGAGAGAGAGAGAGAGAGAGAGAGAGAGAGAGAGAGAGAGAAACCTGTTCAAACTGGTTCTCCAGCAGCAGGACAGCAACAGTTACAAACCAATTCCACACATCCTTGCAAACTCAGCCAATAGACTTCATGCATTTGATTTTCCAGTTAACACACATATAATATCTTTGCAAACCATGACAACTGGCAACCCTTTGATTATATGATTCAAGAGAAGAGGAAGGTGATAATATAAACTTTTCGAACTAGACACAGGCAGAGACTACTCCAGAAGCAAGGAAGAGCTAAAGGAAAAGAAGATATAAAAAGACAAACTTTTTTTCCTACAATGAGGAAAACTTTTTCCCCTTTTCCCCCTCCCATGAAAATATGCCTGTCCAAGGGGTACCTTTTCACAAGACAATGAGACCTTAAAATGAGGATGGTCATAAACTGAATCGGGAATACAGAAGGAGAAGTCAATATGTCATTATCTGAGAAGTATTTTTAAAAACTTTAAATTAAGTCAAAATACAATAGCAATTGTTAATCTAGCCAGAGGGAAAAGTAACATTAAATGACTTTCAGAACAGACATCTGTTTACTACTGATTTTTCTCCTGGTTATGTTGTGTTTTTATTATCTTTGTGGTTTTCAAAGAACACGTTTTGCTGCTGTGGTGTTTATACACTGGATACATTGTTATGCAGTTAAGGGAGATGGGGTTGTGCTTCTCTTCCTCACTGGGCTCTGCAATACCCAAGACTGGCCAAACTTTGGCACCTGAGATCCCACAAGCAGATTTCTCCAGCCCCACAGTCAAATATAACTGAAGCAGCAATAGGACGGTTAAGGTTTTATTATAGAATGCTATACATTGCAATCATTGTAGTACAATCACATTGTTGGCAGGGACATATCATGTGACATTGTGTCTCTCTCACTCTTGCATTGCATTTAAATTGCTATCAGTTTGCATCTTTTCACTGACCATCTCCCTTTATAAACTAGAGCAGTGGTCCCCAAACTAAAGCCCGGGGGCCGGATGCGGCCCTCCAAGGTCATTTACCTGGCCCCTGCTCTCAGTTTTAGACTTAGGTTCGCCCAAAATCTGAAATGACTTGAAGGCACACAACAACAACAACAATAAGTAACTTGACTATCTCATTGGCCAGAAGCAGGCCCACACTTCCCATTGAAATCCTGATAGGTTTACTGTATGTTGGAGCCTCCAATGGCTCAGTGTGTTAAAGCGCTGAGCTGCTGAACTTGCGGACCGAAAGGCTGAAGGTTCGAATTTGGAGAGTGGAGTGAGCTCCCGCTGTTAGCTCCAGCTTCTGCCAACCTAGCAGTTCGAAAACATGCAAATGTGAGTAGATCAATAGGTAACGCTCTGGCGGGAAGGTAATGGCACTCTATGCAGTCATGCCTATGGCCACATGACCTTGGAGGTGTCTACGAACAACGCCGGCTCTTGGGCATAGAAATGGAGATGAGCACCAACCCCCAGAGTTGGACACGACCAGACGTAATGTCAGGGGAAACCTTTACCTTTTACCTTACTGTATGTTGGTTAAATTTGTTTTTATTTTTAAATATTGTATTGTTCTTTCATTTACTAATATTGTGCTATGATAATAATAGAATATATTGTGTATACATATAATATTGATATGAATATTATAATGTAATACAATATAATACTACAGTAGAGTCTCATTTATCCAACATAAACGGGCCGGCAGAACGTTGGATAAGCAAATATGTTGGATAATAAGGAGAGATTAAGGAGACGCCTATTAAACATCAAATTAGGTTATGATTTTACAAATTAAACACCAAAACATCATGTTATACAACAAATTTGACAGAAAAAGTAGTTCAATATGCAGTAATGCTACGTAGTAATTACTGTATTTACGAATTTAGCACCAAAATATCACGATGTATTGAAAACATTGACTACAAAAATGCGTTGGATAATCCAGAACGTTGGATAAGCGAGGGTTGGATAAGTGAGACTCTACTGTAATAATAATGCAACATAATAAAATTAATTATACATAATATTACTAATAACATTACAGTATAGTGGTATACCGGTAGTACAATATAGTAATATATATAATGCTAATATTGTGCTATGCCATTAATATATTGTATGTACATACCAACCTGTAAGCCGCTCTTGAGTCCCCTTCGGGGCGAGAGAGGGCAGGGTATAAATGTAGTAAATAAATAAATAAATAAATGTTGTTGGGAGGGTTGTTTTTTTTTTTTTTTTTTTGCACTACAAATAAGATGTGCAGTGTGCATAGGAATTTGTTCAGGTTTTTTTTTTTCAAATGATAATTTGGCCCCTCAGCAGTCTCAGGGACCATGAACTGGCCCTCTACTTTAAAAGTTTGAGGACCCCTGAACTAGAGAATGATAAAGGAAAATGATGCTTGATCTGAGGTCTTTTATTGATCTTGTGGACTGCATGTGTTTTCCTTGGAAAAGTTGTGGTAATAATGGATCACCAGGCTCATATCCAAATGGATTGCTTTGTGGATGCATCTACACTGTAGAATTAATGTGGTTTGATACCCCTTTAACTGCCCGGGCTCAATGCTATAGACCCGTAGGAGTTGCAGTTTTAGAAGGTCTATAGCAGGCATCCTCAAACTGCAGCTCTGCAGCTGTATGGGCCTCCAACTCCCAGAATTCCTGACCATTGAGCATGCTGGCTAAAGCTTCTGGGAGTTGGTGGTTAGCTGGAGAGCTGCAGTTTGATGATACCTGGTCTATAGCCTTCCTTCGAATGAATGCTGATGATTCACCAAATGAAAAAATCCTAGAATTCCATTGCATTGAGCCATGGCAACTAAAGTTTTAAACTGCATTAATTCTACCATGTCTTTTAATGAAGTGGGAATGGCAGATAAGATTAATTTGATTAATCAGCCCGGAAAATGCACCGCAACCCATTAATTTGACTGTTTGCAACTTGTTTTATTTATTTATTTATTTACATCATTTATATTCTGCCCTTCTCACCCCAAAGGGGACTCAGGGCGGATCACATTACACATATAACCAAACATTCAATGCCTTTTAACATAGAACAAAGACAAGACAAACATAGGCTCCAAGCGGGCCTCGAACTCATGACCTCCTGGTCAGAGTGATTCATTGCAGCTGGTTGCAGCTGGCTTGCTCTCCAGCCTGTGCCACAGCCCGGAGCTGTTTTAACTTATTTAGAACTGAACTTCTTTTAATTCTATGTGATGTAACATATTAGTTGTCTCTTTTTACCATGAGAATGTAGAAAAAAGTATGCCTAAGCAAATAACATATTGCGGGGGGGGGGGGGGGTCTGCTGCCAGATTCCTTTGACAAGACTGACTTCATCAACACAAAAACTTCTGTAATCCAATGTAGATAACTTCTAAAAAAATATTCAGAGGATAATATTTCTTCTAGAAAGAAACTCGGCTACAAATGTTTATGCAGAAAGATTGCTCAGCTATGTAGAATGTCACTTCTTAAAACATAGTTCTTAGTATGGCTTTGCCAAATGCTATTTTGAGATTTCTTAAGTAACTAAATATGTGAGGAAAGACAGATACGAGATAAGGTCATAAAAAGGCATTCAAAACAAGAGCATAATAAAGAAGGACTTGTGAAATGTAGATCATGGGAGATCTTTCACAATGCAATGTTGTGGAAAATGTTGAATGTGTGTTATTTCGTATAGGAGGAGAAATCAGAGAGAAATCTCAGAATAAGCCTAAATTTGGGGTTGAAATATGTTGTTTTCTAACTGTGAAAAAGAAAGAGCCTCTCAATCTATTATTTTCTGAATTGTTTGGTTCACTGCCCCTTTTGGCAGTAGGTTTTATGTTTGATAGGTTTTCTTCTTTCTATGTTAATCCATCTAGTCTGGGAACACGGAGTGAACATGACAATGGCAATGTCACTGTCATAGCAACCATTATTTAGCTAGGTGATAACATCACTATATAATCATACTTTCATGCCATTCTCAGTGAGAGAACATCAGTTCCACTAACCTTTAGTGAGACATTTTAGTAAATATGAATTCAGCTGTATCACTGAAGGAGTCAAACTGTTTCCCAACTTTAAACAAAAATTGGCTGTCTTTCTTACAGTTCTACTGCTTTGAAACCATATCTGATCTGATTTGCTTTATCTCAGCCCATCAAGAATGAAGATTCTGCTTTAGATTCTCATCAATTAAGTGCTCAGGAAATGCTTTGAAAGGAATAAAAAGACATGATTTTCCTTTGTAAAATCAAACACTTGAAACTGGATCATCATTTCTTTCTCAGTTGTTATAGGGAAGATCCAACATAAATATCAGTAGGTTTATTACACAAAACAATAAGAAAGGTTACATGGTTCTTCTCTTTACTACAAACATGTGAGGTAGGTTAGATGAGAGATAATGACTGGTCCAAGGTAATTCGATGAAATTGTTTTTTTATTAGTAATGATCACAACCATTTCAAAATCCAGAAGAACAAGGCAGCATAAAATTCCAATACTCAGAACAGGAATTTAGCAAAACTGGAAGCATGGAATTAAAAATCCACTTGGAATCACAAAACAGGAACTTGGCAAGACTGGAATCATGAAACTGGAAATCCACTTGGAAATAAGACTGGCATGAATAATCAATGTTGACCACTCTGAGGTAAAAAGCTTGGTTTGTCTTTCAGTGAGAAGAACACATTCCACTTCAATTTCCCACCAGATAACAATTTACTTTCTCTTTTTCCGGAAGGCGGGCTGACCTTCGATGGATCTGTGTACTCTTCCTTTGTTTACAAAAGTCTTGTTGTCTATCTTCTAGCTCATTAACTTCTGCACCTGACAAATCATAGTCAGAAAACCAATTCTCAGAGAAAACCTGTGGAGGGCCTCTCTCCAGAATGTGGCCTTGAACATCCTCAGACTGTTCTATAATCTCAGGCTCAAAGCCAGGCCTGTCAACAGGCTCGAAGCCAGGTCTGTCAAGAAAACCATCATCCCCATTGTCATTAAACGAAGGCCCAAATCCTTCATTAATATCAGACACAACAGACACATTCACAGGCTGGACTACAACACTTACTTCAGACAGTGAATAACAAATGTAAATGATGCTGTACACACTATAGTACAGTAATAAACTTACATATTTTATTGTCTTTTATTAAGAGCATTGGCATCGCTAAGTGCTAAACTGGATTTCTTTTCAGTGTTAATCAAAAACTAAGTAATAATGGGCCAATAATTTTATAAATTTACATTGCCCTTTCACAATTTTCATTGTGTAAAGAAATGTCATCTTGCATTTCTTCCTGGGTAAAGCTTTCCTCAATAAGCATAGCCTGTGAACAGATGGTTTGTCTTGAGCAAAAGAAGTGAATTTCCCTAACTGCTACCATGTCATTCATACCAATGTGTTATAGCAGTGGTTCTCAACCTGGGGTCTCCAGATATTGTTGGCCTTCAGCTCCCAGAAATCCTAACAGCTGGTAAACTGGCTGGGATTTCTGTGAGTTGTAGGCCAAAAACATCTGGGGACCCCAGGTTGAGAACCACTGTATTATAGGTAGTTTGATAAATCTCCAAATATAATGAGCAGGAAAGTTACTGCTTCCAGAAAGTTTAAATGCAGTCAGTTCCCAAATCCTGAAAATACTAGATCAAACATGTACACTTCAGTGAAAATCTTCTTGTGGTACTGTATCAACAAGATGACCTGTACCCCTTTTCAATGCATTCTGCCTTTCAATTTTTTTGTCATTTGTTGATGTCTTTAAGCCATCTTCAACTTATGATCCTATAAAGAGGAGATCTTTGTGTCACTAACATAAACAGTCCTGTTCAAGTCTTGCAGATTCAGGAACGTGGTTTCTTTGATTGAGTCTATCCATGTGGAATGTAGTCTTCCTCTTTTCCTATTGCCCTCCACTTTAGCAGACATTATTGTTTTGACTAATAAATCATGTTTTCTCACTATATGAAAAGGCGATAATAGACATCTTAGCTTCCAGGGAGAGTTCTGGAAGAACTTCTTGACCATAACAGCTGTTCAACAGCTCTAACAGCTCTACCTTAGAATGTGGTGAAGGCTCCTTCTTCAGAGGCTTTTAAATAGAAGCTGGATGGCCATTTTTTGGGGGTACTTTGATTGTGTTTTTCCTGTATGGCAGGAGGTTGGACTGGATGGCCCCTGTGGTTTCTTCCAACTTTATGATTTTATTATTATAAGTTTCTGAATAGTCTCCAAAAATAGTCCAATGTTCAATATGCGATCCGCAATGGGTTGGGATAATCCAGATCACTGAATAGGAAGCACCCCCTCTCATGCACCAGATTCATGCACCCCAATGACACCAACATGGCAAATATACAAAGAGTATTATCACATTTACTGCACCATCTCTGACTGATATTGCCAATGTTGCTGCGGCCCCATCTGCACTGCCATATAATGCAGTTTTAAAATGTAGTTTAACTGCATTGAACTGCATTATATGGCAGTGTAGACTCCTATAGTCCAGTTCAATGCGGTTTATCTGCATTAAGTATTATTATATGGCAGTGTAGATGGGGGCGGAGAAAGAAAAAATAGTGCTGAGGCAGCAATATAGGAGTAAAACTGGGGGGAAAGAGTGGTATATAAAATAAATAAATAAATAAATAAATAAACTTCCAGCAGTACTTTAAGGTGAATAATTCTCATGATAGGCTAGGTAGATATTTTGTATACAAATATCTCAGAGCACTCCTATCAATCTAGAAATAAAAGCAAGGCAATATTTGTCATAGAACATCCCCAGCTCTACGGTGACACACTTTTATTTACTTGAAATCCAAGTCAAAATTCATTTGGAAAAAAAGAACCTGGCATTAAAGCAGGAATTCTTTCACATAGTAGTAGCAAAAAAAACAAAACAAAAACCTCTATTGCTTTTGCTGTTGTGAAAACAAACCTTTCCATGAGGTCTTTGCATCCTAGAGCTCATTCCCATGTGAAATGTTGCTCACGGCCAGCACATTTTTGGCCCATAATACATCATTTATTGAACAATTGCAGGAACAGCTTACTAGGCCATGAGCAGGATGACTTCACAATAATTTGTTCTTGGCAGAATTTGGCCATATCTCCTGGCCGATCAGTATTTCCATACAGATTAATTTTTTAAAAGTGAAAGTGTGTTTAGCATGAAAAGGCAGTAACACAGATTCAATTACGGGTTTGAATTTCTCAGCTCTCTGGCATCATATCCAACAGAAACAGAGGATATCAAAACTGAACCAAGACATTCAAATACAAATGTTGTTATCTGAGTATTTAATGGATATAGATCTTGCTTGTGGGGGAAAGTTCTGGGATTCCTTTTCTTCTAACCTCAGCATGCACAGCTCAACTGGTGACTTTCACATTTTCAGGAACCCTGAGGAGAAGGATCTAATACAGCACGGAGACCAGCAGTCCTAACTGCAAGTGGCTCTTTGGAAAAGGATTGGTTTTATTTATTTATTGTGCAGCATAAGGAGTATTCATGCATCTTTTGCATTCACTGGTGCTTCTGTTTTTATATTCATTTTAATCTGTGTAATTTTGTTTTATATGATATGTTTTATTTTATATGTTTGTATGATATTTCACTGATTTATCCTTAATTGTATGCTAATTGTTTATTATATTTTGTACTGGCATTGAAGTTTGCAATTTTTACTTTAGTTTGGAAGTGGCCCTGAGTCCCCTTGGGGAGAGAGGATGGGTAAAAAATAAAGTGTATTATTATTATTATTATTATTATTATTATTATTATTATTATTATTATTATTATTATTTGGTCATAGTCTTCCAGTGATTACACTTTACAGCTACATTTGCATAGGACTCTTATACATGATTTGTATCACAATGGAAACAATCACATTCCTGGATAATAAGAAGGAAACATACACATGTAATCATAGAGGTACAGTAGAGTCTCACTTATCCAACACTCGCTTATCCAACATTCTGGATTATCCAACACATTTTTGTAGTCAATGTTTTCAATATAACATGATATTTTGGTGCTAATTTTGTAAATACAGTAATTACAACATAACATTACTGCGTATTGAACTACTTTTTCTGTCAAATTTGTTGTATAACATGATGTTTTGGTGCTTAATTTGTAAAATCATAACCTATTTTGATGTTTAATAGGCTTTTTCTTAATCTCTCCTTATTATCCAACATATTCGCTTATCCAACGTGCTGCCGGCCCATTTATGTTGGATAAGTGAGACTCTACTGTACTTGGATTCCATCACTTATTGATGCAGAATATTGTTCAAAAGAGCATATTGTTGCAATCCAGTTTGCCACAGAGAGACTCTATGTGACCATTAAGAACCTTTTTCTTCTGCACATACAGATGCTAAAGCTTAGTTTGGGATAATAAAGGCTTTGAGTTATCTCCCACCTTCCTTGTTAAACACTCCTTGCTTCCTACAGCCATATGTCCAGTAGACACCACAAAGCTGCATACATATTGTGTTCGTCCATCAAATTGAAAGCTTCCAACTAGTAATCCTGCTTGCAGGAAGAAAATGTATGTAGACAGGGCTCCTTCTTCATTGATGCTAAATTCTCAATGTTTCCTTGAGAAAATGTCATGATGTGAAGTCCCTATTTAGCTGGGTTTCTGTGAGAGTTCTGATTTCAATCCTTTGACTGAAAAATCCATGTACTATGTAAAAAGCAAACAGTGGAACTCTCCAACCTATGAAGGTCCAAGTTATTGATGCCATATCCATCCTAGTCTGTGCGCATTCAGAGGAAGATCTACAAGCCACTCTAAACACCTTTGCGGAAGCATACGAGAAGCTCGGCCTCTCATTTAACATTGAGAAAACCAAAGTGCTCTTCCAGCAGGCACCATCCAATCCCTATAAAATGTTAAGAATATAGCTTAATGGTCTAACATTAAGCTGCCTCACAAGTGCGCCTGGTGGGGACGAGAGACAGGGCCTTCTCGGTGGTGGCTCCTCGGCTGTGGAACTCCCTCCCCAGTGACATCTGGCAGGCTCCATCCCTTCTGGGGTTCAGGAAGAAGCTGAAGACCTGGCTATGCACGCAAGTGTTTAATGAATGAACTCATTGTTGACATGGATCGGATTAAGGCTCTTGGCACAAGGTCTGATGGATGATTGGCACAAATATTCTGTGCTGCACTGTGTTAAATCTTTTATATATTGTATATTGCTATGTTATTTAACTATTTTTAACTGTTTTAATTCTTATTTTATTGTATTATGATGTACTGGTAGTGACCCTGACAGTTGTGTAAGCCACCCTGAGTCCCCTTGGGGAGAAGGGCGGGTAGAAATATCGGAAATAAATAAATAACATTAGAAAATGTTGACCATTTCTGCTACCTTGGCAGCCACCACTCCACAAAAGTCACATTGACACTGCAATACAACACCGCCTGGGCTCTGCGAGTGCAGCATTTCTCTGAATGAAGCAGAAAGTGTTTGAGGATTAGGATATCTGTAGGGATACCAAGGTGCTTGTTTATAAAGCTATTATCCTCCCAACCCTGCGATATGCCTGCAAAACATGTACTGTCTACAGATGTCACATTCAACTCCTGGAAAGATTCCACCAGCATTGCCTCTGAAAAATCCTGCAAATCTCTTGGGAAGACAGGCGGACTGTTGTAAGCCATCCTGAGTCCCTACGGGTGAGAAGGGCGGGGTAAAAGTGATGTAAATAAATAAATAAATAAATGTCAGCATGCTGGAAAAACCAAAGACCACCAGCATTGACACAATGTTCCTACACCATCACCTCTGCTGGACTGGCCACCTCGTCTGAATGACTGATCACCATCTCCCAAAGCAGTTACTATATTCCCAACTCAAGAATGGGAAAAATAATGTTGGTGGACAGGAAAAGAGATTTAAAGACGGGCTCAAAGCCAACCTTAAAAACTGTATCATAGACACAGAGAACTGGGAAGTCTTGGCTCTAATTGGAAGTCAGCTGTTACCAACAGTGCTGCAGAATTCGAAGAGGCAGGAATTGAGGGCTTAAGAGACAAATGTGCCAAGAGGAAGGCATGTCAAGCCAACCCTGACTGGGACCGCCTTCCGTCTGGAAACTGATGTCTTCGCTACGGAATAACATGCAGGTCAAGAAAAGATCTCCACAGCCACCTATGCATCCACCACTAAGAAACTACACTTGGAGGGCCATCATCATCGAGCTACGAGGGATCACCTAAGTAAGTACATTCAATGTATATTAATTACTGGTGATAAAAAGTTCTACAATGGCTTCCTCTCTCAACTTTTAAGAAATCACCAAACCAAGAGTAGGCTGAGATTTATTCGCTTTTAAAAAATGGAAACAGAATTCAAAAAGTACACAGCTAGGGAAGATGCCAGAAATGAACAAAACAAGATGCACGCTCTCTTCGCTCTTCGGGGGAGGCCCTCCTCTCGCTTCCAGCACCTTCGCAATCACGGTTGGTGGGGACGAGAGAGAGGGCCTTCTCCGTCATGGCCCCCCGGCTTTGGAACTCGCTCCCTAGGGAGATCAGGCAGGCCCCTACCCTACTCTCCTTCCGGAAGAGCCTAAAAACCTGGCTCTTCCAAAAGGCCTTTGAGGATTAATCTTTGTTGGTTGATTCATCTGCCCACTCAATAATAGGATGCCTGGCCATAATTACTTTCACTTTATTGATTATTTTAGCCATGAAACTACCTCTCCCATGTGATGTCATTCTGCACTTTGGCCCAGATCTGTTTTTGGCCTCCCGTTTTATGCAGTATATTGATTTTTATGACTGTTTTACTGATGTTGATGTCTTATTGATGTGTAAAATTGTTTTTACTGTTTTATCACTGTTATTGTATTTTTATGTCAGGCATGGTCCCATGTAAGCCGTTCCGAGTCCCTACGGGGAGATGGGCGGGGTATAAAAATAAAGTTGTTATTATTATTATTATTATTATTATTATTATTATTATTATTATTATTATTATTATGTCAATGGTAATCTGTAGTGTAAAAGCATAAAGTGCAGTTAAGGGAAGAGGAGGAGGAGGAGGAGGAGGAGGAGGAGGAGGAGGAGGGGGGGGGGGGAGGAAGAAGAAGAAGAAGAAGAAGAAGAAGAAGAGGAAGAGGAAGAGGAAGAGGAAGAAGATCTTTATTTGTATCCCACTTTTCACCCACAAAGGGACCCAAAGAGGTCTAGAACATATTAAAAGCAATACAAGTCCAAAACAATCAGAGTAATTAAATTGTACAACTTGCTGGGAAAAGACTTTTGGTGCATACCTTGGCTATGTGCAGCAGCTTTATTGACTGAAGTGAACTTACTGGGCTGCAATAGCCTACCTGTTCATCTACCTTCATTCAAACAATTCTGCTAATGTCTAGAATAGGCCTGCACAACATGCAAGCCGCGGGTCGCAAACTGCCCACACAAGTCATTGATGTAGCTCACCAAGCAACACCGCCCCTGCCACATGGAATTCTAGGCATCTAATTGTACACAAGAATAAAAGATTATACAAGTCATTTTACTAGTTTACACTGAAAAGCAAGAGTGCTGTGGGAGGCACTCCACCTTGGAAACTTGTCCTTAATAGCATGCCAACAGCCACAGCCAGTAATGGTGAAGGATAATGAGAATTCCTGTCTATTAATATATGGTTTAGATACCCTAAAGACAAAAGATCCTGTATGAAGTGGATGCTAAGCAGGATTAGCACTGGTTAGCACTTGGATAGGAAACCTCAAATGAATACCAAGTGTTGTAGGCTGTATTTCAGAGGAAGGAACTAGCAAAACCACTTCTGAGTTATGCTTGTCCAAGAAAAAACAATGAAATTCAGGAGATCTCTATAGGTCAACAACAGCTAGAGGTGCTGTCGAAGGCTTGCATGGCCGGGATCACAGGGTTGTTGTATGTTTTCCGGGCTGTATGGCCATGTTCCAGAAGTATTCTCTCCTGACGTTTCACCCACATCTATGGCAAGCATCCTCACAACCTCTGAGGATGCCTGCCATAGATGTGGGCGAAACGTCAGGAGAGAATACTTCTGGAACATGGCCTTACAGCCTGGAAAACATACAACAACCCAGCTAGAGGTGCCTCATTAAAAAGCCTACTGTTATATTTCCATTTGTATGAATTTGAACTACCCTATGGATTCATGTCAGAGTTTATAAGGCTATTCACAAATAGGGAAGAGAATGGAATAATAGCTATATCTACATGATTTTGCTTAACAATGGTTAAGTTGCACACATGAGCTGGAACTAATTTCTACTGGCCAGCCACATTGCATGGCTCAATTATCTATGACATGCTTTCATTATGATGAATTACTGGGAGGGGGAATAGTGTGCAGAATCATACTACTTTCTTCAGGGAGGTAAAAAACATTTGTGGCTATGACAGAGATCAGAAATTGAAGACAAATGCAAAGAAAGTGGAAGAAAATAGAAACAAACAAGCTCAAGGACTGTTTGCGAAAGTGAAGCATAGAGCTGTGGGAATCAAAGGAAATGGATGTGACAGTTAAACCCTAAGGAGACATCAATAGTGGTAGAAGGAAAGGGGAGGACTCTCAGATAGTATGTTGGCCTTTCAGGCTTCAGAGACCTTTGGGTTGATTGAAACACACAATGGGGATGGTAGAGATATGAACATGGAGAAAAATGGACCATGATGTGGGGAGCAGACAGTCAGGTACACACAGCAAAATTAGAATTGGTTAAAAGTAAAACAATAAGCCAAATCATAAATAAACGTACTTGTCCACAATTAATGTAGTGTTTATATGAGTTACAGATGTATGGACAAGCAATAGCTGAGAATGTTCAATAGTCTGTAAATGTTACAACCATGCAGCATTGATGCTGTTACTGTGGTAACCATGACCTCTCTCTCTCTCTCTCTCTCTCTCTCAATCTCAATCTCCCCCCCCCCCCCCCGACATGGTAGTCCTCCTTGAAATCCCAAGTCATGTTCCAACAACAAACCAAATCCAGCTCCTTGAGTGAAGTGTTAAGAATTTAAGACAATCCCTTCCCTTTTAGATGAGTTGTTGGGCTGTTGTTGGGCTGTATCTCAAAATGTTGTTCAAGTTTCTTCAGTGGTAATAAGAAATAAAAACAGCAGAAACCTGTCACATGGCAATATTCCAAATAGACAAGGATCTTGCCCTCCAGAATGAGTCTTAAAATGAAAAAGGAACCAAAAGTGCACAAACACAGGAATTGCCTTAAGCAGCACAAGGCTAACTTGTAGCCCAGAAACCTGCTGATGTCTTATATGTAAACTTTCCTAGGGATAATTTGTCTGATGTGTAATATCCATGCTGAGTTCAAAGTTGCAAATCTGGAGTTGCGTGGGTTTCATTTTCAGCATCTATGCATCTATCTGACCTTGATGAAATTGGCAGCACTATTCATTTGTGTATTTAAGAATGCCATAAGTTGTCCATGCAATTGGTTGCATATTTGGATGTGTATTTGGTTGCTATGGTTCAAGCTATCTGTTACGAGTCAGATGCCAGCCAATATAAATAACTCAGTTTATTGCAAAAACAACACAAAAGAGCCCAGGAAACAACCAAAAAGGGGCTCAAAACACTTTCTCTTCAGTGTGAAGTAACAATGTCCAAAAAGAACTCAAAAAACCCAAACTGAGGATATAGTCCAGATTATCCTGGGAAATAATCAGGATTAAAACAAACTAAGCTGAAACGACTGCAAACTCGCCCCACCTACTCAATGGAGCTTAACAATCACAGGAAAGCTACCAGCAACTAACCACAGTGACCAGCGGCCACACTATGCCCCAAAACGACGTGGTCTGTTGAAGCGTCATAAAGGAGAAGTCACAGCCGCTACATCCGGTCTGCATTGTTAGGGAGAAGTTACAGGCATCGAGTTCCAATCCACGTCGTTAGGGAGAAGTCACAGGCATCGAGTTCCAGTCCGCGTCGTTAGGGAGAAGTCACAGGCATCGAGTTCCAGTCCAAGGTCAACACAAAGAGCCAAAGCGACGGAGGCAAGCCGGCAGCTAATGCATAAAACCAACACAGGACAATCCAGCGCAAACCCACACAATGCCAGCCCCCGTTGCTACTGAAAACCCAGGTTAACACTTATGTCCCAAAGCAGTCTTCCAAACACGTCTTCTGAAACAGAGATCCCAAAAAGCGCCCAACAAACACCTTGCCAATTGCAAGGTTACATTAGCAACAAACTTACTTTTATCTACAAGTCCTCCTCCAGCTAACGCCCTATCCACAGCTGAACCTTGTTGCTGCCTATCCTCATCAGAGCTGGAATCGCCCAATGCCCCACCTCTAGCTGCTGCCCTTCTACGATCTCTCCAGCCAGACCACCTTCTATCCAAACCCATAACTCCCCAGGATCCATCTGTATCTTCTCTGTGCCATCCCTCAAATGTACCACTGCTTGTAGGTTCCTCAAGAATCTCCCAGATCTCTCCTGAACCCTAGTCCAATCCATCTCTTCAATCCCAGAGTCTGACATCCAATCCTCCTGACTCCCAGCCCCAAAATCCCCTTCAAAACCCTCAAAGGTATCATCATCAGTGGGTTCCATAAGTATTTCCCAGATTCTCTTCCTTTGTTGCTCCTCATCGGAGTCTTGCTCACGAGTAGTTTTCCTGCCTCTTCTAACACAACTAGTAGTATCTCTACTCGAAGACTCCATCGAAGACACAACCACAACACTATCTGACAGATTGTGGCCGGAATTCATGTACCTAGTCATTGACAGATGTTGCAAAATGCTGCTATTCTGCATAGGGGTTGTATATTTATGCCACAGTATGTATATTTATGCTACAGTAAGTGGATGTTGTACTACACCTATTGATAACTGGCAAATAGAAGGAGAAAACGTGGAGGCAGTGACAGACTTTATATTTCTAGGCGCAAAGATCACAGCAGATGCAGACTGCAGCCAGGAAGTCAGAAGACGTTTACTTCTTGGGAGGAGAGCAATGGCCAACCTTGATAAAATAGTGAAGAACAGAGACATCACACTAGCAACAAAGGTCCGCATAGTGAAAGCAATAGTATTCCCCATAGTAACCTATGGTTGCGAGAGCTGGACCATAAGGAAGGCTGAGTGAAGGAAGATAGATGCTTTTGAACTTTGGTGCTGGAGGAAAATCCTGAGAGTGCCTTGGACCACAAGAAGATCCAACCAGTCCATCCTCCAGGAAATAATGCCCGGCTGCTCACTGGATGGAAGGATACTAAAGGCAAAGATGAAGTATTTTGGCCACATCATGAGAAGACAGGAAAGCTTGGAAAAGGTCATGATGCTGGGGAAAATGGAAGGAGGAAGGAAGAGAGGCCGACCAAGGGCAAGATGGATGGGTGGTATCCTTTAAGTGACTGGCTTGACCTTGAAGGAACTGGGGGCGGTGACGGCCGACAGGGAGCTCTGGCGTGGACTGGTCCATGAGGTCACGAAGATTCGGAAACGACTATGTGATTGAGCAGCAGCAGCAAGTGGATGTTGTACTAAGGCACATGAGCTTGCCCAGAACTTGAGTTCCACAGGAGATGCCCTTCTCTTCCCCACTAGGTACATTTGGGGATGGGGGCGGGAAGGGAGGGAACAAGAGACAATCTTCTCAATGGCTGTTCCAACACTTTGGACCTCTCTTCATTGGGAGGCTGAGAATAATCCCCTCATTGCTGTCCTTGTTTCAGCAGATATTATTATTATTATTATTATTATTATTATTATTATTATTATTATTATTATTATTCAGACAGGCTTTCAGAACTGAAAACCTTTAAGGAAAGTTCTGTAAAAGCCAATGTTATGGATAGCGAGGATAACAATGATGAGGAGATGCTGGTTGAAGGCCCGGAGTTGGAGCTGTAGTCCAGCAGTGCCCAGGAGCTCCTTCAGCTGAGCTTAGAAGAAGAGCCTTTGAGGGTAGCCACCACTTCTCAGTCTGCAGAGCAAGTACAAGCAAGCTCTCTGAGCACACAGAAGCAGGGTTAAGTGTCCCAGCTTTTGTGGACCTACAAAGAGAGAAGGCTCAACTTCACAGGTCCTCAAGATTAGCAGAGAAACAAGCTAGCAATAGGAAACACCCATGAACCTAGCTTTTAAGGAGCAATGTGTTTGGAACTGTGACTTTGGACTATTGCTTATCTTGGATTTGTGATCTCTGGACTTTCCTTTGGACTCTGGCTTTTGGATTGGCCTTGGCCGCTAGACTCCCTTGGATTCAACATTCGACCTTGGAATGAACTATTGGCTTCTCTGATGTGTTACTCTGATGTTGTTGCCCCTCAGCTGGACTATTTTGCTTGAACTTGAAAGGTTTGTTAACTCCCTGCTTCTGAACCGGGTTGAGACTGGGTTGTCTGTTTTCCGGGCTGTATGGCCATGTTCCAGAAGTATTCTCTCCTGACGTTTCACTCACATCTATGGCAGTCATCCTCACAACCTCTGAGGATGCCTGCCCATAGATGTGGGCGAAACGTCAGGAGAGAATACTTCTGGAACATGGTCATACAGCCCGGAAAACAGACAACAACCCTGTGATTCCAGCCATGAAAGCCTTCGACAACACACGGGTTTGAGACTCATGACAACTTGATTTTATTAAATAATTGCACTGTTTAATTTTTAAGATCTTGTTTAAAATGATTAATAGTTTGATTCAGTTTTAAGTTTGACTTTTTGTATATTTGTAATTGTATCTTTTTAATGTGTAAGCAGCCTTGAGTCCTAGTCTTGAGGGTAAAGGCAGGATATAGAGGAGCAGATGCAACCCTGATCTTAGTTCATGGCTAATGATTTCAGCCCCAAGTGGTTACTTACACATGCCAATGGGTATAATAGATACAACACCACAACTAGTATTGTATCTGCAAAGTCTGTATATCCTTGAACACAACTGGTTTCTGTTGAGTTAATTCTACTGTCAATCCTCTCCAGTGTGGAGCAATCAATTGTTCAGCCCTGATGCATATCTAGACAGAAGAGTTGTGTTGTGATTAATCCTGACAGAGTTTACAAAAGGCTTAAGAAACTATGGTGACCTTTGTGGAACACTTGGCCTAAAATCACATTCCACCAGCTCCCTGAGAGACTGTTAACTCTGTTCCTGATCATGTTACAAAGCAATACAAAGGTCAGAACAAGACATACACACACACACACACACACACACACACACACTGCTAGGGTTTTCACAATACGCTATCATTCTTGGATAATAGCAATACAAAGGTCAGAACAAGACATACACACACACACACACACACACACACACTGCTAGGGTTTTCACAATACACTATCATTCTTGGATAATAGCAACCTTCTTAAAATGATACGGCAATGCACAGAAGGAATATAGCTGCACATTTGCTATGTTTGTATTACCTTGGTAATTTGCCAGCCCTTCTCATTTAATGCGTAAACTGTGTTTCTAACTGCTCAAAATATTCATTTGTTGCTTACAATTTGCAGATCTCTCTAGAATAAGGATAGACCTTGTGAGGGGAACCTGAGTGATGAATGTTGGACTATAAATACCCCTGCTCACTGGGTGACTTTGGTGGAATAACAGTTTCTACAAAGAAGGCAAAAGCTAACCTTCTCTGAACAAGAAAAGCCTGTTGAAGATTTGCCTTAGGTTCACTATAAGTGGGAAATGACTTGAAGACACAAAAACAACAAGACATTTAGAGATCCTCCAGAAATGAAACTCCCAGCAGTTGCCCCCAAAATAGACAGTAGTGAGGACATTTGGGAGTTGCATTTCAACATCTGGAGAGCCACAGAATTCCTAACCCTGTTTTAGCAGAATGAGACAAGTGTTTTTCAGGATCAAGGAAAGTTTCCTTGTGGGATTTCTTTATGTTGATTTTTCATGCTAACTTCTCTTCATTCTTCTAAACACATTGGGACAACTGTTTTGGAACTAACCTGATTGTACTTAAGGAAAGAAACAGTCTTGTTCGTATGCCCTCACCTCCATCACTGCTAATTCCTTTTAAGGCAACCAAAGAAAAATAAAGCTTCCTGTTGTGTGTCATAATAATTTATGTTTTTCAGACTATGGACACACAGTGGTGCTGGGTAATCATGGCCCTATTTATAGAAACAACCTTGAGCATCTTCACAGCAGGCATCTCTGTCGGCAAACAATGCTAAGGTCTGTTTTCACTTTCTTTCTCTGTCTGATTAATCCGACTGTTTTCCATTATCAAAGAGCACTTTTAAACGGCCTTATGTAACTGTCCAGAGAAGCATACCTGGATAAAATTCAGTTTAATCAAGTTAATGTTTTTAAAGGAGTATTTAGCAAAAGATGAAGATAAGTGGAATAGAGGTTAAGGCTTAACATTTCAGTTGAGGACAAATCACAGCTGGAATTTGGTGAATTTTGCCAGGTTGTTTTGCAGATCCTTGAAAGTCTGAATTTGATCCCTGAGAATAGAGAAAAAACATCCCCAGAAATCAATGCACTCTTCTTGAAGTATAAGAAACTGTAGCTTGGTGTCAGAGGAAGCATGCAAGAAGCCCCAAGTTCAATTGTTGGCCAGTCCTATGAAAAGCCCAGATCTCTGCTTGAGCTTAGATCCAGATCTTGGAAGAGTTTTCCACTGATGTTCCCATTGTCATCCTTGATGCAAAATCATGGTAGAAGGCAACTCCTTATCTTCTGCAAGACATGACATTCTGGAGCAGTCAACATGGCCATTTTGTTGGGAAAGGAAAGCCTTTCCAGGTCATAAGACGACTAGCAATCCTGAGGGAATGCCCAGTATTGGTTACAAGGAGAAAGGGGAAATATCACATATACTCAGTATCCACTCACATACATTCATCATACTCACCATCTCTCTCTATAAAGTTCATCAGGTTTGTTGGGCGGAAGGAAGCAAGTAGACAGACCCTGTATCCCTGAAGGTCTGGCACACAGTAAAAAAGACTCACCTTATGTAGTAATTCTGTGTTATCCATTATTTAGTTGTTTAAATAACCTCTGTCATTCAGCTCAGATCTACTGGAGCCTCATCAATCCCGGAACAGATAAGTTGTTTAACTTCTTTCTTAAGGTAACAGTGTCTTTGACTACGTAAATAGATGTTGTTTACACCAAAAGTTTTCAGGTTGGTTCAGCAGTTTTCTCATTACACTTTTCATCCCAAGTTCATCAAATTCTTCACTTCCTTTGTCCATAATGCAGTTTTCCAGGTTCCATCTTTAGGATGGTGTCTTCAGCCTCGCCAGACCTTTAAAGGCCCAGCCAGACCTCAAACATACAATTAATTCAACCCATTCATTACAGGAACTTGGGCGAGAGCCTTCTTGGTGGCTGCTCCCATACTTTGGAATTGTTTCCCTGAGGAATCCAGAATGGCCAATCCTTGCTCTCGTTCCATCAAGTCAAAGTATTTTTTATCCCATTAGGCTTTGAAAAGTTAATTGAATTGAAGTTTTAATGCTGTACACTGCTGTTTTTTTTTAATATTTGCGTATGGGCTTTTAATATATTTAATACTTTAATTTTATAAATGGTTCAATAACTTTTATTAATGTTATTGTGTAGTTTTAATCTGCATCATTTTTAAAATGTGATCTGCCTTGTGTTCTTTTATCAGGAGAAAGGTGGAATATAAAATGAGTGAATGAATGAATGCTGTAGGCAAAGCAATCTGAGTTTTGTCTTAGTAGCATAAAATGGGATTGTTAGTCTAGGTCCCAGATTTCCTCTGTCCAAGATTTTGCTAGTACAACTATTTTCATGCCACCAAAATGCCATTGGCACGTGTCAATGTAACATAGGATTAACCCTCCCCTGTTGTCCTTTCACTGGCAGTCAAAGCTCTATTTATCCAGGCAGACTTTTGATAACTAATTAATGCTGGAAAAGAAGCTTTTAGGGAATGGAGTTCTTCCAAATTGATTTTAATTCAATTGTTTTCAATATGACATTCTATTCAATTGTGATGTACTATTATAAACTTACTGTGTTTTACCTGTGCCTGTTTTATATCATTTTCTCTTCTGCCTGGGGATGCAAGATGCTTGCTATAATGAAACAATTACTCAAGAAAAAACAATAATAAAAATAAATGGCAAGCCATAAAGCAGCAATCTCCTAAGTGTTTAATGCAGGCAAATAAAATATTTAGCAATGATCCAGCGGAAGTACACTCAAAGATATGAGTGGAGCTAAAAAGCTGCAATTTTGTTAATCACAGTTTGAGTTTTACTGGATCTTGTGATTTCTCTTTCTTAATGGGTCTTAAACCACCATAGCAGAGGTTTGTTTTCATTTATAACCTGTTTGAGTTGCAGCATTTTTGTAATTGCGGAGCTTTAGTAATTATTTCACTTGAACATTTCTGCTTTCATAGGGTATAATTTTAGAACAAAGGTTTTACATATTTACAATACAGTCCTACTTGCATGCATGCAAAATGAAGTCCCAGTGAGCTTAATGGATATAATTTGTGAGTAAATTAGTATAGGATTACAGTCTTAATTTAAAATATCACATTTGCATTGAGTTTATTGAGATTTATAGAGGAATGATACCTCTGTTTAGCTGGCAGGGAATATTGCATCTCATACAAGTATATGCTTGGGAGTGGTGCCAGCCAGCAGTCAAGCTTCTGCAGCATTCGCCTTCTGTCTCAGTTCTACTCAGCAATTCATCCAAATGCATTTAGAGTTAACTGGGAAGGACTAGAGACCATATTTTTGCTCCCAGGTTGGACCTGGGAAAAATCTAAAAATGGGAAGAAAATAACATTGGGAATAATCACATAGCCATTTCCTATTCTGACTTTTGATTTTGGGGAGGTAACTTCTGACCTCTCTACACACAACAGTTGCATCCTCTCCAAGTGCTCCAATTTAACAGGGACAATCTGAATTAATTCCCAGTCATCCCACTTTTTCAGCTGTTTCCAAAATGTCCCAGTTACTCTCTCCTTTTCCCACTTTACTGCTTTGTCCTCAGCTTACTTTCATGGTTACAAACAAAGTTGAAAGTGTAAAAATAGTCTGTATTCAATTAACTCAGCAAAGGGGAAATTACAGGAGAGTGTGGAATTTTGGCTGGACATAAGCAAGCCTCTCCTAGTGTGTTCCCCCTCATTAGTGATCTTGCATGTTCCAGTTTTCATGTATGAAATGATGGAGGATATAAAATTGACTTTTCTCTCTGGGAGCAGTAAAACATCTTTCAAGAGAAGAGGCAGGGCTCTGTCCAGAGTTGACCATAGGTAATTTTCAAGTGTAAGCAAACAATATCCTCCCCCCCAACTAATCACTGAAAAATAAAAGGTAGAAGGTAGAGTTGAATAGAATAGATAAAAGAGTTACCTTACAAACTCTGACTGAAACTTCTCCCATAATATATATATATAGTATGTGATGAGATATATAGCATGAAACATATATTTTTGACATGATGCAAAAGAAATGTATATATTTATCTACCTCGTTGCCCTAAGCTGGACACGTACCCCTTGAACAAAGATGAAGTGGAGCAGAACACTTAGAAGCCAAGGTGTTGTATGCAGCCCAAGCACCCAGCAATGAGATGCAGGGAAGGGGGGCAGTTATGGGGCGAGGAAAGCAGAAGTGGGGGTAGGTGGGAATGAGCAAGGAAAGGGGGAGGGCCCCTTTGCAAACTGGTGGGGCTGTGGGCTTCCCTCTGCCCTCGAGCGAAGATGCAGTGGCAAAAAAGCAGCAAAGAAAGCATGCATTTTTCCTCCTCCTCCTCTCATTTCTTCCTCTCATTTCCAAGCCAGACAGACTTGCAAGGAGCACTCACTTCTAATATACAGGTCCAGTGCCCTCTCCTCACATCACGGGCAGGCATTTTTTCAGGGCTTTACTTATCCCATGTGATGAAGTCCCTAACTTGGGACTATCAACTGGAGTGAAGGGAACACCTCTGGTGAGGCAAAGCATGGTCTTAATATTATCCTGTGGGGAGTTCAGAAGAAAAGGCTCCATGTGCTTAAAGTGATGTGTGCAAAGGGGGGGGGGGGGTCTGTGTGTAAAGGCAAATGTAAACATCACTCTCTGGTGATGGTTTCTAATGATTCTTAGATGGTCCGACTCTTAAGACAGTCCTTTGTTGCCAACAGTGGAGTGACAACACACGAAAGAAGCCATTCTGAACCAGTTTGGCAAAATCCCTTTCATTAGGAAAAGGTAGTACAATTTTATGTGCATATTTCCACACAAGCCTTTGAATTTACTCAAACTTTATTTCTTTTTCCAGTTGACTTATAATTACAGAAGGATGTTCATCATTTTTGTTCTAATGAAAAAATATCTCTTTCAGACAAGGCACAAATAACTTAGATTGAAATCTTACTGTAATTTAATTTTCTTGCTTAAAAAAAACTGCAATAATATAAAAACCTAATCTTAAGGAGCTAGAAACATTAACTACCAAATACTTTAGCAGACAGAACTATATAAATCAAATACTATGGTACACAACTCTAATTGTTCGAGAGCACATGAATCAATTCCCAGAATTAATACTTCAGAGACCCTTTAGTTTTGTTCAATCAACTGTCAATATTTTCTGTGGCATTTTTTTCCTTTAAAAATATGTAGATTACCCTGAATTTCTTTGAGAGCAAATGAAATTAATATTGGTAATTGCTCAGAATAGTGGGATGAAGAAGGAAGTACTTTAATAGCAATGTGACAATTGGCATAAATGCTGAAAAATTCTAGGCTAAGGAATACGTAACAACACATGGGTTTTTTTCAGGAGTTCTTCCTTGCTTTGGAATAGAAAAGGAAAATAGGGTGCTAACATGTATTTTGTCAGTGCTGCAAAATACATAAAGCTATATTGGCAACTTTGTTATGCTCATATTTTAGGCAATGAATCACTTATTTACAAAACTCCGTTTCCTGTGTTTATGTGTGTATATATATGGCACTACCATAAGGTAATGCATAGTGCACCTGCAAATAAGAATTACGGTACATTTTCTGTAGGAGTGGAGCACAGCACACACAAGCTGGACTTAATTGCACCAGAGGTTTCTATTCCTGGTCATGTTCAATATGCAGCTTGCTTTTTCAGTAGTGGAAGTAGAAGCTATTGGTGAGAAAACTTCAATGGAATCTACATGAGCCCAAATCCAAACTGCTACATGGATTCACGTGCTCTGAAGATTTGTAACATCACCAAATCAACTATGAAGGCTGGAGACCAGAGCACAGTCATCAGAAAGATGAGGGATCTGTACACCAGTTCTTCATACAAGGATGGGAGTACTTTGCACACGTGATGCCACTTTGGATCCAAGGGAGAGGACTGATGAGCACGTATGAAAAGTCAAAGCAAATCAGGAGACAAAACTCCATGTGCTTATAATGGTCACTTATGTTTACCATTTTGGTCACTAACAATGCTGGCATTCCCAATATTCCTGATTGTTTTATAGACTATATGAGATTTCCCATTGCATCCTGGGATATCTGGAGGATACACATCCCAGGATGCAATGAGAAACCTATTATATCTTAACTGCAAGATTTAATGGCAAAAAACAACCCGACAATATAAGCATAATAATGGGTGTGAAGAAAGCAGAAGAACACATTCATGTGGACATTGTACATCCACAATCAAAATGATAGAATTTATAAATAATAGTTCAAAAACAGCACAAAATGAACATTTCAGGACATGTTATTTATGCCATTCAATGTATATGTATAAAATATGTGGATAAACCTCCAGAACTGTCAAAAGAATAAGAGAGCATCTTTCCGACTTGAAAAATGAAAAATTGGGTGCTCCTTTAAGTCAAACATTTCTTTTTGAAACATATTTTATATCAGATATGGTGGTGGGGGGGGGGGGGTGGATTCTGGAGAAAATACACAATCACAATGAATATACCCTTAAGAAAAGTGATATAATGGATTTTAAGATTAAAATCAGAAAAGCCTACAGGACTAAATGAAAATTTTAATTTACAATTGCTCATATAAAAATTATAGTGAAGCTATAATAGTAAACCGAGGTAGCATTTAAGATGACTGTATCAGATCTCTTTGTAACAAACTTCTGGTTCTTTTTTCTCTCTCCTGATTACCTGAGTCCATAGATATTCATGGATAATAATCTAGTGCTCTTTGCTTAATGGTCCATTTCTATGGAAAATATATTATACATCTCCAGAAATTTCTGTGCAAAGGTATGTATTATGTTTTGTAGAATAATGAAATATACATGTTTGAAGATAACATAACTAAATTTGTGTTGTCCTTGCTAATGTATTAATTTGAATTATATTTGTATTTTTGTGAAGTCACTGAGGAAGGCCAATGCTGCTAGTAGACAAAATATGTTGGGTTTTAAAAAAATAAATAAACCAAGTGACCATCATTTGCACATGGGGCTGATGAGAATCCAAGCCATAATGTTAAAGTTACTAAAATGGTGACAATATTCCATAGAAAAATCCATTCCAAAAGTGACCATGCTACCAAACTCCTTGTATTTCAAAAATATTTTGATGATAAAGGATATTGATCTATCTAAAAATAATTCATGTTTAAACACTAGTAAAAGTTAATGGTTAAATCTTTGGGAAGCGGAAAAGAAAGTCAACAAGCTAAAACTGCACTAAGTCTATATCCGAATACTCATTCTGTTATTTGTTTTAATTCCAAGAATGAAATTACACATTTGAGATACTTGCACACTTAAAAAGATACACTCAAAGCAAATATGAAACAGCTTCAAAACCCCTACATTGGATTCTCAATATTATGTTCTGTGCTACTCATGTATAGATCATGTAGTTTGACATATACTTGAGTATCTTGCTTCTACATACTATATCATACCTGCTTCTATTTGTTAAATGTCTGGCAATGAAAACCACAAGATGGAAGAATGGATTGTTTCACAAAATTTTGAAATTGGAAAGAAATCAACAAAACAAAACAAAAAACAATCTTTGGGAAAATCAATGGGGCATTTCCCATTTAATCCTGAGCAAATGTAAAGAATACTTTATACCTTTTAAATTTTGTCAATCTATAAATAAAAAACTAAGGAAAATAAAGCAACCTGCATTATATAGAAAATTATTTTAAAGGAACTGCTTCAAGAATGAGAAATCAACAATCCCTAATATTTTCTCTTACAGAAAAATCTGTTTTTAAACATAGATACTTTGCAGGATCCATGTTATTAACTTATTATATCCAATGTTTGCATACACAAAATACATAGAATTAAAAGCAGACACATAATCAACATGTTTTGATTCCTGACCAACATTATTGAAATTGACACAAACATAAATAAAATCGTTTTAAGGAGTAAGTACTATAGTGTTCTGGCAATTGTTTGCACCTGTTATTATATAAATCAACAGATCTGAATTTTGTGAACTGACTGCACAAACTAATTCAAAACATTATCAGATTACATAAATAAGAACAAACAAGCTCAAAAAATATACATAGTCTTTAAAAAAGGGTTGTGACTCATTCAGTGAACCTAAAATTGGGAGGGGGGAGGAACAACGTGATGTAAACTTTTAGAACAAGCCACAGTCTTTCAGATTATTCTTTATGATAACATCAGTTACAGCATCAAAGACAAACTGTACATTCTTGGTATCTGTAGCACATGTGAAGTGAGTATAAATTTCCTTTGTGTCCTTTCTTTTGTTCAGGTCCTCAAATTGACACTGGATATATGCAGCTGCCTCTTCATATGTATTTGATCCTAAAGGGAAAAGAGACACAAACTTAACATTCACAAATAAAATCTCAAACCCAGAATCATTTCTTTGCTACACTGTCCGTCCAGATTCATAAAATTTGCCAGAAGAGGACTGCCAATTGGATGGCATGGATTTTTACTGATATGATTTCAATGTGTTTTAACCTTAATACTGTATATGTATTTTAATGAAATTATGGTTACTAATGCACTCTGAAAGCAGACTAAATCTGAACTCTTCTTGGAAAGCTTGTGAAGGTATGACCCTTCATCACCCTGAATGTTTACTGGCCAGTTTTCAATTTTTGCCATGGCAAATAAGATTTAGAAATTACTTCCCAATCATTTTCCAGATGGAACAGCAGCACAGCAGATGTATAGCAAAAAAAGTAACGTCATAAAAGTGTATATCCTTTTCAAAGGATCTTCCTTGTCATACATTTACACCTCTTCTAACAGATTTTCCACCCACACATTCTACTAGGAAATGCTCTTCTTTGTGACTCATCCATTGTACAACCTCAAAATCTCTGCCATAAACGTTTATGTGTTGGAAGCAATTCTGAGACATGTTCTAGAGCAGTGGTTCCCAACCTTTGGTCCTCCAGTTGTTTTTAGACTTCCATTCCCAGAAATCCCAGCCAGCTTACCCTATTACAAATTGTGGGAGCTGAAGGCTCGTAAATAGGAACTAGCCAGATGTTCTAGCCTTGCCATTGCTTCGCGTAAATTGGAAATATGTTTTGCAACAGAGGCAACTTTTTGTTACATGAACTTCAAACTTTTCTTTCAAGAAAGCCTGCCTGCATTCCTGATTTTTTCACTTGGGAATCATTGAGTTAAATGGGAGATACATCTATAATCAATACACTAATATCTTTTTAAACATTAATAAGTAGTAAGTTGGTTCTTCAGAAGAAAATAATGGCAAGCCTGAAGCTTTTTAGGCACTGTACAGAAGTGAGTGTATAGCCCATGTCTTCAAGCTTATACTGAATGGATTTTTTTTACAAGCAACAGATCAGTCAAAAGCTTACATCAAAATCAAACTCCATTCACAAATAGATTATACACATATCATTAATCTGACAACAATACTACCAATTGATAGAGCACACTATCTTATGTATGATATCAGTGGAGCCCACATATGCTACAAAATGATTCCCTCTGAGATAGAAAACCATCCAAATCTTACCAGGGTCTTATTATAGTCTTATTAATAAATCTAACACCTTCCCGCCTCAGAGGTGTTAAAGGTGTTATCTCTCCTTGCCCTTCCAATTAAAAATATAAATACCTGGATATTCTGGATAACAAATAGTTAGAGGACTCCTTTTGACTTTTTCTTCAAAGAGATCCTTCTTATTTAAAAAGAGGATAATAGAGGTGTCCGTAAACCATTTATTGTTGCAAATGCTGTCAAATAATTTCATGCTTTCATGCATTCTATTCTGCAGTTGAAAGAGAAGATAATACATCAATTTAGTCTTTCCAAAAACACCAGTATGACCAATTCCCCTCCCCCCAAATCCATTTGTTTGAATGTTGACTATCAGGCCATTCTGCAAATTTTTAAATTTCTGAAGAAGGTAAATGCCCAAAATATTTTTGGATAATTATGTATTTTACATAATAATCTCCATTAACTCAGCTTCTCTCCCATTAATTTTACTGTTTAATGAACCAGTCCTCAATAATGTTAAATTGTGTTCACAATATGCCTTTTACCTATATTAGAATGTGCTGCATCTGATCAAATTAGTTTTCAGGGTCAATTTCAGAAATATTACATTTTCCAATTTATAAAATAAACACGTTATCATCTAACTAGGCTTGAAGATCATACCTCACTAACTCTTTGTGCCCAGTAATGATACATAACAGGTCATCATTTTAATTCAGTAAAGTTAAGACAATAACAAGGTGGTATGTGTGTGCACCTCCTGGAGCACAGGAGCAGTTTTGGGGTGTCTATACACCATAGACTATCACATAGATCCTTCCCATGCCAGCATCACACTTAAAAAAAATATGTAATGCTAACCTTGTAGAATGCTGTTATATGGCCTATGACAAACAAAATGACAAAGTACTACAGGAGTAGTATGCTATCACATAGACCTGAATCATGCTGATTGCTCACAACTAGAGTACAACATCCCAGTGATTTGAATGGTTTACTATAGTTTAGACTAGTGGTCTCCTGCAAAGGATTGTTACCTTGCTGTGGTGCTGGAGCTTGGGCACCTCAATGCTATGAGTGAAACTGTGATGGGACACCCGAAATGGGAAGGTCATGGCAGAGGTCAGACTAAATATGATCCCTGGGGAAAGTAATGGCAACCTACCCAAGTACTCTTGCCATGAAAACTAAACACATTAGTACAACCAGAGATATGTCGATATACCATCAGAAGATGGGACTCCCAGGTCGGAAGATGGTCAAAATGCAAATGGGGAGGAACAGAGGATAAGTTCAACTAGTCCCAGATGTGATGATGCAGTTAGCTCAAAGCTGAAAGGAAGACTAATGGCTGATGGCGCTTGAGGTGAACAACAAATCCGATGTTCTAAAGATCAACACACTATAGGAACCTGGAATGTAGAATCTATGAGCCAGGGGCAAATTGGACGTGATTACTGGTGAGATGTCAAGATTGAAGATAGACATTCTGGGGGTCAGTGAACTGAAATGGACTAGAATGGGCCACTTCACAACAGATGAACACCAGATCTACTATTGTGGACAAGAGGAACACCAAAGAACTAGAGTAGCATTCATAATTAATAATAAAGTCACTAATGCGGTGCTTGGATACAATAAAAAAAATGATAGAATGTTCTCAATTCAGGTTCAAGGTAAGCTGTTTAACATCACAATGATCCAAATATACACCCCAAACACAGCTGCTAAAGAAGCAGAAGTAGATCAGTTCTATGAAAATCTGCAGCACCTAGTGGATAATACACCAAAAAGAGACATGATTTTCATCATAGGAAACTGGAATGCTAAGGTGGGTAGTCAAATGAGAACTGGGATCACAGGCAAGCATGGTTTGGGACAACAAAATGAAGTGGGACGTAGGCTGATAGAATTTTGCCAGGAAAACTCACTATGCATACCACTATCTTCCAACAACCTAAAAGACAGCTTTATACATGGACTTCACCAGATAGTCAACACCGAAATCAGATTAACTACATCCTTTGCAGCCAAAGGTGGTGGACATCCATCCAGTCAGTGAAAACAGGACATGAAACTGACTGTAGTTCAGATCACGAATGTCTTATTGCACAATTTAGAATCAAACTAAAGAGATTAGGGAAAACACACTGACCAGTTAGATATGATCTCACAAATATTCCTAGGATATATGAAGAGGAGGTGAAGAAAAGATTTCAGGGACTAGATTTAATAAATAGAATCCCAGAAGAACTATGTTCAGGAGGCGGCAACAAAGTACATCCCAAAGAAAAAGAAAACCAAGAAGGCAAGATCGTTGACTCCTGAAACACTGGACGTAGCCCAAGAAAGAAGGAAAGCAAAAGGAAGCAGTGATAGGAGGAGATATGCCCAATTAAATGGATAATTTTAGAGATTAGCCAGAAGAAATAAGTAACTGTTTTTAAACAAGCATGGAAGTGGAAGAAGACAATAGAATAGAAAGGACAAGGCTGTGTGTGAGAGAGACTAGTGGTAGGATTTAAGCCGAAATGTCAACAAAACGCACCAAATTAATCTGTTGCTTAAATCAAGAATTTGTATCTGTAGTTGCATGTATTATGGTAAAAGGAGAACAAGAAATACACAAGTGAAGGATTTCCTTTTTAAGAGTTCTGACACAGACACTTCTGAAACAGAGAAGCATGTAGAGTGTTTTCACTATTGGTTGAGTATAGCTTATCTGGAATTCCAAAATCCCAAATACTCCAAAATCCAAAATTCCTCACACATGTCTTGAGATATTGACAACTTTGCTTTCTAACAGTTCAAGGTATACAACATAAAATGTGTGTATAAGAAGGTGTTTATAAAGCATAAATGAATTTTGTGTTTAGACCTGGATCCCCATCTCCATATTATTTCATTATGTATGTGCAATTATTCCAAAATCTTAAAAAATCCAACAGAAAAAATACAAAGTATTTTAAAGTACAAGGCATCAAAGGTTGACTATCCCTTATCCATAATGCTTGGTTTTATATTTTGGATTTAGGAATATAGTACAGTACTTGAATATACATAATAAGATGTCCTAGAGATGGTACCCAAGTCTAAACATGAAATTCATTTATGTTTCATATGGAACTTGAAGGCTATCTTGAAGGTCATGTATACAGAGGATTTTTAATAATTTTATGACTGCACAATGCTTGTGTACGCTGAACCATCAGCAAGCAATGTGTCACTATCTCAGTCACACATGTGGATGATTTTGGTGCCTTTTAGATGTTGAAATTCTGGGTATGGGACAATCAAGCTGTATTGAAAAATAGAGTCTATATGCATTAAAATAACATTTTAAACTACAAAGCATCGCTAGTAGCACAGAAAATATAATTCTGAAGCTATCAGCCTAAATTTAGTATGGTGCTGTCACAATAGGTTCCTTCCTTTCCTTCCATCTTATAGTCCACAGAGCTGCTGTCAAAACAGCTCCAAAGATTTGTGTCAAACTACTGGGGGTTGCTCCACATCTGCTTCCACTGATCTCACTTTACTACTCTTGGAGGTCCAGAATTGGAATGTGTCCACAAGGTACTGTCTAATAATGAATATGAAATACAAAGAGATTTATAGCACCTTTGAGACTAAGTGGAAGAGACTAACTGGGCTTATGCTACAAATTTCTTTCTCCCAGTTTAGTCTCAATGTGCTACAATATCCCTTTATATACTGATTCAGACTAACAGAAGTATATATTTAAATTCTATCATCATGATATACAAGTTAATCTATCAACATGCATTATTATCTATTTACGAAAGGATATTATTACCTCTTAAAAACTTAAAATACGCCTCTAGTGAACTGAAAGAATACACTCCTATAGTAAAAGTAGATTACAGACTAAGTTTTTAAGGTGTTCTACGCCTATCTGATGTTCACAATGTGGGTTTACTTGCCATTTCTTCATCTTCAGCAAGGACCAAGTCATAATCACTTAGTGCCACACAAAAAATTATGGCTGTGACTCCTTCAAAGCAGTGAATCCATTTTTTCCTTTCTGATCTTTGGCCCCCAACATCAAACATTCTGTAACAGAAAACTCAAAAATTAGCATTTTACTAAAAAAAGATTCTTCTGAAAACAAAACATTTCCTCTAATTAGGCCAACTATATAAAATGCAAAAGCTGTCAAACTTCAAGCAAATTAAAACAGTCTTTCAAACCATTTATTGTATTTGTGAAAGCAAAATTAAACTGTGTTACATTTAAAATTGCATGTTTTTATGCTCATTAACACGGATTATCCATGACTCTACACTGAGTACAGAGCTGCAGTAGGACATGTAATTTCCTACTAAGGTGGAAAAAACAGATTTTTGTTAAAATGGATACAGAAAATCAAAGGATGATTTGGACTGAGCTGATATCAATTCTCATGAAATATTATTCCTTTGAGCATTTTGGTATGAGAACCCTTATTGTTTGAGGTTAAATTCTGTTTTGCTCTAAATAACATTGCAAAATGGCATCAAAATATTGGGTGTCTGAAAATTTCCTTTACAATTTCAGTTTGATAACTATAAATTCTTATAACTTAAGTTGTAAAGATAATTTTGTACACCCTGTGTAAGGAAAGAAATGAGAATGAGGACAAAAGAAGAACTACAATTATTTCTGAAATTACCCTGTCCTCTAAAAAAAAAAAAAATCTCCAGTCAACTTCTGATAGATGTTTACCATATAATTGTGCTGGAGGACACAGATAGGTCTACAAAAACAATTTTCACTATGCAGCAACAGAGGTAGCATCAAATACAATAAACTGTGAATAATTAAATGCACGAATGCTTAACCCACAAATGACATGGGATGGCTGTATTAGAAATTACATATTGATAATATTATGATGTAATACACTATTATAATTGTATACTTATATTACATGCAATATTACTAATAATATTGCAATATAGTCGTATAGTACAATATAATAATATATAATGCTTATATAGTGCTTATATTGAGCTATACTAATAATATAATATATTGTATGTATATATAACTTGTAAGCCGCCTTGAGTTCCCTTCGGGGTGAGAAGGGTGGGATATTAATGTCAATAATAAATAAATAAATACTAAAATTTATTACAACCTTTGTCCTATAAGTGCGGTAGTCAAAATTTGGTATGTCTAATCAATTCTACATTTACCCTTTAAAACTATTAATATGTTCAAGCAGTACCATTTCATACACTCTTGGATCTCACTAATTATAATTTCAAGATTTTAAGTACTTTCCTTTTTTTCTGTAAGAAAGGTTAACCTCTGAGATACCTATAATCCAACGTATCCAACTAGAGAGCTCTGGAAAAGGACGTATTTATCTCTGATAGAACCTGGGACATGAATTCTGAATCACAGTAGCATCTACCACAGAAAACGTCAAAGATGCAATTATAACTGAAAGCCATGAATAAGAATATGATCAATTAAGGAACAATTTTGGAGGATAATAAACTTGGCTTCAGTAGTACAGAAAATTTCTGGGACAAGATTCTTCAAAATGATAAAAAGGAGATAACAAAAATTTATGACAAATTGTTAGGCTGGTCAACAGAAACGGAAGTGATAAAAAATTGTATGGTAAAGTGGGCCAAAAATATCGGCCGTTCAATAAATATGGATGAATGGGAAACAATGTGGAAGAAAAAATTAAAATACACCTATGGTTGGGACTTAAAGGAAAATTGGATGAAAATGTTCCACAGGTGGTACATTACATCAAAAATGTTAGGGAAAATGTATAAAGGGACTCAAAACACCTGCTGGAAATGTAGAAATCATATTGGATCGTACTTTCATGTATGGTGGACGTGTCCTGAAACAATTAAATATTGGAAAATGATACATATGGAATTTCAAAAAATATTTTAAAAAAGGTTTCTGATGAAACTAGAATATTATTTATTGGGACTGACAGATATTGAAACAAATTTGAACTCAAATGAAGATAAATTGTTCACTTATATAAATACGGCAGCAAGGCTTATATATGCGAAGCAATGGAAGTCACAAGGCATTCCAACAAAAGAACAATGGCAAGAAAAAATGGAAGAGATTCGAGACATGGATGAACTAACTTTTTTATTAAAAATACATAGAAGACAGCCAATAAAGAAGACAGACTGGACTCTATATAGAGAATATATGAACAATTAGAAAGGAATGACATTGGAAATTGAAGATTCAGATAGACAATAATAGTGCAACCAGGACCATAAAAATAAAAAATTAACAAACTAATAGTCCCGAGATGGAAGGATGGAAGATCAAATATTTTCTACCTTCCCCCTTATTCCCCCCCCCCCTTTTTTTTGGCCCTTTAGCCTTTTCCCTGTTCATTAACCTTATATGCTACCCTATTTACCTACTTTTCCGCTTATATTTCGCTTTTCTTTTTCTTTTTTACCCCAGATCTCATTGCCCCTCCCCCATTTTATGTAAAATGTCTTGTTTTTGGAAAACTTCAATAAAAATTATTTTTTAAAAAAGATTTTTTACTTCCATCAGTCTAACCTTGAATTCCCGAACTTCCACCATCAATTCTTTTTAACAGTTAAGTCCAAGTCCTCCATCAGGCTCATTAAATAATCTAATTTGTCATCAGTTGTCATTACCTTTTGAGACTCTCCAGCTGCATCCATGTTGATATATAGTCTGATTCCACAGTCCACAGTCTGCCTCCTTGTTCAGACGCAGCCTTGAAACTGTTGCTTTCAGTTGCAAGATTTAGGACTTTCTCTGCTTCCAAGTATTTTTGTAACTAGCTTTTAATTGCTAGTCTTTGCCTTGAGACCCTATCAGAGAGTCAGTCTTGCCTTTCATTCATGAGGATATAACCTCTCACAGGGAATTAAATAAATTCACAAAAATCTACAGAGATCGGATCAGATCCTTAACCGCACTGCATGCTCCACCCTCATCTGATATTACACCTAATGTGTTATTGTTGTCAAACCTGTAGACATTTTCTTTCATTATTTTAAATATTTATATCAAAAATATGGACACATTTCTGGTAGTTACTCACTTAAAGTGGAGATCTTTGAAAGTAAAATGAGTTTCTACTATTCCTGTAGTTTTTACTCTGGTCCGGAGAACATCCTGCTGCGTTGGGATATAGTTAGTGTGGGATATCCTGTCCAAGTCATTCAAGTAACTGAAAATATATAATTATTAATAGAATAAAATAAGGATAAAAGATAAAAAATATCAGTAAAACATTATATCTCTATCTCAGGGAATTTTAAAACAATCTGCATGCACAAGAAACACCAACTTCAGATTTGTTTGTTTTTTAAATGCAATACCTTTTAATAAAGTTAATAGCAAATTGTTTTCCATACACAATTGAATTTAGGAGTAGGTTGGAGAAGTGACTACATTTAAAGTGCACTCTACTGGGTTTACCCTCAGGCAAATACATACAGAGTTGCAATCCAATAAAACGAATCCTCTACACTTCTCTGGAAAGATGTTACACTGAACATGAGGGACTTGTTTCTGAATTAAAGTACTTCTACTGAAAGGCTGCAATCCTGTGCACCTTTAATTGGAAATAATTCCCTTTGAGAGCTGGCAGACTTATTCCTGAGAAAACATCAATAGGTACATTGCTGATATCAAGCATTATTCATATAAATATAAAGGTTAGTTTTATCACACTAATTACTAAAAGCAAATCAAAATTTCAAATAATGAATTTTGATTTACTAAATCATTCTTTTAAAACTATGCTTAATTCCACATACAAGTTTTAAATTGCTTTGTAAGATTTCTGAAAGACTGCACAACAAAAGAAAAGATTCATAGATAAAAAATATTATGACTTATTTTGTTGAAATTCATTAAAATGACTTTTCCCAATTCAAAATATTATGCTTATGTCTAATTTCAAACTGGCAGAGAAATCTTCTCCCATTATCTTCTATTTCAAACTTGTATAATTACAGGAACAAAATGAATTAGATCTATAGATGGTTTTTCTTACTTATAGATTTGATTTATAGACTCGGATAACAAAATTGTTTCATCTGTGACCTCTTCTGTACTTCTTCTTAATAGAAATGCAATATTGTCTTTTTTCGAGTGATAACGAATTAGAAGATTTGTTATCAATGCAGAGAGAAAACAGTATTTTAGACATATAAACAGAATGTAATCTGACCCACTCCTTTAGAACAAAAAAACCCCCAAATAATCAAGGAGAGCTCTAAATTAGGGTTTAGCAATTTCAGTGAATAAGAGGGCTTCTTGGACTGCCTACATATCACAAAAACACACAGGAGCCAAAAAATGGAGGAGGGAGAGAAACAACGCTTTCAGAGGCAGAGAAAAGGGGGAAGGGAAGAGGGGACAGGCTGTTGCGGAAGATCTCTCCAGCAGCGGCCTGTCTTTCCCTCTGCACTCTTATCTGTCTGGGGAGATGGCAGCTCACTGATTTCCCAGGCAGTGAAGAGGAGGAAGAGGAGGAGACAGCCCAAACCTGGAGATCTCTCCGGCAGCGGCCTGTCTTTCCCTCAGCACTCTTCTCCACCTGGGGAGACTGGAGCCAGCCGCTTTCCTAGGCAGTGAAGAGGAGGAAGAGGAGGAGACAGCCTGAACCTGGAGATCTCTACGGCCGCGGCCTGTCTTTCCCTCAGCACTCTTCTCCACCTGGGGAGACTGCAGCCAGCCGCTTTCCCAGGCAAAAAGGAGGAGGAAGAGGAGGGGACAGGCCGATGCCGGAGATCACTCAGGCAGCGGCCTCTCTTTCCCTCAGCACTCTTCTCAATCTGGGGAGATAGTGGCCTGCTGCTTTCCCAGGAGGGGGGAAGGAGAAGACACATGGCTGCATGTTTCTGCCTCGGCCCTCCTCTCAGTCCGCATGCTGAGAGAAGGGCTAAGGCAGACAGGGGCCAAACCTGAGTGACCTAGTGAGAGATAGAATCACAGTGTGTCACTGTCACTCTTCAATGTCTCTGATTCTGTAGCAGAGGAAATCCAGATAGGCAGAGCTAAGCTCCTTCTGTGTCCATCCAGTCTCACCTTTCTCAAATAGAACAGTTTAGCATGCATGTGCAAAGTCAAGTCCAGCCTGATTGTTGTTCTCCATTCATCAACCTGGTATTTGGTATCAGCATTTTGAAGCTGACTGAATTAGAGGACACTTTGTGGGCAATCAGCACTATGTTGCATTTCTTCCCGCACAGTAAGATGACATTAAATCATTTATTTATATGGCATAATCACTGTAAATAGTGCTTTACAAGCAGAAAACCAACCACAAAACTCATTTCTTGACCTCAAACTGACAATCTATACATAGATTATCACTGCCTGTTTCCTTCTAGCCCCTAGTTTTATTGACTGCTTCTTTTACCAAAAATGATCCCACATGACCATTACATACACTGGTGATCACAAAACATTACAAGTACATATGACATAAATAGAAGACTCCACATATTCCAAAATACCTAGTATATCATGACAGAGCAGGTGTAGGTGTAGTTTGATCTCAGCTGTATGTATCAAGGAATAATAGAATTATAAATTTGGAACAAAAGGGCCATCCAGTCCAAACTCCTACCATGCAGGAACACACAATCACTTCTCAATTGGTGTATCCCTTTTTCAGCAATGACATGAATTTGGCACCTGAAGTCTTACAATGACACGCGTAGTAAAAGGCATAATTCTTGTTTTATACTTACTATGCTGCTGAGTCATTAAGCTGATATTCTCTTGATCTGTTAAAACATGCTTTAACACCACTGTCTTTCCATAACCTTTTGATAACTCCAGCCAGTTCTGTCGTCATGAAGCCTTCCTCTGCTGCTCCAGCTAAAACAAAGAGTTGACGGGCATCATCCTGATAAAAGGAAAGAAAAACTTGTTAGAAATACCACTAACTTTATTTAGTGAGGGAGCAATTAAGTCATTCAAAGTTTTCAACTACCATAACGACAACAGGGTTTTTACAAGACTTCATTGCAAGTCATTGGAAAAATGCTGAGGGCATCAATGCCCTCCCGCTCCCCAAGGAAACTCTAAGAGCTATACTCTTCGTTTTGCAAAACACTGGAATTTGGCCGCAAATGTTTTGTGGTAGCCTTTTCGCCATATTTTAGAGTTTACTTTGACCATTTTAGGACCATTTTTAATTATAGAAAATGAAAGGAAATCATTTCCTATTTCACAAAAAGCTCTTTTAGGTGGCTCCCAGTGTGTGTTAGATGTACTTCCTATGCCTCTACAGAGCATATGGGGGTGAAAAAATTACTTTGAAAAATGCCATTTTTTTTATTTCAGGATGGATGGGGACTCAAAACATAATGGAAATTACTTCTGCATTATCTAAAAGTGATTTTCAGACATCTTGGGGATTTTTTAAATTCCTGGGCACTACAAAAATAGCCCTCAGGGATTACATGCAGCCCAAGGACTGGCCCTCTCCAATCCCTGATCTAGATGAACCAAATTACCATAATAAAATCTTAATGCCTATGTTACAATTAGGTTTTCTAAAACAATATTTTTATAATGTCACAAGTGCTAGAAAATTAGAATGATACTATTTAGGAAGTATTTACTTGCTTATTCTTGAGTCCCCTTCGGAGTAGAGAAAGGCGGGATAGAAATATTGCAAATAAACAGTCATAGACTTTGATCAATTTAAAACATGGTAAATTAAAAATTAAAAAACAATTAAACAGTACTGTGTGTGTTAGGTTAAAAATACAGTTAAAATACAATAAATACAATAAAATACATTTTAAAACACCCAATCCACCCAAATCAATTTTTCTTCTTGTGATGGCTAAACTATCATTTTATGAGAATTCTTAAAATAGCCCTATTTTGGAAACATTGTACAAACATTTCATCTGCTTTAGCTTTGGACGCTGGCATAAACTTATTACATTGGCAGATTTCCTACACATTTCTATGTTGAATTGAAGGTTTTGTATTTATTTGTTTAACATTCAGTCATTATAGAATGCTAAGATATGAAACTTCTCCTCTGGGAATCAATAGGGGTAGATGACAGTAAAAAACAAAATTAGTAACAGAGTTCATAAATTCTTTTAAGTCAGTTCCACAATTAAGTACAACATTTAAGTTAAGTAAAGAATTGTAATACTTACTGCCCTGGCAGAATCCCCAAAATCTATCTTCAACCTTCCCATTGCTCTAATTATAGCAATAATTGATTGAATTGTGTTACTGTAAACAACAGCTTTGTATTGTTTACATTCTTCTTCTGAGTAGCCAGCTTCATGGATAATTCTAACAAGAAAAAAAGATCTTTGACTCACATATCATCGGTTAACTTTATTAATTTAATACTTTCACTCTTTAACACAAACTTACTTCATTTGTTTGACAATTGTGCTCTTTCCTGATTCACCAGCTCCTAAGAAAAAACACAAGCATTCAAAACATTGTTAAATGAAAACTTACGGTTCGTTCCATGTTTGAAACTACATACATAGACTATATCTGAACTTTTCCCCATGAAACTTGGAGATTCTGCAAATTAAAGAGAAGTTCGTACTCATTTTTCTATAGAAAGCTGCTCATCACTACTGATCTTCTCCTGAAATCCAAGACAATGGGATATATTCCTATGCAGAAGAGACAGGTAATAGCAGATGTCAGGCTTGTGAGACCCCTCCCCTTTGTTTTTTGTTTTTTACTAGAAGCTTAAAGTCTGTAAAGTTGAGTCAGATATATATAGTTTCTGAGGTGGCAGGATAAATTACCTACTGAAACCCATAAGCTAGAAAAGTGGGATGACCAAAATACATCAATACAAATCTACTGAGGTGCCCCCTTCAAAAATGTGATGGATACACTTCATATGCTGATACAGATCAGGGATTCTAACAGCCTAATTTGGCCCGAAACAGAACTACTGTTTTAATAAGTGATAATGAAATATATTTGCTTAGTGTACCTTGGAAACATATCTGACTTGTTGGAGAGGGGCTTTGGGACTTTATTTGTTTGTATGTTTGTTTGTTCCATGTCAAAAGCATTGCACAAATAAGTATAAAACTGTAAAATAGAGGGCACACAAACGGCTAAATAATTTTTGACCAAAAACAGGCAACAGCAACTGCATTGTCTATAGCTTCCAGCAATTCTTCCTCTGTACATGAGGAAGGGCATTGTAGGCAAGCATACAGATGCTGAATTGTTCGTTCTGCTCTACAGTTGCACACAGTGGAGGATTCCTTTAGGTTTCACTACAGTTTTCACTGTTACCTAGAAACAAGTTCACATTTCTAGTTAGGTTTTTCCGCCTTCAGAATGACCAAAGATAACATATGGGCCTATTTAAAGGGAAGCAATGGTGAAATTCCTGAAAACCACGTATTTACTTCAACTCAGAATTTTCAATGAGAATTAAGTAGAATTCACTATGATATATTGATGTTTGTATGATTTGGATTGCAACAGAAGGTAATGTCCAAGTTTTCAAAGCTTGTGAAGGGGTCCATTGTCCAGGGAAGAAGCTTCTAAACAGAAATTTCTTCAAAACATTAATAGTTTACTTTTATGAAATTTTCTGGGTATTCTACTGTTTTAATAGCAAAAATGTACATAAGAATTTACTGAAAATTTTAACCAGGTTTCCCTCTCATCTCTTCCACAGAAAAAAGGAAAACATTTTGTGAGACAGCTAGACAGTCTTGTCACCAAACTATTGTGAACTCTTCCAAAAAACCTGGCAAGACAGAAACTATTTCATTCAAATTATGGACAGTGCATTTTAAAGCCTACACCTGTTTCTGTGGTTGATCAAAGTCAGTTAAACAGAATAATTTATGTTTCTGAAAGACGTCCAAAAGGAAGCTCTTGAAAAGAGAGGGAGTTCTTCGAAACAAATTATTAAATGGTTAGAATCCTTAAGTGTAATTAAATACATTGTTTTGCACACTGTATCAATTATGTTCCAATTTCCAAGAAATAGCCTTGTAAGTCTCTTGTAACATAAATGGGAGGAAGGAAGAGCAAGAATAAAAGTAAGATACCTGAAAGACAGCAAAAGATCAATGGTGTGGCCACATACTCTTTTCTTCCCCTCCCTTTATGTCATTTTGCTCCAACTGATATCCACCCAGGTAATAAAAAAGCAGAAGAAAATGATAACATAGCTGAAGAAAATGTAGAAACTATTTTCCAACATACACAACCTACTCAGAAGTTCACCTGTGGACTGAAACAAAATGGGAGTAACTTGACTGAAAACCTTTTGAAGTATCAATGGAATAGGTATACCCAGCCATTCATGTTCAATTCTCAGTCAGACTTTCCTTTTTCTGGATCCCATTATTTAACTCCACAGAAGTCCAAAAAATACAGGTTCCAGAGCAAAATCCAAATAACACATTAATGTGACACCTTCATTAGGGGCACCATCAAATGCAAATTGGATAACACAGACAATGAACACCCAAAACATAGAACTGCTATTATTGCAAGGGATCTGAGGTACCTCCAAAAGACTCAGAGAGCAGGAGAGAGACAGCTGAAGGAAGAAAAAGGAAGCTACTGTACACCTTCTGGAAGAACTGTGAGAACAAGAATGTAAAATACATGGAGTCAGCTTTGCTATCAGAAACAACCTGGTGAAACATCTGTCTAAAGCACTCATCAGCATTAACAAATGACTCTCTTCCCTCCAAATTATTGTTGTCAAAAACCAGCAGGCAACTATCATAAGTGCCTATGAACTAACACTATATGCTGACAAAGATATCATGGAAAAAATGTACTGTCAGCTGGATACTAGGCTTGTACACGGATTCGGTTTGGTCAGTTCCCTTTGGCCAATCTAGCTTGTTCAGCTCGCCATAAAGGTAAAGGCTCAGCTGCCATGTTTTTTCAGCCAAATCGGGCCACGCAGATCGTCACGATTCCTCCTCTCCTATTCGGCATCACGCAACGTGCATCATGCTCACACGGGGTACCCCTGTGAGCCCTTGTCTGTTGTGCCAAACAGAACAGAAAAATGCCATGACGTGTCTTACGCAAGCTGTATCGCTTTAATGGGGGAGGCACCTCCATTGTTTTCAGTTGCGTCCTGGCTCTAGAAAGGTGCTTCAGTCCAATTGCCTTGCAGCTTGCTCTCAGCTTTATTTCTTGGCTTGACCTCTCACTAGCATTGAATCTTTTTTATTTTCCTTGATGTTCCTTGATTTTTTTCATTCTTTTTATGTAATGGGACTGGAAGTTGGGAAAGTGTGGGACGGGTGGGTGGGGTGTCTCCATGCATTTGGGAACTTGGAGAAAGAAAGAGCATCTCTTTGCTCTTCGTGTGCTTTTCATTAAAATATTTGGGTGGCTCTGAGAACCTTGAGTCACCTTTTAGCTTCTTTTTCTCCTCCCTTCTCTCCTTCAGAAAATACTTTTAACAGATAAACAAATAATAATAATAACAATAATAAATCCCAGTAAACAAACATAAAAATCTCATTCTCAGAAAACTACTACCTATTTACTTACCTACCTATAATTTTATTCCTTTGCAAACAAATCTCTCTGTTTATATTTCTCTCTGTGCTCTAAAAATGAAAAATCCTAAAAATCAAGGGATGACCCAAATATTATGAAACTTGTTGGGCTAACAGTGGTAGATGTGTCATTCAAGTGTGGTCATTTTCATCCTGATAGTCCTAAAAATGACAGGAAGGGGAGCTCGGGGAGCTTCCCCCCCCCCCATTGCAACCAATGGGCTGGTTCTAGACTTATTTTTCAGCTGCAGACCAAAAACGGCTATTTGCTACCTGTCCGTTTTTGGGAGGCACATGAAAATTGATCCAGGGGTCTCCTGAAATTCGGCTAGTAGAAACAAATCAAGGTTTAGCTGAATTGCACAAGCCTACTGGATATCATCCTATCTGAGATAACTAAGGAGGACATAGTCATCCCCCTGGGTGATTTTAATGCAAGAGCTGGGCAAGAATTCAACCTGTGGCCAGGAACTATAGAGAAAGACGATATTGGAAACAGCAACTCGAACAGCAACACCTTGAAAATGTTGAGGAACATTGAAATAAACTGAAGACTTCTATCATTACAGCCCGTGAACAGATCATTGAATACCAAACTAAGAAACATCAAGACTGGTTTGTTGAGAATAACAAGATCCAACATATAATAGATAAGAAAAGTAAAACCAAATATGGGAAAGAGATATCAACTGTGCTGCTAAGAAAAAGATCCACACTAGTGCAAAGGTTGAGGTCCAAAGAAGGACCAGAGAACTTAAGAACATCTGATGGACAAAAAAGACTCAAGAAATCCAATACTTTGAAGATGTCCATGACACACAGGGATTCTTTAAAGCCACAAATGTCATATATGGCTCACCCAATCATAGCATATACTCTTTACATTCATCAGATGGAACCAAACTTCTAAAGGACAAAAAAATCTATAGCACTACATCGGAAAGAGCATTGTCATAACCTCCTTAACCACAGTTCCAATGTGGCTGAAGAAATCCAACAACAACAAACCAGCTATGAGTTTGCAGCATCGCCTACCTTAGAGGAAGTCAATAAAGTCATCAACCAATTAAAAATAGCAAAGCCATTGGACCTGATGGAACCCCTGCTACAAACTTTAAAGAGGTTGGGCCTGATCTGACACAACTCCAAAAGCTCAATGAAAAAATGTGGATTACCAAGAAGATCCTAGCAGACTTCAAGGATGCCATTATCATCACCCTTTTCAAAAAAGAAGAAGAAAGAACAACTGTGGAAACTATTGAGGTATCTCCCTTATAACCTCTGCCAGGAAAATCCTCACAAGAATCCTTACAATCTTCTACCTATTTCAGAAGACATCCTCTCTGAATCCCAGAATGGTTTCTGCACCTCCAGAGGACCAGTTGGTATGATTTTCACTGCACAACAGCTCCAGGAAAAATGCAAAGAAGAAAATCAGCCTCTGTAAGTGACAATGCTCTGACCCATCCTCCTGAAGATTGGATGCCTTGATAAATTTATGAACATCCTGCAGCTCCTCCATGATGGCAACAGCCTTGGACAGCAACAACTCCCAAAGTGACCCTTTAAGGTTGTATCAGGTGTCCAACAGGGATGCATTATTGCCCCAACCTTATTTAGCATCTTCATAGCTATTATTGTACACCTTGTTGATGAGAAGCTTCCCAGCAGTGTGAAAATCACATATCGGACAGATGGCAAGCTCTTTAAACTCAGCAGACTGAAAACCAAAAGCAAGGTCACAGCAACTTCTGTTACAGAACTCCTATATGCTGAGGATAATGTAGTCTGTGCTTATTCAGAGGAATCCCTACAAGTCACTTTAAAAACCTTTGCAGAAGTATATGGAAAGCTTGGCCTCTCAGGGAACATCAATAATACCAAAGTACTTTACCAGAAGGAACCAACCAATCCATCTGCAATGACAGAAATAAAGCTTAATGGTCTAACACTGGAAAATGTTGACCATTTCTGCTACCTAGACAATCACCTCTCCACAAAAGTCAACAGCGACATCAACTACAACATTGTCTGAGTTCTGCAAGTGCAGCATTTTTTTTTAATAAAGCAGAAGTATTTTAGGATCTGGATATTTGTAGAGATACCAAGATGCTTGTTTTAAAAGCTATTGTCCTTTCAACTCTATTGTATGCCTGCGAAACACTGTCTACAAACATCCCTCTGAACTTCTAGAACAATTCCATCAGCGTTGCCTTCAAAAAATCCTACAAATCTCTTGGGAAGACAGGTGGACAAACGTCTGCATTCTGGAAGAAGCAAAGACCACCAGCACTGAAATGATGATTCTACACCATCAACTTCGCTAGACTGGCCACGGTGTCTGAATGCCCAATCATCGTCTCCCAAAGCAGTTACTTTACTCTCAGCTCAAATGGAAAACAGAATGTCAGTGGACAGGAAAAGAGGTTTAAAGATGGGCTTAAAACTAACCTTTAAAAGGTGGAATAAACACAAAGAATTGGGAAACCTTGGCACTTGAGCGTTCTAATTGGAGGCCAGCTGTTACCAACAGTGCTGTGGATTTTGAAGAGGCAGGAATAGAGGGCAAAAAACAGAAATGTGCCAAGAGGAAGCCGTGTAAAGCAAACCCTTGTCAGAACCACCTTCCATATGAAAATGTATATCCTCACTTCGAAAGACCAAGCGGATTTAGAATAAGTCTCTACAGTCACTTACAGACCTGCCGCCAAAACTCTACCTTTGGAAGACAATCACACTCAGCCACGAGTGATAGCCTGTGATGAAAATGCAGGTTTTCAAACATCACAAACCTCTTCGTCAGACATGGAAGTTAAGTCATTTGATTATGGCTATAGAGGTGCATCTTTCTTGGGATTGTAATGCTGAGTTTAAGTTTAAGATGGTAGTGGAGGGAATTATGATGCAAGTAAATTCACAACACTTACTGGCCATGTGGCACTTGGATCTGGTATCACAACAATGTATTTTTTCAAATTTTGTTATATTTTGCTGCATGGCCAACAAAATCACTCCAGATATGTTATCTTAAGTTTTAACTCTGAAGATTTTCTACCAGCAAAATATTACGGTAGCCACCGTAATATTTTTAAAACCCACAAAAATGCAAACAGAAACAGCAGTCCATATTATAACAAGGTTTGCAAATCTCTTCTTTACAACCAATCCTGTTCATTATATAATTTAGCACATCTTAAGTTTTATTTCATAAGAACATAAGTAGTGCTGATGAGCCATGCCAGTAGCTATAGAGCTGTCATCATTTTTCAGGAAGGCTAAAAAAAGAACCAGGGATATCTATTGGGGAAATGTCTGCTTCTTTTAAGAAAAATATCAAACTGAAGGCAAAGTTAATAACAAATTTTCAACTAGCTACATAAGCTTGTTGTTATACATATGCCATCTCTAAGATATAAATCAAGTGATGTTTTACACAATGTTTACTGTTAATTCAACAAAAATTCTGTAACACCATCCCTTCAGATACAATCCAATCTCACACATGCAATATGCAACATTGATCTACCTTACAGGCTTGCTGTAAAAACTACAACAGTGAAATCTGTTGAACACTTGAAACCACTATATGAAAAAGGGTCCAGATAAAGATGCAGACAAAATAGAATTTACCGTAACTTAGTAACTGCTCCATAAATGCCAGACTGCATTTTTTCACTTTACTCTTATCCTTTATCTAAGGAATTTAGAACACAATATAGTATTCTTCTCTTTTTTCATAGAATTCATGCTTTCATTCTATTCAGCATTCGATACTCTGTCCGGCTGTAGATGCCACATTTTAGAGGGACATTGGCACACTAACAGATATCCTTATCCATGAGGGAAACAAACCACAATTACATCTATTAATATTACTTTCAGAATTGGGAGGAGCCACTATATCTGCCCCCAGAATTCAGCAGCAACTGCCAAATCTGTGGTGCAGGGAGGTGCCAGTGCACCCTCCTATCCTGTATCATAAAAACCATTCAGGATTACGACACAGAGTATCTCACAGAACCTAGAAATGCTTTTTTCCACAATTTTGGTGGCTGATATTAGTGATAACAGAAAAGTTGCATTTGCACTAGAACATGTTCTGAGAAAGCCAAGCATGATGTAAGAGGTCCAGAAACCAAGTCCTATCAGAAATGTTTGCAAAAGCTGTATGTTTATCCCCAAGAAAAGATTAAGAGGACATGACAGTTGTACTCAAATATCTGAAAAACTGTCATGCTGAAGATAGAACTGACTTGTCTTCTGTTACTCCAGAGAACAGAACTGGGAAGAAATTTCAATGTACCACATTTCAGCTAATGTCAAGAACTGATAAAATATAAATAGGCTGTCTTGAGAGATATAATGTTTTCTTTCATGTGAGTCATGAAAGTGACCATGTGCCTGGGATACTGTTGTTGCAAAATGGCCAGACTGAGCAAAAGGTAGGTAAGATCTAGTGAACTCATGCCTGCATTTCAACCCTAAAATCCTTTAGTTCTAGTGACTCTGGCTGATTCAGTACTTTTGTGTGAGGGTGTAAATCCCAAGTGCTGCAACACTGGAATGACACTCATTAAGACTTGAGACTTATTCAGTAAACATGAAGATCGGGCAGTAAGTTGTCCAGGAATAACTGGCCTCTCTAAACGAATTCATGTCCCCAGGGCCTGATCAACCAAGAGTATTGAAGGAACTATGGTAGCAGAAGTTATTTCAGAACCACTAGCAATAATCTTCGAGAGTTCTTGAAGAATGGGAGAAGACCCAGCAGATTGGAGGAGGGCAAATGCCTAACTTCAAGGGGAAAAAACAAACCCAAATAATTACCATCTGGTCAGCCTCATGTAGATACCAGACAAGATTCTGGAAAAGATTGTTAAGGAAGTGGTTTGCAAACACTTAGAACGGAATGTGATCATTGCTAATAGTCAACACAGATTTATCAAAAACCAGACTAATTTGATCTCTCTCGTTTTTTCGATAGAGTTACAAGCTAAGTAGATACAGGGAACACCGTGGATGTAGCGTATCTGGATTTCAGTAAGGCCTTCGACAAGGTCCCCCGTGACCTCTTGGCAAAAAAACTAGCCAAGTGTAGGCTAGGCAAAACTTTGGTTAGGTGGATCTGTAATTAGATAAGTGAACAAACCCAAAGGGTGCTCACCAACTCTTCATCCTGGAAAGAAGTGACAAGTGGGTTCCATCGTGGGCCTGCTTCTGTTCAACATCTTTATTAATGACTCAGATGAAGGGTTAGAAGGTTTGATCATCAAGTTTGCAGACAACACCAAATTGGGATGGATAGCTAATACTCCAGGAGCAGAATTCAAAACGATCTTAACAGATTAGAGAGATAGGCCAAAACTAACAAAATGATGTTCAACAGGGACAAATGCAAGGTACTCCACTTAGGCAAAAAAATAAAAAAAATAAAATGAAATGCACAGATACAAAATGGGGGATGCCAGGCTCGATAGCAGTATGTGTGAAAAAAATCTTGGAGTCCTCGTGGACAGCAAGTTAAACATGAGCCATCAATGTCACGCAGCAGCTGAAAAAGCCAATGGGTTATAGTGTCTAGATTCAGGGAAGTCATGCTACCCCTCTATTCTGCCTTACACAGACCACACCTGGAATACTGTGTCCAATACTGGGCACCACAACCTAGGGGAGATGTTGACAAGATAGAATGTGTCCAGAGAAGGGCGACTAAAATGATCAAGGGTCTGGAGAACAAGCACTATGTGGAGCAGCTTAAAGAGTTGGGCATGTTTAGCCTGCAGAAGAGAAGGCTGAGAGGAGACATGATGGCCATGTATAAATACATGAGGGGAACTCATAGGGAGGAGGGAGCAAGCTTATTTTCGGCTGCCATGGAGACTAGCACACGGACAATGGCTTCAAACTACAGGAAAGGAGATTCCACTTGAACATTAGGAAGAACTTCCTCACTGTGAGAGCTGTTCAGCAGTGGAACTCTTTGCCCTGGAGTGTGGTGGAGGCTCCTTCTTTGGAGGCTTTTAAGCAGAGGCTGATGGCCATCTGTAGGGGGTGCTTTGAATGCAGTTTTCCTGTTTCTTGGGGTTGGACTGGATGGCCCACAAGGCCTCTTCCAACTCTGTGATTCTATTATTTTAATCTGAATGGTGCTTCATGCCACATGACCTTGGGGGTGTCTATGGACAACGCCAGCTCTTCTGCTTAGTAATGGAGACCAGCCCCCAGAGTCGGACATGACTGGACTTAATGTCAGGGGCAAACCTTTACCTTTACTATTCTTAACTTGTTCAAGGAGACAAGACAAGGTATAATGTCCAAGCAGATTTTTTTCTGTAAAGAGGGTGGTTGATTACACTCCCAGCTTTACCTTGTAGGACTTGAAACATGTCCTTTCTGAAACCTTGGGAAAATGTTTGGCAGGCAGTGTAGGAAGCCCAGAGATAGAGGGCAATTTCCTATGTCACTTGACATAAGCACCAGTGAAGTCAATAGGGCTTCCTTATCACTCAACACAGACTATAAACCATCACACTATAAGACTGCATTGTCCATACCTATGTTCAAAAGTTTATTTTACACTGAAAAGGTATTCAGTTGTAACACATACCATTAACACAAACACATGATTGTTGCAAATGATGCAGTTAGAACTGTTTTTAAACAACGAAACAATACCAATGTAGAAAAAATATGACATGTGAGATGGCCATGAAAAGCGATGTTCTCTATGACAAAGACATCTACGAAATAAATGACACTAATATCTCTATAACATTAGCTTCCATAAGAAACAAACTTGCATCAATTGAAGTGAAGCTGGAAAATGATGGAGATAAATGAACTTTTTTGAAGGGGGGGGGGGTGATAGTCTATTTTGTCTCCTTCCACACCAAACCCTACAATATGATCTTAATAATACAGTAAATGCCTGTTAGTTTTCTAGATGTGCCCAGCATGGATAGATTTTCCCTTTTCTCCTAACATAAATTCCACTCAGCATGTGGAAATTTTTAGAGGTTTAGGTAAAAACACTGCTGGACCATTTTGGATCCTGATGACACCATCTATCCTAAGAAACATAACATTCCAAACCTATGCACATTCCTACAGCATTCCTCCACAGTTAGGTCTCATTGATATGAGTTAGTTACAACCTTATTGCCAATAGCTTCATAGGACACATGACTATTCAGACACTAGGGATCCAAATGGCATACTGCAGCTAAGTGACAGAAAGATAGCGTTTTGATTTAAGTATTGGGCTATGACTGCTTGGTCACCATATTCCTGGTTACTGGTTGGTTGAGATTTGTTTGTGATAGATTTTAATGATGTTTTTATACCCTGCTGTTTTTAATTGTTTAATTATATTGTTATTTTTAATGTTTTTAACTGTGTTTTAGTTTGGTAAACTCTGTTGTTGCTGTGGGCTTGGCCTGGCATGTAAGCCACCCTGAGTCCCTTCGTGGAGATGGTGGTGGGGTATAAAAATAAAGTTATTATTATTATTATTATTATTATTATTATTATTATTATTATTATTATTAGCCTTGAAAACCTGCAGGATGACCTTGGGCAACCCACACTCCCTCAGCCTCAAAGGAAGTCAATGACAATTCCCCCCCCCCCATCCCAAACAAATCTTGCCACAAAAACCCTGACAGATTGACCTTTGGGTCTCCACATGCAGAAATAACTTGAAGGCAGAATATAACAAGTGAGAAAGGCATCACTGATTCATAGAGCTGGAAAAGAGCACATGGACTATCCAGTCCAACCCCCAGCTATGCAGGAAAATACTACCAAAGCACTCCCGACAGATGGCCGCCCAGCCTCTGTTCAAAAACCTCCAAAAAAGGATGTTCCTCCCAACGTGTACTTGAGAATAGGCTTGTTCCAATGAAGAGGCCTATGGAGCTGGTCCCATTCCAAATAGGACTCAAAGTCAATTGATACAAACAGCCCCTCGCTAGCTACAAGAGTCTGTAGCAGGGGTTGTAAAATATTCCACCACAACCAAACTCTGAAGCAACAGTTGATTTTGCCATTTCATACAAGGGTCTCTATTTCAGTACCCCATCCATGGGGCTTGAACGTCCATGGTGTCCTGGAACCAAAGTGTAGCGGATATGCATGGCCAGTGCCAGGCCCGTAGCCAGGATTTTGATTTTGGGGGGAGGGGGCGAGGGGGGGGCTGAGTCTGGGTGGGAGAGGATCTACCCTAGCAAACCTTTTGTATCGTTATCCCAATACCCCCATGCATATGGGATATATTGAGCATGGTGATCAGATCATGATATGAATAAACATAACAGTTTAAATAATGTAAGGCCTTCTCGCGGACCACCCTGAGAATTTCGGGGGGGGGGGGGGGGCTGAAGCCCCTCAAGCCCCCCAACCCCAGCTACATGCCTGCCCAGTGTGGAATGCATCTCACCATGTTAAAAAAGTGGATGTGGCTCTTAATGAGATATGCCGCATCATCACAGGATGGATGGAGAAATTATACTGTTTAGCTGGCATCGCACCACCTAACATCCACCAGGAAGTAGCAGCCAGCAATGAAAGGACCAAGGTATTGACATCTCCGGTCCATCCCCTATTCCGGTATCAGCCAGCACACCAATGCCGTAAAAAATAAATAGTTTTTTAAGAACTACAGAGACACTCGCAGTAACGCCTCAGCAAGCAAGAGTCAAAAAGTGGCAGGCTAAAACCAGGAACTTCAATCAGTGGATGATTCTGGATGAAAGACTCGCTCCTGGGCACAGAGAAGACTGGGCAACTTGAAAGGTGCTGAACAGACTACGCTCTAGCACAAGATGCAGCGCCCACCTTAAGAAATGAGGCCACAAAGTGGAGTCCGCGACATGCGAGTGTGGAGAAGAGCAAACCACAGACCATCTATGGGCTGTGGCGCAGGCGGGAGAGCAAGCCAGCTGCAATTAACTGCAATGAATCACTCTGACCAGGATGTCATGAGTTCAAGGCCCACTCGGAGCCTATGTTTGTTTGTCTTTGTTCTATGTTAAAAGGCATTGAATGTTTGCCTATATGTGTAATGTGATCCGCCCTGAGTCCCCTTCGGGGTGAGAAGGGCAAAATATAAATGCTGTAAATAAATAAATAAATAAATAAATAAATATTACAATGCAGTCTGAGCCCTGCCACATGCACAATGGAGGACCTTCTCACAGCAACACCAGAAGCACTACTGGTCAAAGGTCATTTAGCATCATGCCAAGTTGTTGTTTTTTTTTAAAAAAAAAACTTTGTGTTTTCAAATACATTACAACTTGTACCCTTGGTTCGCTTCTGACACCATAAAGGGCCCAGTGTACTCTTTGAATAGGCTTGAAACAACACCTCGATGCAGATTCAGAAACTACAGTAGAGTCTCACTTATCCAACACTCGCTTATCCAACGTTCTGGATTATTCAACGCATTTTTGTAGTCAATGTTTTCAATACATTGTGATATTTTGGTGCTAAATTTGTAAATACAGTAATTACTACATAGCATTACTGCATATTGAACTACTTTTTCTGTCAATTTTGTTGTATAACATGATGTTTTGGTGCTTAATTTGTAAAATCATAACCTAATTTGATGTGTAATAGGCTTAATCCCTCCTTATTATCCAACATATTCGCTTATCCAATGTTCTGCTGGCCTGTTTATGTTGGATAAGTGAGACTCTACTGTATGTGGTTTGCCTTACCGCTTCCGATAGGAACTTATGAAGAAAGCTTAACGGGGAGGGGACTGCAGTTGGCATATCTGCAGAGGGGTGGTGAAAACCACTTAAATTCCGCAGAGGAAGCAACCCCCAACCCCCATCCCCGGGATCGTTGCGGTTCTTGGTCTTGGAGTCATTGGGCCACCCCAATGGAAAAAGTCGAACCCAGCCATGCCTTACCCAAGAGGAGCAGCTTGACTTCCCGCGCCGCTTTCTCGCCGTCCTCCCGCAGGTTCCTGTCGATCATTTTGCTCCGCTCCACCGCCGCCTTGTCCTCGGCGCTCAGCGTGCAGCCCATGGTCGCGTCGCGAGGGGAAGGGATAGATGGGGACTCAAATACCCAAACGGAGAGGGAGGCACCAAGGTGGCCCACTTTCTAAACCAGTTGAAGTACTCGGAGGCTGACCCACCCCGCCAAACCGGGGAGGGAGGGGGGTTCAAAAGTGCCCAGTGAATGAGTCAGAGAAGTGAGGAGGGAGGGGGCAAATCTCCCACCCTTTCTGTCTCGCCTCCGTCTCCTTCCCACCGCTCCGGGCTTCGGTTTCCCTCACACAACGACGTTGTTGTTGTTGTTTGGGTGTTGCGGAGGGGAAACGGTCCCACAGAGGAGCCGCCTCCCTCCTCCCCTCACGCACAGCAGCAGCGCCGCCGCCGCCTCACGCGCCAGTCCGCCCGCGAGCGCCGAGAACTGAGCCTCCCTCGCGAGCACGCGCGCGCCCCTGGCAGGGGGAGAAAGTGAATAGCGACGGTTGGGAGAGCACTGCGCATGTGCGAAGAGGAGAGTGAGGGCGGACGGGACCTCTTTCACATTTGGGAGTGGAATAGACAACACCGAGGCGGGAGGAGGGGAGCGCTTCTAAGACGGTGGACTTTGGTCTCATTTTACCCCTTTCACTGCAATTGGAATCAAGGCGCCTGTCATCACTGGCTTTTTCTTTTGAGATCCCAAAAGAAACAGCTCGTGGTTCCAGCCGTCCTGTTTACTGCCTGAAGATTTGAATATGTGGGAAAAGAACTCGGCAGAATGCTATGAGAGCCATTCCTACTTCATGCCTCACAACCTCTGAGGATGCCTGCCACAGATGTGGGTGAAACGTCAGGAGAGAATGCTTCTGGAACATGGCCATACAGGAAACTCACAACAACCCCATTCCTACTTTAGTTTTTCCCACCTTGTGAAGCTGTCCTGCAGATGTTCTTCTGCTTCATATGCAGGAGGGGATGGGCTCTAGTTACAGTATCCTGAGTTTCATGAAATATCTTCTGCTATGGGTTCAAACCCCTGGAGCGGCGGAGTGAGCGGCCTCTGTTAGCTCCAGCTCCTGCCAACCTAGCAGTTTGAAAACATGCCAATGTGAGTAGATCAATAGGTACCGCTCCAGCGGGAAGGTAACGGCACTCCATGCAGTCATGCCGGCCACATGACCTTGGAGGTGTCTACGGACAACGCCGGCTCTTCGGCATAGCCATGGAGATGAGCACCAACCCCCAGAGTCAGACATGACTGGACTTAACGTCGGGGGAAACCTTTACCTTTACCTTTTTAACTTTACCTGTATGGCCATGTTCCAGAAGCATTCTCTCCTAACGTTTCGCCCACATCTATGGCAAGCATCCTCAGAGGTTGTGAGGTATATTGGAAAACTAAGCAAGGGAGGTTTATATATCTGTGGAAGGTCCAGAGTGGGAGAAAGGACTCTTGTCCATTGGAGGCCAGTGTGAATGTTGTAGTTAATCACTTTGATTAGCATTAATGGTCTTGCAAGCTTCATTCCTGCCTGGGGAAATCCTTTGTTCAGAGGTGTTAGCAGCCCCTGATTGATTCAGGCCTGGAATTCCTCTGTTTTCAGAGTGTTGTTCTTTCTTTACTGTTCTGATTTTAGAGTTCTTTAATACTGGTAGTCAGATTTGGTTCATTTTCATGGTTTCCTTCTTTCTGTTGAAATTGTCCACATGCTTGTGGATTTCAGTGGTTTCTCTGTGTAGTCTGACATGATAGTTGTTGGAGTGGTCCAGCATTTCAGTGTTCTCAAATAAGCTTTCATACAGGGACAATTTCCTCCTGGATTTTCTTTTTTCCTCCACCACGGACATCCCAGTGTTATTTACTCTCTCAATTGGTGTGGAATTTGGATAACCCTACCCACTGCCTGCTCGGTGGCGAAGTGTGTTAAAGCACTGAGCTGCTGAACTTGCAGACCAAAAGGTCGCAGGTTCAAATCCCGGGAGCAGAGTGAGCGCCCGCTGTTAGCTCCAGCTTCTGCCAACCTTGCAGTTCGAAAACATGCCAATGTGAGTAGATCAATAGGTACCGCTCCGGCGGGAAGGTAACGGCGCTCCATGCAGTCATGCCGGCCACATGACCTTGGAGGTGTCTACGGACAACGCTGGCTCTTCGGCTTAGAAATGGAAATGAGCACCAACCTCCAGAGTCAGGCATGACTGGACTTAACACCAGGGGAAACCTTTACCTTTACCTACCCACTGCCTCTCCCTTAACCCTTTCCCATTCTTTTCTATGGCACATAGCAAACAGAAAAATTGATTAGTAACTGAACATACTAGAGAAGTTTGGAGAAAATTCACCATGATTTATACTGATTGTAGGCGCTGGGATGTATAGTTCTCCAGCAGTCTAAGAGTACTCTGAACCCTCCCAATGATGGACTTTGAACTAACTTGGCACATAGAGCCCCCATGCCCAACAAGAAATACTGGAGATCTTTGGGGAAATTCACTTTGATTTGTGAGAGTTGTAGTTCACTGTGAATCCGATGGATTAGGACCAAACTTGGCACACATACTTGATATGCCAAAATTTGATTACTGAAGGGGTTTGAAGGGAACTGCCTTCCTTTCTGGAAGTTGTAGTTCATCCACAACCAGGGAATTTCTCAGTTGGACTATTGCAATGCATCCTGAGTGGTTCTGCTTTTGAAGACAATTTGGAAATGACAGCTAATTCAAAATGAAGCCACTAGACTGCTCATTAAAATTCATTCTGATAAAATCTTTCAGGCAGCTTTTTAAGACCAAGCCAAGGGGTGTTGAATAGTGTTTTATGTATGTGAAAAGGGTTCTAATGGTTTTAATTATGTTTTGATAGTTTCCATGTTTAATCCTATTTTAATATTTCTATGTTTTTAGGTTTCAAATTGTATATTGTATTGTTTTTTATTGTTGTTAGCCACTTCGTGTCTCTTTTTAGAGAGACAAAGTGGGATATAAATGTAAATATAATAATAATAATAATAATAATAATAATAATATAGAATCTGTTCTGAAAGAACTTAGTAGGCTGCCAATATATTTCTGTTCTAAATTCAAGATGCTAATAAAAAACATTTACAGGCCTAAACACCTTGATACCTTGACACTTGAGGGTGTGCCTCTCTCTGTATATGCGTGTCTGCCCCCTGAATTAAAATTGGTTGGAGGGGCACTTTCAGTGTTTCCATCAGTAGACCAAATACATTGTGATAGAAGGCTGTTTCTGTGCTGGCAGCCCAGTTGAGGAATTCTCTCCCTATGAAGGCTGGATTCAAATCAATAATGGAATATTTGGATGCCAAGTAAAAACCTGGCTAAAGTGTTTGGGCCAAACCAATTTTATCCAGGCTGCATATGTTTTATAGTTATATTATTCCAAAATTTAACAAGCTTTATATTGGGTTGTTGTATGTCTTTCGGGCTGTGTGGCCATGTTCCAGAAGTATTCTCTCTTGACGTTTCGCCCACATCTATGGCAGGCATCCTCAGAGGTTGTGAAGTGTGGATAAACTAAGTAAGGAAAGTAACCCTTTCCTTACTTAGTTTATCCATACCTCACAACCTCTGAGGATGCCTGCCATAGATGTGGGCGAAACGTCAGGAGAGAATACGTCTGGAACATGGCCACACAGCCCGAAAGACATACAACAACCCTGTGATCCCGGCCATGAAAGCCTTCGACAACACAAGCTTTATATTGTTTGGGTTAAAAAAGAAAAGAAAAAACTACCGTGATATATTTTTCATTTTTTAAACCGATAATTATTTATTGTTTAAAATTGATTTTATGGTAGGAAAGGTTACAGAATCAGAATTATGACCTGCTTTCGGATCGTTTAACTTGAGGTATCCATACCATAGCTTTAGTTTTGTTTTTCTCTTGGTAGATAGTTTCCTTAGTTTCTGCTAATACCTTAAGAAATGGATTGTGATGCATATGAAGAGTGATATCTTTCTCCCTATTAGGATTCTAATAATGTAGCAATAGCTTTCTAATTTCAGCCATCAACCGGAGAGAAAGCTTCATCCCCTTTAAAGTTTCTAGTAACAACCCATATACATCTAAGCATTTTAAAGGTATGAGCCAATAATTGAGCATTTTCATAATCAGATCCCTTTATGAGAATCTAAGCCACCTTCCATGTACCCCAAATATAGTTACATAGAAGAGAAAGTATCATTTAAGTTTTATTCTTATATACAGTTGTGCTGAAATCCTAGGCACCCTTTCTTGGAAGGAAGCCCTATTGAGAAAACGTATAAGAGCTAGTTATGTAATTCTTCACTAATTTCATTCTCAAAGGAAGCAATGAGTAATTGTAACAATTTTCTTCTCACTATGTAAAAACAGGGCAGTTACAAATATTATGTGTAGTTTGGGACTTAGCCATGTGGCTTTTATGATGCAAAAAGCAGCATTTGTGAAATGCTATAGCATTTACATTGTTAAAAAAACCTGCATGTGGTGTGTTTTCTGCTCAGGAAACAGCATTTTCAGCACAGAAAACCCATATGAAAATTTTGTACCTGCAAAGCTTCTTGTCAGTGTAGGTTTCTCGTTCTCAGGAGTTTCCATCACATAAGAAGCACATTTTAAACCTTTTCTTTGAAGTATTTTCAATTTTCCCCATTCCTAGTAATATCTGGCAATAGAAAACTCCCCCCACATTGTCCTAAACTGATGGAGACAATGTGTTTTCTAGATTTGCTCTGTGATTTTGTACTAATAGTCCTGTTTTTTGTCTGTCTGCTCATTTCCATGAGACAAGCAAGAAAATTAAAATGCCTGTGACAGATTTCAACTATGTATATTACAAACACACACACAAATCTCATTAGCAAAAAAGGCAGCCAGGGAAGGCAATTTAATTGTAGAAATGACAAGCCCTGTTTATTAGCATCTCTTTTGATGTGGTTCTTTTTAAAATACAACCACATCATGGAAATATTCATTTTCCTCTTTTGAGAATTGGGTTTTATATTGATCAAGGACACATTCTATGTATCAACAGCAAATAATAGCAGCAGGTAACTTTGAGAAATGGGGAGGGGGTGACATTCAGGAGGTGGTAAGTCCCTTTGTGACAACAGTCACTTTTCTAAACCTTCATCTTTGCCTATGAATTGACAATTAGAAAACTAGGCTGTATTTTGGGAAGCAGTTGCCAATTGCTGACCCTAAAGCAATAAATAAAGCAATGAGCCACCTTGTCAATAGGTTTGCTGTGGAAAGAGTTACCTATTATCATTTCTGCCAAATAGTTTAAGTATTCCAAAGAAATATGGACAACTCCGGTATAAATTATATGAATTGTGTTACATATGGGAAATATGTGGGAATAGTATATCATAACATCTCACAAACAGTAGTTTGGGTTATATTATTTCTGGTCCCATCAGACCTGAAGATTGTACAAGTACCAATGTATTCTATTTAACAACTACCCAGTTACAGAAAACAAGTGCAGTCCTTTACACAATTTGTAGTTATAAGCGCCAATAATTTTAATCAGTTGTGTTTCAGCACAGCATTTTGAGAAGTGAGTGACCTATAATTAGCTAATGTCGGGGGGTGGGGAGCATGAATTAAATCCATGTCAAACATTTACATTCTTGGCTGAAAATCTGGCTAAAACCTTGTACACAAGCAAAGGCAATGAAGCCTAAAATGCTCATCAGTTACCTTAGGCCATATAATGAGCTAGGTGACACAGTTTGGTGTTAGTTCATTAATTTCAGCACTCAACTGATATCTACTTGTTTCAACATAATAGCTCACTAAGGGATATTTTATCCCTGTCATGGGTTTTGTTCACTTAAATGATCCCAGGTTGTTCCCATCAGTGAAACTATGACGTAAAGTGGAATGCTATTTATACTTTCTTATAGGTCTTGATTGCAATCCACATAAGCTATACACCATGATTCAGTAATACAAGCCTGGAATCTACCTACCAAACCTTTGTACCTCAATGTGATCATTAAATGATAAAATGCTACCCGCAAACTGCAGAGAAACTCTGCAAATATAGTTGCTGAGCACACAACCCCATTTGATTCAGCTACAAACCAGTATGGAGGGGAGGGAAATAATAAAACAATGCAACAAACTCCATCTATAGGATTTTCTTTCTTAAGAGGAAAGACTCAGAGCAAAAACCATTACTACACAAACTGTCTTCCAGCTTTTCCTATCAATCAAGATTAGTCCATTTGTTGTTGTTCAATCACTCAGTCGTTTCTCGCCGCCCCCAGTATTTTCAAAGTCAAGCCAATCACTTCAAGGATACCATCCATCCATCTTGCCCTTGGTCGGCCTCTCTTCCTTTTTCCTTCCATATTCCCCAGCATCATGATCTTTTCCAAGTTTTCCTGTCTTCTCATATGGCCAAAGTACTTCATCTTTGCCTCTAATATCCTTCCCTCCAGTGAGCAGCCTGGCATTACTTGCTGGGCTATGGACTGGTTGGATCTTCTTGCAGTTCAAGGCACTCTCAGGATTTTCCTCCAGCACCAAAGATTAGTCCATATTTTCCCTGATAAATCACTGGTCTGGTGTTGCTCTTATTTTTAGCTCTTGACAAGACCTTGTTATAATTTTCCTTTCTAAAGTTGGCTTTCTTCAGTAATCACCTCTGAAGTGTCAAAAAGTTAAATGTCAAAAAATGAATGCATCACTTCTTCATGCACTTCTTCATTTGGCACCTTTTGCAAATTCACATAATCTCATCATGGACTCTTTGCCTCAAACCATATGATTATGCCCAACTCTGGACGACACTCCAAACGGCTCTAGCTTCAAAGGAGCAAATGACAGTCTTCTATTTTTCCTGCCACGAAGGAAACTCTATCCACCTCTGATGTCATCAGGTTCACAGCCGATGAAAGCCCTGATCCTAACTTGGATTCTTCTGTGCCAGTCAGGGGAGAAAGATGGTCTTTTGAATTGCTGTCAAAGTCTTGACAGTACTGCATGTCTTGACAGTCTTGCACTGTACTGCATGGTTACATCCGGTTGGTTTTGATTAGATAATCTGTTTCAGATATCCATTCAGGTCTGGAAGTATATTAAACCTCTATTACTGCCTTCAACACTTCATACTCCAGTCCATACTCCAGGAAATAACACCCGGCTGCTCACTGAAGGGAAGAATATCAGAGGCAAAGATGAAGTACTTTGGTCACAGCATGAGAAGACAGGAGAGCTTGGAGAGGAGAATGATGCTGGGGAAAATGGAAGGAAAAAGGAAGAGAGGCCAACCAAGGGCAAGATGGATGGATGGTATCCTTGAAGGGACTGGCTTGACCTTGAAGGAACTGGGGGTGGTCACGGCCAACAAGAAGCTCTGGCATGGACTGGCCCATAAAGTCACAAAAAGTCAACGTCAACGACTGAATGAATAAACAATAACATTGCCTTCAAACACTGTCTACATTTTTCCTGGCTGTCAAGGTCGTATAGCATGCCAGGCAATGGATCCACTCCACTCCTTAAGTAGCTAGCTGATTTCGGCTACAGTATATGTGAGTTCAAAGTGGCCTGTACCAGAACAGAATGGCTACGCCCGGTTTGAGCTCTGGTTCAGACCACTGATAGCATCTGACACCAGCATATTCTCAAGTCTTCCTCAGAAAGCAAAAAAAAAAAAAAAAAAAAGGAAGGAAGGAAGGAAGGAAAGAAAGAAAAGAAAAGAAAAGAAAAGAAAAGAAAAGAAAAAAGAAAGCCTCCCAAGCTATGCCTCTAAAAGCTTGCAGCTCTATAAATGTCAGGCTTTATTAACCATAGACTTTATTACCTATTTGTTGTCTTACATCAAGACGTGTACATGGTAAATTCTACAGTTGCAAAAAGTTATTTCTGACTTCAGAAGCCAAAAGCATAAAGTTTGAAAGGCCTTAAATGGATTTTGTTAGGAGTTCAGTAGGGCCAGCTCTTTCCTTTTGTGGACTGTAACATTGATTTCTCCTTGCGGAACCCAGTTAATGAGCTAACCATCCTTGGAGCTCAGTTTTCAGTGTGTTAAATTAAATGAGCCTGCAGCTTAGATTCTTGAAGTGAAGCACCTGAATCAAAAGCTTTTTAAGTCTATAGTCTACAGAACAGTATGTGACTGTCCAGATGGACAAAATAGCAGCGTCTTGAAAGACAAGTGGAACATGTCAGACACAAGCTTATTTTGTAAAGTTCTTATACAAAGCAAATTTACAACTTAGGGACATGATGGGTTGCAAAGAACAATAAGTAAAAGAGGAAGACCTTTTGCTCTGGCCATTTTTGTTCTGACCCATTCTATGTTTTTCCAAATGAAGATCTGAAATAGGGAGCTGACTACTCATCCAAGGCCTGTCCCCACTGTATATCACCTCAATAAGGTAAAGGTTTCCCCTGACGTTAAGTCCAGTCATATCTGACTCTGGGGGTTGGTGATCATCTCAATTTCTAAGCCAAAGAGCCGGTGTTGTCTGTAGACCCTCCAAGGTCATGTGGCCAGCATGACTGCATGGAGCACCGTTACCTTCCCGCCGGAGCAGTACCTATTGATCTACTCACACTGGCATGTTTTCGAACTTCTAGGTTGGCAGAAGCTGGAGCTAACAGCGGGCGCTCACTCCGCTTCCGGGGTTTGAACCTGGGACCTTTCGGTCTGCAAGTTCAGCAGCTCAGTGCTTTAACACACTTCACCACCGGGGCTCCTGAATATCACCTCAATATGCATACATTTATCATGACATTTAACAATGAACTCTGTAAATAAAGGTCTTTTGTGAATGCTCAGATATGCATAGCAGTCACTGTGTGATCATGAACTCTTTTATCAGAATACATTACCCAAAGTATTCTGTTCATTTTCAAGTGGATATAAATGGAACCTCTCTTCATCATCAACAAAGGAAGTTCAGTAACTGAGTAAAAACGCATAGGAATCTGGCAGTTAGGCATACATGTAGCTCCGTGTCTTTACTTTCATCCTTTGTGTGGGCAGGCTAAAAGTCTGCTTAAAGTTTATATATCAAGTCTTCCCAGATGGCTTCCCTAGCAACTGTAGTATTTCTCAGAGAGATCAGTACCTATTACACAAGATACAAAATAAGCTTATTTTTCTGATATTTTGCACTTGTCTTTCAAGATCCTAATAGTTTCTCCAACCAGCCCTTCGCAAATAGACTAGCATAAAGGTTTCATTCCCCAACTTACTATGAGCTCCACCAGCTCCAAAAAGCAAGAAAGTGGGAGAGGGGCTTTAAATGCATGGGTAGCTACTAGGTTTTGTGAAACACTAAGTGAAAGTGAGGAAGAGCTGAGGAGCCTTATCACCAAGGTGAAAGAAGAAAGTGCAAAAGCTGGGTTGCAGTCAAACGTCAAGAAAACCAAGATCATGGCAACTACACCTATTGATAACTGGCAAATAGAGGGAGAAAACGTGGAGGCAGTGACAGACTTTATATTTCTAGGCGCGAAGATCATTGCAGATGCAGACTGCAGCCAGGAAATCAGAAAATGTTTACTTCTTGGGAGGAGAGCAATGGCCAACCTTGTCAAAATAGTGAAGAGCAGAGACATCACACTGGCAATGAAGGTCTGCATAGTCAAAGCAATGGTATTCCCCATAGTAAACTATGGATGCGAGAGCTGGACCATAAGGAAGGCTGAGCGAAGGAAGATAGATGCTTTTGAACTCTGGTGCTGGAGGAAAATCCTGAGAGTGCCTTGGACCGCAAGGAAATAATGCCCGGTTGCTCACTGGAGGGAAGGATATTAGAGACAAAGCTGAAGTATTTTGGCCACATCATGAGGAGACAGGAAAGCTTTGAAAATATCACGATGCTGGGGAAATTGGAAGGAAAAAGGAAGAGAGGCCGACCAAGGGCGAGATGGATGGATGGTATCCTTGAAGTGACTGGCTTGACCTTGAAGGAACTGGGGGCGGTGACAGCCGACAGGGAGCTTTGGGGTGGACTGGTCCATGAGGTCACGAAGAGTCGGAGACAACTAAACGACTGAGCAGCAGCAGCAGCAAGCATCAATTTAGATGCATGATTCTGATTCTTGGATTGGCATAATATTCATTGTTTAAAATAGCTACTATTGCTTCAAGAAATAGACTCATCGTAGCCTATCTTTGATTAGAAGTTGCATTTCTGAAAAGCAGTATTTTGTAAGCATCCTTTGATGAAAAATATTCTTCATTTAGTAGCAACTGATCAGGCAGGTCTTGCCCAGGTATGTAGTTAGGTGAACTGACCCAATTCAGATAGTATCATAGAAGCAAAGCATAGATTAAACCAAGCAGTGGTCAATTTAGTGCTGACCAGACCTTGTATGAGTTATATTCCTAGACCATAAAGTTGCAGAATCCTGCAGCAGCCATGATGATTGGAGTATCTTGGCAGTTGTAATCCAAGGAAAGTATTGCCAAGCTCTGGTGTTGATCTAAGTAGAGTATTCTTTTGGGCCAACTTTTGGCAGTACAGTAGAGTCTCACTTATCCAAGCCTCGCTTATCCAAGTTTCTGGATTATCCAAGCCAGTTTTATAGTCAATGTTTTCAATATATCGTGATATTTTGGTGCTAAATTCGTAAATACAGTAATTACAGCATAACATTACTGCGTATTGAACTGCTTTTTCTGTCAAATTTGTTGTATAACATGATGTTTTGGTGCTTAATTTGTAAAATCATAACCTAATTTGATGTTTAATAGGCTTTTCCTTAATCCTTCCTTATTATCCAAGATATTTGCTTATCCAAGCTTTCGCCGGCCCGTTTAGCTTGGCAAAGTGAGACTCTACTGTATTATGTCTTATACTAAACAGGGACTAAATTTCAGCAGCCATCAAATTTATTCAGTCCCCAAAGAACAATGTCATTCTCACAGAACAAAAAACCACCACCTGGTTCACCCTGAAGGCTAGGACTACTGGTTTTTTTTTCATTTGTTTGTTTTATTTTGTTTCTGTTTGCAGAAACTGTTTGTTGGAGCTCAGAAGTTACAATACTGAGCTCAGAAAAATCTGATACGAGGCACTTGGGAAATCTATCCAGTGTTTGATCCAAAGCTAAAGCTTAAATTACTGTTTCATATCAGTATTTGTGTGGGCCACAAGAAGATTTTTCTGAGAGGTTTTGACTTTGCTTGTACATGTCATGAGGGACAGCATGCCTTACATTTTGTTCAGGATAGATCCTGAGTTGGATTTCAGGTGTACATTTATAAAGCTAATGATGCAACTGGAATACTAAAACAGAAAAAAATTAAACAGTTGGGCACAAAAGAGAATTATGTAGTCGCTCCACTCAAAAGTGCAATCTAATGTAACTGTCTTTTAGTAAAAGCAAAAAAAATTGTTCACCCCCCCCCCCCCCCCAATATGTTGAGTTGTTTCCACATTTTGTTTCTGGGTTATAAAGATCATTTCCTAATTGGTTCTATGATAAAAAACATGGAAAAAGTTTATTGCAAAAGCTTTGTTTTTGCAGGACATCATGCAGCACATTTAGAATCATAGAATCATATAGTTGGATGAGACCTCATGGGCCATCCAGCCCAACCCCCTACCAAGAAGCAGGAAAATTGCATTCAATGCATCTCTGACAGATGACCACCCAGCCTCTGTTTAAAAGCCTCCAAAGAAGGAACTTCTACCACACTCCACTGCCAAACAGCTCTCAGAGTGAGGAAGTTCTTTCTAATGTTCAGGTGGAATCTCCTTTCCTGTAGTTTGAAGCCATTGTTCCGCGCCCTAGTCTCCAGGGCAGCAGAAAACAAGCTTGCTCCTTCCCCCCATGACTTCCCCTCACATATTTATACATGACCATCATGTCTCTTCTCCGCCTTCTCTTCTGTAGGCTAAACTTGCCCAGCTCTTTAAGCCGCTCTTCATAGGGCTTGTTCTCCAGACCTTTGATCATTTTAGTTGCCCTCCTCTGGACACATTCCAGCCTGTCAACATCTCCCTTCAATTGTGGTGCCCAGAATTAGACACAGCATTCAAGTATATAGAAAAACTATTTTGCTATAGTATTTTAATGATCATCTGCTAGAGTCTCAACCAATTCAACATAGTTTGTTGCAGCCACAAAAATGAAGTTTATCACGTATAAAACTACTTTCAAAGTGTGTACCACATAATTAAACAGGAAATAACTCTTTCAAACCAGGAACAGAATTTTTTTTTAAAAAATCTTGTTGGGAAATCATCCTGGACTACTCAAGTCCAAATGTAGTTAGATAGATGATAGAGTTAGATTGAGGGAATCCTTTCCCTGTTTCCAAAGCATGCCTAGATAGGCTTTACTGTGTTTCACTCTATCCTGTTTACGTCACATCCCTTACTTTGAAGTTGGTAGAAATGTGAATCTTTAGGGACCCTAACTTCCAATTGGTCAGAGTGTCTTTTATGGCCCCAATAAACTGGACCATGCGGTTGGAACCATTTTGGCTCTCTTCTCCCTTTGTTCTTCAAACTAACAAGCAGCATCCTGCCATCTCTCCTGGCAAGATGTAACTATGTAGATGTTTGTTATTTTTCCTTTCTTATTTTTCCTTAGAATCCAGTCTATAGTAATCTAGACAGCTCCCAAGCCTTTCTATCTACAATGGAGTTCTTTTTACCTAAATAAATATTTTTTGAACTTTTATTGAGACTCTGCAGTCCATTGCAATCCTAAAAAGGCTTCTCTTGCTCGCCAGTGTAAGTAACTGTTGCATTTGAAAGCTTTGCTTTTGCTACTCTGCTGATTTTGGTGGAATCTCCCCCAGAGAGGGTTAAATTGAGTCTAACCGCTCAGAGATTACCACAACAATTCTTACTTAGTGTAATAGTTAAAACACATAAACCAGTTAAAAGCACATAACATCAGTTTTTATATATAAAATATGAGATTAATACATATTAAAACAATCATTCCATAATTTAAAACTAGTTATTTAGAAATTATCTGGATAAGCCTGCCAGAACGCATTGGTTTTTATTGCTGCTTTAAATTCAGATAGCGCATTCAGCTGTCGAGACTCTTCCGACAGGTTGTTCCACTCCACTTGAAATCACAAACACAGAGAGACACAGACAGAGAGATTATCATTTTTGAAAACTCTTCCTATATCTCACAACCTCTGAGGATGCCTGCCATAGATGTGGGTGAAACATCAGGAGAGAATGCTTCCAGAACATGGCCATGCAGCCCAGAAAACACACAACAACAACAACCCTATAAGCACTATCACAACCAAATTTTGACTATTCACATAATCATTACCAACTTTCTACCAATTTACATTGCAATAGCAGCAATGACTGATTTAGTGGAAGTGACCCTAACAAAGAAACAATGGAACAGGAGCAAAGAGAAGAAGCTGTGTCATTGGACTTTATATGAACAAGGCTGTTTCTGAGGACCAAGTGAAAACTCAATTAGTGCAAAATTTACAGACTCCATTGCCAGGATATGTATTTCCTGTGGATAAGAAGAAACATCTAAGATTTCAACCGAATTGGTTCAGTGGATTTCCCTGGTTAGCCTACTCATTTCATGTACAAAGGTGCACTCTGTTAGTACGGATTGGTATTGGGGGTAAATGTGGTCATCAGCAAATTGGTGCATTGGTGGCTAAACCATTGGTGCGATGGAGAAATGCAATAGAAGTCTTTGGGCCCTTCCACACTGCCCCTATATCCCAGGATGTGATTCCAGATTATCTGTTTATCCCAGGTTATCTGCCAGTGGGGACTCATATATTCCAGTCTAAAGTAGATAATCTAGGATCAGATTCTGGGATGAATGGTAGTGTGGAAGGGCTTTTCGATAGACACCAAATAACAGAGTTCCATCAGAAGAATTTGTGCTTCACTGAAAAATCTTGCTAATTCACAGTGGAAAACATCTTGATGTAACCTGTCTTCATGATAAAGGAAATAAGAAGAAAGCATAAGGAAACAGAAAGAAACTTCTGCCAGTTGTGGAAACTATTGTCCTTTGCGGCCGACAAGAACTGAGGGCCCTTCCAGACAGGCCTTATATTCCAGGATCTGATCACAGGTTTTCTGTTTATCCTAGATTATCTGGCAGTGTGGACTCATATAATCCAGTTTAAAGGGCCTGTCTGGAAGGGCCATGACTTAAAGAGGAAGCAATGATTCAGAACTTAGCTAAAGGTAAAGGTTTTCCCCTGACGGTAAGTCCAGTCGTGACCGACTCTGGGGGTTGGTGCTCATCTCCATTGTTCATAGACACCTCCAAGGTCATGTGGCCGGCATGACTGCATGGAGCGCCATTACCTTCCCGCAGGAGCGGTACCTATTGATCTACTCACTTTTGCATGTTTTCAAACTGCTAGGTTGGCAGGAGCTGGGGCTAAAAGCAGGCACTCATTCTGCTCCTGGGATTTGAACCTGGCACCTTTTAGTCTGCAAGTTCAGCAGCTCAGCACTTTAACACACTTTGCCACCAGGGGCCCCTAATTCAGAACCTATTACCTGTGAAAAACATTTGCATAATGATTTCAGGGCCTTGTTGAGATCTCATGCCAGATCAAGAGACATTGACCTGAAAAATCATCTCAGGAAAAAAATTTCAACCCCTCCCAAAAAATTTTCTGGCTATACACCTGGCTGAGAGACAGAAATATGCATTAGTTATAGGGCTGTGACATTCAGCTAAACCCCATGCCATTTTTAGTGTCTGGATTTCGGTGGGCCCTCTGACCCATTTTTCGGGAGCCTCCCAAATTCGGGCGGGCAAAATTCTGTTTGCTGATCTGGCAGCTGAAAGACCCATTTTTATTCCTGGAGGATCTGTCCCATTGATGGCAATGGGGGAACTTCCCAGGCCCCCTTTTCTGTGATTTTTAAGGCCTCAGTCTTAAGAAACCACTTTTCTGATATCATTTCTCATATCCTTCAACTAGTCCTGGTTTAAGGCATCAGATTTAAGAAACCACCCCCAGTCTCTTATCACAGTTTTCTCACGAGAAAAAGTTAGTCCTTCCAGATGCTAGCACTGTCTTCCAGTAGTGCCTCCTACTGGTGTCGAGATGTCACGGAGAAGATTTATGGTGAACTTCTTAAATGGCAGAAATTGGCTCCTGATAGTGGTTAACATTAGGAGCAAGAGTGGGGAGTGGGTGTTTCTCCAGCTGTTTTTGTACTGCAGCTCCTTTCACCCCGACTACTGACATTGCTGGCTGATGAGATGCAGACCAATACCATTGTGGACATCCCCAGTCCAACATGGAGGCCAGTGAGGCCCCCCGCTTGGAGCGCATGGTCCCCTGGGGAGCCGTTGAGGACCCCCCACCACGGGGACCACCGGCTCAGTTGAAGCCTTCCACCTTCCACAGCGGTGGGCATGGCTCTCTCTTCCCTCCCTGCTTCTCTCTCTCTCTCTCTCTAAGAGGTTGCAGAGAGAGAGAGAGAGAGAGAGAGAGAGAGAGAGAGAGAGAGAAAGTCTCTTCCCCCCATTTGGTTTTGCTTCTTTCCAGACTTCAGCCAGGAGCCAGTTAGCCTTAAAGGGGAATGCCAGAGCCAGGCGAGCCTTCCTAATGGGAATCCTTAGAGCCAGAGGATATCCCTTTAAGAGATATCTCCAGGAGGAGAGCTCCTGGAAAGGATTATGGCACCAGCTCAATTGCAACAGATTCAGTGCTGTGTAATCATGTGAGTTGTAGTTTTACAAAGTCCCTAGCCCTCCCTTCAGAAGAGAGCCAGTACCATGCCAAACTACAACTCCCAGTTTTCTGTCAGATTATTTTGGATTTCAACTCCCACAATTCCTAACACCAGACATGGGCAAAGTTTGCCCTTGCCTGGTATGGAAGCATTCTATTCTTCTTCTCCAGACATGCCAACAGTTTGTATATTAAGTGAGAAAATCCTGGGCATTTTTTCCTTTAATGCTAAAAGTTGTTCAGCAACAGCCCACTGGCTGGGTTGCTATGAGTTTTCCGGGCTCCATGGCCATGTTCCAGAAGCATTCTCTCCTGACGTTTCACCCACATCTATGGCAGACATCCTCAAAGGTTATGAGGTTTGTTGGAAACTAGGCAAGTGGCGTTTATATATCTGTGGAAGGTCCAGGGTGGGAGAAAGAACTCTTGGCTGTGGGAGGCAAGTGTGAATGTTGCAATTGGTCACCTTGATTAGCATTGAATAGCCTGGCTGCTTCCTGCCTGGGGGAATCCTTTGTTGGGAAGTGTTAGCTGGCCCTGATTGTTTCCTGTCTGGAATTCCCATTTTCTGGGTGTTGTTATTTATTTACTGTCCTGATTTTAGCTTTTTTAAAAAATACTGGTAGCCAGATTTTGTTTATTTTCATGGTTTCCTCTTTTCTGTTGAAATTGTCCATGTGCTTCTTGTGGATTTCAATGGCTTCTCTGTGTAGTCTGACATAGTGGCTTTTAGAGTGGTCCAGCATTTCTGTGTTCTCAAATATTGACTGTTAGGAATTGTGGGAGTTGAAGTCCAAAACATCTGGAGGGCCAAAGTTTGCCCATGCCTGATTTAGATCCCTCCCCAAAAGGGGTATATTTGCCTAGCCCTTTGGGTACGACCTTGGAAATATCTGGCTATAGTGCAAAATGTTCTCAAGTGTTGGGTTTTGGAAGCTGCACAAGATGGCTTTAAGGCAATTTCTGCCCCCTCAGCCAAAACATATACAGCCAACTTCAATAAGCTGAAAATAATGTCTTAATCATGTATCCAGCTCAATAGCAGATTGTGATGGGAAAGTTCTGGAAAGTGCAATATAGAGCAGGCATGGGCAAACTTTAGTCCTCCAGATATTTTATAATAATAATAATAATAATAATAATAATAATAATAATAATAGTTATTCTATTTTATTTCTAACCTGCCCTCTCTCCCCAAAAGGACTCAGGGCAGCTTCAATGCCATATACAATAAAAACACAACACAATAAAATAGCAAATAAATCATAGCTAAAAGTGCATATAAAATTGATTCTATAGGGAGGATAAATGATTGGATTTCAACTCCTACAGCTTAGCTTTCTCTACCAATAATGGTACCATACCAAACTACAGCTCCCAAGATTCTGTAGCAGTGAGCCATCTTGGATATTGCAAGTGATGATGATGATGATGATGATGATGATTATTATTATTATTATTATTTTATTATGACACAGCAAACAAGATAGACATGCTGGATTTCGTATCACAAAATCACAAGTCGAACACTTCCCAAGCGTCTAGGACTGTGTGATGTATTTTCTGATGATGTGTGCAGATCCCAGTAGGGTGGCCTTTTGCAGGTGGCAGATGGTGATTTTGTCAATGTCTATTGTTCCCAAATGCCGGCTGAGATCTTTTGGCACGGCACCCAGTGTGCCCATCACCACCGGGACCACCTGCACTGGTTTCTGCCAGAGTCTTTGAAGTTCAATCTTGAGGTCCTGATAGCGGCTGAGTTTTTCCTGTTGTTTTTCATCTATGCGACTGTCACCTGGGATGGCAACATCAATGATCCAAACCTTATTCTTTTCCACAACTGTGATGTCTGGTGTGTTGTGTTCCAGAACTTTGTCAGTCTGGATTCGGAAGTCCCACAGTATCTTTGCGTGCTCATTTTCCAATACTTTTGCAGGTTTGTGATCCCACCAGTTCTTTGCTGCTGGGAGGTGGTACTTGAGGCATAAGTTCCAATGAATCATTTGGGCCACAGAGTTGTGCCTCTGTTTGTAGTCTGTCTGTGCGATTTTCTTACGGCAGCTGAGGATATGATCAATGGTTTCGTCGGTTTCCTTGCACAGTCTGCATTTTGGGTCATCAGCTGATTTTTCAATCTTGGCCTTAATTGCATTTGTTCTGATGGCTTGCTCCTGGGCTGCAAGGATCAGGCCTTCTGTCTCCTTCTTCAGGGTCCCATTCGTGAGCCAGAGCCAGGTCTTCTCCTTATCAGCTTTTCCTTCAATTTTGTCAAGGAACTTTCCATGCAGTGTTTTATGTGCCAGCTGTCAGCTCTAGTTTGTAGTGCGGTTTTCTTGTACTGGTTTTTTGTCTGCTGTGTTTTGAGGAGTTTCTGATTTTTGACTTCAATCAAAGCAGGTTCTTCACTTTGCTTTACATATTCTGCCAGGGCATGTTCTTCTTCTTTGACTGCTTGTTTTACTTGTAAGAGTCCTCTGCCCCCTGATCTTCTAGGCAGATATAGCCGGTCAACATCACTGCGAGGGTGCAGTGAGTGATGAATGGTCATGAGTTTTCTTGTTTTTCTGTCCAAATTGTCCAGTTCCGCCTGTGTCCAATTTATAATGCCAGCAGTATATCTTATGACAGGTATGGCCCAGGTGTTTATGGCGTTGATGGTGTTGCCTCCATTGAGCTTGCTTTTGAGAATTTTTCTGACCCTTTGTGTGTATTCTTTGCTGACTACAGTTTTCACATGTTCATGCTTGATGTTGTCCAGCTGTAGTATGCCCAGATATTTATAGGCCTCTGGCTGGTGACACTTTATTGTTTGGCCATTAGGCATATTTATGCCCTCACTTTCAATGATTTTTCCCTTCTTCAATGCCACTGTCGAACATTTGTCCAAACCAAACTCCATGTTGATATCAGTGCTAAAAATTCGGACAGTGTTGGTCAGAGACTGGATTTCAGTTTCCGTTTTCCCATATAGCTTCAGGTCATCCATGTACATCAAATGTGAAATTTTGTGAGAATTCTTAGATGTTTGATAGCTGAGATTTGTTTTTTGTAAGATTGTTGACAGAGGGATCATGGCAATAATGAAAAGCAGAGGGGACAATGAATCTCCCTGGAAAATTCCTCTCCTGATGTTCACAAGTCCATAGCTTTCATTTCCAACAAACAGTTCAGTTTTCCAGTGCTCCATCATGTTTTCAATGAAGGTGCCACCGTTAATAATAATAATAATAATAATTATTATTATTATTAGGCCTTGCTCCTGGGAAGGTTCCTCTGCTGTGGCTCCCTACTTATCTACCTACCTTTCCACATATTTTCCACATTGTGTGTATGTGTATGTATATTATACACACACACACACACACATATACACACACACACACACACACACACACACACATACACACACACACACAAACACATATGCAGGGTCTATAACACACACACACACACGCACACACACATATTCTATTAACCTCTACCTTCTACCTTTTATTTTTCAGTGATTGATTTCGGGAGGGGGGGCGCCAAAATGCTGCTTGCTTACACTTGAAAATTGCCTAGGGCCGGCTCTGATTGTGGAGCTGTATATTCACTGGTCTTATTAAAAGGTTGTTATTTTCTTGAATGAGATACAATGATTAAAGTCTGAGAAGAAAAGAATGGCTTTTTCCTATCATATTCTCCTTCCTTTTGTACAGAAGAATAGTACCCACTGTACATAGTCGTATTTTCGGTGACCTATCTTCAGACGGCATTATGAGAAATAAAATAAATAATATGTGAATAAATAATATGTTGGAGATATGAATGTCTTGGAGAAAAGTCATGCTCATCAGACAGTATTCACAGAAAGAAGCAAATCAAATTTGTAAATTGTGTAAGATTTTTCTGCCAGGGATTGTTTTAAAAACACAGCTTGTGGCAGAATGGAGGTAGCTGAGAGTGATTCGTTGGAGTCATTAAATCTTATTAGCAGAATTGTTTACAGACACTGCGGCTGGTGTCTATCTACAGCAGCTGTCCAGGACTCAGTTTGTTCAGATTTCAGTAAAAAAAATATAGATTGAATAATTGAGAAGGTTGCTTCTGTCTTTCTCTCTCACTCCCTCCCTCTCGTCCTCTTTCCTTATTGTGAAATTATTAATAAGAAATTTAATTTATTTACTTGAAACTAAGTATGCCTTTAAAATATTTTTTATTCAGCAGATTCTGAGAATGAAATACAGCTGGTTGATAAAAGCATTCTATCTATCTGATGAACTTCCTACCAACTATATAAGTTGGGAGTGCTGGTTGAGCCGAAATGGTGTAGGAGTTTGAGTATTGGACTAAGACTTAAAAGGCCAGGGTTCAAATCCCCACATTTTTATGGAAAACGATTGAATTATTTAGCATAAAATGGGTTCTGATTGTGGTTTTTGTTTTTTCATCTCTCAACGTGTGAGATAATAACCCATTGGTTGCTAGGCATGCAAATGGGTCAGTGAAAAGAGTGGGTTTTACAGTAATGGCTGTTCAGTTTGCCAGGCCACTGGTGTCATTCATAAACAAGATAAATGTTAGTTATTTCCTTGCATAGTCTACAGCAGAAAGATTTGAAGCAACTCTGAATATAGCTACATTATACATGTTCTATCATCTTGATACAATTTTCACTTTCATGACTGTCTGCTATAGCATCCTGGGATTGATACTTTGGTGAAGTCTTTAGAATTGGGACTGGGTTCCTCTTCTTATGAGCTGGACATTGACTGTAATAAAGTGAACTTGAACTTGAACTTAGAATTAGGGTTTCCAGATCTCAGGATCTGATGGAATCTTAGGACAAATCTATCTGGTCCTCAGGACTAGAACTTTCAGGGCAAGAGTGCTGCCTTGGAAAGTGTGTGTGTATGTATTCACTCCTCATTTATTAGATCTGAGTAGAGTTTTTTTAATAGCATGCTTTGTACAACTATAATTGATGCTTAATGAATCATGATATTATCAGGAGTCGTCCCTTTTAAAATCATTCTTGTAACATCACCAGGGCCTGTATCTGTGCCATTCCAAGGGGTTGTCATTAGGTCTTCAGTCTTGGCATTGAAAGCTCAAAATCTGGCCTACTCTTAACCTGATCACTCTTATGTACAGTCCTTTTCAAGAGAGCCGGAGCTATAGTTCATTGCTTCTTAAGCTAGCCAATATGGGGGAATCCCAATTTGTCAGGCACCTGTACAATATGTGTGTCCATTCGATCTGTTGTTTTCCTTCCTGGATACTCAATGAAACAACATTCAAGTGGATCAGTAACAGGCCTGAAGTACAGACTCAAACTCTCTAGTGGAGAATTCTAAGGACTTCACACCAAACTACAAATCTATAGGATGGAGCCATGACAGTTAAAGGGATCTCAGACTTCTATAACTGTGAAGTGTACTGTAGATACACTTTCCGTCCCACACGAAAGATTTTATATGACCTAATTTCTATTACTCTTTCCATGTAGCTTATAGGGAAATTCTCTCTTGTCCCCTAGAGAAAAATAATTGCTCAGGCATATGCATTCACAGATATATGAGATATTTTAGAGATATTGCTAGAGATATTACTATACCAGCTTAAAATTTAAGCTGGTATAGTAATCAGGATAATAGTGAGGAACGTAGCTTTAAACTGATATTAATATGTGTATGATGATCTCTTATAGGACAATAAGACATTGAATTTTATATTTTAAAACATTCTTTATGTGTTTACTCAGTTTTACAATTTGAATAATTATATGCAAGATTTCACCCTAGAAAAGCAAATTCAAATTGATGTTGATATTCAAGAATCATAGAATCATTGAGTTGAGAGAGACCTTGTGGGCCTTCTAGTCCACCCCCTGCCAAGAAGCAGGAAAACTGTATTCAAAGCACATTCAATAGCCATCCAGCCTTTGTTTAAAGCCTCCAGAGAAGGAGCCTCCACCACACTCCGGGGCAGAGAGTTTCACTGCTGAACAGCTCTCACAGTTAGGAAGTTCTTCTTCATGTTCAGGTGGAATCTCCTTTCCTGAAATTTGAAGCCATTGTTTCACATCCTAGTCTCCAGGGCAGCAGAAAACAAGCTTGCTCCCTCCTCCCTATGACTTCCCTTCACATATTTATACATGGCCATCATATCTCCTCTTCTGTAGGCTAAACATGCCCAGCTCTTAAATCTGCTCCTCATATGGCTTGTTCTCCAGACCCTTGATAATTTTAGTCACCCTCCTCTGGACACATTCCAGATTGTCAACATCTTCCTTCAATTGCGGTGCCCAGAATTGGACACAGTATTTCAGGTGTGGTCTGACCAAGGCAGAATAAAGTGTTACAAAAATCTGTCTATTTGATTTGAATGAATTTTATGGAAGGAATAAATGAATGAGAGTTAAATTTTGGCAACACCGTTCAAAATTATGAAGGCCTGCAATGACTAACTGATTGCTTGCTGAACTGTAATTAAAAGTTGCTAATGAGACCTGAAATAGTTGACCTGCCTGGTAAACTGTGATGGGAACTGTGACAATGATAAGAGAAATGTTTACATCAGTTAAGGAAATGTTTACAACTGTTAAGAAGGAAGTCAACACAAGGCTAACACCAATCAAGAAGAATTAACATCTGGCCAGGAAACTGAGATGGAGCCAGGATGGAAGATGTCTATCATTCAGTTATAACTTTGGGACAACATCACAAAATATTGCTATATAAGTGACCTTACGACAATTCAGAAAGTGTGACAGACAGAAATGGTGTTCACCAGCCATGCTCTATTCCATCGGGAAGGGGAGAGATGGTGTATGCAGATATGCAATTGAAGCAGTCTGGTCACTTTGGGCCTCTTTTTCTCAAGGGAAGAGAAGAGAGTGCATTTTGGAGTCATGTTCTTTTTGACGTTTTGAAGTTTTGAAACTATGCATTGGCAGGCTGCAGGGAAGCATGGTCTGGCCTAACAGGTGTTCTCCAGAAGATGATGGAGAAAAGGATATGATGATTTATTCATAAGGATGAATGCATGTAAATTTGTGTGAATGCTGAATGAAAATGTAACCCCCTTTGTCTGTTTGTTAATCAATGCAACTGTAGGTTGTTTGTGAATCCAATATAGTTGCATAGAATCTGTATGTCTGTATGTCTAATGTTGTTCTTTGTTGTTCTGTAAAAGTTCTGATATATCTCTCACACTGAAATTGCAATAAAAAGAACCTATGCATTAAAGATATTAAAAAGTTATTCATAACAGGAGGGGTAGTATGACTTCTCCTGATTTAGAACTATACTCCTATTTATGTAGGCCAAAATCCCATTGGCTTTTTTTTGCCACCGCATCACATTGTTGGCTCATGTTTAACTTGTTGTCCACAAGGACTCCAAGATCTTTTTCACAAGTATTGCTGTCGAGCCAGGCATCCTCCATTATGTATCTTTGCATTTCAGTTTTTTCTGCCTAAGTGGAGTATATTGCATTTGTCCCTGTTGAACTTCAGTTTGTTACGTTCGGCCCATCTCACGAATTTGTTAAGATCATTTTGAATTCTGCTTCTTTCTTCTTGAGTGCTATCCCTCCCAAATTGGTGTCATCTGCAAACTTGAAGATCATGCCTTCTAACTCTTCATCTAAGTCATTAAGAAAGATGTTGAACAGAACCAGGCCCAGTCACTTTCCAGGATGAAGAGGAAGCATTGGAGAGCACCTTTGGGTCTGTTCACTAAGTCAATTACAGATCCACCTAACCGTAGTTTTGCCTAGCCCACATTTTACTAGTTTGCCAGAAGGTCATGGGGAACCTTGTCGAAGGCCTTACTGAAATCCAGATCAGCTACATCCACAGCATTCCCTGCATCGACCCAGCTTGTAACTCTATCGAAAAAAGAGATCAGATTGGTCTGGCATGACTTGTTTTTGATAAATTCATGTTGACTATTAGCGATGACCACATTCCTTTCTAAGTGTTTGCAAACCACTTCCTTAACAATCTTTTCCAGAATCTTGCCTTGACATCAGGTATTGACATGAGTCTGACCAGGTGGTAACTGTTTGAGTCATCCTTTTTTCCCCTTCTTGACCACATTTGCCGTTATCTTCAACAAGGGGAAAAAGGATGAAATCTCCAAAGAATCTTTCAAGTTCCCATTGTAGTTCCTTGTGTAGATTAAATACTTTTGACTATGGCACAGCATGCAGTAATAGTCTGAAAAGCATGGATAAAACAGGCTGAGGAGTAAACAGCCATTTTATTGTCAAATAAAGAACACTGTAACAATTGCTGACAAAGTACGAACCATTACAGAAGTTTCCTCAGCCTAATGCTATCCCTTGCTATCCCTATAGTCAGCTTTAAAAAAAAAACTAGTCGGGTAATTTATTAAGATGAATGTCTGCTTAAGTTACAATGACAGGTAATACAAAGTTTAATGGCCCAAATTAAATTAGCATACCTTTCTAAATGCTAACAATCTAACTAACAGATTATTATATTTCACTGTTCATAATCTAATAATAAAGTGTGTAAATTGTAGAATGAGCAATGTTACTTGAGGAGAGTGAAGCAGGGAGACAAAAGAGAAAAATGGAGAGGCTTCAATGAAAATTATAAATGGGGAGAGGGAGGAGAAGGAGGAAGCCGACCTAGGAATGTGAAAGGACTGCCAACTCTTTTTAGGACTTCATCACATGTAATAAAATCAGCATTTCTACAAATTTAAGAAATGGCTACTGATGGAGCCTATCACATGACACAAGCTTGTATGTCCAGGTATTTTGCCATTTCTAAAGTGTGCTTTTTTTCCTACGCTTCCTAAGTCAATTGGCAATTGACTTTTTTTTCAATTCCCCTCATAGAGATGTTTAAAATCGCCCAATTTAATGTGTAATGGGAATACCCGCTTACCTGCTTGTAAACATAACTATGATGTCATCATGGAGGTAGGAGCTGAGATTGGCAGTATTATTTCTAATATTACTTTTTTGAGACAGAGGAGGAAGGGCCCATTTTATATCTTTTAAACATAAAATAAATAGGCTTACCTTTTCAATTGAGAGCTATCTGTACTTATAAAGAGAAATTGTAATATCCTAAGAAAATGGAGGAGGAGACAGTGGGAGGAGAAATATGTTTGCAGTGTGCTGAGAAGGCAAACAGATAATTAGAAAAGAAAGCGGAAAGAGAGAAACAGTGTGATGGGGGTAGGAAAACCATCTGTTTAATTTCAAAATGGGACATTGTGAAGCTTAAGGGAAAAACAGTGATCTCAAATGCTTTACTTATTCAGTGGGATGAAGTCTTTAGTGCTGTGCAGAAGGAGGAATGGTAAACCTAATTGGGATGTTTTTTACCAAGAAAAACATACGATGTGACAGTCCAAAACGGAACAAGAAATGGCAGAAGATTAAAATTCCTTATCAGATGGCACTCAATGAGTTACTGAGATACAGCAGGAGACAACTACAGGAGCTTTGTGAAAGTGGAGTCCCTTAGACGTGTGACTAACCCCCTTTCCCCTCTCTCATTCACTATGTATTCCAAAATCTGAAATCTGAAAACTTCTGGTCCTAAGTATTTTGGTTAAGTAAGACTAAACCTGTATGAGAGTGAAGGAGGCAAGGAAAGCAAAACAAACAAACAAAAAAATCCAGGTTCTGCTTGATCACTGCATCTTTGCTGATCTGTCACAGACAGTGGCAATTTCCAAAGTCTCATTATCACCTTCTTCGCCTGGCCCCAGCATATAAAATACTTCCCTTTTCTGCTCTCAATAATAATCTTTCTCTTATCAGAATTTGAGGTCCAGCTCACTCAATGTGAAACTCTGACCACTAAAGTCTCTAGCTGTCATGCCTGCTGTAGAACATTGCCTACATCCTCATTTTCCCACCTTTTCAAGTTTTCAAGTGAGGGCTTGCATGCTGGAATCATGATTATCAAGTAATTTCGAGAGACAGCGTGATGGAGAAAAACAACAATTGCTATAGCAACAGAACATAGCTCTACTGTTTGCCTGGGTAGTAGGTGTGTTGAGTGTGTGCACTCATGCACATAAATGTGTGTGTGTGTGTTTAAAGGCCAGAGAGAAAACTTAACATTTTGAGGCATAAAAAAAGGAAAGAAGAGGCATCAATAATAAAATAAAGCTAATGAGTTAATGGTTTTTTGGCAGATGTTTCCAATTTATGCTGAAATATTTTCCTGATGAAGGAAGCCACTTTAAGCCAGCAAGGCATACACATGCTACATGGAAATGTGGATAGTTAACAGTTCATTCACAAGGCAGATGGCAAAAAAAATTAGCTCAAGCATTCCTTATGATGAAAATGGATGTAAAATGGGAAAAGTCTTTTGATTTTTCTTGTGCATAATTACATTTCTTGGCCCTTTCTTTATTTCATATCTTAGTCCTAGAAAAAAAAATGAAGCTATGGAGTATTTTCTGGATACAGTAGTCCCACTTATCCAACACAAATGGCCTGGCAGAATCCTGGATAAGTGAAAATATTGGATAATAAGGAGGGATTAAGGAAAAGCCTATTAAATGTCAAATTATGTTATTTTACGATGCAATGCTTTTGGGTCTTGTGTGACTGTGGAGCAGAACAAACAACTCCTCATATGTACGCTTGCCCACAATGCCCTGCCTCATGCATGGAGGAGGAGTTGTTCAAAGCTATGGACAATACGATTGCTGTTGCCCGCTTTTGGTATAAAACTATTTAGCTGTTTGTGATTCCTTTATTTTATCGCTTTTAAACTTATTTATTATGCAATGCTTTTGACATGAAACAAATAAATAAAATGTTATTTTACAAATTAAGCGCCAAAACCTCATGTTTTACAACATATCGACAGAAAAAGCAGTTCAATATACGGTAACGTATTTATGAATTTAGCAGCAAAACGTCGTAATGTATTGAAAACATTGACTACAAAAACATTGGCCACTAACAAATTGGCTACAAATAAAGACAGAATTGCATAAAATGAACTTACAATAACAACATTGTTGGAAGTTAAATCAGTAAAAAGTTCGGTCCTTGCTGCCTAGAGAAACAGCTCTGGATCCGGGCGGGAGGCAGACTGCACTGGATAATCCAGAATGTTGGATAAACTAAGATTGGATAAGCGAGACTCTACTGTATATTCAAATAGCACGGAGGGGAGTCATAGGTCGGTAGTTGAAAAAAGAAGACTATTAATTCTATTTTCTGTATATTGTTACATGGAGGGGTGTTTTTGCTGTTTATCCTTTTTTTTAAAGTACCAAATAGTTTAACTTGTCTGTAAGCTTAAATAAATTAGATGCTTTTTCAGTATTTTGTCTTCATTACCGTTCACATTTACGACTACTACCCCTTACTATTTGGAGGCAAACAGTCATCCCATAAATTACTATGCCAACCTTTCCTTGCCTCCTTCTCAGGGTGAGATTGCTTGCCTGTTTTGTTTCACCTTTTTCCAGAACTTGGAGGTCCACACTTCTCCTTTTAGCAACCCAGAAATGCCCTTTTAACAACCTGGAAATGACTATAAGAGCAACATGAGCTTAAAAATAAGGGTAGAGCAAGGCCGTTTTGTCTGTGGTGATATGATTATAGAATGTCCCTTTGGAGAGCCAGTTAAGGTTGATTTCTTTCTGGTACCAAGCTGAACATGGCTTTTTATGACAGACTTGGAGACTGGTGTATACCCTATAACCACGGGAGTGATATTTGCAATTTCACTTAGCTACATTTGAAAGAATATTTCCTCGCTAGGCATTTTCAAGATCCTCCAGCACAATTCTGCAATATGCTTCCACTGGACGTTGAACCAACAGTAACCCTAGAAATATTATAGTGAAAAGTGTTACAAAATATCTCGCTTAGCATTTTCCTCTGGTGTGATTCTATAGCATATTTCCACTGGTTCATTTCAGTAGGAGTCACTGTTTTCTGTATTTTTTGTTCCCACAGGAATGTATGCATATGGAGGTTTTAATGTATTTCAAATCCACATGTACACATACATCTAGTTGTAGTTTCAAAAGTGGTGCCAATCATTGCTTTTAAAGTAGTCTAACTACTATGTTCAGTCTGCTTTTACTCTTGTTCAAATAATTTATGTTTTCAGTCTGGAAATGCTTTAAATTGTTTATGTTCTATGCCACTCTGAGATTCTGTGTTAACAGCAGCACAGAAGTGCTTCAATAAATAAATACCTGGTAAATTTGCCACCATGGCCTCTGAAGGGCACAAGAGAGATTTTCCATTTTATTTATTTATTCTTAAAAAGTGTGTGAGGGGATGTACTGTATCCCCTGGTCTATAGTAACTGTGTGCTCTCCCAAACAAAGCCAAAAATCTGCAGGTGAGAAGGGTTTTTTTTAAAAAAAAAAATGAAAAATCCCACACACTGCAGAATGACAGAGTATCTGGCTTTTATTTGAAACATTTACATGGAGCATGGGATATTTTAAAAAAACGTAAGAGGGAAAGTTTAAATCTCCCTTTCTAGCAAATGATGATTCCTATGATCTAAGGATTGCAGTGTGCATGCTAAAGTGAAAAAAAGCACTGATACAAAGCGTTATAGATAAAATTGTATTGGATAAACCTAACTATGGCAGCCAGTGTGGTGTAGTGATCTGAGTATTCGAATAAGACCCTAGAAACCAGTTCAATTTTTTGCTCAGGTATAGAAATACACTGAGTAACTCAAAGATGCATCAATTCCTTAAGATAAAGAAATTGACTATTCATCCTCTGGTTGTTTCATCAAGTCAGTGCCAACTGGCAAACAGAAATAGAACTGATGAACATTACATTCTACATGATATTATTTTCATTTAATAGTATATTGGGGTCATCTAGAGGTCTTTTTAAAATGTCCTTTCAAATTTCTCTTTTTTATGCAAGGAAAGACAAATACAAGCAAAAGAAAATGGGAAAAAAGCTTTAGCTAAGGATAGAATGTCTCCTCTGAATGAATGCCTGGAGGAGGTAATGAGCTGGATGAAGAAAAACAGATTGAAACCCACCCTTTAGGACCCTGAGGTCCTCACCCAGAGGACCTTTTTATTGGCTGCCCCAAGACTATGGAATGACCTGCCAAAAGAGATCAGACAGCTAAATCAGCTGTCAGAATTTAAGAGACAATTCAAGACATACTACTCTCAGTCAATTTTAATGTGTGAATTTTAACCTGCATCTTATCAGTACATTTTAAGCTGCATTTTATCTATGTGTATTTGATACGGTAAATGTATTTTAATAGTGCTTTGTTCCACCTTGATGTGTTAACTATGTTGTACACTTCATCGAGCTGCAAGGAGAGGTGGGTAATTAATAAATAAATAAAATTATTATTATTATTATTATTATTATTATTATTATTATTATTATTATTAACTGGTTTGTACTTTCTCTTTTCTCTTTTTTCTCTTTCGCTACAAAGGTAGAACACATTTACCACTGTTACCCCCTCCCCACAGAGTTTCAAAATGTTTCACTCATTCACTGGTTTTTGAGAATTTTAAAAAGCTTTTATGAACATTAAAAAACTACAAGAGATATCTCCTTGAATTTCTATTTTCAATTATATAACATAACCAAGGCATTGTTCCCCCCAAGTTTCAGAAAGATTTGCACATTTACTGATTTTTGGGGAATTTTAACCAACATAAACTTAACAGTACTATTTCACTAGAAGACACCAGAGGCCATTCAACCCAGCCCCTTTCTGCCAGGCAGGAAAAGCACCCCCAACAAATGCTCATCCAGCCTTTGAAATAATAATAATCATCATCATAGGAAACCTACTAGGAAAAGTTTGGAGTTACTGTCTCTCAACTTTGCCTACCTCACAGGATTGATTCAACTCCCAAAAATCTCTTTTTATCTCCAAATTTCTTTAGAGAATGAACACAGTTTTTTTCCAACCAAAACTTTCAGGGAAGACGGGAAGGAGGTGGCACAAGGTAGTAAGCAGAATTCTAGGAAATGTAGCTTGGGAAGGCGAGGACCCTTGTGGCAGAGAATTCCAAAGGCCCTTCCCTAAACTACATTTCCCAGAATTCTGCTCATTTCAGAATACTGGGACTGCCCTCATTAAAGCCTCAATGTGATGGTCTCTGTCTGTCTCTCTGTGGCTCGGTCATGTGCTGGAAGGGCTTCTTCCTTGCCCAGCTATCCAGCCAGGCATCCCTCCCTCTCTTTCGCCCATCCCGGGGGCCCCTCGCCTCTCCCTTTGGGGAAAAAGTGGGGCTTCTCCCTCAACTCCGGATCTTGCCATCCTCCTCAAGGCCCTTTGGAAGAATCAAACCCATCCCTTTTGGGGGGAGAAATGGAACCCACGGAGAAGACCTTGAGCCACTTACAAGACTTACATAACTCATCCAAAAGTCATAGGGCAGTGTTTTGAATCTTAAGTTCTTTGCGTGGACACCCCTTGCATTTCTAAATATTGCTTCGTATGTACAAATCTTATGAAATAGGTACGACAAACAAATTACAAACCAGGTTTTACACAGCCCTACTAATCACAAATGACTATCTGCATATAAACCCCAGTTTTTCCAGATGTGTCATGCATGTATGCGAGTCTGTAGGAAAACAAATGTTTTACAGCAGTTAGAAGGTAGAACTTGGAGTGGCTACAGCTTCAAATTCCATTTAGCCATAAAACTCAAAGGATAACATTTGGACCAATGATTATGATGATAATAATAATAATATATTGATAATAATATTATGATGTAATACAATATTATACTAATAATACAATAAAATAATATTAATTATATATTATATATTAAATGTAATATTACTAGTAATACTACCATATAATGATATAGTACAATATAGTAATTTAATGCTTATATTGTGCTATGCTAATAATATATTGTATGTGTACATTTGATTGGTAAGCCGCTCTGAGTCCCCTGGCTGGCTCAATTCAGAACTGATGTGGATTATACCACTTTAACTGCCATAGATCAATGCTATGGAATCATGGGATTTATAGTTCGGTAGAAAAGCATTCTTTGTTGGAGAAGGCTAAAGACCTTGCAAAACTACAGCTCCCATAATTTTTAAGCATTGAACCATGACAGCTAAAGTGGTGTCAAACTGCATTCATTTTATGGTGTAGATGTATTCTTTTTCTCCTCATGGGCTTGAGCAGGGGTCTTCAAACTTTTTAAGCAAAGGGCCAGTCCACAATCCTTCAGACTGTTGAGGGGCCAAATTAAAAAAACAAATTACTATGCACACTGCACATGTCTTATTTGTAGTGCAAAAACAAAAAACAACAACAACAATGAAAGAACAATACAATATTTAAAAATAAGAACAATTTTAACCAACATAAACCTATCAGGATTTGAATGGGAAGTGCAGGTCTGCTTCTGGCCAATGAAATAGTCAAGTTAATGAGGATGTTGTTATTGTTGTGTGCCTTCAAGTCATTTCAGACTTTGAGTGAGCCTAAGTATAAAACTGAGAGTGAGGGTCAGGTAAATGCAGCCAGCTGCAACAAAGAGGTCATGAGTTCGAGGCCAGCTCGGAGCCTGCGTTTGTCTCTGTCTTTGTTCTATGTTAAGGCATTGAATGTTTGCCTTATATGTGTAATGTGATCCACCTTGAGTCCCCTTCAGGGTGAGAAGGGCAGAATATAATTACTGTAAATAAATAAATGACCTTGGAGGGCCACATGCAAGCCAGGAGCCTTAGTTTGCGGACCCCTGGCCTAGAGGATTCTCGGAGATACTCTACAAAAAAGTAACCTTTTCCAAGCTCTAGTAACATACCTTACAGACTTGTGAGTATGAAATCAGCAGTAAGAATTAGCAGATATACCACACAAAAGTTCAAATATATTAGTTATCTCGCATTTGGTATTACAAAAATGGTTCAATCATTTCCATTTTCTAGAAACGTGTCTATATGATTGTTTCTTTTAAAACAACCATAGTGCTAACTTTCCACTTTAATTACTGTGGCAACAGTATATGAAATCCTGGGAATAACACTTTGTGTACTGGCCTTCAAAATTTTCAGCCAGAAAATTCTGCAGTTTCACCAAACTGCGAACCCCAGGGTTCTATAGAATGCAGTAGGCTTGAGCGATCCATGAAAAAATTGATTCTAAACTCGTTTCAAAAGCAGGGGGCGCCAGCGTTTCGTTTCTGATGTCATTTCCGAATTTTGCCCCCCCAAAAATTCGAAATTAACGAAAATTCGTTATTTTCTAAATTAATTCGTTAATGGCGGACGCGCATGCGCAGTGGCCAAAAAAAAACAGCACGAGGGGAGATTTTACAGGACTCTCCCGCCCTCATTTTTTGAGTGATCTTCTTCAAACTTGGTACAGTGGTAGAACACATTTAACACTGATAGCTCACCAAAATTTGGAACGTTTCCCTTATCCTCTGATTTTTTGGCGAATTTTCATAGCTTTTATAATAAACAATTTTTTAATAATTGCAGAAATCTGTTCCTGGTTTGAAAGTCTTATTTCCTGTTGAATTGGGTTGTCTTTACTGTGAAAGTCATTGTTCTACTTCAGAAACCTTGTTTTTGTGGCTGAAACATTGTTAAATTGGTGTGTGTGTGATATATACTCTGTGTGTGTGTGTGTGTGTGTGTGTATATGTGTGTGTGTGTGTATATATATATATATATATATATATATATATATATAGTCCCTGCATATGTGTGTGTGTGTGTGTGTGTGTGTGTGTGTATAGGTAAAGGTAAAGGTATCCCTTGACGTTAAGTTCAGTCATGTCTGACTCTGGGGGTTGGTGCTCATCTCCATTTCTAAGCCCAAGAGCCAGTGTTGTCCATAGACACCTCCAAGGTCATGTGGCCGGCATGACTACATGGAGTGCCATTACCTTCCCGCCAGAGCGGTACCTATTGATCTACTCACATTGGCATGTTTTCAAGCTGCTAGGTTGGCAGAAGCTGGAGCTAACAGCGGGCACTCACTCTGCTCCCGGGATTTGAACCTGGGACCTTTCGGTCTGCAAGTTCAGCAGCTCAGTGCTTTAACACACTTCGCCATCGGGGCTCATGTATATATAATATACATACACATACACACAATGTGGAGAATATGTGGAAAGGTAGATAGATAAGTTGGGAGCCACAGCGAAGGCACCTTCCTGGGAGCAAGGTCTAATAATAATAATAATAATAATAATAATAATAATAATAATAATAATAAATCCCTTACAATATCCAAGATGGCTCACTGCTACAGAATCTTGGGAGGTTTAGTTTGGTATGGTACCATTATTGGCAGAGAAAGCCAAGCTGTAGGAGTTGAAATCCAATCATTTATCCTCCCTATAGAATCAATTTTATATGCATTTTTAGCTACAGAAAAGCTAAAATCAGGACAGTAAAAGAACAACACCCAGAAAATGGGAATTCCAGACAGGAAACAATCAGGGCCAGCTAATACCTCCCAACAAAGGATTCCCCCAGGTAGGAAGCAGCCAGGCTTTGAAGCTGCAAGGCTATTCAATGCTAATCAAGGTGACCAATTGCAACATTCACACTTGCCTCCCACAGACAAGAGTTCTTTCTCCCACCCTGGACCTTCCACTGATATATAAACCCCACTTGCCTAGCTTCGCACAGACGTCAAAACCTCTGAGTATGTCTGCCACAGATGTGGGTGAAACGTCAGGAGAGAATGCTTCTGGCACATGGCCATAGAGCCCAGAATACATACCACAACAGTGTGATCCCGGCCATGAAAGCTTTTGACAACACAACCACAGTATCCATTCAAGTTCATGTAGCGTCGTATGGAGACCTGTATTGGGGGGAGGGAGGGTGCGAATCTGGGCCCCTGGGAGTCGTAGTCCTCCCTCCTTCCCTCCCCGGGAGCAGCCGAGGACGGGCCTGGCCCACACCCCCTCACATCCCGGGCCTCTTCCTCCTCATCGCCGGGCCCCGCGCCAGCCTCCATCTCTGTGTGTCTCTGTCTCTCTCGGTCTCTCCATTCCCGGCTCCATCCGCCACCTTCCCGCCTCACAGAGAGACACCAGGCCTGAGCTGAGGCGAGGCGGCGGCGGCGGCCATTTCCCCCCTCCGTCTTCCTCCTCCTCCTCGGCCTCCTTCCCCCTCGCCCCCTCCCATTGGCTGAGCCCGTGACGCCCCTTTTGCTGAGGGGCAAAAGGAAAGGGCCTGAATGGTGGGAGTTTGGGTGATTTGCAAAAGCTTTTTTTCCTAACAAAAAAACGACGACATAACAAAAAACGGCCTCTCGCGGTTCGAAACCGCGATATCTAGACGTGTGGACAATCAAGGCCGTATATTGCTTCAAAACTAACGAAAGTAACGAATTAATAACGGGTAACGGGGAAATCGAATTATTTGAGCAAGCCTAGAATGCAGCCATGGCAGTTAAAATGGAATCAGAGTGCTATGATTCTGTAGTGTAAGTGTTTATCAACAATTTATAAACCCCATTTAATACACTGTCTGAGAAGGAAAGAACATTATTTGTTGATCTGCCAAATATGCTGACTACTGTTTTAACCGTAATTTAGGAGAAACTCTAGTCCTAGGGTTTAATCGTTTATGAATAATGCAAAGAAAATGCTTTAAAAAGAATATACAATATTGATGAAAGCAAATAGAATAAAACACAGTTTGACTAAGAAAAGGCCTGTAGGTCCCATGAAGTGAATGTATACCCCTGAGAAATATCGTTAAACTTATGCTAACTCTTTATTTCTATTTCTTCAATATATTTACTGAGTTTGAAACTTCAAGTTTGCCTGAAATGTTTGCTTTAAGTGAATTCCTGTGCCAGCTGTATTTAAAAATATCTAAGAAGGAGATCTTTAAGGCACATCAAAATAACAAATTGAATAAGACTCAATTTAAAATTAGTAACAGTCTTGACCTCAAAAGAATTGTCCCATACTTTAAATTCTGTGATGTTCGGAAACTTCCACCCAATTTCCAAAATTATATCTATTCATGCTTAGTTTATATAAGACTCGCCAGATGTTCCTTTATCTGAAACAGCATTTCTAATGGAATGTTTAGAGGGTTTTTTTATGTTTTGTTCTTTTCTCTTTTTAGAACATTATATCTCCAGGGAACATAATGTATGGGAGCAAAGGTTACAAAAATACACTTACTAAGCTACACACACAAATAGGAAGGGAATAATATAACAAGCAAAAATGTGGTATTGGATCTAGTAACCTAATAATTGATGATACTGATTGACCTCATGTATAAGTCGAGGGCAGATTTGGGGACCAGAAAGATGTACAGTAGAGTCTCACTTATCCAACACTCACTTATCCAAAGTTCTGGATTATCCAACGCATTTTTGTAGTCAATGTTTTCAATACATCGTGATATTTTGGTGCTAAATTCGTAAATACAGTAATTACAACATAACATTATTGCGTATTGAACTACTTTTTCTGTCAAATTTGTTGTATAACATGATATTTTGGTGCTTAATTTGTAAAATCATAATCTAATTTGATGTTTAATATGCTTCTCCTTAATCTCTCCTTATTATCCAACATATTCGCTTATCCAACGTTCTGTCGGCCCGTTTATGTTGGATAAGTGAGACTCTACTGTATTTTGATATCACTCATTGAAAAGTCAAGTATAAAACTTAGGGGCATGTAACAAAAGATGTAGAATAAAAATGAAAGGTAAATGAGGTCGAAGAACTCACACAATTCTAAAGTCCCTTTTCTGCTCACTCTAAAGGCTGAAAAGTGGGGGAGAGAAGAAGGAAACTATGGGAAATGGTGGCTATGCAACAAATTAAGCTCTTAAAGTTAGGTACTATTATTATTATTATTATTATTATTATTATTATTATTATTATTATTATTATTATTTCTTACATTTAGATCCTGCCCTTCTCACCCAAAGGGACTCAGGGCGGCCTACAACAGTGGCAACAATTAGATGCCCATACAAACCAATATAAAACAGCACATAAAACAGTTAAAACTATTAAAATACATTATGAATTAAAAATATACATTTCAAACATAAAATCAGATCCGTTCTTCCTCATGCTTTGCCTATAGTTCAGTCCGTGTCGTTTTCACCATTTATTGATTAAAAGCCTGGGCACACAGCCATGTTTTTAAGGCTTTTCTGAAGCCCAACAGGGTTGGAATTTGACGCATCTCTCTTGGAAGGGTGTTCCACAACCGGGGAGCCACCACCGAGAAGGCCCTGTCCCTCGTTCCCATCAGCCGCGCCTCCGAGGCAGGTGGGACCGAGAGCAGGGCCTCTCCAGATGATCTCAGGGATCTTGCCGGTTCATAGAGAAGGAGAAGGAGATTTTTCCTTTTTCAATAAGGGTTTAGGTACAGATTTAAATTCATCTATGAAGAAGTCGACCCAGGGTTTTTTTTTTTGGTCACTATTTTGACCAAAATTTCTAGACCTATCTTATTGTTGTTTATTTGTTCAGTTGCTTCCGACTCTTTGTGATCTCATGGACCAGCCCACGCCAGAGCTCCCTGTCGGCCGTGACCTCCCCCAGCTCCTTCAAGGTCTTATGTGTCATGTGTCTCCATTGAATCAAAAGCAGACAGTTACTGAATGGTGTCAGCATACAGCTAAAGTCAACTAAATGAATGGCTCTGTTCCAGTCAGGATAGTAACAAGCAGGATTTATGCCATTGTGTCCTGAACTGAGAGAAATGGTAATAAACAACTAGCTGCCCTAATCTGCCCAATGCTAATGCTGTCCCTAGACTTCTTAGCAGGGCTGCTTTTGTACTGAATGCTTCACTTTGATTCTTGTGGGAGTGTGTGTAGAATTTTATGCCAAGCTCTGCTTCTTTTCTCTTTGACTGCCCACACACCAAAGGTTTTATGACACCAAAAATAAAACATCTGCTTGGTCAAGCACAGTCTTTCAGTCCATTAAAAATGTCATCTTGAATCAAAACGGTACAGCATATGAAATGTAGGATTTTATTAGAATATCAAGCAGTGCACTTATCTCAGTGACAAGAATGGCAACTTGATTTAATCCTTACACAGAAGCTGTTTTGAATAACAATAAGAAAGTAAATCTGCACAGAGGAACTGGAATTATAGAACTGAATACTAAATCCATTAGTCTGTAGAATCATCAAGCTATTAGTTTAGGTTATTTGAAAGTATATGTGGTTAAATTTCAAATTTAGTTAGGCCTGGGTACAGGTTTTATTCAAGGTTAGAATGAATCAGTTTTTCTATTTATCAATTCAGCACTGTGCTTTGGTTTTATTTTGTTGTCACAGTTTCTTCACTCAAGTCTCTTCCATTAATTATTTTGAACATTATCCAGTTAGCATTGATGTGTGCAAATCCGAAATCATTACAAAGGAAGAGAGAAAGAAGCACATATCTAATTTTGAGGTCGAGTACAGGAAACGTGCTCAATATTGTCTGATAGGTATAATATGGTTCCCAAAATGTGTGCTGATACCCACAATCCTGTTCTAATCATTGAAATTCAGGTGAATTCTCTAGTGAAAATATAGCTGTTGTTCCAAATGTAAATTGTTTCTTTTATCACAATATTTTGATACATTTATGATTTGGAAATGGTTATTATTACTCATATAGAGATTAGGGATGTGCAATTTTTTGTTAGTCTCCATAAGTTGTGTACTTTAGAAACACTTTAGAAATGAAACGCTGGTGCCCCCAATTTTGTAATGAGTTTTGAAACTTTTTTAAATAATAATAATAATAATAATAATAATAATAATAATAACAACAACTTTATTTTTCTATCCCGCCTCCATCTCCCTGCAGGGACTCAGGTTGGCTAACATGGGGCCAAGCCTAAAAAACAAATAATGAGCAAAATAAAGTACATATAAAAACAGCATATAGAACCAGGTAAACACACATTAAAACCAAAGTAATACAATATAACAGCAGTAAGAAACATTTACAACATAAAATGACAACATAAAAGGACCACCATTTAGTAACCAAGTAAATCTCACAGCCTTAAATAGAAACGTGAATATTTTTATTTATTTATTTATTTATTTACAACATTTGTACCCCGCCCTTCTCACCCAAGGTAACTCACATATGTGATGACACTATTGCTTTCTGATGGTTTGATGCATGCATACTTTGTTTCATGCACAAAATCATTAAAATAATGTATATGAAATTATTAGACTATGTGTATAAGGTGAACATAAAGCATAAATGAGTTTCATGTTTAGGCTTGTTTCTCATTCCCAAGATTATGTCTGTAAATAGGAATGAAGCTATTCAAAAATACAGGATTTGAATCCAAGATTCAAAACTCAATTTTTTTTAGTAAGGAATAGTCTACTTGTATTATGAAGTCACGACAAAAAATGTATACACCATCTGCTAGTTCTGAATAGCCTATTTCTACGAGGAAGGAGGCTATTGGAAAAGTAAACTATTTACAGCTTGCAGATTTAGTTTGTTTTGCCTGGAAAAGGTGTGAATGCTGGTGCAGCTCACCTGAGAGAATTCTGACCTTTGTTCTTTCCTTGGGGTTTCTTGCCTTGTCTGTTTTCACAAAGATGTGGGTTTAGTGTCTGTATAGGATAGAGTTTTATTTTAATCACATTTGTATGCTGCAATTAGATCTAAGAATGAAACCAAGTTTTAATGGATTTTATTTATGCATTTCTTTGTAGAATCATAAAGTTGGAAGAGAGCACAGAGGTCATCCTGTCCAACCCCCTGCCAGGCAGTAATACACAATAAAGCAGTCCCAACAGGTAGCCATTCAGCCTCTGTTAAAAACTTCCAGAGGAGATTCCACCACACTTAGAGGCACCTCTTACCATCTGGATGTATTCATTCAGTTTATACCCTGTTTTTCTCCTAGGCTGGAACACAGGAGAGGTTACAATGATGTAAACCAGTTAAAATCTTATTTTACAAAAGTTAAACATATTAAAAAAATAAAGTGTCTTTAGCATATAATGCCAGGCCAAGAGACTACAAAGGACTGTGTCTGATGTCTCTTTTCCTAGTCAGTTCCTATATACTTGCCATCAAGAAATGAGATTCATAAAACATTTAAAATGTGTATCCACTCCAGCTATAAAGGTATACACTGATAAATATTATTTTCTAAAAGAAGCAATCAATTTTTTTTATATACTACAACACATTTTTAATGTTCTGAATGCTAGCTCTATGTAGCAATTGTGGAGATATCTTTCTCTTTTTCCACTTAAAATTGAATTGCTGTACCCAGTAAAAGTAGCATATGTTTCATGACTCATTTCAGCAATTGTTTCATTGTTGCTCAAAAGTGTGAATCTTCATGATTGCTCATGATGGAAGCATATAATCCAAAAGCATGCCATGAAAAAAGACTTCAGTAAAAATGAAAATTTGTCATTATTCTTTTCCATTAATTGGAATACTCCTTCAATTGTATTTTTCATGTGGGGGATGAGACCCAGATGGATAAATGACCATAAAACTAAGCATACTCTTTAGGAGAATGTATGAAAATTAAACTTTTCCCTCCCTGAAAGGCTGTTCAAAAATTGAATACCAATTTTGCCACCTGGTGGCTGTGTGTTCTTGATATAATTTGTTCCCACATTTCTTCCTTTCTTGATTTTTTTAAAATTTCTAATATATTTTATCCCAAAGGTGGGAAAACTGCTAATTCTTCATCCTTGAGAAAATATAGTATGTTATTAGTTCTTAGGAGTATATTCTGTTTGACCAAGATGTGAGTTTAAGAGTCCCGTTACATTTAAAAGGTGAATCTTTAAAGTTCTTAGGTGCTGGAAATTTAGAAGGGTGCTGTTGTTCGAAAATCCAAAGGCTTCAAATGCATTCGAGTTTGGATGTTCTTAAAATGTTTCAATTCGGTATTATTTGGAGCATAAAATGGTCTACCTATCCCCCAGTGGTCTCTATAGAATAGGGGTCCCCAAACCTTTGAAGCAGAGGGCCGGTCCACAATCCTTCAGACTGTTGAGGGGCCGAATTATCATTTGAAAAAAACCCAAAAAACAAATTCCTATGCATACTGCACATGTCTTATTTGTAGTGCCACAACAACAACAGCAACAAAAATTACAATATTTAAAAATGAAAACAATTTTAATCAACATAAACTTATCAGGATTTCAATGGAAAGTGTGGGCCTGCTACTGGCCAATGAGATAGTCAAGTTAATTAGGATTGTTGTTGTTGTTGTTGTTGTTGTTGTTGTTGTTGTTGTGTGCCTTCAAGTCATTTCAGACTTTGGCCGAGCCTAAGTCTAAAATTAATTAATTATTTACTGCATTTATTTACTACATTTATATCCCACCCTTCTCACCCCGAAGGGGACTCAGAGCAGCTGTATGTACATAGAATATATTATATTATTAGCATAACACAATATTAGCATTACATATTACTATATTGAACTATACCACTATACTATTATATAATATGTAAAATATAACATATAATTAATATTATTATATGGTATTACTATTAGTATTATATTGTATAACATAATATTATTATCAATATTATATGTACAGTAGAGTCTCACTTATCCAAGCAAAACGGGCCGGCAGAAGCTTGGATAAGTGAATATCTTGGATAATAAGGAGGGATTAAGGAAAAGCCTATTAAACATCAAATTAGGTTATGATTTTTCAAATTAAGCACCAAAACTTCATGTTATACAACAAATTTGACAGAAAAAGTAGTTCAATACGCAGTAATGTTATGTTGTAATTACTGTATTTACGAATTTAGCACCAAAATATCACGATATATTGAAAACATTGTTGACAAAAATGGCTTGGATTATCCAGAGGATAAGCAAGGCTTGGATAAGTGAGACTCTACTGTGTATACAATATAGTATATTATTAAAACTGATATAAAAATATTATATTATAAAACTGAGGGCGGGGGCCAGGTAAATGACCTTGGAGGGCCGCATCCGGCCCCCGGGCTTTAGTTTGGGGACCCCTGCTATAGAAGCTCTCAACCCAACATCCTGCTTGCATCCCTATGTCTTCATTCCTTATAAGAGTGGTAGAGGAATGGAATGAAGTCTCCCTTCTCTTCTACCCATCTGTGATACCTGGCACTCTGTCATAGCAACATGCCAGGCATAAGGGGCTCTGGGAAATCCTGCTTTCCCAGTGCTGTTGCCTTGTGTGAAGCATCACAGATGGTTCTGGATGACAAGATCTCCCTTCCTCTTTCTACAGCTGCCAGATCAGAAAAAAAAGTTATGCAGGGAAAGGCATTGGAGACAGGTAGATGAAAGTGAATTTTGCTTATGTCCTACACTGGCTCCAATTTTAATGAAAGTGATGTGCTTCCTTTAAAAAAAACGTATCCAGGTAAGCATAATTAATACTAATGCAACTGGCTATTTCCAGAGCTGTTTGAGGAGGTGGCATAACAGATTGCAACTCATCTAGATGTGCAACCTATTCATACTGGAATTATCCATTAAATAACTGTCAACATTTGCAGGAGAATGAAGCTGCATCATTCTAATATTTTGCGATAAATGAAATGTGACTTCCTAGGTTAGAGAGGGGGGCATATTTTGGACACTTCCCTACATAGACAATTCCCTGCATGGGCAATTTTTGTGATTATGGCATGGTGTAAAATCAGTGAGACACAACTAATGGTCACACTATGGTGGACTGATGATCGATACTATGATACTCTTGTTCCTTTGTGATATGGCTCATCATTATGGCCGACAAAATATAACTACTTCAGAAAGGAATTCCTTATTTTTTTTCTATTATTTGTAAAATAGGCCTAGTAGACTTAACCAAAAAGAAAAGGGAAGGAACAAAGGGTTCCAGTTGTTCTGGGCCCCATCTACACTGAAGATTTAATGCAATTTCCAACCAGTACAATGTTCCCTCACTACTTTGCAGTTCACTTTTTGCGGATTCGCTATTTCATGGTTTTCAATAAACTCTAAAAGACTATTATAAATCATAAAAAATTACAATTTACAGCCTAAGGAAAGGAAGAAGGAGAAGCCAAAGGGAGAGAAAAGGAGTCGAAGCGGCAACGGGAGGAGGAGGCAATTTATCAACACACGATTGGTTGATAAAGACTTAAAATAGTGTATAACTACTAAAATAATGTATAAATATTAAAATAAATATAGTGTCCCTTTCACTTATTGCAGGTGGTCCTGTAACCTAACCCCTGCGATAAGTGAGGGAACACTGTATTGAAGAAAGAGGTTTCACTGTGCAGATGATTACATAGGAAGTCCTGGAACCAGTTTGCAGCCTGGATGGTGATTACACAAATCACAGAACAAATCACAGAACACTAGTGACATTAAAGGCTTTCTTAAATAACATACTTTTGATGTTATTTTATTGATTGGTTTGAAACTAGCACATTGGGAATCCTAAACTTGATTTAAATAACTTCTTCTCTAAACATCAGCAGGCATATCTAGGAGGTTTGGAGGGGCCAAAGCCCGGAAATATGGCCTTAGGAACTGTATGTACTCCATGGCCACACTTTATCCATATCTGCATTGGATTGCCACTGATATTTGGCAACTGAAAGGCCAACCCTACTATTAGGCAGAGTGGAGTGTTTGTGTGGGTGCATGTGAAGAAAAGAAACACAGGCCTCAAAAGATGAAGTCCATGCAAAGCATGATATGTGATAGACTTGGCAGGGAAGTGAGGAATAAATAAGGCGTATCTAACCTGGCATGACCAAACGAGTGTTCAATAAGGTGTATCCAAAATAACAATGGACAATAAAGTGTGCAGTTGGCACCCCATAAGTCATACAGCCTGAGATGTAGAATGTTTTAAAACCGTGTCATAAGAACGGAGCAGCACGTTCACCAAAAAAGGATTAAACGTTAGGCTATAAATGCAGGGGGCCTAAAAGATCCAGCACGTTTTTCCGGAAACATGGCCACGGAGTGTCCAAGTCTATTGGAGGAACCTGATCGCCTCTTCCAAACAGGGCCTGTATGTGTGTGAGTATGGATATATGTGTGTGTGCATGAAAGCTCTCTCTTAATGTGATTCTGATATGATTCTGTTGTGATTAGCAATAAATTTTACATGAAAACTTACCTTGATTTCTGTGTGATGTACACCTTAAACTGGAATTAAGGTGCATGCTGCTGCTCTCTTCAGACAGTTAGCTATATGCCAGTGGAATTGGCATATATATGTGGATGGTCCTCAAGGGGAAAAGGGAACAGTGAGGAAGAAAAGGAAACAATACACCCTGGTGAACAGATTGGAAAGTATATACAGTGTTCCCTTACTACTTTGTGGTTCGCTTTTCTCAGTTTTTTTTAATAAACACTAAAATAATAGTATAAATCATAAAATAATATTATAAATTCCTCTTACTATTTCCTTCCTAAGGAGAAGCCTAAGGAAGAGAGAGAAAAAGAGGCCGAGGCAGCTTTGTTTTCGCCTCACAAGGTGGCAGGAGCTCACATGCGCATGCTTGAGAGGCAAGGGACAGAGACCCTACTTGCAAACAACACAAATAGTGTCTCTACTTTGTGGATTTTCACTTTTTGTGGGTGATCCTGGAACGTAACCCCCGCAATAAGTGAGGGAACACTGTACTACAATGAATCCTTGTACGGAGAGCAAGGATGGTCCAATTAATAGCTCAGATTCTAAAATCTTAGTTCTGATAGTATCACTGAATAACAGGCTGAAATAATCAACCTGTTATTAACTTACCTTTTTATCCTCAATCTTTCTGATTCTGTCAGCAATTTTGGGGCAAATTCCACCCTTGCACTTTATACTTTGGAAAGAATTATTTTTCTCATAAAGAGATATCAGCAAATAATAATAATAATAATAATAATAATAATAATAATAATAATAATAATAATAATAAAACTTTATTTATACCCCGCCACCATCTCCCCAGCCCAAAGCAATACAATATAATAAAATATAAAACAGCATATCATAACATAATTAAAAATAATACAATACATAATAATAAACATCACATCAAGAAATCAAGAAACAGTCAAACAAGAGCAGGCCGCATGAACACAAAGATAAAACCCGGAGTGTGAAGGACAGAGGGGAACTCCAATGTGTACAGGGACATATGAGAGTGGGGCAGTTTAGTGGATAGATGTTTGGGGGGAGTAACACAGAAATATATAACAGAAGTTATTCATCAAAAGCACAGCGGAAGAGCCATGTTTTCAGGTCTTTCCTAAAAGCTAACAAAGTGGGAGCTTGCCTGATTTCAGTAGGCAGTGAGTTCCATAGTCGGGGGGCCACAGCAGAAAAGGCCCTCTCCCTTGTACTCACAAGGCGGGCCTGGGATAACGAATAGCAAATATATAATATGCTCAATTTATAAAAAGCCAGATTTAAAATGCTGACCTCAGAAGAATATTGGGAAAGTGTGGGTCATGTTGGAAAAATTAGAAGACGTGGCATTAAACACAGTATGAAGCTGACTGGTCAGTAAAATTCTATTCTGAACCAATAAAAAGACCTTTATCTCTGTGACTTCGAATAGTCTTCATACTAGTCTTGCAGCAAGTAAAAGGCTACTAGCAGGCTGATGTGCATTGTGACAGCATTCCACATTTGCATATTATCTTGGTGATTATGTGAAGACTTTGGACTTATTGCACAGAAATGGAAACTGGCACATGAAGCTGTTAGGGCTTATTGACAAGTGTAGTGAATCTTACCTGGTAGGCCAGAAAGGGATCCTGGATAACAGTATGGTAGGCCTCCATGTTGGGAGAAAATGCCAAGGAGGCAGCCATCTTGAGAGAGGAAGGTTGGAAAAGTGGAGGATTTAGGAGACTACTAGGATTGGCCAGAGGAGTGGGGAGGGGCCGAGAGGAAAAGAAGAGAAGGTGGGAAGTGGAGAGGTCTGAGAGAGCTGGTGTGTGAAGGTGTAGGGTTTAAAAAACTGGGTTCACAGGGAGAGAGGGGAGTGCTGTGAGTTGACAGGAAAAGGTCAGACAGCAGTTTGATTTCTTGTAAGAGCACAAGAGATTGACTCTCCATGTGCCGTCGTGCCTGGGGCTATAACTCTTAGTGAAAGAGGCATGGACGTGACATCTTTCCCCAGGGGATTGCTTCTTGCCCTCCTTTAGGGAAACGGGAACTCCCAAGGACCAAAACACTGTAGATAACTCAAAACTGGTTTTATTGTTCACAAAAGGTTATCTCAATAAGCTGGAAGTTTCAAAGGGGTAAGGGAAAATATATTTTAGAGTCTTTGGTTGTTTTAAGTCCAAGGAGCCCTGTAGCTGAGAAGCTTTTCCAGGTCCCTCTTTCTCAATGACTGTGAATGCCGGAGCAAACTCAGCCTCAGTCCAAATGGCCTATGTTTGAAGACACAGTCTTCCTCTGTTGCCAAAGGACTGATTTGAAGGCGCTTGAGACTCCTCAACGTCGTTCAGGTTGGCCCTGAACATGAAGCGTAAGTCTCAAGGGTAAGAACCTCAGAATTGGTGCTGAGACGTAACTTAATCAAGGGCTTTTAGAGCCAAGTCTCTCTCTCACGTCCATCTGGTAGAGAGCTTGCTGGTGGAATGAATGAGGAAACATTGTCCTACTCCAGGAAGAGGTGGAGCCAAACAATTGAGCTGAGGGAGCAAATAACTGGTGCAAACAACATTGATTGACAGCTATAATAACCAATCCAACTACATTTACAGGGTAAAGGCAAAATTAGGAATGACACAACAATTCAAATCTTGCAACTTACAGATCTACATATAGATGGTGCCACTCGCGCCGTCACACTCCAGGCCGGGTTAGTTAACAGGAAGAATTCTAAGGTAGTATTAGTTAAGAACCCAGGGGGCTAACTAGATAGATTAGTCAAACTTGTCACTATTCTCTGAAATAGAGCAAAGGTTTTGTTAATAACAGTTAGATCGGTTTGTTTAGATCTGTCTATAACAAAGTAAGGAGAACTGAACAAGCAGCCAATTCAAGCTGAAGTGCTTTTGTAACAAATCACGCTTTTTTGTACCTCTCAGGAGTGGTTAGTTGTCTGTTTTAAAATAAATACATCTTATTCTATTTAACTGTCAAAAGGTCTCTATTGCGCATTATTCCATCGTCAATCCTTTGTGATAGTTCCATCATTAGTAACTTCCAGTTACTACAGAAAAACCTCTTAATAATCAGTTGTTTGGGGAGTCAGGGGTGAAAGCAGTGTTGGCAGGAGTGGGAGGAGTTTACCTCAAATACGTTGGAAAATTCCTAAAATCTATTATGTTGGTGGCAGCTTTAATTCAAAACAAAGTTTAAAAGACAAGCAGGGTTCACTTTACCCTAACACATTACCATCATAATCCTGCTATCATATTGTAGGCACAGCGGTGGGATCTTTTAGGTGTGTGGAAAGGTCTGCCCTGCCTTAATTATAGTTGTCCGTGTCCATGATCTCTCTTCTCCTTTGTGATAACAAGCAAGGCCCCTCATCATGCCACAATCCTGGGACTTATCTCAGATGATGAGATTAGGAGCTTTTGTGGCAGCATCCTCTCTTTGTTAAAAAATAAAAAAGAATAATAACATAATAAAGTTGGGAGATACCACAAGGGCCATCCGATCCAACCACCTACCATGCAGGAAAAGCACAATAAACACCCCCGACAGATGGCCATCCAGCCTCTGCTTAAAAGGCCCCAGAGAAGGAAACTCCACCACCCTGTGAGGCAGCATATTCCACTGTCAAACAGCTCTTACTGTCAGGAAGTTCTTCCTATTATTTAGGTGGAATCTTTTTTTCTGGAATTTGGATCAATGACCTGGTTTCCAGAGTAGCAAAAAACAACTTTGTCTTCTCCTCAAGAAGAAAACAAATAAAAGAAGGGAAGTGGCAGAGCAGGAGACTGGAGTCATATTACAATTTGAATCCCATCTCCAAGATATCCCATTTGGAAATGGAGCTTTCCAGTGCCAAGGCATCCCAAGACACCAGAAGCATTTTGGATTAATTAATTTTGGGAAAATGATGTAATACAGTAGAGTCTCACTTATCCAACACTCACTTATCCAATGTTCTGGATTATCCAACACATTTTGTAGTCAATGTTTTGGTGCTAAATTCGTAAATACAGTAATTACTACATAGCATTACTGCATATTGAACTACCTTTTCTGTTAAATTTGTTGTATAACATGATGTTTTGGTGCTTAATTTGTAAAATCATAACCTAATTTGATGTTTAATAGGCTTTTCCTTAATCCCTCCTTATTATCCAACAAATTCGCTTATCCAACGTTCTGCCGACCCGTTTATGTTGGATAAGTGAGACTCTACTGTATCTGTATTTGCCTATAGGTAAAAAGGTAAAGGCTTTCCCTTGACAATAAGTCTAGCTGTGTCCAACTCTGGGGATTGGTGCTCATCTTCATTTCTAAGCTGAATAGCCATTGTCCATAAACCCCTCCAAGGCCATGTGGCCGGTATGACTGCATGGAGTGCCGTTACCTTCCCGCCAGAGCGGTACCTACATAGAGAAGCCACCGAAATCCACAAGCATGTGAACCAGGGGTCCCCAAACTTTTTAAACAGGGGGCCAGTTCATGATCCTTCGGACTGTTGGTGGGCCGGACTATAGTTGGCCACTGAGCAATAATAATAATTAATAATAATAATAATAATAATAATAATAATAATAATAATAATAATAATAAAGAGGGTTGGAAGAGACCCTTTAGGCCATTGAGTTCAATCCCCTTCTGCCTTTGTGCACTGAAAGCACAAGCAAAGCATCCCTGACAGATGGCCACCCAGCCTCAATGTTAATAATAATAATAATAATAATAATAATAATAATAATAATAATAATAAATGTGCCGTGCCAAAAGATCTCAGCCGGCATTTGGAAACAATAGACATTGACAAAATTACGATCTGCCAACTGCAAAAGGCCACCCGACTGGGATCTGCATGCATCATCCGAAAATATATCACATAGTCCTAGACACTTGGGAAGTGTTCGACTTGTGATTTGTGATACGAAATCCAGCTTATCTATCTTGTTTGCTGTGTCATACTTATAATAAAAAAGAGGACCCTTAGTCCAACCCCCTTCTGCCTCTGCGCACCAAAAGCACAAGCAAAGCATCCCTGACAGATGGCCACCCAGCCTCAATGTTAATAATAATAATAATAATAATAATAATAATAATAATAATAATAATAATAATGGTTGTAAGAGAAGAAGAGACCCCTTGGATTATTTAGCCTAACCCTGCCCTTGTGCCGTGGGGGCCGGATAAATGGCGTCAATGGGCCGCATCTGGCCCCCGGGCCTTAGTTTGGGGACCCCTGATGTGAACAATTTCAACAGAAAGGAGGAAACCACGAAAATGAACAAAATCTGTCTTCCAGTATTAAAACACACTCTAAAATCAGGACAGTGAATAAAGAACAACAATCAGAAGACAGGGGAATCCCAGACAAGAAACAATCAGGGCCAGTTAACCTCTCTCAACAAAGGATTCTCCCAGGTAAGAAGCAGCCAGGCTTTGAAGCTGCAAGGCTTTTCAATGCTAATCAAGGTGGCCAATTGCAACATTCACACTGGCCTCAAGCAGATAAGAGTACTTTCTCCCACCCTGGACATTCCACACACATATATGAATCCCACTTGCCTAGTTTCCAACAGACTTCACAACCTCTGATGATGTCTACTATAGATGTGGGCAAAATGTCAGGAGAGAATGCTTCTGGAACATGTCCATACAGTCCGGAAAACTCACAGTCACCCAGTGATTCCGGCCATGAAAGTCACCAAAAGTGACTCTTAAGGAATTGAAAAAAAAAATACTGGAAACATACAGATCCTGAAAAACATTAGACTGGATGAGTACTGCACTTGGGTATATGTATATATTTCTGTATTTATTTCAGATTTCAATATTAATGTCAAAAATATGTAGTATGATTTTACATAGGATTTGTGCTACATTAGAACAGTAAGACAAATATCACTTAAGTAAAATAAACATTAAATATTAAATAACCAAAAAAAAAATTAGGTGTAAACACTAAGCTAATCTGGGAATCTGCTATTGCAACACATCCAATGAAATGGTTTAAAACAAGTATAAAAAAAGATTAGGACTAAGTACGTTCCAGTCTACCTGGAATACACAAAGCTCATTCCAGAAGCGTGTTTAAGAACTGGTCCAAGAGTCCAGAAGAGCCTTGACTCCCAGTGTGACCATCATACCACTTTCTTTGCAAGTTAACTTGTACCCAGTATGCTTTATTATGCCAATTGTTTGTCTTAGATAGTTGAGCAAATAGTTTTCATGGTTGCCTCCATTGTTTTATAATAATAAAGATTTCATCTTCATCACCTGTTCCTTGGGCATTACAAGCAAGGAAAGCCAATAAAGAAGTCTAAGAAAAAATAGCTTTCCCTTTCAATGGTGCCTTCTCAACTCTTGGATACTAACAGATTTATTTTCAGAATGGTGACAGATTCCTTCCAAAATTATTGGTATTCCTCAAAAGCAGTATAAACAGACAGACTGCAGTGGTTTCTTTTCTTCCTTCCTTTACAACAACATCACCTCCAAGAAAGCAGGAGCAATTGGAATTTTATCTGTGAAGAGACTTTTCCCCTCCAAGAGCCATGGTAATAAAACATACTTCTTAAAAAACCTTATTGCCATGCTATGTATTATGCACAGCAATATTTAGTTTTAGGCAGATTCACCTCTGAACATTTTCTTTGTCACTAACAGTACCTAGATTTATTAAAGGAGTCATTTAAGCCAGGTGTTTGCTAGTAATCATATCTAGACATTAAATTGCAAGGCTTATGTATTAGGTTTAGATGCTGCTGAAAATTACTGCTGAAGATCTGTCAAGATGATCTAAGAGGAGAAATTCTCTTGCAGAATCACTTAGAGACACTTCTAAATCAAGATTCACTGTGTTTGAATCACCATTTATAAACATCCAGGCAGATCTGGAACCAAACATCTCCTATTGTTAATGTTTTTTCCCCCAACCTGATGTTTTTATTGCCTGCTTTTATTTACCCTACCTACCACCAACACCACAAGCAATGAGAAAAAGAAGCTCCTGTGCTTCCAAAATCTTGTGATAGGAAACTAGATTTAATAAGACCCATATCTTTCCAGGCATTATTGATGAGAGTTGAATAAATGCCCAAATAACATCCTGGCTCAGCCTTCTCTGAATGTATTTCCACATCTTTCTAAACATGGTGTATGGTTTTCTGAAATTGAGTGTTTTTGTGCTCTCAGATGTAACCACGATGCAACATAACAGTGATTGTTTATTGACTGATCATTCATAGTAAAGGTAAAGGTTTTCCCCTGACACTAAGTCTAATCATGTCCGACTCTGGGGGTTGGTGCTCATCTTCATTTCTAAGCTGAAGAGCCGGCGTTGTCCATGGACACCTCCAAAGTCATGTGGCCGGCATGACTGCATGGAGTGCCATTACCTTACCACTGGAACAGTACCTATTGATGTACTCACATTTGCATTTTTTCAAACTGCTAGGTTGGCAGAAGTTTCGGCTAACAGTGGGAGCTCACCCTGCTCCCCGGATTTGAACCACCAACCATTCTGTCAAAAGTTCAAATAAATACAGCTAAAATTCACACCATACTAAAGTTACAAGTATACTCACACTACCAATACAATGACAACTAGTTGAATACCACCATTAACAAATAGGCAATGCTACACATTATACAAGGCTCTTGAATAACTAGTTTTTTGCTTACATTGGTAGAAAAAGGAAGAACAAGGAGGCAATAGGGCCACTGCAAGGAGAAGATGGGGTGATGGTGACAAGGGACAAGGAAAAGGCAGAACTACTTAATGCCTTCTTTACCTCGGTCTTCTCACAAAAAGAAAGCCATCTTCAACCTCAGCAACATGGAATGGACGAAGGATTGGGGGAAATCCAACCCCAAATAGGGAAACAAGTTGTCCAGAAACACCTGGCCTCTCTAAACGAATTCATGTCCCCAGGGCCAGATCAGCTACATCCAAGAGTATTGAAGGAACTAGCGGAAGTTATTTCAGAACAACTGGCAATTATCTTCAAGAGTTCTTGGAGAACGGGAGAAGTCCCAGCAGATTGGAGGAGGGCGAATGTAGTCCCTATCTTCAAGAAGGGAAAAAGAACGACCCAAACAATTACCGTCTGGTTAGCCTCACGTCGATACCAGGCAAGATTCTGGAAAAGATCATTAAGGAAGTGGTCTGCGAACACTTAGAAACAAATGCGGTCATTGCTAATAGTCAACACGGATTTACCAAAAACAAGTCATGCCAGACTAATTTTTTCGATAGAGTTACGAGTTGGGTTGATACAGGGAATGCTGTGGATGTAGCGTACCTATGAGGAGCGGCTTCAAGAGCTGGGCATGTTTTAGCCTGCAAAAAAGAAGGCTGAGAGGTGACATGATAGCCATGTACAAATATGTGAGGGGAAGTCATAGGGAGGAGGGAGCAAGCTTGTTTTCTGCTGCCCTGAAGACTAGGACACGGAACAATGGCTTCAAACTACAGGAAAGGAGATTCCACCTGAACATCAGGAAGAACTTCCTCACTGTGAGAGCTGTTCGACAGTGGAACTCTCTCCCCTGGGCCGTGGTGGAGGCTCCTTCTTTGGAGGCTTTTAAGCAGAGGCTGGATGGCCATATGTCGGGGGTGGTTTGAATGCGATTTCCTGCTTCTTAGCGGGGGGTTGGACTGGATGGCCCATGAGGTCTCTTCCAACTCTACTATTCTATGATTCTATGATTCTAACTGGAGTGACTGAGATTCAGTCTCATCTTTGTAATTATAATGACAGAGCTCCATCATGACAGAGGGTGCTTCCCTCATTCTCCAAATTCAACCTGACCAAAGCATTTCTAAAGCACTGGAGATTGGAACATTTGGAAATGATATGGAGTGCCCTCTTCCATTTTTGGGGTGCTTTGAGAACAGGCAACTGGAAAGACTTCCCAGTGCTGCAGGGCCTATCTACACTGGTGGGTACCAAATTTTCCCAGTCTGTATTGGCCCTTCAGTGACCCTGTTAACACCACACACACGACACACAAACTCACTTCATTGTTAGGGGCAGTCCACATTTCCCCCCATCATGCATGTGAATAAATGTATTTCCTGTTGTGCAGAGGTGCATTAATACTGATGTGAAAGTTTCCAGACTTCTTGGGAGAAGAGCAATGACCAACCTCTATAAAATAGTGAAGAGTAGAGACATCACATTGGCAACAAAGGTCCTCATAGTTAAAGCAATGGTATTCCCCGTAGTAGTTTATGGATGTGAGACCTGGACCATAAGGAAGGCTGAGCGGAGGAAGATAGACGGTTTTGAACTGTGGTGTTGGAGGAAAATTCTGAGCGTGCCTTGGACCGCCAGAAGATCAAACCAGACCATACTCTAGGAAATAATGCCCAACTGCTCACTGGAGGGAAGGATATTAGAGGCAAAAATGAAGTCCTTTGACCACATAATGAGAAGACAGGAAAGCTTGGAGAAGATAATGATACTGGGAAAAGTGGAAGGAAAAGGGAAGAGGGACCAACTAAGGGCAAGATGGATCAATGGCTTGACCTTGAAGGAGGTGGGGGTGGCCACGGACTACAGGAAGCTCTGGCATGGGCTGGTCCATGAGGTCACAAAGAGTCGGAAGCAACTGAACAAATAAACCACATAAAGCTTCAGGGAGAAAGGGATATGTTTTTTTTAATTGATTGAAATCCAAATAAACATATTGCAAATGAATGGTCTCAGATGTCATCTGTCAGATTCGGTCTATGAAGTGAATATAATTTTTTAGTCCATGTAGACAAGTCCATAGTCCTCAACACTTCATAATTGCTTTGCTTGCAGTATTTCCAGGCTGGGAAAGTGAGTTTTTATCCATAGTGGTGAATCTTGTATTATTACCTCATTTTGTATGGTCACTATGTGTTTTATTGTATGCTGTGTTTTAATTCTTTATTTTATTTGATTGTCGTGGTCATTGTTTCTTAGTTATTATATTGGTTTTAATCTTGTTATACTTTGTCTCTGTTTTGGTTTGGTCCCATGTTAGCCTTCCTGAGTCCCTTCGGGGAGATGGTGGCAGGATAGAAAAATAAAGTATTATTATTATTATTATTATTATTATTATTATTATTATTATTATTATTATTACTATTATTATTATATTGTATGACACAGCAAACAAGATAAACATGCTGGATTTCGTATCACAAAATCACAAGTCGAACACTTCCCAAGTGTCTAGGACTGTGTGATGTATTTTCGGATGATGCGTGCAGATTATAGTAGGGTGGCCTTTTGCAGTTGGCAGATCATAATTTTGTCAATGTCTATTGTTTCCAAATGCCGGCTGAGATCTTTTGGCACGGCACCCAGTGTGCCCATCACCACCAGGACCACCTGCACTGGTTTCTGCCAGAGTCTTTGAAATTCAGTCTTGAGATCCTGATAGCGGCTGAGTTTTTCCTGTTGTTTTTCATCAGTGTGACTGTCACCTGGGATGGCAACATCAATGATCCAAACCTTTTTCTTTTCCACAACAGTGATGTCTGGTGTGTTGTGTTCCAGAACTTTGTCAGTCTGGATTCGGAAGTCCCACAGTATCTTTCCATGGTCATTTTCCAATACTTTTGCAGGTTTGTGATCCCACCAGTTCTTTACTGCTGGGAGGTGGTACTTGAGGCATAAGTTCCAATGAATCATTTGTGCCTCTGTTTGTAGTCTGTCTGTGTGATTTTCTTACAGCAGCTGAGGATATGATCAATGGTTTCGTCGGTTTCTTTGCACAGTGTGCATTAGTATTATTATTTTATTATGACACAGCAAACAAGATAGATATGCTGGATTTCATATCACAAAATCACAAGTCGAACACTTCGCAAGTGTCTAGGACTGTGTGATGTATTTTCGGATGATACGCGCAGATCCCAGCAGGGTGGCCTTTTGCAGCTGGTAGATCATAATTTTGTCAATGTCTATTGTTTCCAAATGCTGGCTGAGATCTTTTGGCACGGTACCCAATGTGCCCATCACCACCGGGACCACCTGTACTGGTTTCTGCCAGAGTCTTTGAAGTTCAATCTTGAGGTCCTGATAGCGGCTGAGTTTTTCCTGTTGTTTTTCATCAATGCGACTGTCACCTGGGATGGCAACATCAATTATCCAAACCTTGTTCTTTTCCACAACTGTGATGTCTGGTGTGTTGTGTTCCAGAACTTTGTCAGTCTGGATTCGGAAGTCCCACAGTATCTTTGCGTGTTCATTTTCCATGACCTTTGCTAGTTTGTGATCCCACCAGTTCTTTGCTGCTGGGAGGTGGTACTTGAGGCATAAGTTCCAATGAATCATTTGGGCCACATAGTTGTGCCTCTGTTTGTAGTCTGTCTGTGTGATTTTCTTACAGCAGCAGAGGATATGATCAATGGTTTCGTCGGTTTCCTTGCACAGTCATCATTATTATTATTATTATTATTATTATTATTATTATTATTGTTATTATTATTATTGGAAGCGATATTTGCTCATTCATGACTATGAAAGTGATTCTCCAAAAGTGAGGATAGCATTAGTCCAGCTTATAATATAGTAACTGATGTAAGATATGTAAACCTCTAGGACCCCTTCCCTAAAATCCTCATTGAACAGGATTATTTGGCAGTGTGGACTCAGATAATACAGTTCAAAGTAAATATTGTGGATTATCTGCCTTGATATTCTGGGTTATAGGGCTGTATGGAAGGGACTTAATTCAAATGAATGCAAAACACTGCTTGAATAGGCTTTAGTTAATGGGATGGTGTGTTCTAGCAAGGTGTGCAGTTAAAACCTATGCCTGTATTGGGAAGTGGAAAGCAAGTAAATGGATGTTTCTATTTCAGAAAAGAACAACCGAGGAAAGGAGCAGGGCTTACAGCAGGCATGGAAGTGAGAAAGATATGCATTTCCCCGGTAGGATGGGGGATTTGTTGAAATTTACTAGCTAATTGGCAATTTGTAAACTAAAAGATTGTAGTCACAATATCACATATAAATAGAAAAAAATCAATACAGATAAAGCATTCAAATAGTGATGTATAAAAAGCAGCCTTCCTTGCAAGAAGCACTTCCATCTAATTAGTCCTGTTTTTTAGGATGATGCTCCTTCCTTTTGCCACTAGATAGCAGTGTGTGTCTTCAGAGCTTCCAAGACATGTTTATTGCCACTTTCTCATTCTACAAATTTGCTTATGAAAACTCTTTTGTAAACAGCTAAAGGAAGATTGGAGAAAACTAGCAATTAAATGAGATGGATTGGCAAAACTGCTACATTGTTATTTCCAATGTTTGGAACATCTTGCTATATTCTTCAGGAGCTGGAGCAAGTAAGACCATGAATCACGTACCATTGTGTTGAGGATGCTCAACATGTTAAGGACCAAATTAGTATTGTTGTTGTTTAAGTCAATTTCATCTTATGGTGACCCTATGAATGAGAGATCGCCAAGTTATTCTTCCAGCAAAAGCCTTGTTCAAGTCTGCATACCGAGGGTCATGGCTTCTCTGATTCAGAATATCCATCTGGAATGTAATCTTCCTCATTTCCTCCAGCTTTCTACATACCTAGCAAACATTGTTGTCTTTTCTAGAGTAACATCTATTCTCATCATATAGCTAAAGCACAGAAAGAGTGTGATTCACCCAAGGTCATCAGTGGCTTTATACACACTCATGCAATACTTTGCCTTTGTTTTTATAGCAGTGTAATCTCAAATGAAACACTTGGGAACCGCTTATTCAAGTACCTATTAAGCAAGGGCAATAATGACCCTGAGTAAGACCTTTGCTTATGGAAGATGATGGATAAAGTATTACCTGAAAAAACTACTAGAATGTGTGATCTAGACGACGACCCAAGCCATTGCATGGGTGGGAGTATTTAAAACTGCAGGGAAGGGGTGTTCAAATTTCTTCCTTCTCCTGACAGTTGGAAAGGGAAGGGGGGAGGACACAGTTGAATTTCATTGACTTTCACTAAAACTTCTTTGGAAGATCTACTGTCAAAAGGGAGGACTTCCACATCTGTGCAACAGGATTGGGGTCATGTATACTTGTTTTAGTGCAAAAATAGTAGCATTAACAAAGGAAGTCTGAGTGAAGAAAGATATATGTTTTTGAACTTTGGTGCTGGAGGAAAATCCTGAGAGTGCCTTGGACCGCAAGAAGATCCAACCAGTCCATATTCCAGGAAATAATGCCCGACTGCTCACTGGAGGGAAGGATATTAGAGGCAAAGATGAAGTATTTTGGCCACATCATGAGGAGACAGGAAAGCTTGGAAAAGATCATGATGCTGGGGAAAATGGAAGGAAAAAGGAAGAGAGGCCGACCAAGGGCAGGATGGATGGACAGTATCTTTGAAGTGACTGGCTTGACCTTAAAGGAACTGGGGGTAGCGATGGCCGACAGGAAGCTCTGGCATGAACTGGTCCATGAGGTCACGAAGAGTCGGAAACAACTGAATGAATAAACAACAAATAACGAATTGTGTGTTATATATTTACATAACATGTAATTTTAGTCCCAATATTTCTTTCATCTGGTGCTAAAATGTTCTATATTGTACGAGAGTTATCCACAAAGTAGGTTACATTTTGGAATTAAAAATGAACAAAGTATAGGAAAAAACATTTACCATATGCAGTTGAAAGCCACACCCAAATACCACTTCTCAACATAGTCGCCATTCAAATCTAGGCACTTATCATAGTGATGAAAGAGCTTGGTAAATCCTTCCCCACTAAATTCTGCCGCTTGAGCCCCCAACCAGCTGGTCAGCCCTTCCCGCAGCTGCGCAGTGTCGCCAAAATGCTGTGTTGTCAGCCACACCCCCATTGTTGGAAACAAGTGGTTGAGGGCGCAAGTGGCAGAATTTAGTGGAGAAGGATTTGCAAAGCTATTACATCGCTATGGTAAGTGCCTAGATTTGAATGGCGACTACGTGAGAAGTGGTATTTGGGTGTGGCTTTCAACTGCATATGGTAAATGTTTTCTCCTATACTTTGTTCATTTTTAATTCCAAAACGTAACCTACTTTGTGGATAGCCCTCATGACATCTAGGAGTGTTGGTGGAGGGCTGTGACTGAATATTTTTTCTTTGTTAAAAACTTATTGCACAGTGAGATCAAAAACTTCACCAGACAGGGTAAAATCAGTGTCCTAGGACACTTTTACCCCATCTGGAGAACAGAGGCCCATGCCGGACATCACATGTGACATCCGACATTGGCCCTACCCCCAACCAAGGTGAAATCAGCACGCAGAGCATCATGGGGACAGAGTCATAGAGATGGAGCTGCATGTGGCACCACAGATTTGCCCCACTGCTCCCTCTTTCCACATGGAAGCTAGGCAAAGCGGAATGCTTCACCTGGGCTTTCTGATAAGGTCAAAAGAAGGGTTTTAGCCTAGAATCCTATCCAATGTGCACAGATAATTTTCCATGTGAAGCAGAGATAATGTTGAGCATAGACCTCTGCCCAAGGGAAACATATGCAAATTTAGGAATGCCAGCTGTATAGTTCTCTCTGAAGTAAACATAAACATTGAGTCCCCGTTGGGGAGATGGTGGCGGGGTATAAATAAAGTATTATTATTATTGTTGTTATTATTATTATTATTATTATTATTATTATTATTATTAATGCATGGACATTGGGGGAGGGGAATTCAGTGCATGCTGCTTTAAGGTGGTTTCAGTGCATTCAACATCTTCAGCTAAAACATTGGGGGTTCAGCTACCACCACATGTCAACAAGTTCCATGCAGTGGGTTGTACATCAACTTTCTGACCCTGTCCCACACTACTACATCCAATAGAATGTATTCCTGGAAATGTACAATTTGAATTAATTAATATGATCATTACTTAACAGACAAGCCATATATTTGCTGTCTTACATAGTTTTATGAGAAAAACCTGAATATACATTTATAATCCTACCCATGCAACCTATAAATATATACTCAAATAGGCAGTGAGGAAAACAACATGTGAAGAAAAGCAACTTGGAGACCCAGATAAGCTAGGAATGACTGAAGGAAAACAGCATGGCAAAGGAGAATATACATTTTGATTTTCCCAATTAAATTCAAGTCTTGAACCATTTCCAGAATACGCATTTGTTCATATTCTGTCAAGCCGTTAGGAAAAAAAAATAAAACATTGTGCAACATTTTATTCAGGACTCTTGTCAACTTCTTGGAGGCATTCCTTTTTCCTCCTTACACTTTGCAGTTATGCATTTTGTGGCTCAATTACCTCTTAACCTCCTGGTTTTTAATGAGTAAAAATCTTTGCCAAGTACAAATAAGAGATCACTCATAACATCTTGTAATGGAAAGAAAGGATAAAGTTATAATTTTGGATCACCGATCTTTCTGGTCTCACTCTGAAGGGAGGAGTAGTGGAGTATCTAGGATTCTTCTTTCACCTTCAGTTAATGGGCCTGGACCAGCAAAAGCCTGCTGCAATTGGAAGGGCTTTTTCAATATGTAGAGGGTTCTTGTTCCAATGCTCCCCTCTATTTTTCTTTCAAGGTTCAACACAGTTTAAATAGGTTCTAGTTCAAATAAAGTGGCCTTTTTAAAACCAGATTTCAGTGCCTGGTCTCGTTTTATCCCATGGTTGCTCAGCAGCAGGTAACTCTGCAAACCCTTGTCTACACATCACTCTGACTACATATAAAGGTAAAGGTTTTCCCCTGACATTAAGTCCAGTCATGTCTGACTCTGGGGGTTGTTGCTCATCTCCATTTCTAAGCCGAAGAGCTGGCGTTGTCCGTAGACACCTCCAAGGTCATGTGGCTGGCATGACTGCATGGAGTGCCATTACCTTCCCACCGGAGCAGTACCTATTGATCTACTCACATTTGCATGTTTTCGAACTGCTAGGTTGGCAGGAGCTGGAGCTAACAGCGCCCGCTCCCGCTGCTCCCGGGATTTGAACCTGGGACCTTTCGGTCTCCAGCTCAGTGCTTTAATGCACTTCGCCACCGGGGCTAATAAACCTAGTATATTGGCACAGAAATTGGATAAATATTTTTGAATGTGGTTTATTTAGGCATGTGCTATTTTTTACATTTATATTCTGCTCTTCCTCCAATGAATGGAAGCAATGTATGTGATCCTTCTTCTCCTTCTCTTCTTTACTGTTATCCTCAAAATAGCACTATAAGGTAGTTCGGGTCAGGAGCATGTGACTGGCCCAAGATTACTAAAGAAGCCCCTTCTATACTGCCCCTCAGGGAGATAGGGTGTGATACAAATAAAGTATTATTATGTGTACAGATTAAAAAGTATGACACAGCAAACAAGATGTATATGATGGATTTCATATAAAAAAATCACAAGTCGAACACTTCCCAAGTGTTTAGGACTGTGTGATGTATTTTCGGATGATGCGTGCAGATCCCAGTAAGGTGGTCTTTTGCAGTTGATGGGTGTCCCCTCTCGATGGGTGCCACCTTGTTGTTGTGGTGGTGGGGGCTTAACAGCTCCAAGGATGCTGAGAGCTGTGTTGGCGGTAGTGTAACTACTGGCAGGTCCAACCATGACAGAGAGGTCTCAGCTGAGGAGTGGAACTAAGTGCACCTAACCCATTAGCATTATGGAGAAACAAATCAAAACGAAGCCTATACTGGCTCGGTCATCGCCCAGGATAAAAAGGACCGTGGTGGATGCTGCTGATTCTGGTCATCCATCGACAAGTGGGCTACAGAATTAAAATACGAATGTACAGAAACAGAAGCGGCAGAAATATACAATACCAGAAAACAGCACTATTATTATTATTATTATTATTATTATTATTATTATTATTAATATATAATCCAAATTATCAAAGCAGATAAATCCACATTATCTGCTTTGAACTGGATTATATAATAATAATAATAATAATAATAATAATAATAATAATAATAATAATAATAATAAAAAACTCAGCCGCTATCAGGACCTCAAGATTGAACTTCAAAGACTCTGGCAGAAATCAGTACAGGTGGTCCTGGTGGTGATTGGCACATTGGGTGTCGTGCCAAAAGATCTCAGCCAACATTTGGAAACAATAGACATTGACAAAATTATGATCTGCCAACTGCAAAAAGCCACCCTACTGGGATCTACTCACTCTGCAAATTCGTTTTATGAATGACAGGATTTGAAAACACAGCAGTACTTTCATACTGTATTGATCCCCCATTCACTGAAGACATTCACATAATAAAAGAACACAAAGTCATAAGAAGGACAAAAGAACTCTAGCTAAGCAAAATGACATCACTCCAGAAAATGTTTCTGTTAATGTGGAATGACTGTCATTAAATCGGAAGACATCTAATACAACTCCTTAGAAACCATAATTTCCAATGATCTTGTTCCAATAAGCTTAAAGCTCATGAGGAAGCAGAAACAATCAATCATGTCTTTAATGGATGGATAAACTCAGACAAGACAGGATGAAGGAAAACCAAGCTTATGTCAAGCAGCAAACAAGGAAGACAGGACCACGGACAGCTTCTATTAATCTCTGCTGGCTGAAACTTTCCACACTGTTTCAACTACAGAGAGTGATTCTTGTACACGACTGTTAAAGTCAACTAAAGCTTTATGTAGGAGGACAAGGCCTATGGCATAACTGGTCTTATCTCTCTTGTCTTGCAGTATTTTGAAAGGCCTTTTAAAATATATACACATGCATACACACACCAAGAACCACATCCTGCAACAGGGATGGTATAGAGAAAGACACAAAAAATATGTAATGTTTGAGAAACCATTACATCAACCTTTTAAGATTATTTGAGGTACATAAAGACTTTGAAATTGAAAACCTTCATGCTGGAAATATTTTGGATCCAGATCTATTCTAATTTGCAACATCTTTTGAATTTTATGATGGACTTCTTTCCAGTAAGCCTTGGCCTTTTTGCAAGTCCACCAGCAATGAAAAAAGGTTCCCACTTGTTCTCCACATTTCCAACATTTGTTTGATGTCTTTTTATGAAATTCTGCAATTTTTGTGGCATCCAATACCATCTATAAAATATTTTTATCCAATTTTCTTTCATGTCCATTGCGTAAGTAAATTTGAGCCTGGTATTCCAGCTTTTTTCCCATTCATCCAAAATATTTCCTTCTAGGGATGCTAAATATAGAAAAAGATAGAAACAAGGAAATCCTGTTTAATTACCTCACTACCGCAGCAAGAATGACTTTTGCTAAATATTGGAAAGACAAAGAAACGCAGGAAGTAAGATGTTGGATAAATAAGATCTGGGAAATAATGAACATGGATAAGTTAACATATTTATTAAAAAATAACCAAGGCAGACCGAAAAAACAGATAGACTAGGAATTGGTCAAAAACTATTTGAAAGATGAGGAATATAAGGTGATCATTTAACTATATTGTGTTAGAGGAAAAGTCTGCAAAGCAACTGAAAATATAAATAAAAGGCAATAGGCAAAATAGAGACACTAGATAGAGAAGGTTGAGGAAAAGACTGTAAAACTGTTTTCATATAGGATACAGTGGAAAAGATGGAAGTCAATTTTATGTTCTTTTTGTATTACTATTATTAATTTTGTTTCTTTTCTTTTCTTTCTCCTACCCCACATTTCCTATCACAGAAATTTTGTAAAAGTTTGTACACACTTTTTTGTTATTGGGTTTTTTCTTGTTTTTTTGTTTTGTTTTTTGTTTTCTTTTTCTTTTTCCCCTTCCCTTCTTTCCTTATGATATATTTTGATCTTATTTTAATTTTAAGTTGAAAAGCACTAAAAAATTGATTTACAAAAAAAAAAAAACCTTCATGCTAATCCCCTAAACACCACTAAAACTTATTATATTACACTCCCTGGATGGGTGTTATATTACTGTTGGGAAAAGTTTGGTGAATATGTCAGCCCACCCAGCTATTTCCCCTTTCAAGATTTTAATCAGAATATATTAATAGAATTTTTTAATATTTTAATAGAATTATCTGCCAAGGTGATTCAAATGTTCCCAAGAACTACCATCACATCAATTAATCTATCACTTCTTCAGAGACTGACTCCCAGTAATATCCACAAGACAGTGCTCATTCCATAACAACAGAGCTACATATAGATCCATCACACAGAGATTGCCAAATATGCCATTTAATATAGAACACTAGGTACAGCGTATGTCCTGCAGATCAAATGGAACCAGAAACAATTGAATAGATATGGTTAATCACAGAGGCAAGGAAATCTTGAGTTAATCAGAATGGGCATTACTGTGAATTTTCTCAGTAACACAAATAAAGAGGACTATACACCACTATATTAAACCACTCTGGTTATTTTAGCAAGAAAGACTATAGAGTAGGCTGTAGAGCAGGACAGATCAGCTACCCAAGGCTAGATGTTACATTTACCATGCCTTTGAATTTCGGATTGCTACATACACCCCTTTTTGTTTTGTTTTGTCATGTTCAGGGTTTTCTTTAGTAAAAAAAAATACATTGCACCCTATAGAAAATGTAGGGGAGGCTTCTTAACCTATCCTGATTTGAGGTAGGCATGGTGTGCGGTGAGGTTTCTTTCAAAACTTCAGAAGTCGCTTCATTTTAAAAATCATCCCACACATCCAGATTGTACAAGGACTCTCTTTCTGATAACAATTTTTTTTCTCCTAAAAAGGAAAGGCTGGGGTGAGTGTATATTGGATCTTGACAGCTGCATGTGATCCATGAGTCACCTTTGGGTTTCCCTGTAGCATATAAACAGAATAACACTTCCATCCTAAGTGCCCATCTTCAGATACACACACACTCAAAATCAACAGACTTTCTAGTGAAGCATTTGGCTCCTATGGGAATGGACAGACCACTGCAAATCCACCTCCCTATCCCTCTTTCTCTAAATAGAAACCAGGAAGCTGGGAGATGTTTTCCACTCTTGCTTGTGCACCATCACACCTGGCATGACGTTCAGTGATTTTCTTATGATCCAAGTCAAGTGATCATATTTCAGCAGAATGAAGACATGGGTTGGATCTACAATGCCCTGTATTCCAGGATCTGATCCCAGATTATCTGCTTATCCCAGATTAGACTCATATAATCCAGTTCAAAGCAGATACTCTGGGATCAGATCCTGGAATAAAGGGCAGTGCTGATCCAGCCTTAGTTTCTCATTCATCAGTCCGGCACTCAATGGCAATAATTTTCTTCCCAGAAGGCCTGTCACCAAGACTACACTACCAGCAATTTGAGCTGGAGAATTTATAACACATGCTGTTGTTTTTGTTTTAGTGTAGACCTGTGTTTTCTTCTCATTCTCTCTCTCTGTGTTATACAAATAAAAATCTCTCTGTCAAGTATGGGCACAGTATATTTTTCATTCACAAGTGTCCAAGACTCTCAGAACACTTTCAACAGTTGTCAATATCTCCTTCTAGAGTTCCACCCACCACTATCAGTGCAAATAACCCACAGAGTGCCATCATCCACTCTTTATATTTTCTGCTTATTATTTATTTTATTTATTTATTTACCCTTTTTATACTTTGCCTTTCTCTACCTCAAAGGGGACTCAAGGCAGTTTACATTTGGCAATTATTCAGTGTCTTAAAACACATACAAAACATTAAGCTTAAAAATAAATTACATTTAAATTAATACATGCTAAACATTTAAAACATTACAGTCAATATTTATTTATTTATTTATTTATTTATTAGACTTGTATACCGCTGCTCCCAATTTGGCTCGGAGCGGTTTACAGAAATAGATTAAAACAATGCAATTAGCTTTAAAATAACAATATTAAAATCATGGCATCCAAAAATTGTAGTCCAAGGCTATTCCATAGTCATTGTACATATTCCAAATCTATTATCGCACTGTGCTATTCTCCAAAAGCCTGATCCCAGAGCCAGGTTTTCACTTTCCTTCTGAAGGCTAGAAGGGAGGGGGCTGATCTAATGTCACTACAGATGAAGTTCTACAGCTGGGAAGTCACCACTGAAAAGGCCCTGTCTCTTCTCCCTGCCAGTTGAGCTTGCAAAGCAGATAGGACCGAGAGTTCTACAGCTGAGAAGCCACCACTGAAAAGACCCTGTCTCTCACCACCATCAGTGTAGCTTGGGAAGCAGACGGGACCATGCCTTTGAATTTCGGATTGCTACATACACCCCTTCCCAAGGCCTCCCCAGACAATCTTAATTTCTGAGGTAGTTTATAGGGGAAGATGTGTTTGGAGAGGTAAGCTGGGCCAGAATCGTTTAGGGCTTTATAGGCTAAAGCCAACACTTTGAATTGTGCTCGGTAGTAGACTGGCAGCCAGTGGAGCTGGTGCAACAGGGGAGTTGTGTGTTCACTGTACACCGCTCTGGTTAGCAACCTTGCTGTCGGCTGTTCTGAACAGTCTTCAAAGGCAGCCCCACGTAGAGCGTGTTGCAGTAATCTATACAGCATGTAACAAGAGCATGGACCACAGGGGCCAAATCTGACTCCCCAAGGTATGGACACAACTGGCGCACAAGTTTTAATTGTGCAAAAGCTCCCCTGGCTACTGCCAAAACCTGGGGTTATGACTCCAAGAGAACTCCTAAGCTGCAAACCTGCATCATCAGAGGGAGTGTAACCCCATCCAACACAGGCTGTAACCCTATACCCTGTTCGGCCTTGTGACTGACCAGGAGGACCTCTGTCCTGTCTAGATTCAATTTTAATTTGTTCGTCCTCATCCAGTCCAACACAGCTGCCAAGCACTGGTTCAGGACCTGAGCAGCCTCCTTAGTATCAGCTGGAAAGGCGTGATAGAGTTGAACGTCATCTGCATACAGGTGACATTGAACTCCAAAACTCCAGATGATATCTCCCAGCAGCTTCATGTAGATGTTAAACATAAACAGTAAGGTACCCTGCGGGACCTCACAGGAAAATTGTTGCAGGACCGAGCAGATGTCCACCATCAACACCTTCAGGAAGGACTGAAGCCACTGCAAAACAGTACTTCCAAGACCCATTCCTGCGAGGCATCCCAGAAGGATACCATGGGCAACAATATCGAAGGCCACTGAGAAGTCCAGCAGAATGAACAGGGACACACTCCCCCTGTCCAGTTCCTGGCATAGATCATCCACTAAGGCGACCAAGGCTGTTTCAGTTCCATGCCCCGGCCTATAGCCAGACTGTGCTGGATCCAGATAATCAGTGTCTACCAAGAATGCCTGGAGTTGCGAGGCCACCACACATCCCAGGACTTTGCCCAAAAAGGGGAGATTGGAAACTGGCTGAGAGTTGACAAATTGGGTAGGGTTCCAGTGATGTTTTTTTCAACAGCAGTTTTATTACAGCTTGTTTTAAGCTGGCTGGAATATTGCTTTCCTGTAAGGAGGCATTAACCATCACCTTCACCAACTCTGCCAAACCCCCTCTGGGCTGTTTTATCAGCTAGAATGGGCAAGGGTCTAGGATGCATGTAGTTTCATTCACCTCTCCAAGTATCTTGTCCACATCCTCGAGCTACACCAATTGAAATGAATCCATCAAAACCAGACAAGCAGGTGCTCGTGTTACATCCTCAGAGACTGCCGTCAACATGGTGTCCAAACCGGAGAGGATCAGAGCAACTTTGTCTGCAAACAATTGAGCAAATTCTTCACAGCGGGCTGCCGAGTTGTCAGAGATCCCATCTTGGGAGCTTGGGTTTAACAACCCTCTGACTATTATTTATTTATTTACAGTATTTATATTCTGCCCTTATCACCCCGAAGGGGACTTAGGGTGGATCACATTATACACACATAGGGCAAACATTCAATGTCCATAAACACATCAGAGACAGAGACAGACAGACGCAGAGGCAAGTTAACCTTCTCCTAAGAGGATGTTCGATTCTGGCCACAGGGGGGAGCAGCTGCTTCATCATCTACTCTGATGGCACTTCCTCATTCCAGGTTGTAAATTAGTTAACCTTGCCTCCCCACTTTTTTTTAATAAGTGGTACCTTATTTCCTACTTGATAGATGCAACTATCTTTCGGGTTGCTAGGTCAGCAACGAGCAGGGGCTATTTTTTATTTTTAATTGACGGGTGCTCACCCCGCCAGGGCTGGCCTCAAACTCATGACCTCATGGTCAGAGTGATTTATTGCAGCTGCTCAACAGCCTGCGCCACAGCCCGGCCACTACTCGAAACAGCTCCACTGGATGGTTCTAACTTACTGCCTAACTTAACACAAGTCAGCAGCTCTTGGCCTTGAGCTCCATTGCTTGTTTCATTTTCTTTTCAGATGTGTTGCATCTGAACATGGAAATTCCATTTAACTGCTATAGTTGTTATATCAATTTAAATACAGATAAACCTCACTTCCATGAATTGTTGGTCAAATAATTCCCCTCTGAAGTAATCTAAGCTAACAACCAATCTGGCTACCATCACAAACGGCATGCTTGCAATGATCATCTGGGGAAAAGATGTAAAGAGCAGATGAGTGATGCCTAGCTATTTCTATGATTGATTGGTAAATCTCTCTTTTCTTCCTGTCTGTCATCTCTCATTGTATAACAGGGCTGAAGGCTATTAAGATCCTCAAGGCTATAAACATATTGATAGTCCAGAATTCCTCCTTAATGTTTACCATGAGTAAAACTATCTCAACGTGACTTCTGCTCTGGATTTTTCCACACCAAAAGAAATTCACTTTACTGTGGTTTTTACAATTATGAGATAAACTAGCCCAATTGTTCTTAAACATCATGCAACAGGCTGGAGAAGGCTGATCTGCTTAAATCAAGGAATAAGACTCATGTGTCAGAAACTTAGGGCCTCTGAGAAAGGATCATTCCAACATTGCCTAGAGGTTTTCATACCAAGATTTTCTTTGCTATAATTCATTTTTTATATTCAACAATCACCACTATCTTCAGTGAAATCTCTCTTTAAAAAGGTCCAGTGATTTGTTCTTGCCTTGCCCTTTTGATCATATGTTTGATAAATCCTCGAGGGGATAAGACTTCAGATTTAAAAACTTGCCTTCTGAAGCACAGTAGAAAGAAAATAGTCCTTTTGGCCCTTGGGTGAGGAAGAGGAGGAGGAAGAAGGCAGAGGAAGATTTTTATTCAATAAAAAGGTCATTATAATTTTGATTAACTCTGTATTCAGTTTTTGATAAGGAATTCTAGAGATTCCCTAGAATATATGTCCCACCACAGCTCTGCCACATGGAAAGAATGGATTATTTATATGATGGGACTCTTTTAGAGTAAAGATTCCAATGTCATTGGCATTTCAAGAATTTTTCCCTAACTCTGGTTTATACTGAACCCAAGGAGAACTCCATATCATGTTCTATTTATTCTCTCTCAGATAGTAATGCAGAAGGCATTCTTGGTTTCTGAATTAAGGCTCACCTTTCAAAGGCCATGCATAGGTGTGCTATATCATTTGTAGACTTACAATATGGTTTGTGATCAGACTATAAAGAAACTGTAGCTTTGCATTCTGCCCATTCAAGCATGACCTTTTTCCTGGAATGCAATTTATTATAATAAAAAGTCTTACATGGAGAGACATTCAAATAAGCACATGTATGAAATTGTGTGCATCTACACAGTAGAATTAATTCAGCTTGACAGCACTTTAACTGCCTCGGTTCAATGCTATGCAATCCTTGGAGTTACAGTTTGGTGAGGTACTACCATTTCTTGGCAGAGAAGGCTTTTATTTTATTGTGTCATACTGCAAGTCACTTCTGGTGTGAAAGAATTGGCCGTCTTCAGAGACATTGGCCAGAGAATGCCCTGGGAGACTTCTCTCATGTCCGTGCATGGGAAGCTAGGGCTGACAGACGGAAGCTCACCCCATCTCGTGGATTCAAACCACCAACCTTCAGGCCAGCAGTTCAGCTGGCACAAGGATTTAGCACATCTAGTCACCATGGCCCCACCACAGAGAAAGCTAAATACCATGCAAAACTACAACTCCCACGATTCCATGGCATTAAGAGGTAAAGGTTTTCCTCTGACATTAAGTCTAGTCGTGTCCGACTCTGGGCGTTGGTGCTCATCTCCATTTCTAAGCCGAAGAGCCAGTGTTGTCCTTAGACACCTCCAGTGTTGTCCTTAGACACCTCCTCACGTGGCCGGCATGATTGCATGGAGTGCCGTTACCTTTCCACCGGAGCGGTACCTATTGTACATAGGTTTAGTGAGATTATTATGATAGATCTAATATGCCTCTTTGTGTATGTGTGTGTGTGTGTGTGTGTGTGGAAGGGGGTATATTATCTTCCCCCTATTCTGTTCTGTTCCCTTAAAAGCAAAATAGCGACATTTCTGAAGTTATCTACTTAATTTTACTTGATTAAAACAAATATTTGCTTCACTTGTCAGAGCTTGTTGCTCTTTTGCATGAATAAAAAAATGTTACTTCATTTGCAGAACTGAATTACTATGCTATTGAAACCTAAATATAGGACATTTTATGTGACAAAGAGATTAACAGGCTGAGATTGCACTTCATTGAATGAAGTCATACATTTAACCTCAAAGCAATTAAACATCTTCATATGTATAATTGTTTGCATGCGGCACAGGAAGCTGCATACTTCTAGTTTTCTATGGAAACTTTCAAAAGTCTCTGATTTGTACTTTTTGCAAAGATGCCTTCTGTTTCCATAAAATTACTATGAATATTTCTTTCCCATCTCAGTTCAGCTATCGTAGTCTCAACTCTGTTCCTTACATTTATAGAACGATTATCAAATGGTATATCTTATACAGAACTAATTTTCTTACTTGCCACAATTTTTTAGTATTTCGTGTCCACTTCTGGCTTGTGAAAGATATTTGAGATGGAAATGGAAATTATTTTTGTCACGTTTGAATTACATTGTTAATCTTTTAGGGCCGCTGGATTAGATTCCTTTAAAAAAGGTATTTTGTGTGAAGTGCCTACTACTAAAGGATTACTACTTTAGATCCTCAACCTAAATAAATTGATTCAAGTGAATATTTTCTAAAATTATTTAATAGGCAAAATTAATACATTTTTAAAAGGCAGATAATTTTGCTATGCAGTTTTACAAGAATACTTTCTATGCTAATATTTACTATGGGTTCTGGTGCTTTGGAAGTCCGCGAAAAGCAAACCGCGAAGTAGTGAGGGAACACTGTAGACATAATTGATTTTAATGTTTAATGTTTCAATATTTAACATTTTTAATGTTTGTGTATATTTATAATTATTTTATGTCCCAGCATGGAGTGTTTGCTGTATATATGTTGTGCTCCGCCCTGAGTCCCCTTTGGGGTGAGGAGGGCGGAATATAAATGTTTAAAATAAATAAATAAATATTGATCTACTCACATTTGCATGTTTTCAAACTGCTAGGTTGGCAGAAGCTGGGGCTAACAGCGAGAGCTCACTCCTCTCCTCGGATTCTAACAGCGACCTTTCAGTCAGCAAGTTCAAGGCATAACAATTAAAGAAGTATCAAATAGAATTAATTCTACAGTATAGATGCACAATTAGATTGGGCATGTGGAATGGAGTGAGGGAAGGAGAAAGACAGAAAGATATATGAAGACAGTTTGGTCAAAGGAATTTTTTACAGCTTGATTTTGTTGCATGTACAAACCATCAACATTGGCTTAAGCCCCTTGCCTCAAGCAGCAGAGTTTTGGAGTTCCATTAAAAGCAAAATAATCAATTATTTATTTTGATATAATATTTTTAACATCAAGAAACATATGAATGATATTTTATTTTGCTAAAGGCAGTGTTACTATCTTAGACCTTCTCTCTCTAGGAATGTTTAGTAACCGCTAAAACTAATTCCTAGAATGAAATGTTCATGGTATGGTCACCTCAACTCAGAGCTATTCAGAGTGTAACTACTGTTAATCAAATAAGCCTCCGAATTATAACAGTATCTGTAGCCCATTAATTGCTTTCTGCTCATACTCATACAGTGGGAAGGGAGGGAGGAGAGAGAAAACGGGCTTGCCTTCACTAAAAATAGACATGTGTGCATTAGCTTGGATACTAAAATCTAAGCCTAATGTTTTGTGAAGTGATCCAGACCAGCACTATATTCAGAAAAGGTCTTTCTAGGTTATTGTTTCAAATGTTTAGGACTATTGATTGAATGCTATGAGCAACTCCCAAAAGAATATTTGATGGCGGACACATTTGTTCTTAGGTTTGTAAAAAATCAGCCTTTTAAAGCACATGGAAAGGATATTCATACAAGAAACCAAGAAACATGGAGAAAATTGAAATCACCTTCCCTGCTATTGTGGATTTTCTTAGTCACAAAGGCTTTTCATCAGATTTTTAAAAACACTATAAGACTTGATATGCATTCTTGGTTTGAAAAGATTCTGATGATGCAGCAGATTTCCAAAGAATTAATTGAAATTCAAACTGTACTCTGTGCTGATTCTGCAGACTTCAGAGGGTTCCACCCATCCTCCACCACTTTACTTGGACACGTTGAAATAATCTCAGAGGCACAGGGAGTGAAAAGATGGAGGTCACCAAGGCTGCATTCATTTTGAAAGTCACACACTTTGTGTGAAGAACACCAGCGCCTCAGGCATCATTGGGCACCTTTTTAGAGAATGCCTATAATTAATCAAAGTTGGGAATTACTCCATACAAATTGCCTTGTATGGAAAAAAAATGTGTTCTAAAACATCTAATGCATTTTAGAAGAATGCTGGTCTATTGTAACTAATAGTGTCCTGGAGCAACTGAAATTTCTCACCCGAAGACCTTAGAACTTGAGTATGTTCATATGGGAAGACAGCAATTTCAAAAACCTTACATGTCATGCTAGGAATAAAAATTTCAACAGCCTTTCAGTAGAAAGGTTATTGAAATTGTTATTCCTAGAATAAAATGTAAGGATTGTTATCTTCCCATATGAGCATACTCAAGTTCTAAGGTCTTTGGCTGAGAAATTTCTTTCAATGGCTTCTGCAGGAATGTATTGTAGAAAGGTTTCCATGGCTGGGATCACAGGGTTGTTGTGTGTTTTCTGGGCTATATGGCCATGTTCCAGAAGTGTTCTCTCCTGACATTTCGCCCACATCTATGGCAGGCATCCTCACAAACTCTGAGGATGCCTGCCATAGATGTGGGTGAAACGTCAGGAGAGAATACTTCTGGAACATGGCCATACAGCCCGGAAAACATACAACAACCTTCTGCAAGAACATTAGGTGGGCATGTAGGAGAAGGCCTTCTTCCACACTTTGGAACTTCCATCCTGTTGAAGTTAGGATGGGTCCTTTCTTCCTCTCTTTTCAGTGGCAAGTTAAGATATTTCTATTCCAGTAAGTTATCGGGAATTGATTGTTAACTAGAAAATGACTTTTTATGGTCATTCTAGGAGAAAATGTCGCTAGAACATGGCCATACAACCCAAAAAAACACACAACACATCAATCAGGGGCAGCTAACGACTCTGAACAAAGGATTCCCCCAGGGCCAGGATGTGAGGCTGGGAAAGCCATTTAATGCTAACAAAGGTGATTAATTACAACATTCACACTGGCCTCCAACAAACAAGAGTCCTTCCACCCACCCAGGAACTTTCACAGATATATAAACCTTCCTTGATTAGTCTCTCCATACCTCACAATCTCTGAGGATGCCTGCCATAGATGTGGGTGAAACGTCAGGAGAAAATACTTCTGGAACATGGCCATACAGCCTGGAAAACATACAACAACCCTGTGATTCCAGCCATGGAAGCCTTCGACAACACATTGAATCACATGTTGTTTATTTGTTCAGTTGCTTCTGACTCTTTCTGACCTCATGGACCAGCCCACACCAGGACTCCCTGTTAGCTGCTGCCACCCCCAGCTCCTTCAAGGTCAAGCCAGTCCCTTCAAAGATACCATCCATCCATCTTGATCTTGGTTGGCCCCTCTTCCTTTTTCCTTCCATTTCCCCCAGCATCATGATCTTCTCCAAGCTTTCCTGTCTTCTCATTATGTGGCCAAAGTACTCTTTGCCTCTAGTATTCTTCCCTCCAGTGAGCAGCCGGGCATTATTTCCTGGATTATGGACTGGTTGGATCTTCTTGCGGTCCAAGGCACTCTCAGAATTTTCCTCCAACACCACAGATCAAAAGTGTCTATCTTCCTTCGCTCAGCCTTCCTTATGGTCCAGCTCTCGCATCCATAGCTTACTATGGGGAATACCATTTCTTTAACTATGTGGACCTTCGTTGCCAATGTGATGACTCTACTCTTCACTATTTTATCGTGGTTGGTCATTGCTGTCCTCCCCAGAAGTAAACATTTTCTGTGTCTGAAGTAATCTTCGCACCTAGAAATACAAAGTCCGTCACTGCCTCCACGTTTTCTCCCTCTATTTGCCAGTTATCAATCAGTCTGGTTGCCATAAACTTGGTTTTTTATGTTTAACTGCAACCCAGCTTTTGCACTTTCATCTTTCTTCTTGGTTATAAGGCTTCTCAGCTCCTCTTCGCTTTCAGCCATCAAAGTGGTGTCATCTGCATATCTGAGGTTGTTCATTTTCTTCCAGCAATTTTAATTCCAGATTCACCAAGCCCCGCAACTCGCATGATGTATTCTGCATACAAGTTGAATAGGTAGGGTGAGAGTATACAGCCCTCTCCCAATCTTGAACCAGTCTGTTGTTCCGTAGTCCGTTCTTACTGTTGCTACTTGGTTGTTATATAGATTCCTCAGGAGACAGACAAGGTGGCTTGGTATCCCCATACCACCAAGAACTTGACACAGTTTATTATGATCCACACAGCAAAAGGTTTTAAAATAGTCAATAAAACAGATATAGATGTTTTTCTGAAACTCCCTACCTTTCTCCATTATCCAGCGGATATTGGCCATTTGGTCTCTTGTTCCTCTGCCTTGTACATCTGACAACTCTCTCTCCATATATTGCTGGAGTCTACCTTGCAATAATCACATGGTACTGCCCAAATGTCATGCTCTTGATCTACTGCTACTGATTCTATAATCTTGCTGCCTTTCAAAATTGCTAAATGAGAACTAACATATTTTAAGGACAGTCAAAAGGACCCTAATGATACCATAATCCAAGCAAGTGAAGTGGCATATTGGTAAATTTGTCAACCAAGTCAAGTATAAGGTCTTTCTCCTTCAGTCACACTGTGCAAGCTACTATAACAACAGAAACAAAAGGCAACCTTGAATTAGGTAGCATAAATGTTCACTCAGAAGACACATGACATGTTCAATACAATTCTTTATTGATTAGTCACTTTTGACCATATCAAAACATGTAAAACATACAATTCGTACACACTTATGCATACATACAATAAAACCATGTAAAGATACAAAACATCCCGACCTGTGGCCTAATAACCCGCTCCTAGACTAATACAGAGTAAAAAGGTTAAAATTAGTAATTTCCTAAGGTAAGGTTTGAACGAGGACAGGAGTAAGTAAAACAAGTGTCTTGTCCATAGTAAATTTTAAATTTGGATTTTGTTAATGGCAATAATGTATCAGCTCTCAGTTTCCATCTTCTCACGAATGGCCAGTGCTTTTTGCGTAAAAAGGCCAGTTTTAAAATAGAGTTTTATCTGAACCCTGTAGAAGGATATGCAATTTCTCCTTATTCTCTAAGTGAGTATGATTCTCCAGCAGAGGGTCTAAATAGAGAGATCGAATCCTGGTGTAGTAGGGGCATTTTTTAAAAAAATGTTCTGAGTCCTCCACTTCTGCATCTACCTCACGACACCCACAGGTTCTCTTTGTAAAGGGGATATTCTGATGTCTACTTAGCTTGGACTTAATGTCAAGCTGCTCGAATCTAACCCAGGTAAAAAGTTTTCTGATATATAATGGAAGAGTCAAGAAGAGGTAGGTTTCCATGCCCACGTTGCATTTAAATTTAGCCAGGTATGGAGTGGCTCTAGCTTGCGCTATGATCATAAGATCATTTTGTGTAGCAATGTCGAGGGCTCTTTGGTATACAATTGAGCACACTTTAGCCGCAAAATTTATTAGCTCATGCGGGGCAAAACCTATCTTACTGACCGTGTGACCGAGTCTGCTTAGCCATGATGACCACTCTTTGTGGTTTTCTTGTTCTAATAGGCTGGGAGTCTATGTGGTTGCATTTGTCTTATTTTGTACCACCAATTGATCTGCCTCTTCATAATTACTGTGGAAATTGGGGGTACTCCCATCTCTGCTCTCACTGCAGCTGACAGGGATGATCTCTCCACACCTAAGCCAATTTTTAAGTGGCGAAGTTGGAATCTTTCTACCAATGCCAGATCTTGATCCCCCCATATTTCAGCTCCATACAAAGTAATGGGGAACACCTTGGCCTTGAGAACCTTCAGAAAGAGACGTGTAGAATGGGAGCATAAAGCTTGCCACTTCTTATTACAAACATTGTTCAAAAAAAATATGAATATTCTCAGTAGAGGATAAAGACACATACCACTACATTGAAAATTACTTTAAAATATGTGTTTTATTTTGCATCAAAAGTGTTTGTCTATTTGGATGCAGAAACTACATTCTTAATGGGCTTCATATGTCCCAGCCATCAAAAGTTGGTGAGATCTGATTGGTTACATAACCTTCTGATTTGTGCTGCTCCCTCTTTGATTCCAGTTAGCTGACATCACCCATTTGTAACTGCGGGTGCTCAATTCCATGTACAGGAAGTGGGGAGCACAGGTCTTCAAACTTTTTCAGCCAAGGGCCAGTTCACGGTCCCTCAGCTGTTTTGGAGCTGGACTATAGTTTGAAAAAAAAACCATGAGCAAATTCCTATGCACACGGCACATATCTTATTTGTAGTACACAAAAAACCATGAAAGAACAATACACTATTTAAAATGAAGAACCATTTCAAGCAATATAAACTCACCAGTATTTCTGTGGGAATTGTGCACCAGCTTTTGGCTGATGAGATAGTCAAATTAATTAGAGTTTTTGTTGTTATGTGCCTTCGAGTCATTTCAGGCTTAGGGCAACCCTAAGTCTAATGTTTAGGGTGGGGCCAGGTAAATGACCTTGGAGAGCTACATTCGGCCCATGGCCTTTACTTTTACTTTTAAACTAAAACCCAGAATGGACTCTTCTCTGACATGATGCACTCTTCTCTGACATGAAAGCCACCAACTGCCCCTGCCCATGTATGGATTAAGGAAATCTGAATAATATGGGACAATTGTACAAGTGCTGCAGCAGAAGACAAGGAAAACAATGTCAGCAAGCTGCAAAATGAATATGTATGTAAAATATAGATAGATAAAGGTAAAGGTTTTTCCCAATGTTAAGTCTAGTCCTGTCCCACTCTGAAGAGCCAGCATTGTCCGTAGACACCTTCAAGGTCACGTGGCTGGCATGACTGCATGGAGCGTCGAAGCAGTACCTATTGATCTACTCACATTTGCATGTTTTCAAACTGCTATGTTGGCAGAAGTTGGGGCTAACAGTGGGAGGTCACCCCGCTCCCCGGATTCGAACCGCCGACCTTTTGGCCAGCAAGTTCAGCAGCTCAGTGGTTTAACCCGCTGTTCCACTGGGTTATACATAGGTAAAGGTAAAGGTTTCCCTTGACGTTAAGTCCAGTCGTGTCCGACTCTGGGGGTTGGTGCTCATCTCCATTTCTAAGCTTAAGAGCCACGTTGTCCATAGACACCTCCAAGGTCATGTGGCCAGCATGACTGCATAGAGTGATGTTACCTTCCCGCCGGAGCGGTACCTATTGATCTGCTCACATTTGCATGTTTTCAAACTGCTAGGTTGGCAGAAAGGGTTATACATAGCCATGTCTAAAACCAGTTACTCAGATAGTAAAGACTCACATTCCACATTTCATATTTGTAGAGTTAAGGTTGAAGACATAACTGAATTCCCAGGGTGCTTTCCTCCTATTAGAGTCATGGCAAGAACAGGTTACCTACATCATATACTGCTAGGGTTCCTTAGCCCTCCGCCTTACGTGATAGTTGCCTTCATTCAGGATACTTATTTCCATGAAGAAAATGCAAACATACCATCTTCCATCTGCTGTTGGAAGCATGCCACAAAAAACTTTGGAGTGTTTTGTTTGACTGTCAGGTGATCAGAGTTCTACTAATACTGATAAGTAGAAACCACATCTCTGGCCAAGTGCCAAGTTCGAGACAAAAGTGCAGCCTTCCACTTTATAACACCGCCTCTCCTAGTTTTTTAGATTTCTTCTAGCAGCTAACATGTTCCTAAAACACTGATCATGTGGGTAGACACTTGGCAGAAAATGCCATTGCATTTTTACCCCCACTTCCTTCCCTAAGCCGTTCACTTCAGTGCACTGTTTCTAAGCACTTAAGGTTCAGCACGTTAGGACAGATGGCATCTTCAAGGGAGTAAACCGATTCGCTTTGAGTGTTTCTTGTATGAGAACAACCCGTGCTTTAGTTCTTTAATTTTGCCTCCATTTATTTTCTTGTAGTCCCCAAAGGCCTTCTGGAAAATAAGCAAAAGATTGCTTACTGTATAGAAAAAAAACAGGGAAGAAGATGGTGCACCTGACTTCTAGTAACTATTCTGTCTAACTTTTCATCAAAAAACCGACAGGGTGTGTAGCCAGGGTAAGTGCATGGTGTTTTATTGTATAGCAATCTAAGCTCTCATTAATTATTTGTTTGCCGTACACTTTCATGGGATTTGAGTTCTTTTAAAAATGTGCATCAGGCTTCTCTAATAGCCAGTTGCCCCTGACTTACTTCCTAGAAATAAAAGTTTCGGCTTTACCCAAAACCTGCTAAAGTCATTCCACATCTCCTTTCCCAGTACAGTATATGGAAAATGAAGCCCTTCTAGGAACCTTTTGCACCAGAAGCCAGAATTATTGACAAGCTGTCAGAACCAGGTTGTTCGCCATGCTTTTCTCAGCTTCAGTATTGATTGAAAGACCCTAACAACTAAGGAACATAGTTCTAATCATAATTCTGAAAAAGTTAGGTCACAGGGTCTTGTTGTGTGGAAGATTGCAAAACTTCAAGCATGAAGAGAATCTTACAAGACATGGTAAAGTTACAACTCCACTTAAAGGTAAAGGTTTTCCCCTGACGTTAAGTCCAGTCATGTCTGACTCTGGGGGTTGGTGCTCATCTCCATTTCTAATCCGAAGAGCCGGCGTTGTCCGTAGACACCTCCAAGGTCATCTGGCCAGCATGACTGCATGGAGCGCTGTTACCTTCCTGCCGGAGCGGTACCTCTGGACCAATCACAGTCTGGCTTCAGGCCTGGTTTCAGTACCGAGACGGCTTTGGTCGCCTTGGTGGATGACCTCCGCAGAGAACTGGACAGGGGGAGTGTGACCCTGCTGGTTCTCTTGGACATCTCAGCGGCTTTCGATACCATCGACCATGGTATCCTTCTGGGACGTCTCTCTGGGATGGGCCTTGGGGGTGCTGTTTTGCAGTGGCTTCAGTCCTTCCTGGAGGGGCGTTCCCAGATGGTGAAGCTGGGGGACACCTGCTCGGACCCCTGGCCTTTGACCTGTGGGGTCCTGCAAGGTTCTATTCTGTCCCCCATGCTTTTCAATATCTACATGAAACCGCTGGGTGAGGTCATCTGGGGTTTTGGAGTTCGGTGCCATCTCTACGCAGATGACGCCCAACTCTATTACTCTTTTCCACCAAAATCCAAGGAAGCCCCTCGGATACTGGATCAGTGTCTGGCCGCTGTGTTGGCCTGGATGAGGGCGAACAAGCTGAGACTTAATCCTGATAAGACAGAGGTCCTCCAGGTCAGTCGCAAGTCTGATCGGGGTATTGGGTGCTTGACGGGGTCGCACTCCCCCTGAAGGTGCAGGTCCGTAGCTTAGGGGTCCTCCTGGATTCGGGGCTGACTCTTGAGGCTCAGGTGTCAGCCGTGGCCGGGAGGGCCTTTGCACAATTAAAACTTGTGCGCCAGCTGCGACCATACCTCGAGAAGTCTGATCTGACCATGGTGGTCCATGCCTTAGTTACCTCTAGACTGGACTATTGCAATGCGCTCTAAGTGGGGCTGCCTTTGAAGACGGCTCGGAAATTGCAACTAGTACAACGCTCGGCAGCCAGGTTTCTAACTGGAGCAAATTACAGGGCACGTTCAACGCCTCTGTTTAAGGAGCTCCACTGGCTGCCATTTACCTTCCGAGCCCAATTCAAGGTGCAGGTTCTTACCTACAAAGCCCTAAACGGTTTGGGACCCGCCTACCTTAGAGACCGCATTTCCCCCTACGAACCCGCACGATCTCTTCGCTCGTCGGGGGAGGCCCTTCTCTCGCTTCCACCACCCTCGCAGGCGCGGTTGGTGAGGACGAGAGAGAGGGCCTTCTCTGTTGTGGCCCCCCAGCTTTGGAACTTGCTCCCTAGGGAGATTAGGCTGGCCCCCACCCTCCTCTCCTTCCGGAAGAACCTGAAAATCTGGCTTTTCCGGAAAGCCTTTGATGAGTGAATTCTGTTGGTTCAAGTTGTCTGCTGACATAATAATAGACCCACTGATTCGCCTTCTTATTGTCATTATTGTCATTTCTAGTACTTTAATGACTATGTCAATTACGTAACTACCTCCCCCCGATTTGACACATTCGCCCTTTGGCCTAGACTTGTGTTTTATATCTGTTTTTAACGCTTTTTCCTGCAATATTGTTTTTATGATGGTTTTACTGATATTGTTGATTTATTGTTGTAAATTTATGTGTTTTGATTTGTTTTTATATTGTGATGTTGGGCAAGGCCCCATGTGAGCCACCCCGAGTCCCTACGGGGAGATGGGGCGGGATACAAGAATAAAATTATTATTATTATTATTATTATTATTATTATTATTATTATTATATTATACCTATTGATCTACTCACATTGGCATGTTTTCAAACTGCTAGGTTGTCTACTTGAGGTACGTGTGAATGTTGCAATTTTATACCTTGATTAGTATTTTAATGGCCCGTAGTTTCAAGGCCTGGGGGAATCCAGTCTCCCTGAAAGACTGTTCGCAGCTTGGGAGTACTCCTGGATCCGCCTCTCCAAACGGCAACCCAGGTAGATGCGACAGTCAGGAGTGCTTACTATCAGCTTTGACTGATATGCCAGTTGCACTCTTTCCTAGATTTTGAGGACCTGGTAGTGCATTTGTTGAACTTCTGCGATGCACTTTACATTGGCCTACATTTGTACTGTGGAGCCCGGTGGTGAAGTGTGTTAAAGCACTGATCTGCTGAACTTGCAGACCGAAAGGTCCCAGGTTCAAATCCCAGGAGCGGAGTGAGCGCCCGCTGTTAGCTCCAGCTTCTGCCAACCTAGCAGTTCGAAAACATGCCAATGTGAGTAGATCAATAGGTACCGCTCCGGCGGGAAGGTAACGGCGCTCCATGCAGTCATGCCGGCCACATGACCTTGGAGGTGTCTATGGACAATGCCGGCTCTTCGGCTTAGAAATGGAGATGAGCACCAACCCCCAGAGTCGGACACGACTGGGCTTAACGTCAGGGGAAACCTTTACCTTTTTATATTTGTACCAAGTTGAGAAACCAGCTGGTTCAAAATATGGCAGCCAGATTGGTTACAGGAACATCCAGGAGCCCTACTAAAGTCACTTCACTGGTTCAGGTTCTGGGCCAAGTACAAAGTGTTGATTTTGACCTTTAAAGTGAGGGGGACGTGGGTTCCTAAAGAGAATGACTATAAGTCCCTTATGTTTTGATTGACTGCTATTTGACCTAATTTGCAAAAAGCTTTTGTGAGGCCTATGTTTGAGAGAGGTCTATGTTTTAGAGAAAATGCTGATGTTTGGAAAAAGAGTTGTTGCAGAAAAGGAAGTTACCGTATATACTCGAGTATAAGCCAACCCGAAAATAAGCTGAGACACCTAATTTTACCACAAAAAACTGGGATAACTTATTGACTCGAGTATAAGCCAAGGGTAGGAAATGCAGCAGCTATGGGTAAATTTCAAAATAAAAATAGATACCAATAAAATTTCATTAATCGAGGCATCAGTAGGTTAAATGTTTTTGAATATTTACCGTATTTCAAAGAAAAACAATAAACTAGCTCTATAAGTGGAAAAGTAGGGGCAACAAAAACAATATGGTATCAACAATAACCTAATAATAATAATAATAATAATAATAATAATAATAATAATAATAATAAACTTCATTTGGATCCCACCCTATCTCTCCACTCAGATCAGCTGCCAACATAGTAACAGGCAAACATTCAATGCCTATATAAACAAGGAAGAGCTAGATATAGATATATAATTATAGATACTAATTTCACATATGCATTTTCCCCTGAAACGTTTGCAAACCCCCTCTTCCCCTACAATATTTGCAAGCCATATATATATATATATACACACATTCATATCTATCTAGACATATGTTCATTTCCCCCTGTAATATTTGCAAGCCCTATATATAGGTAGGTAAGAATGTATTCATATCTATCCAGGCATCTCTCTTTATATAGATCTTTGCAGAGACTTGCAAACATATGAGGGTAAATTCATATATAAAAATAATGTATATGTATGGCTACAGATACACAGGTACATGGATCTATATGTATAAAGGATTTGCAAAGACCTGCAAACATATGAGGGGAAATTCATATATAAAGTTAATGTATATAGATAGATAGATACACATATAAAGGTACATAGAGATGGCAAAAGCTTGCAAGGGGTTAATGCCTATATATCTGTAGGAGAGTTTAACAAATATTTCAGGGGGAAATGCTTTCATAAGATTAATGAATATATATTTTTCTTCTTCCTGACTTGCAAGGGTGTCTCTCTTTTCAAAACATTCCCTTGATTAAGAGCGGAGGGAGGCTTTGCAAAAGTAAACACACTGATAAAGGAAGAGAAGAGAAAAATAGTTCACATATTGCAAGCAACAGCCTGCAGGCTTGACCCGATTATAAGCCGGGGGAGCCTTTTTCAGCTCTTAAATAAGGGCTGAAAAACTTGGTTTACCTTCGAGTATATACAGTACTTTTTAAGATTAACAATACATCAGGACTGAACTGGTTAGCCAACACTCCCTAGGGTTCCCAGCGATTTTGAACCTATACTTGCAACAAGAAGTAGATAAGCAGGTGCTGACATCAGGGTCAATAACATGAAAGCACCATTGTCTAAAGCAGGGGTCCCCAAACTTTTTAAACACGAGGCCAGTTCACGATCCTTCGGACCATTGGAGGGCCGGACTATAGTTGACCACAGAGCAATTAATAATAATAATAACAATAATAATAAATAAGAGGGTTGGAAGAGACCCTTTGGGCCATTGAGTCCAATCCCCCTTTGCCTTTGTGCACCCAAAGCACAAGCAAAGCACCCCTGACAGATGGCCACCCAGAATCAATGTTGATAATAATAATAATAATAATAATAATAATAATAATAATAATAATAATAATAATAATGGTTGTAACAGAAGAAGAGACCCCTTGGGTCATTTAGCCCAACCCCCTTCTGTCCTTGTGCCGTGGGGGCCAGATAAATGGCTTTGATGGGCCGCATCTGGCCCCCGGGCCTTAGTTTGGGGACCCCTGGTCTAAAGAGTCACATGTTGTTACAATAAAGAAAACCAATGGAATTGTATGATGGTTAAGATGTTTGTGACTTAGTCAATATTAGACGAATGGGGTAAATGATCTTTGTAAACAAATAAGAATAGGGGCCGGGCTGTGGCGCAGGCTGGTAAACAGCTGCTGTGGTAAATCACTTTGACCATGAGGTCATGAGTTCGAGGCCATCCCGTGGCGGGATGAGCACTCGTCAATTAAAAATAAAATATAGCCCCTGCTTGTTGCTGACCTAGCAACCCGAAAGATAGTTGCATCTATCAAGTAGGAAATAAGGTACCACTTATAAAAGTGGGGAGGCAAGTTTAACTAATTTACAATGTTGGAACGAGGAAGTGCCATCAGAGTGGATGATGAAGCAGCTGCTCCCCCCTGTGGCCAGAATCGAACATCCCCTCAGGAGAAGGTTAAATTGCCTCTGCGTCTGTCTGTCTGTTGTCTCTGTCTCGGTTCAATAGGGCATTGAATGTTTGCCCTATATGTACATAATGTGATCCGCCCTGAGCCCCCTTCGGAGTAAGAAGGGCGGAATATAAATACTGTAAATAAATAAATAAATACTTTCTGTAAAAGTGATAAAAAGCCTTGCAACCATTTTGGAGGTGCGACAAATCCTTTGATTGCATTGCTGTATGCATTTTTGTTGTTATTGCTATGGACACACAATAAAACAGCTTTTTGCAATTTGAAGATCCAACTTTTGTGGTGTACTTCCTCGCCCTCTCCACTGGAAGGGGCTCCTGCTTTTGACTTTGGGTTAAAAGGAGTACTTTTTGCATCTTTGCCCTTTCAAAAGCCCTACATGGTATGGGTCCAGGTTACCTACAGGTAACTGGATGGCCGGCCCCCCAAGAGGGTCTTCCTCCAGGGGCAAACCAGGAATGGGCAACTTGGAAGTCCCTGAACAGCCTCAGAAGTGGAGTGGGCAGATCTAAAGACAACTTGGCAAGGTGGCACTACCTGGAGGAATCCTCCACCTTGTGTGACTGTGGAGCAGAACAAACAACTCAGCATATGTATGCTTGCCCACAATGCCCTGCCTCATGTACGGAGGAGGAGTTGTTTAAAGCTACGGACAATGCGGTTGCTGTTGCCCGCTTTTGGTCCAAAACTATTTAGTTGCTTGTGATTTCTTTTTTTATTTCCATTATTTGAAATGTATTTGTTGTACAATGCTTTTGACACGAAATAAAAAAACCTACAGGATTGTCTTCTCCCATAAAATCCGTCCTCAACATCCTCTAGGGCAGTGGTTCTCAACCTGGGATCCCCAGATGTTTTTGGCCTTCAACTCCCAGAAATCCTAACAGCTGGCAAACTGGCTGGGATTTCTGGGAGTTGTAGGCCAAAATAATCTGGGGACCCAGGTTGAGAACCACTGCTCTAGTGGGTGGCTACTTCAACCAGCTACCGTGTTTCCCCGAAAATAAGACAGTGTCTTATATTAATTTTTGCTCCCAAAGATGTACTAGGTCTTAATTTTAGGGGATGTCTTATTTTTCCATGAAGAAGAATTCACATTTATTGTTGATCAAAAAATGAACATTTATTATATACTGTACAGTAGTTGTCATCACAAACCAACATAACCAGACAAACTATGGAACCTATCAAGAATTTCTTGTTACTACCATTATTTCCATGTACAGCTGGTATGTAAATTTACCAATCCTGCATGCTCTCGTGTTGTTTGGCAGGCGCTGGGCATGCTTCCAAACAAAAACTTTGCTAGGTCTTACTTTTGGGGGAGGCCTTATATTTAGCAATTCAGAAAAACTTCTACTAGGTCTTATTTTTTGGGGATGTCTTATTTTCGGGGAAACAGGGTAGAACCCGACTGGTAACTGTCAACCAGAGGACTTTTTCTTCAGCTGCTCCAAGACTGTAGAATGACCTGTGTTCTGTGTTCTAAAGAATCTTTGTTCTGTGTATTTTAATATGTATTATGTAGAAATACATTTTAAAATGTTTATTTTACAGAATGATTTTAGATGTTTTTAGATGATTGTGTGTTTTAGTGATGTTGCAACCTGCCTTGTGCCATGAGAAGAGACAGATAAGAAATAAAATTATTATTATTATTGAAACAAAAACATAGTATGACACAACAAACGAGATATATATATATGCTGGATTTTGTATCACTAAACCACAAGTCGAACACTTCTCAAGTGTTTAGGACCGTGTGATTTTTATTATTATTATTATTACAGTAGAGTCTCACTTATCCAACATAAATGGCCTGGCAGAACGTTGGATAAGTGAATATGTTGGATAATAAGGAGGGATTAAGGAAAAGCCTATTAAACGTCAAATTATGTTATGATTTTACAAATTAAGCACCAAAACATCATGTTTTACAACAAATCGACAGAAAAAGCAGTCTAAAACATGGTAATGTTATGTAGTAATTACTGTATATACGAATTTAACACCAAAACATTGCAATATATTGAAAACATTGACTACAAAAACATTGGCTAATAACAAATTGACTACAAATTAAGATAGAATTACATAAAATGAACTTACAATAGCAACATTGTCGGAAATTAAATGCATAAAAAGTTCAATCCTTGCTGTCAAGAGAAACAGCTGTGGATCAGGGTGAGAGGCAAACTGCGTTGGATAATCCAGAACATTGGATAAGCGGATGTTGGATAAGTGAGACTCTACTGTATTATTATTATTATTATTATTATTATTATTATTATTATTATTATTATTATATGTGAGGATAATTTATCCAAAGGTATTTATTGATCTATACATATGAATATGGATAGGATGTTAGTGGGTACAGATGACCTCTTTTTGTATCATTTGTATTTTTAAAACATTGCAGAAACGTTTTACAATTAAATACATGTATTCTCTTTAAAATACACTTTTTCTTTCAAACTATGTATCTGTAAAACACATTTTCCCCAATTTTAAATATTAGTGTGATCCACGGTTGTTGTTCTTTTTAGCTGAGAAATGTGTATCAAGTACTGGAAAAGTCAATTAAAAGTTTGAGTTCACATACTCAGATTGGATGAGTAAGTGTACTATGTATTCATAAATTGGCAAGAACATAATCAACCAATAGACAAGGTACTGGACTAGATATACAGAATATCTGGACTTGTGACTGACATTTGATCATTCTCCTAGTTATAATCTAAACTTCTCCATGGCTGCTTTTATGCTATGATCATGATTAAGAATGCAAACATTTCACTTAACACAATGTTATTGCATTTCTTGAAATCACACCTACATTTTCTCCCTCTTCTTTGCTTTTTACTGTATCAGCTTGGGAAACTTCTGTCATTAAAACCTGTATGCATTTTAATACATTTTCCTAACATGTTCAATTATTTATGTATTTACCTAAAATATTGTTCACTTCCTGCATTGTGTGCTTGTGTTACCTTTTTTTAAAAAGTAATGCATTCTACTGTTCATATATTAAAATATGATCATTGATTTCTACACATTTTATTTTCCCAAAAAATCCTCAGAGCCCTGGAAATGTGCAAATGTCTTGAGTCACATTGAGTTTCTTCTCACGACAAGTCTCTGGAGGTAAAAAATTGGCTACTTTCAGCAAGATTGTTGAATCCAGAGTATTTTTCTCACACTCCAATCATGAATTTCACCTATCTGTTTAGTTACATGATCATTCCTCATCAAGTAGCATTCATCTTCAAGAGATGCTACCTTCTCTAACTACTTGATTCTTTATTTCAGAAATAAGCTAAACTAAGCCACTTCTCTTTCTCTAGAGAAGTACAGCAATGAAACTCTGAGAAGGCATAAATATCATACTATGGCTTAAGTCAAATATCAAAAGAAAAAAAGAAAAACAAAATGAATGTTTAATATTTAAAACACATGAAAGTTGTCACGCCAAGCTGCCAATGGAAACTGTGGTGTAATTGTGTGTTTTAGCACATATCACAGAATGTTGTCTATAGTCATATAACCATAGGCAGAGAACAACGAAATTATCACATGCAAGGCATTTGTGTGGGATTAAGAGATAAGGAAAAGGAACCTTCAATTTTGCAAAGAAGGCAAAGGAGTTCCACTTAGTTGATCAGACTTTCAAAATATGACGTTGACTCTTTTTTTTTGCATAGAATTGTATTAAGATTGAAGTATGCAAACTGACTTTTCCCACAGCTGTTTATACTTCGGAGTGTTTGAAAAATATATGTCCATTTACGGAATACTACCCATTTATCCTGCTTTATAAACAATAACAAGGCCTTTGATTGTACAGATCATGAACAAATATGGATCATTCTCAAAGAAATGGGTATGCCACAACATTTGACTGTCTTGGTGTGTAAGATAGATAGAAAATGGAGCAATTGGATGCTTTCCAATTGGCAAGGGAGTGAAGCAAGGCAGCATTTTATCACCCTATCCATTTAACTTGTATGCTGAACAGATGATAAATAAAGCTCAGATGGGAAAATTTAGGACTTAGAAGGAATTATTCAAGATCCTCAAATATAACAATATGCCACTGAATATCAAAGAATTATACATGCTATTTTATTTCTATGTATATTTGTAAAAGTTGGACAATGAATAAGGCTGATAGGAAGAGAATAAACTCATTTGAAACATGGTGTTGGAGGAGAGTTCTGTGGATACCATGGCCTGCCAAAAATACAAATAAATGGGTCAAAGAGCAAATCAAGCCAGAACTTTCCCTAGAAGCTATGACTGTAAACTGTTGTGCTTTTGACATATCATGAGAAAACATCACTCAGTAGAAAAGACAATAATGCTCGGTGAGGTGGGGAGCAGTAGTAAAAAGGGAAGACTGAATATGTTGCGAAAAGCACAAGATAATAGGATTTGTAAACTAGGAGTCCAAAACCAAGGGGTAGTATCCAGATTCTAAATAATCAAACAGACAGTGATAATAATAATAATAATAATTTTATTTATATCCTGCCACCATCTCCCCGCGGGAGCTTGGGGCGGCTTACAACAAGAATATGACAACAACATTGCATACAATACACACGATCCACTAAAACAATGAGATGTAAAAACAATGCAATACAAAATAAAAACAACATAATAGTTGCTTTTATAATAACCAAAGACTGCATGTCTTTGGTTAATAAATCCATCCTAAGTTTTATTCTAATGTTTACATGATCTATCCAAGGTACTGAAGCTTATTGCAAAAAAATATGTTCAGCACCTTGGATGGCTCCTTTAATGTTCACATTCATTATCCTGCTAATGCTGGAGTCACCAGCTGTCACTGAAAGCCAAATAATCCTTACTATATGAAAGAGGAAATTAGACTTGTGCCTCAAATATCTTTTTAAAATCCTGTTGCTGTTGTGCTTAATTTAAAAACCATTGTTGGAAAAGGGTTATACTTGTTTTGTAAACCGTTGTCATCTGGTGGCCCAAGATGAACTTAATTGCATTAGTAACTGGAGATGAATGAATTGTCAAGCTTCCTAGAAAGAAGTAATAAATCTTCTCAGACTATAGATTTCCTTCAAAAATTTGAACAGCCTTCTTTGTTCAAAAAGGCCATGGTTATCTTCATGAAGGTTGTATTGCAGAGAGTCCAGTCCCTGAAGGCCCCGCTAGGACTACTCATGGAGTAATTGGTACACATGAGCAAATATCCCAGTTAGTAGTGTTAAAATTAGGTGCATGGATATACAAGGGAACAGAGTCACACGAGTGAAGATATGGTTCAAACAATTTCTTCTCTGCATTGCTGAAAAAAAGAATATTGTTCCCACACGTGCCCAGACAGCAGAATGACGATGAACAGGAAGGCAGAAAATCCCAACATTCTTCAAGCACTCAGAGCTTAGGAAGTGATTAATGAACTTATTGAATCATGTTAAATTTTTTAAGAGAGCTTCAGGCTTCCTCAGCGAAAAGCTTTTAAAAATTGAAGTACTGCATTAGCGTTTTCCCCTTGCTCTGCATATTGCCCTGTATTAATGGGAAGAGTTTCCAAACAGGCATTTCATTAACACAATAGCAGTTTGCTCAGGCTGGCTTTTCGAAACAAGGTGGGAGACGCGAGAGAAAAACCAGGGAAGGTGATGATTGTCATGGCAGTTTCGGTTGTAGGAGTGAATTGTTTAATCATGGCTGGAAGATGCCAGATGTTCTAGCCTGCTATCCCCAGCCAATTAGACCAAAAGGAGGACTGGTTTTCTCCTTTGAAAGAAATGTTTCCTCCCAAGGGGGAAAAAGCTCTTCTTTTTGACAGAGAGAAGAAACATCTGCTCTACGAATGTAAGAAAGAGATGCTGGTGTCATAAAGGGGGAAAGGAAAGAAAACATTCTTTGATAGACTAATGCCCTGATGGGTCATGTGTGAAGCAGAGGAGCTAAGCAAAAAAATAAAACTATAGAAAAACAACTGGTTTACAAGAAACTTTAAAAAGAAATCCTCAACATTACATTCTAAGGCTGTGATCAGCAAGGAGGGGATAGAGTGACTTCCTCCTCCTTCTTGCTGTTTGTGAGGACAACCCATTCTGACCTCAGAAGACATAGCCACAATGGCCAGTCTCTCACTGGAATCATAGAATCATAGAATCATAGAATAGTAGAGTTGGAAGAGACCACATGGGCCATCCAGTCCAACCCCCTGCTAAGAAGCAGGAAATCGCATTCAAAGCACCCCCGACAGATGGCCATCCAGCCTCTGCTTAAAAGCCTCCAAGGAAGGAGCCTCCACCACGGCCCCGGGGAGAGAGTTCCACTGTCGAACAGCTCTCACAGTGAGGAAGTTCTTCCTGATGTTCAGGTGGAATCTCCTTTCCTGTAGTTTGAAGCCATTGTTCCGTGTTCTAGTCTGCAGGGCAGCAGAAAACAAGCTTGCTCCCTCCTCCCTATGACTTCCCTTCACGTATTTGTACATGGCTATCATGTCTCCTCTCAGCCTTCTCTTCTGCAGGCTAAACATGCCCAGTTCTTTAAGCCGCTCCTCATAGGGCTTGTTCTCCAGACCCTTAATCATTTTAGTCGCCCTCCTCTGGACGCTTTCCAGCTTGTCAACATCTCCCTTCAACTGTGGTGCCCAAAATTGGACACAGTATTCCAGGTGTGGTCTGACCAAGGCAGAATAGAGGGGGAGCATAACTCCCCTGGATCTAGACGCTATTCCCCAATTGATGCAGGCCAGAATCCCATTGGCTTTTTTAGCAGCCGCATCACATTGTTGACTCATGTTTAACTTGTTGTCCACGAGGACTCCAAGGTCTTTCCAAGCTCTGTGGATGGCAAGGAGAGGCAGTAGAAACACAAGATGATTCTGATCAGCTCATGGAAAGAGTTTTTTTCATGTCAGGAGCAACTTGAGAAACTGCAAGTCACTTCTGGTGTGAGAGAATTGGCCATCTGCAAGGACGTTGCCCAGGGGATGCCTGGATGTTTTGATGTTTTTACCATCTTTGTGGGAGGCTTCTCTCATGTCCCCGCAAGGAGCTGGAGCTGATAGAGGGAGCTCATCCACGCTCTTCTCAGGTTGGATTTGAACCGGCAACCTTCAGGTCAGCAACCCAACCTTCAAGTCATCAGTCCTACAGGCACAAGGATTTAACCCACTGTGCCACCAGGGGCTCCTCAGGGAAAGAGTGAGGGTATCACTATCCACATGGACAATAGACCCAATCTAAATGGTTTCAGAACCTATGGATACTCTGCAGTTTCCTGCAAATCCAGAGTACTCACTGATTTTGCTTAGTGCAGAGCAAATTCAGATTAGATCTAAAATCTCCAGAAACATACTCAGAGTCTCCATATCATGAAGACTGCCCATGCTGGATCTGGAATGAGTACAATTTTTTTTTAACTGGCATAGAAAATCCCCAAGTCTCTTAATCTAACAACTGGACTACATCAGCAATTCAAACTACTGTGCCATTCTGACTCTCACATATCTAGTTTAGTCTTTTCAAAACTCTAGTTCCTAACATGCTTGCCTTACAGTTCATCAGGTGACTGATTCCAAGGGCATTCACATTCATTTTTCCCCTTTCGGTAATTCCTCCTCAGGTGATCACAAGGAAGGGAAAAGCAGAAGTTATTTCCCCTAGTGGCCTTGCTTTTGGAAAGTGAAGGTTGAGAAAAGGAGGTTGTTGTAAACATAAGGGATGCCATTGTGACTGGCATTCCACTTGTTGGTTCAGCAGTCCACACAAAGCAGGTTATCATCGGCATATTGGAGTTCTATAACAGATGTTGTTGAGACCTACAAGCCACTCTAAACACCTTTGCAGAAGCATGCGAGATGCTCGGCCTCTCATTGAACATGGAGAAAACCAAAGTGCTCTTCCAGCAGGCACCAGCCAAACTCTCTGCAAGGCCAGAAATACAGCTTAATGGTGTAACACTTAAAAATGTAGACAATTTCCACTACCTTGGCAGCCACCTTTCCACAAAAGTCAACATTGATACTGAAACACCATCTGAAATCTATGAGTGCAGCATTTTTCCGAATGAAGCAGAGAGTGTTTGAGGACTGGGACATCTGCAGGGATACCAAGGCGCTTGTTAATAAAGTTTTTTTTTTCATGTCAGGAGCAACTTGAGTCACTTCTGGAGTGAGAAAATTGGCCGTCTGCAAGGATGTTGCCCAGGGGACACCCGGATGTTTTGATGTTTTTACCATCCATGTGGGAGGCTTCTCTCATGTCCTCACATGGAGCTGGAGCTGATAGAGGGAGCTCATCCGCACTCTCCCTGGGTGGGATTCGAACCTGGCAGCTTTCAGGTCAGCAAACCAACCTTCAAGTCACTTAGTCCACTATGTCATCTGGGGGCTCCAGATGGCGTAAAGTTATTATATATATATATATATATATATATATATATATATATATAAAGTTATTGTTTTCCCAACCCTGCTATACGCCTGCGAAATGTGGACTGTCTAAAGAGATCACAGTCAACTCCTGGAACGATTCCATCAGTGTTGCCTCTGAAGAATCCTGCAAATCTCTTGGCAAGACAGGCAAATAAATGTCAGTGTGCTGGAAGAAGCAAAGACCACTAGTATTGAAGCAATGCTCCTACACCATCAACTCCACTGGACTGGCCATGTTGTCCGAATGCCTGATCGCCGTCTCCTAAAGCAGTTACTATACTCCCAACTAAAGAATGGAAAATGGTATGTTGGTGGACAGGAAAAGAGATTTAAAGATGAGCTTAAAGTCAACCTTAAAAACTGTGGCATAGACACCAAAAACTGGGAAGCCCAGGTCCTTGAGCACTCTAACTATGACCAGCAGTGCTGTGGAATTTGGAGAGACATGAACAATGGGCAAAAGGGAGAAATGTGCCAAGAGCAAAGTACGACAAGCCAATCCTGACTGGGACCACCTTCCATCTGGAAACCGATGTCTTCACATGTGGGTCAAGAATAGGGCTCCACAGTCACCTATGTACCGACCGCAAGAACACTACACCTGGAAGACAACCATCCTCAGACAATGAGGGATCGCCTAAGCCGAAAGTCAGAAGTCCACAACACAAAACAGTATGCTGTACCAGCGTTCCCCCTCTCCGTAACTTCTGTGACTTAATTTTGTCCCTGTGAAAGAAGCATTGTTTTTCCCCTGCCTTCCTCACAGGAAAGTCAGGGTTTTGAAGAAAACTTTAATTAGTGCATGTGGGAGGCATTTGTCTTGTTAAATGTTAAGATGTCCAAGAGACCTCCCTTTTAAAAGGCCCTGCGGATGCACAGAGCAACATGGGAGTCTCTGCAAACTGACTTCAGCACATTCCAACGTGACACTATGTTGCATATGTTACATATTGTAAGTGACCACATCCACAATTAACCACTAATTCATCCTAGCAAACCAAAGAGTTGGGTGTCCCATTTCTTCCCTCATTCTCCCTCTTTCAAAACTAAAACTAAATTTTTATCACTTACTCTTCTAAATCTCTGCAGCCCCTCAGTTCAAATGACAAAATATTTTCTTAGGAACTATTTCAAATTTAAGAGCTTATTACTAGGAACAGAGGGAGGACTGAGACCATGCAGAATTATATTCCAACATTTAGATAGAAGATGATTGATTTTCTATAGGATTCAAGGTTGTTCTAAAAAGAAATAATAATAATAATCAAGTAAATAAAAACCACCATGAACAATTTTCAGATGAAATATGTGAAATTGAAGGTCTCTGATTCATGTATCAATCTGATTTTCATACATTTTTGTCAATACTGTAAATAATCACTGCTCAGAAAGTTTGAAAATGCTGAATAGGCAACAGCTTTGAAGAGATGAGAACTTGAAGGAGGCTAATTCTAGGATTTGTTTGTTTATATAGTGAAGCTGCAACTGAGCCACACTTCATATAAAGGAAATTTCATTAAACCCATGGAGATTAGTTCCTAATAATCATACATTAGGATGATATGATGAATTAGTTTAAGTGTCAAAACAGAAAGCACAAGGGTTAGCTTTCATTTAAAGACTTGAGACTGTGGAATCTGTTCCAACGTAATCAGCGCAATGCAATTTTTTTCATGTCAGGAGCGATTTAAGAAACTGTAAGTCACTTCTGGTGTGAGTGAATTGGCTGTCTGCAAGGATATTGCCCAGGCGACACCTGGATGTTTGAGGTTTTATGTGAGAGGCTTCTCTCATGTCCCAGCACAATGCTGTGACTTAGCATTACACGAATAATTTCACTGGCTGTCTTTACAGCTTTTTCTCTTTCTAATTGCATGCTTCATCTGATTAGAAACTTCCTGGTTTTCAGGAAAACATCATTTGCTGCTATATCTATACTATAGTGTGCACACATTTAATAAACCATCACTCTATATAATAAAAAACAGTGGTTTGATGAAACCTAGAAGTTGAAAATCAACTAGCTGGGTGTAGACTTTATCCCATGAACCCACTATTCCAGTACACGATTCCTCCTACCTACCACTAATTCTGATGCTCTTAGGAGTTTTGGATAAAATAAGTCGGTTTAAATGATAGCACAAAAGTAACATTTATATTTCTCTTTAAAAGCTATATAGATTTACGTAACAAAAAGTTACAATAATATAAAAAACTTGGAGATAAGAAATAGCCTGCTCAGAAACTATACCAAATTGTGTATGAAGCTACAAGATAATAACAGTTAAAGGTTTTAAATGTGCTTGGCCATTAGACCTTGTCTTGTCTCCTTGAACAAGTTAAGTATAGTAAAGGTAAAGGTTTTCCCCTGACATTAAGCCTAGTCATTGGTTCTCATTTCCATTTCTAAACTGAAGAGCCAGCATTGTCCGTAGACACCTCCTAGGTCACATGTCCAGCATGACTGAATGGAGCACCATTGCTTTCCTGCAGAAGCAGTACCTATTGATCTACCCACATTTGCATGTTTTCAAACTGCTAGGTTGGCAGAAGCTGGGGCTAATTGTGAGAGCTCACTCCACTTCCCGGATTCGAACTGCCAACCTTTCGGTCAGCATGTTCAGCAGCTCAGCGGTTTAATCTGCTGCGCCACGGAGGGCAGATAATAATACATTTCAATAACATTTATAAAATCAGTTTCTATATTGTTTAAGGGATGTATTTTTAAAGCTTTATATTTTCTTTTGCTTACCAACCAACACAATTTGCATCAAAAAATAATCACAATAGTAGATTCTTAAAATTATTATCAACCAGCAGGGTTGTCATTGCTAGAATGTCAATTCTGCTTAAAAGTGTGTGTGTGTGTGTGGGGGGGGGGTTACATTGCATGTTTGTAGAAAAATCAAAGAGGGTGGTTAATTTTCTTTGTCAGCAAGCATCTTCAAAAACGGTCAAACTATAAAGACAAACAAACATTAAAATCAATAATAGTTTGGAAGAAGCTTCATTTGAAATAAAATAAAACCTTTTTTACAAATAAAATAAAACTATTACTTCATGATGAACGATCAACAATACTAAAAGATGCTGAAAATCTTTTGGGGATTATTTATTTTATTATTTATTTACCTTATTTCTACCCTGCCTTTCTCTACCTCAAAGGAAACTCAAGGCGGCTAACATAGGGGAAGATATGTTCAGACAAGTAACATATCTGATTAGCTATTTCTCTAGACAGGCAAGGATCACAGATTTTTAAAAATCTTCACAGGACTGAACTTTTTACAGATTTACTGTAAGTTCATTTTATGCAATTCTAACTTTATTTGTAGTCAATTTTTCAATACATTGCAATGTTTTGGTGCTAAATTCTTAAGTCCAGTAATTACTACATAACATTACCATGTATTAAACTGCTTTTCCTGATGATTTGTTGTAAACCATGATGTTTTGGTGCTTAATTTGTAAAATCATAATGTAATTTGACGTTTAATAGGCTTTTCCTTAATCCTCCTTATTATTCAACATTTTCACTTATTCAACGTTCTGTCGGCTCGTTTATGTTGGATAAGCAAGATTCTACTGTATTTGGAAAAATCTGCACAAATATGCCCTAAAGCATAGGAAAAATGTATGAAGAATGTATAAATATGCATACATTAGCAAAATGCATGCTTTACAAAAATACATAACACAATATTGTGAACTTCTGCAGTGGAAGAAAAAAAATTGGAAGTTTGGGTGAATGAGAATGATGAATACTTATAGAACTGAAAACAATTCATTGAAAATCAGGATTTTTATTTACATCCCACACTCAATCTGACTGTTATGTATTCTATTTAGTACTAATAGCCTGCATTGGACATAAGACTTTGTTTAGACCCCAATTCAGAAAGTAATAGAACAGACACATTTGACTTCGTTCAATTCAGTGTGCACAGTTGCATCTTTGCAATCCTTCTCTTTGACAGGATGTAAGTGCCTTACTTCCTTCTCAGGTGCTTTATGTATTCTCTTTTGGCTATCGTTCCCCATTTTATGGTGGAGGCAAGACACAGTTTTTCTTCCACATAAATCAAAACATCATTTTTTTAAAAAAAGGATGTTGCCTAGCAACTCAGTCATTAAAACTACCTGTCTGGATCAGATAGATGAAACTTGTTTTTTACTCCCACTGTGTGAAATTCCCCCTGTAGATAATCATCACAAATTTACATTTCCCATCAAAGATATTATCCTAGATTTAAATCCATATGTTGGCTTTGATGAAAAACACTACCAATAATTACGATTGCTAGAATTATTTCTTCCTAGGGACAGTTGGAGCAATGATAACCAAACCAGATACGCACAGAAAAAAAAAAAATCAATGACAAAGGACCAATTTATTTTCCTTCTATGAGATAAAATCAAATTTATTTCTCTAATTGGAAGCCATTCCTATAAAATCTTTCCCTTTATAAGACTAATTGGGGAATGTACCAAGGAAGAAAGAAATACGGTAAAAGAAGGGAAGGATAAAGGAAGAAAGGTGGAAAGAAAGGAGGGAAAGGAGAAACAAGGTGGAAAGTATGGGATGGAAGGGAAGTAGGAAGGAAGAAAAGGTAATGGCAGAGCTTTTTCTCAAAAGGACATTTTGGCTCCTCCCACAAATTGCATAACTGTTTCATTTTAAAGCGGAAAAGAAGTGGAATATCATCACATGACAGAATTGACCATTTTGCCCACCTCTATGCGGATAATTTATTTGCCAACCAGCTCAGAAAGTGTCTGAAAATATAAACCTTTAAAACTCTTTTAAAATGCCAAGATATCTCTACCCTACATTTGAAGCCTACATCATGTGCTGAACACAGTAGGTTGCCATTTCTTCAGTGGGTGGCTCAGTAGAATTTAATGAATGTGATGAAGTGGTTTGATAGCAAATAATGTCATAACTTTTTACTCTTGTCCTGGATCTTGGCTTTGCTGTCTTTGAATACGAATTCTGGACTCTGACCCAGACAGTTTTAATGATGAATTTTAATGATGAATTTAAAACTCCCGCTCCATGTATTTTTGTTTTGTGTATTTTAATATGTATTTTATGGAAATATGTTGTAATATGTGCATTTTACATAGTGCTTCTAAATAATTATGTGTTTTGATTATGTATTTTAGCAATGTTGTAACCCACCTTGAGCCATGTGGAGAGTAAGAAATAAAATTGTTGTTGTTGTTGTTGTTGTTGTTGTTGTTCCTATAATGCTGTTCTGGACCTTATTTTATACTGAATCCTTGAACTTGAATTCTGGACTTACTTCCTAGCTTTGATTTATGGACTTCAGTTTGTATTCTTGAATTTTTGAACATTATTTTAAGAACTTTGATAAGCTAACTCCTGCCATTTGACCATTGGACTGTAACCTGGCTACTATTTATTCATACTCCTGACCTGACTCATTGGACTTTTGACCTTGATTTATGTTCATAGTTACTACAGCTATGTGCTTCAATTCTATTATTTTTGGTCAGAACTTGAAAAGACTCCAGATTTCAGTTTTCGTATAAGTAAATATAGTCTTGATTTACTTTGTGTTTGTTTATTTAATAAATCTCATGGGAGAACTCCATACACAACAGGGAGAACCTTTTGCCTTCTGGCTGTGTTGACTTATAAAACCAATATGGCTAGTGGTAAGAGTCTGTGGAAGATGAAGGCCAAAACAGCTGAAGGATCTACTGAGGAAGATCTTCTATGATCTCACTGAATATTTATTTGTTTACTTGAGAAAGTTACTGGCACAGAGACACTTCCAAAAAGAAATGACACAACTCCACCTAGCATAAGTTGAGATAATGTAAATATAAATAATGTTATAAAAAAATAATATACAAAACATAGCAATGCATCATAGTCATAAACGTAACAATCATTAAAAACCTGGCTCTTCCAAAAGGTCTTCGATGATTAATCGTTGTAGGTTCGATTTATCTGCCCATTCAACAATAGCTCCATCGATGATGCTTTGCCAGTATTATATTGCACTTTATTGACTATTTTAGCTGTGAAACTACCTCTCCCCATTTTGAAATATTCTGCACTGTGGCCCAGTCTCTTGTTTTTAACATTTTATTCTGTATGTTGATTTTTATGACTGTTTTATTGATGCTGATGTTTTATTGTTGGGATATTTGTTTTATTGTCTTCTTGTTGTTGTTACATTGTTGTGTTGGGCAAGGCCCCATGTAAGCCGCCCCGAGTCCCTTCGGGGAGATGGGGCGGGGTATAAGAATAAAGTTATTATTATTATTATTATTATTATTATTATTATTATTATTATTATTATTATTATTATTATTTGATGGCTTTGACAGCAGTTACCAAAGCAAGGGTGGTTCACTATTGTCTGTGTGTGGAAACAGAACTTTGCAACAGCCTCCCTCCCCACATGGTTTTCACCTTTCCTTTTGAAAAGCCAAAAGCACACTTAGTGGTCAATTACTACATTGGCCTAATGAGATTCCCTTTCCCACATATTCAGTCTAGCAAAGATAAATGAACCATTTTAATATTCATAAGTGATTTATTGTCCCACAACTTGTGCAACACCTCCTAATGGGTGGAATTAGGGTTAGAAGAAGGTTATCTAGAATTGCCAGAGGTGTTTGACAGGAAAGCCCATTTGCCCCACCTTTGTCCCTCTAGCACTAGTGGTTTAAAATGTAATTAATAGCTGTCTAATTAGTCTCTCCATCAGCAGTAAAGGAAGTAGGTCCTAAGTTAATATGCTGAACTTTTTAAACAATGGATCCTTGTTTATGTTTGTAAAAATATGAAGTGGGAGGCTCTTAAAGATTGCCTAGATTTGGCTATTTAGGTCAGCGAAGGAAATTTCATCTCAAAACCCAGTTCAATGGACTTGTGAATAACCATTCCTTTTCTCCTTTCTCTATAAGCGTACTTGGGCATTCTCAAAATTAATTACTCTTATACATCAGAGGGTCGAGACTAAAAACATGAATGTCCCAGTGCACTTTTGAGTAAAGAGGCCAACAGCCATGTATCTCGTTTTTAAACAGTGCTGCACTTTAATATTGCCCCCCCCCCATGTTATAGGTTTTAATGTTTTAACGTGATCGGTTCCTTGTCCTCCCCCCACCCATCTCTATTTTACTCATGGACTTTACTCAGAGTTTTGCATTAATCACCCTCTGTACATAGCAATTGATGTCTTGGTTTTAATAATTGTCATGTTATGTTGTTTTATAACTATGTTATTATATTGTGTTTTAAATGTATGGATTTTTTTTCTTATGTAAGCCGCCCCGAGTCCCTACGGGGAGATGGAGGCAGAGTACAAGAATAAAATTATTATTATTATTATTATTATTATTATTATTATTATTATTATTACCTGGATCACAACATATTTGCCTAATATGTAGTCCAAAGAATGGAGCAAAATATTCAGTTTGCATTTTACTTGGAAACAAAGTATTACGGAAATGTTGTTTTAAGAAATCACATTTGATTTTTGACAAGTTATATCCCAGGCCATCCTTTCCATAGTCCTGTGGCTTTGAAGTCTCCACCCTCACAACCTGGATTGCAGTCCTCAATGCAGCCAGCCTCAGTTAGAAAATATGGGACATTCAGGGGCTCTTTCTGCTTCTCGGTGCTTGCTTATCTTCATGTTTGCCATCATTACCACTTATGCAGGACACCACCTTATATTAGCAACAAAGATGGCTAAATTTTATATGTTGAATAAAATTGTGTCCTTAAAATGTAGATGTCAATAGATTTAGTTTAGCTGGGACAAGCAAATAGATTCAGGCCTCGATGTATCTTATAAACTATGCTCTAGTGGGATTGTTTTTTAAAAAAGCCTTATCTTTCTTAATAAAATAATTATGTGAAATATATAGAAAAGATGGGCATGCAAACTCAGTACAAAGCTCTCTTTTTCAGCACTAGACTCATGCTTTGGTTCTTATGATTACATTAATAATGGCTAATATTGGGAAGCTGTCCTTTGCAGGTGCTCATCTTTCCAGGTTTGTAGTACAGACTGAAACTTAATAGAATGATCATAGCACAAACAGCAGGGACAAGCAGTGCTTGGGTTAATGAGCAGCCTTCCTATTGAGAGACATGCTTTCCTTAATACCAATGTTTCACTTAGCCATTGCACAGACTGACCCATCTTTCATGGTAAACATATCCTGTCAAGCAAACCTGTGGTGAAGCTAATGGTAGCTTGATGCTTGCTTTTTAAAGAATTCTCAACTCTAAAACCAATTTGGAGTGTTCCTGCAGCCTTCTAGAAGTGCTGGTTAAACATCTGTTACTCAATGTGTGTTTGTGTGTGCATGCCTTCCAGTCTTCTATTGACTTATGACAAATCCATGAATTTTGTAGGATTTTCTTGGACAAGGAATGCTATTTTGATTTATCATTGAGATTTGTTTATTAACAAATTAATTTGACAAGAAGGCATTACAAAGAGACAAAAACAAATACACAGAAAATATGAAGAATCGTAATACCAAACACTTTCAAATGTAGCCACATGAAAACCCATTGAATGCTATGTGTATGCACATCAATACAGGGAGTGTGTCACCTGTTTACATTTTCTAGTTTTTAACATAATGTTAAAAATAAATAAGGTGTGCCAAGCCAAATATATAGGTTATTATTATTTTATGTATTTATTTAAAACATTTATATTCCACCCTTCTCACCCCGAAGGGGACTCAGGGCGGAGCACAACATAGATATGGCAAGCATTCCATGCCGGGACATAAAATAACTGTAAATATACACAAATATTAAAATCAGTTAAATCTACTTTAAAATCAGCTGTTTAAACCAACTCAGGACACCATGCTGGCTCCGGTCAGCAGAGGAGATTTCCTATTATTGTCTCAATGCACTTCCCCAAAGGCTTGGTCCCACAGCCAGGTCTTTACCATCTTTCTGAAGAACAGGAGGGAAAGGGCTGATTTAATCTTGCCAGGGAGGGAATTCCATAGCCGTGGGGCAGTCACTGAGAAGGCCCTGTTTCTCATCCCCGCGGGACCGAGAGCAGGGCCTCCCCAGAAGATCTTAGTCTGCGCAGTGGCTAAGGAATCTTTGTTGGCTAAGGAATTTTTGTTGGCCAACGAATCTTTGTCTATACATTCTCATATACAAGGATGAATCATGCCCATAGTTTTTCCCCACCAAGGGAGTGAATGAAGATCTCTTTGTGGTGTTTGCATCATATTTGTCCTTTGGAAAATATTTAATGGGGATTATTCTGAACAAAAAATCTAATCCTAACTCTAACCTAAACCAGTTTCCTGGTTTTCTAGCTGGTGACAACAATATGACTGAGACAGTGATTGGAGTGACATTTGTAGAAAACAGGATAATGTGGAATACTCAGCAAAATTTGTCCGGCACTTTGCAAATAGAATAATTCAAATTAATCTCATCTATAGTTATTATAGTTCCAGTAGAAGTAACTCTGGTGCCCACATGTCTAGTATTAATGGCTCTTTAAACAGATCAGACGGAGATCATCTGTGTGGGTTATGGAAGTATTAATGTCTCTTTATACTGTATCAAGGCAGAGTTCCAACAGGCTTCAAGGAGGCTGTTATGAAACTTCTGATTGAAAAGGATAACCTATTAGCCACTCCCCGATATCAGCTTTTGAACAATGTACTCGAATGAGTGGTGGCCTCTTAGTTCGAGAGATTACTGGATGAAAAAGATTATCTAGATCCATTTCAGGCTGTCTTCAAATCTGATTATAGGATGGAGAGAGCTTTGATAATCTTTGTGGTTAATTTACACAGGTAACTGAGCACTGGGAGAATTTGTTGTTTGATCTGCTGGACCTCTTGGATGCTTTTGATATTGTCACCCATGGTATTTTTTGTCTCCCTTGCTGGAATGGGACTTTGAGATATATTTGATGAGAACAAGCAAGAGGGCTTCTCAGTGACACTTCCGAGACTTTGGGATTCCCTGTCTAGGAAGGCCAAGATAGTTTCTTCCATGCTTTTCTTCTGCCGGCAGTTGAAAGCTTCCCTATCCCAATAGGCCGGTGGTTCTCAGCCTGGGATCCCCAGATGGTTTTGGCCTACAACTCCTAGAAATCCCAGCCAGTTGACCAGCTGTTAGGATTTCTGGGAGTTGAAGGCCAAAAACATCTGGGGATCCCAGGCTGAGAACCACTGCAATAGGCTTATAGGTGGGGTGAAAAATATCCTGCCCTTGGAGCTGATCCCTGCATTTTCCCCCCTCACCAGGCACCAAAGTGGCTTGGAAGCTTACATTTCTTGGCTAGCCTTCCAGTTTATTAGCTGGACCTGGCAGCAATCCTGAGCTTCAGGAATTCCTCTCAGGGGTTATTGTTTTTTTGCCAAGGGGAGGTCAAAAGCTCTGGTCTGGGAATACCAACTGTTAGATTTATTAACAGGTAACAGTTAATAAACTTGCTTTCAATTCATTCCATCTCTGTTGTCTGGTCTTTTTCTTCCTTAGGTTCAGCAGCAAACATATATCACTATGAAATTGGACATAAAAGAAAAAGGATCCAAAATTTCATCTCCTTCCCCAGCTTGAATTCTTGCAATTTTTCTCAGTTTTGTTAACCTGCTTCCTCCCAAGGCTTCCAAATTGCGGAGCAAACAAAAACAAACACAAGATTACGAATTCCGTTGTGCTGCTTTATAGCATTTTACCATGTATGAGGGAAAAATAATGTTACACCAAGATCTTCTGTTGAAAATGTGTGCCTGGTTTACAGCATATCATAAAGATTATGAGTTCCAAATTTGATTTCAAAGATGTGACCATACAGTATGTTGGATTGTGAATGTTTCCCCTCTCATTTCCTAAGCATTTAAAAAATACGTGTGAATATAAAACAAAATTGCAAATAAAAAAACTTGAAAATGTTTCAAAACCACCTACCTGATTCTATTACATTAATCTCCATTTATATCAGAGCCACTCCAAGTGATGTAATTGGAAGATAATTCTCTATACAATTCCCAGCTGCTCTTTTGGTATGTCTGCTTGAACATCTTGCGGTAATTGTGGATAGAATTGGGGGGGGAACCTTCTAAGAACTCACATTACAAGCTTTTAATTAAGACATAGTACAGCCAGGCTCACCTAATTAATTAATTGATCAAGCCTCCGGCATAGCCACTTCTCAAATTATTGTTGAGTTTGTTTTTTATTTTAATTTTTTTTAGATGACTCGGTTAACGCTTTCTGCAGTGCAGATAAAAATTTATATGTAGGAACACATTTCTACTCTTTGGTGAGAGAAGAGCCAATGGTATACCATACAGGATATTGACCCTGCAGTAATGCCACCATTGTTTTATGTTATCTAACTGCAACCACTGACTCTTTCTGTGGAATGGAACCCAGCTCATAATCATGCCCAACCATAATTATTTTTCATTGGCATAGCCATAAATAAATAAGTTGTACCTGAGATTTTGCTTATTTGGAATTGGAATTCCATATGATGTTGATGTATTGGTCTGAACATTGGTCTGCATAACTTATTCTAGCTAGCACTGACTTTGTAAGATTTGGGGCAGAAATCATTTCAATAATCTGAAACCTGATTTTGTTAACTGATGATGACAAAAATTGAACCCAAGATTTCTTGAACACAAAGGCCAAGCTACCATTAGAGCAGTGTTTCTCAACCTTCCAAATGCCGCAACCCCTTAATACACTTCCTCATGTTGTGGTGACCCCCAACCATACAATTATTTTCATGGCTACTTCATAACTGTGATTTTGATACTGTTATGAATTGTAATGTAAACTATCTGATATGCAGGATGTATTTTCATTCACTAGCACAAATACCCAATACGCCCAAATTTGAATTGGTGGGGTTGGGAAGAGGATTCATTTTGTCATTTGGGAGTTGTAGTTGCTGAGATCTATAGTTCACCTACAATCAAAGAGCTTTCTGAACTCCACCAACAATGGAATTGAACCAAACTTGGCACACAGAATTCCCTTGACCAACAGAAAATACTGGAAGGGTTTGGTTGGCATTGACCTTGAATCTTGGAGTTGTAGTCCACCTACATCCAGAGAGCACTGTGGACTCAAACAATGATGGATCTGGACCAACTTTGGCACAAATACTCAATATGCCCAAATGTGAACACTGGTGGAGTTTGGGGGAAATAGACCTTTACATTTGAGAGTTGTAGTTGCTGGGATTTATAGTTCATCTATTATCAAAGAGCCCCTGAACCCCACCAATGACAAAATTAGGCCAAACTTCCCACACACAACTCCCATTACCAATGGAAAATACTGGAGGGATTTGGGAGGAATTTACAGTGATTTAGGGTAGACGTAGTTCACCTATCTCTGGAAAGCACTGTGAATTAATATATGGTTTCTGATGGTCTTTGGTGACCCCTCTGACACCTCCTTGCGACCCCCCAGGGGTCCTGACCCACAGGTTGAGAAACGCTGCATTAGAGCATTGGTGGAGGACAAAACTTTGGAAGTAGCTGTAGCCAATGAACAGCCAGGCAGCAGACCTGTACATTTCTGGGCATTGCACAACCAAGAAAAGAAGCAGCTTTCACCCTTCTAAACATCTGATACTCACAAATCACATTGAGCCTGGGTGTAAAACCACAGACACTGGCTATTGGGGTAGTAAGGATAGGAGTAGATGAGCTTCACCATGTTGCCTATTGGCTGCTTTGGGAAGAACATAGATTTTTTAAACACATGAGCTGAAAGAGTAAACAAAGGGTATGCATCCCATCTGAAATCTTGTGGCTACTTCCTGCAGAATTCTGGGGCTTGTAGTTTAGTGAGATCCAGGACCTCTCTGGCTGAGCATTTTAAAGGCACCTCCCCTAAACTACAAGTTTCAGAATTCTGCATAGAATCATAGAATCATAGAATAGTAGAGTTGGAAGAGACCTCATGGGCCATCTAGTCCAACCCCCCGCTAAGAAGCAGGAAATCGCATTCAAAGCACCCCCGACAGATGGCCATCCATCTGCAGAAGGCAGCCATAGGATTTCAGATGGGATGCGTACTCTTTGCCTAATGTGATATATTGTTTTAAAAATTTTATATTGTATTTAATAGTTTTAATTGATTTTATGTACTGTGTAGTTTTGACCTTGTGTAGGCATCGAATTACTGCCATTGTTGTAAGCCGCCCTGAGTCCCTTCAGGTGAGAAGGGCGGGATATAAATGGTGGAAATAAATAAAAAATAAAATAAAATAAAATAAATATTGGCCATAGTTTATACATTACATGATATGGAAACATTATTTAATCACGCAAATATCACATTTGCTCATATCAAAATGATTAGATTCAGGCTTAGTTGTCTTTAGAGAAGAGTTATTGAAATCATTTGGACTAAAATCAGCCATGACCAACCCAATTCACAACTCAGGGATACAAAACTGTAGATGCCTTCTCTCCCACCTACTTCCAGATTCTTTCAAGTCACCATACTAGCAGAATACTAGTAGAGTACGCCACTCCACTTTTGACATTCCTGAGACTCCTGGCAACAAGAAAATAAGAAAAAAAGATGATAATGTAGGTCAAAATTACCTATGAAAGGTGCCTCTCCTTAATGTGAAGTGGAGAGTTGACATGGAAAAGGTAGAATGGACAGATGCAAAGGAAGACACAGTGCATGCATTTTAACACTGTGTAGAAAGGGGAATTTTTAACATGTCCAAAATTTCTGACCCTTGGATTAGCAGACACTCTTTTTGTACTGCAGTGCTAAACATATAGAAACCCTGGTGTTCATTGCATCTGTCACTCTAGATACAGAATATCTAGCTAAGACGTATTCCACCTAATAACTTTTTTTTCTAGAGTCCACCTGTTCTGTAGAAGCATGGTATTTTACTCTATTTCCTGCTCTGGATTATTCATCTTTAATTCCTCTTTCCCTAGACTAAATTAAAAATTAAAATAACAACTTAAAAGCATTTGGCATGTCCATGCAACCTATAGAAGCAGATGAATAATAGGCCTGTGGTATCAATAGCCATCCTGGCCATAAAGGATGTTACATTAGGATTGCAGCTCAGGCTTTCATTATTGGTTTTTAATATAACCTACATTATGTTGTCTGCTCAACAAGATTTCTTGCAGCAATAAACTGGCGCATCTGGCAGGGTAGATCTGCTATAGACCCTTATATACAGTACAGCAATATTAAGCTTCATGATAATAGGTCCCATGTGATCCAGCAATATATTTTCTAATTTAGAAAATATTAATTAAATTCAACTTGGGATCAATTTAGAGTTGAAAGAAGTTCAGCTTGGCTGCTATTGTTTCTTTTTTCTTTCTTTACTATGGGGAGTGGAATCTTAGATCTTTCCATCTGAAAATACTTCTGAAATGAAGGACTTAGAAGCGAGGAAAAATAATTTGAAAATTGTTACTACTTCTTTCTTTGTCACTCCACAGTACAAGTTTTATCAAATGGAGTTACAGTCCCGACAGACTCATTAAGGGATATATTCATTCATTTTTCCTTCCTCTGTCTGTATGCACCACCTTGATGAACCACAAACACTTCTAAGTCCCATTGATTTTTATACTTTCTCACTCTGATCATTGAAAAGTCTGAGCTATTTTGTGGTTTTAGGGAAGTACCGTATATACTCGAGTATAAGCCGACCCGAATATAAGCCAAGGCACCTAATTTTACCACAAAAAACTGGGAAAATTTATTGACTTGAGTATAAGCTGAGGGTGGGAAATGCAGCAGCTACTGGTAAATTTCAAAATAAAAATAGATACCATTAAAATTACATTAACTGAGGCATAAGTGGGGTAAATGTTTTTTGAATATTTACCATATTTCAAAGAAAAACAGTAAGCTAACTCTGTAAGTGCATAAGTAAGGTCAACAAAAACAATATGGTATCAACAATAACTTTATAATCATCATCATTATCATCATCAACAATAACAACAACAACTTCCTTTGTATCCTGCTCTATCTATCTCCCCATGGGGACTCAGGCCGGCTTCCAACATAGTAACAGGCAAACATTCAATGCCTATATAATCAATGCAGAACTAGATATAGCTCTATAATTATATATACTAATTTCACATTTGCATTTTCCCCCTGAAAAGTTTGCAAATCCTCTGTGCATTTCCCTCCTGCAATATTTGCAAGTCCCATTTATCTATGTTTACATCTATCTAGACATCTCTCTCTGTGTGTGTGCATATTTAAAAGGCCTATATCTATATTAATATCTATCTATCTAGACATTGCTCTATATAGAGAGAATTATATCTTTATAGGACTTGCAGAGACTTGCAAACATATGAGGGGAAAATTCACTATTAAATTAATGTATTTGTAGGGGAAAATCTATATATTATTTACAAGTTTTGGGGCATGCATTTGCCCAAGGAAGAAATGCAAGCAAAGCCCTCCTAAAAACAACTTTGGTCTTTTTTCTCCTCCCCTTTCCCATCTCTTTTATTTATCCCTTTTCAAACTTTAAAAGTAGCCAGAAAAGGCTTTTTAAAACTTCCCTTCCTCTCCCAAAAAACCCACCCCTTTTTGTTTCCTTAGGAATAAAAAGAAATACACACCTTCTGTTGCTCTTCTTTCCCTCCTTTCCTCCCTATTGACTCAAACATTCTTGTAATAATAGTAATAATAATAATAAATCCTGCAAATTTGCAAGAGTCTCTTTTTCCCCCCCTTACACTCATGCAATATTTTTTTTCTTCCTGGCTTGCAAGAGGCTCTCACTCTCCTTTCGCTTTTGAAAACATTCCCTTGTCTCTCTCTCTCTCTCTTAAAAAATAAGATAACTCCAGCCTGGGAGGAGAAGCGGAGAAGGGAGGTTTTGGAAAAGAAAACATACTCTAGCCTCCAGGCTCCGCTGTCTGACTTGACCTTGACCTGATTATAAGCCGGGGGAGGCTTTTTCAGCCCCCAAAAAGAGATAAAAAAACCTCTGCTTATCTTCGAGTATATACGGTAATTATAACAAGAAATATTGAATGAATTGCATAGGTTAATGTTAGGAAAAGAAGATGGAATGAATCAAACATGATTCTGGCAGGAAAGTAACGGCACTCCATGCAGTCATACCGGCCACATGAACTTGGAGATGTCTATGGACAATGCTGGCTCTTCAACTTAGAAATGGAGATGAAAGCCAACCTCCAGAGTCGGACACAACTAGACTTAATGTCAGGGGAAAACCTTTATCCTTTACCTTAAATATCACTTATGTAACTCTTTCAAAGTTTGGATTAAAATGGAGAACAGATTCACCACCCCACTGAAAAGGGAGCCACCAAATGCAACTGCAAATATGCAACATGTGAGCCTTGCCGAAGTTCACTACAAGTTTCAAACCAGGCTCACTAATCTTCCATCTCACTGTTGCTCTTTTTCTGTGTCCCACAAACTAATGAATCTGAGTGAATATAACTTCTAAAACACTGTAAGTTAGCAGTATATCCATATGTTACCTATATGAATGTAGATGACAGCAGGGCTCAGTAAAGCCTTGGACAAAAGTTTCTCTTTTGTGCCAAGTTATAACACAAAGTGCTCCAAAGAGTTAGAGCCAATATCTGACACTGAATTCCAATGACAGCCAACAAGGATAAATCTGACAAGCAAAGGTACACTTGACCTATTGTTTTACATAATCCTCACTCATTTAACCATCGAAATAAAAGCCTTATTGACATGGTCCATGCGGACTCATAAACTAAATAAAACTTGCAATTGCAACAGACTTGCAATTCATGATCAAATCTATGTATTATTCACTAGCTTCAATAGAATGCTTGAAGAACTTATTTTTAAGTTTAGTCATAGTATGAAAAAATCCACATGAATTCCCATGCTATCAGTGATATCACAGGTAAACAATAACACCCAAATCGTTATTTACTTTTGTAAGAATATTTCTGCACTGGTTGAATTCAGCATGCAGTTAGGTGGTGATTAAGAGCCTTAAAATATATACAGTAGAGTCTCACTTATCCAACATAAACGGGCCGGCAGAACATTGGATAAGCAAATATGTTGGATAATAAGGAGGGATTAAGGAAAAGCCTATTACATATCAAATTAGATTATGATTTTACAAATTAAGCAACAAAATATCATGTTTAACAATAAATTTGAAAGAAAAAGTAGTTCAATATGCAGTAATGTTATGTTGTAATTACTGTATTTACGAATTTAGCACCAAAATATCACGATGTATTGAAAACATTGACTACAAAAATGTGTTGGATAATCCAGAACGTTGGATAAGCGAGTGTTGGATAAGTGAAACTCTATTGTAATTTGAAGAGTAACCATGGTCTTCAATGTTACTTCCCTTCACAAAATAGATACAATCACTGTCTTTACTTTAACAGACACAATGAACAGGGCAGGAATAAGGATAGGTTCCTACAACAACCACAAAAAAGAGCAAACTTGTATCAAAATTAACAGTGTGCACTGGTGAAAAGAAAGAAACATTTTGTTAAATCTTGCATAAGTAAACAAAAATGATGTTCTTGAGACTACCTGAAATCTTTTTCTAAAATAAATCTAATATTATTTTCTTTTGCCAGCCACCACTTTTCTCATGATTGCCATTTGATTTACTCTAGGGCTTATTTATTTTTATTTTTAGAAGTTCTTAGTATCTGTAGAACTTTTCTCTGGTACCATCTGTTGTCATTATTTTTGTTTTCATAATATTCAGTAATCTTTCCAAGTCTTTGCTAGCTTCTGCTAGTGGTATGGTATAATCTGCATATCTTAAATTGTTGGTGTTCCCTCCTCCAGTTTTCACACCCATTTCCTCTAATCCTGCTTTTCTTATGACATGTTCATCATACAAGTTCAACAGATATGGCTTAGCTAGAATAGAATTGTGTTATTCCAAAACTCACGATTTGGGGGGATGCCTCTACAACCTAACACTGATAACACTGTGTAACATGATTTTTGTTCCTGGGTTATAAATGTCATTTCCTAATCGGTTCCACCATAAACACATGGAAAATATTTAATACACTGCAAAAAAAATATTTTTGTGGGACATCATGTAGCACATTTTGCTATAGTTTTTAAATATCTCATCGAGTCTTAACCAATTCAACATAGTTTGTGGCAGCCACAAATATGAAGTTTCTGGAGTCTAACAACTACTTTCAAAGTAAGTATCACACAATTAAACAGGAATAACACTTTCAATTCAGGGACAGATTTTTTTCAAATTTTGTTACATAGTGTAATCTGTGTTGCTCCAGCCCCTCTTCATCATCCTTCCAGTGCCAATGCTAATAAAAATATTTCATTCAAACAGAGGACAAGAATAAAAGTCAATCCTTCATTATAGGCTTTGTTAAATCAGAAATACCTTTATACAAGAATATCATTAGGGCATTTTTCCCATTTATTTGCTAACATGTTGGACAGGGGATGGGGGATAACACGAAAAATGTCAATGGAAGTCAACAATTCAACAAAACAAGTAAGCAGAAAAAAGTCAGATTTTTTTGTTATTATTTTGTTATTATTTAAAAGAAAGAATGCTATTTTACCATGAAAGAATATCCTGTAACCATCAAGTAACTATTACAGTAGAGTCTCACTTATCCATCACTCGCTTATCCAACGTTCTGGATTATCCAACGCATTTTTGTAGTCAATGTTTTCAATACATCGTGATATTTTGGTGCTAATTCGTAAATACAGTAATTACAACATAACATTACTGCGTATCGAACTACTTTTTCTGTCAAATTTGTTGTATAACATGATGTTTTGGCACTTAATTTGTAAAATCATCACCTAATTTGATGTTTAATAGGCTTTTCCTTAATCCCTCCTTATTATCCAACATATTCGCTTATCCAACATTCTGCCGGCCCGTTTATGTTGGATAAGTGAGACTCTACTGTACCTATAAACCTGATGTTAGTTAAAGTCAGTACAGCCTTTTCTGTTCATTCATAGTAGCTCAGTTGAGGTTCATGATGGCTTGTTAATTCTGACCCTGGAAACACTGTGTGTTGCCATCTGTGATAAAAAAAAACCCTGATGAACTGAAATAGTCACTAAATAAGAGTCTACTGCTCGAGCAGTACAAAGGCAGGTCAGTGCTTGGCACTATATTGGGCAATGTCTCTCTTCCAAGATTCAAAAGATGGGTTGACTCACACAGTTCACATGGTTGCTGCTCTCTGTTGTTTCCCACAGAGGTAACATCAAGGAAAAGCCAGTATTTCACTGAGCTTGGGCCAAGAAAAAATATGTGATATCTATTAGGCTTGAGCAAATTTTTCGTTATTTCGTTAAATTCGTTAAAAATTCGTTTCGTAAGCACTTTTGAATTGATATTGAACCATCTGCTCACTGCCCTTACAAATATTACGAATTTGAATAATAAAAGTACCTTTTTTCGTTTGTTTCTGATGTCTTCGGATGCAGCTGTAGCCCCTCTGAGAGGAGAAGCCATGTTGGCATGCCTCTCAGCCAATTAGAGCGGAAGAGGGAGGGAGGGAGAGGCATGGCCATCGATCTGCTAGCATTTTAAAAAAAAATGTTGCTTCAAAAATCCCCAAAAATCAGTGGATGGGTCAAACATTATGAAACTTGATAGGCAAAGAGTACTTAATTTTTGCTTCCATTCTGGCAAATTTCATCATAATAGCTTTCATAATGCAGGAGAACGAAGCCTCTGAATATTGACCATTCTTTTAAGTGGAAATGAAGCAATTCGCCATAACGAGAGAAAAAACTCCATTTCCCAGAAGCCTTAGCAAGCCAATCAAAGTGGAAGGAAGAAGGACAGGGAGGCGTGGCCATCAATCTGCTAACATTTTAAAAAAATGTTGCTTCAGAAATCCCCAAAAATCAGTGGATGGGTCAAACATTATGAAACTTGATAGGCAAAGAGTACTTAATTTTTGCTTCCATTCTGGCAAATTTCATCATAATAGCTTTCATAATGCAGGAGAACGAAGCCTCTGAATATTGACCATTAATGAAGCAATTCGCCATAACGAGAGAAAAAACTCCATTTCCCAGAAGCCTTAGCAAGCCAATCAAAGTGGAAGGAAGAAGGACAGGGAGGCGTGGCCATCGATCTGCTAACATTTTAAAAAAATGTTGCTTCAGAAATCCCCAAAAATCAGTGGATGGGTCAAACATTATGAAACTTGATAGGCTAAGAGTACTTAATTTTTGCTTCCATTCTGGCAAATTTCATCATAATAGTTTTCATAATGCAGGAGAACGAAGCCTCTGAATATTGACCATTCTTTTAAGTGGAAATGAAGCAATTCGCCATAACGAGAGAAAAAACTCCATTTCCCAGAAGCCTTAGCAAGCCAATCAAAGTGGAAGGAAGAAGGACAGGGAGGCATGGCCATCGATCTGCTAACATTTTAAAAAAATGTTGCTTCAGAAATCCCCAAAAATCAGTGGATGGGTCAAACATTATGAAACTTGATAGGCTAAGAGTACTTAATTTTTGCTTCCATTCTGGCAAATTTCATCATAATAGCTTTCATAATGCAGGAGAACGAAGCCTCTGAATATTGACCATTCTTTTAAGTGGAAATGAAGCAATTCGCCATAACGAGAGAAAAAACTCCATTTCCCAGAAGTCTTAGCAAGCCAATCAAAGTGGAAGGAAGAAGGACAGGGAGGCGTGGCCATCGATCTGCTAACATTTTAAAAAAATGTTGCTTCAGAAATCCCCAAAAATCAGTGGATGGGTCAAACATTATGAAACTTGATAGGCTAAGAGTACTTAATTTTTGCTTCCATTCTGGCGAATTTCATCATAATAGCTTTCAAAATGCAGGAGAACGAAGCCTCTGAATATTGACCATTTATAAAAGCATTGGGCTGAAGCAAACGTTTCTCCAATAGTACTATGCCCACTTGCAAACTACAATTCCCAGGTGTTCCAGGCCCTCTCTCCTCTTAACATTCCCCACCCCCTTTTGTCCTCACTTAGAATCATAGCGTCATTGAACAGTAGAGTTGGAAGAGACCTCGTGGGCCATCCAGCCCAACCCCTTCTGCCAGGCAGGAAGACACCATCCAATCCCTCCCAACAGATGGCCATCCAGCCTCTGCTTAAAAGCCTCCAAAGAAGAAACCTCCACCACAGCCCGTGGAGAGAGTTCCACAGCTGAACAGCTCACAGTGAGGAAGTTCTTCCTAATGTTCAGGTGAAATCTCCTTTCCTGTAGTTTAAAGCCATTGTTCAGTGTCCTAGTCTGCAGGGCAGCAGAAAACAAGCTTGCTCCCTCCTCTCTATGACTTCCCCTCACATATTATACATCATGTCTCCTCTCAGCCTTCTTTTCTGCAGGCTAAACATGCCCAGTTCTTCAAGCCACTCCTCATAGGGCTTGTTCTCCAGACCCTAGATCATTTTAGTTGCCCTCCTCTGACCATCTTGACCAAACTTTCATACAGTATGTGAATTCTTGGAAGGTATGAGAAGTTTAGAGAGAAGGAGGGAGGAAGAGGTTTGAATTTTGGACTCCAATTGTGGCTTGATTCCCCACTCTGCCACCCACTTGGGCAAGTCACACACTCTCAGCCCAGAAAAGCCAATGAAACAGGAAATAGCACTTTCAAACCAGGAACTAATTTCCTTATTCAGAGGCTGATGGCCATCTGTCAGGAAGGATTTGATGGTGTACTATGATTTCTGTTCCTGGGTGATAAATGTCATTTCCTAATTGGTTCTGTCATAGAAACATGGCAAAATCTATGACACTGCCTGAACTTTGTGCAAGCGACATGGATGGAACATATTATGGTTTGGTCCACCAATTTAACAAAGTTTCAGCCACAAAAACAAAGTTTCTGAAGTAGAACAATGACTTTCACAGTAAAGACAACCCAATGAAACAGGAAATAAGACTTTCAAACCAGGAACAGATTTCTGCAATTATTAAAAATGGTTTATTATAAAAGCTATGAAAATTCGCCAAAAATCAGAGGATAAGGGAAACATTCCAAATTTTGGTGAGCTATCAGTGTTAAATGTGTTCTACCACTGTACCAAGTTTGAAGAAGATCACTCAAAAAATGAGGGCGGGAGAGTCCTGTAAAATCTCCCCTCGTGCTGTTTTTTTTTGGCCACTGCGCATGCGCATCCGCCATTAACGAATTAATTTAGAAAATAACGAATTTTCATTAATTTCGAATTTTTTGGGGGGCAAAATTCGGAAATGACATCAGAAACGAAACGCTGGCGCCCCCTACTTTTGAAACGAATTTAGCATCAATTTTTTCATGGATCGCTCAAGCCTAATATCTATACATATAATAAAAGTGAAAATCTGTATGTGTGTATGTGGCACGGGTGTCCGCTCACACAGGCAACCTCCGGCCTCCACAAACAGGCTATAGTTCCCAGTGCTGTGGAGCCACCAAGTCACTCCCACGCGGGACATTACAGGTTACAGCAAGCACATCCCAGGGTTTTTTTCTTTCTCCATTTGCATGACCCCACCCACTGCCTCTTCCTTAACCCTTTCCTATTCTTTTCTATGGCATACAACAGAGGAATTGATCAGCAATTGAACATACTAGAGAGAGACTTTGGGGAGAATTCACCATGATTTCTACTAGTTATAGGGACTGTGATGTATAGTTCATGTGCAATCTAAGAGCACTCTGAACCCCACCAATGATGGCCATGGAACTAGTTTGGCACACAGACCCTACATGGCCAAATTTGCATACTGGCAGGGTTTAGGGGTGATTGAACTTGACATCCAGAAGTTATAGTTCACCTGTATTCAGAGAACACTGAACCCATCTGATGCCGGATTGGGACTAAACTTGGCATATAAATTCAACATGGCCAACTGGGAATACTGGTGGACTTTGGGGGTGATTGACCTTTAACTCTGGGGGTTATAGTTCACCTGTATTCCGTGAGCCCTCTGAACCCCACCAATGACGGACCTGGCCCAAATTTGGCAAACAGACGCAACGCTGATAACTTGGGGTGATTGACCTTGGCATCAGAGAGTTATAGTTCACCCATATTCAGAGAGCACTGAAACCAGCAAGTGACTGATCTGGACTAAACTTGGCACACAGACCAACATGGACAACTGTGAATACTGGCAGGCTTTGCGGGTTTGACCTTGGTATCAGAGAGTTATAGTTCACCTGTATTCACAGAACACTGAACCCAGCAAGTGACTGATCTGGACCGAACTTGGCCAACTGTGAATACTGGGGGAGTTTTGGGAGGGTTGACCCAAGATTTTGGAGAATTGTAGTTCACTCACACCCTTATGCATTTTCTAATGGGAGCATTCATAAAAAAAAAAAACAGCAAAAACTGAGTTTTTTCTAAGACGTAGTGTAGCATATGATCAAACTAATATTACCTAACATCCAAAAACAAACATTAATCTTTTCAAATAACCTGAGCATTGCCAGGTACCCAAGCTAGTACTTTATAAGCTTGCCAAAAGGAGGAGATAATCTTCACAAACAACCTAAAGCTACTCTGATAAATGTAAACTCAAATGACTCCTCCTCCAATTCTCTTTTCCTTTCGTAGATTTCTCTGCACCTTTCCATGGGTCTCCTCCTATGCCTAAATATTGCCTTTGCTAATATGGAAGCATAGAAGGAGTCAAGAATGCATAGCAACCAGATGTTGCTGGATTGCACTTTTCGTTATCAGGGCTTTGCTGTCTGAAGTTGCAATTCAACAACAGCTGGAGGGCTATATGTTCCCCATTTTGGCCTTAAAGCTTTGCCTTAGGACACAGAAGATTCAAACACAGAGGGAAACATGGAGGCTTTTTTTCTCCTCATTTCACTCCAACATGCTAGCTCAATGGGAGATATTACTTGTTCAAACAATCTGAAAGATTGTATTCTCCCATTTAAGGTTGTCTGGGATCTGAAATCTCAAGACCCTTAGAGTCATATTTGGTGGAGATATGAGAGTCTACCTTCCCTCCCTGTTGTCCTTCTGCAACCAGGTAAATATTTCTTTATTACAGTAGAGTCTCGCTTATCCAACGTAAACGGGACAGCAGAATGTTGGATAAGCGAATATGTTGGATAATAAGGAGAGATTAAGGAAAAGCCAATTAAACATTAAATTAGGTTATGATATTACAAATTAAGCACCAAAACATCATGTTATACAACAAATTTGACAGAAAAAATAGTTCAATACGCAGTAATGTTATGTAGTAATTACTGTATTTACAAATTTAGCACCAAAATATCACGATGTATTGAAAACATTGACTACAAAAATGCGTTGGATAATCCAGAACGTTGGATAAGCGAGTGTTGGATAAGTGAGACTCTACTGTATTTGGATCTCGTTTGCTCAGTCCTACGTTGCTGTAATTCACACAAACATTTATCTCAGTTCAATTTTCCCCATTTTTCTTTTAGCAATACTGGTAGAGGATTCCTTATATAAAATACTTGAGATCATAATGTTCTAGATTTTGGATTTTTTCATATTTTGGAGTGCCTGTATTTGGAATACATAATGAGATATCCTGGATATTGGGTTCAGTCTAAACATGAAAATCATGTATGATTCATATACAGCTTTCTCAAATATGATTCTGAGCATTGATTGGTGGATTTCACCTGAAGTGAATGGCAATCAGTTTAGAAGCAAGGGATTTTTTTTTTAAGGAAGTAAAATAAAATAAATTCCATTAAGTGTTTCCAGGCATCTTTTTCAAAAGGTTATGATAAAACCCCCAACAATGTGTGTGCACATGTACATGTAAATGTACATAATTATACTATATACACTATATACACCAGGTATGAGTAAATCCAGGTCCGGGGACTGGATGCAGCCCCTTGGGCTCTTTTCTCAGGACCTCCTCTCTCACACACTATCTTATCCTTCCTTCTCTTTTTCCTTCCTTCTTTACCTCCCTCCCTCCTTACCTTCCACCCTTTCATCCTTCCTTCCCTCCCTCTTTCCTCTATCTTTCCCTCTCTCTCTTTTTCCTTCCTTCCTTCCCCTTTATCTTTCCTTCCTCCTTTCCTCCTGGGGGATGTTTAGCAGGGAAAAGAGAATGAGAACATGAGAATGATATTTCAAGATGTAAAAGGGTGTCCCATTGGGGGGGGGGGGGGCTGCTCTAGAGATCAGGGCACAAGGGAGCAATAGGTTCAAATGGCAGGGAAACAGGTTCAACTGCAAAAATTAAGAAGAACTTCCTGATAGTAAGGGCTATTGAAGAGTGGCATAGGCTGCCTGGGAGTGTGGTGGAGTCTCCTTCTCTGGAGGCTTTTCCGCAGAGGCTGTCTATCGGGAGTGCTTTGATTGTGCCTTCTTGCATGGCAGGCGGTTGGACTCGATGGCCCTTGGGGGTCTCTTCCAGCACTAGAATTCTAGGATTCTATATAAGGAGTAGCAATACGCTTTTTCCTCTTCCATGCACCATCTCATCCTGACCAAGGCTAACCCTTTGGGAATCCAAACGTTTACCGTCTTTTCTTCACTTTCTGCCTCCGAAAGAGAAGAGGAAAGGGAGGAACGGGCAGAGAGAGGACTTGGGGAGAACCTCCCCTCTCCTGGCGTGCCCACCCCACTCCGACCCGCCATGCGGTCCCCAAGTTAGAAAGTTTGCCCATGACTGATACACACAATCTCTGACAGAAATTGCTTAGTCCAACAAGCCAAATTTGAAAGGCTAGGATGAGGCTAGGATGGGGCCCCTGGTGGCACAGTGTGTTAAAGCGCTGAGCTGCTGAACTTGTGGACGAAAAGGTGCCAGGTTCAAATCCCGGGAGCGGAATGAGCGCCCGCTGTTAGCCCCAGCTCCTGCCAACCTAGCAGTTCAAAAACATGCAAATGTGAGTAGATCAATAGGAGGAAGGTAACGGCGCTTCATGCAGTCATGCTGGCCACATGACCTGGAGATGTCTATGGACGACGCAGGCTCTTCGGCTTAGAAATGGATATGAGCACCAACCCCCAGAGTCAGTCACGACTGGACTTAACGTCAGGGGAAACCTTTACCTTTACCTTTAGGATGTGGTAGTGGCCTGTGCAAATGTAGCTATTTTCATGGGCAGTATTAAAGAGATATTCACTGAAGGGGCTAATCTTGGAAAACATGACAAATGACTTGTAAACTTTTCTTTAAAATGCTTTGGATTCTTCCCTCTCCCTTCTTTTCTTTTGCTGGCACTGAAATGCACAATATTTATAAATCATATTGAGTGAGAAATGGGTGAGAAGGGAAAGGCAGTATTTCTCTGGCTGTTAAATTCATGACCCAAAGTTCAGATACTGTGTTGTCAGGCCCGTAGCCAGGATTTTGATTTGGGGGGTGCTGGGATTTTGCTTCGGGGGGGGGGGGGGCTGAGTCTGGGTGGGGGAGGATCTACCCTAGCAAACCTTTTTTATAGTTATCCCAATACCCCCATGCATATGGGATATATTGAGCATGGTGATCAGATCATGATATGAATAAACGTAACAGTTTAAATAATAAATCACGGACCACTCTAAGAATTTGGGGGGGGGCTGAAGCCCCTCAAGCCCCCCCCCCCCCAGCTACATGCCTGCATGTTATTACTTGTTTTTCACTAAACTATTTGGATGATTCTTTGTACATCTGTTGGAGGTGCTTTGAATGTGATTTTCCTGCTTCTTGGCAAAGGGTTGGAATTGGATGGTCCACGATGTCTCTTCCAACTCTATGATTCTGTGATTCTATTAATTCACATCTGTGATAGTAGTGAGGAAATTATGAAGTCCAAAGCAGAATGTTGTGCTTGCAAATATTGACTGCTTGTGTGCTACCTCCTTTGAGGATTTATGCTTCTTTAGTAACTTTAAAAAAGATTATTCAAAACATCAAACAAGGAGTAGAACAGTCTAAATAATCTAAATTGAATTCAGGGAGGAAGCAGGGTATCATAAAATTAAATACGTGTGGGAGAGAGAGAGAAACCAGAGGAGAGTCCAGGTGTTTGCTTAAATCTATTTCTTTAGCTAGATCTACATCTATGAAACATAGAAGGAGCCAGTGTGATGAATATCACTTTGAGTATTGGACTAGGGTTGTGGGAGGCCTGGGTTAGAATGCAATTCATTCTCTTTCAGTCTAAAGGGAAGATAATAGCATACCTCCTCTCAATAAATCTGGTTGAAAATAAGATCTGGCCCATGGGATGAATGCTAATGTGGAGAAGGGTACGCTTTTGCTGGTTCCAACTAGTGGCGGTTCCAACTAAACTTTCAGCCAATCATCAGCCAGGAACAGATGGCCCTTTAAACCAATGGGTCTGTGGATCCTGAAACCACCCAAGTATCACCGTTTCCCACAACTTTCAATGTCTGCAAATTCCTGTAAAGTGTCTGTGTCAGTAGCACTAGGGGATGTCCCCAACATCTGCTTTGACCTCTGGCAAATAAAGATCTCTGTTTCTACCTTCATCTTTTCATTAGATTGATTTGAAACAGGCCCAAGATTGGGATTTCTGTGGTGACAATGGTGCTTAGCTCTTTGAGTCAACTTTTCCTTTACTCCAAGTTGATTCTTGCTGTTGTTCTTCCTTCTGCCAGATTTCAAACATTTGCCCTTGAAAACATTTTTTCAAGGTTGAGGTTGGGTTGGGGAGCTAAATGTGCCAGTGTAGGGGATGGGTATCTATTATTACCTCTCTGCACTGACTCTCAAGAGTTTCTTGAAGGGCTGTCAAGTTATTGCAAAGAATGAAAGAATGAAATATTTCACTCATCTCTGTCTGTTGCATTCATTGAGAGGCCAAGACCCATTTTGCATACTTAGCTCTGTATATGGCAACAATCTTACAAGCTGAAAAAAAATAGCTGCTTGATACAAGGCATTGGTCCTATGACCATCTTGTTGAGTTTGGAGCAAGTTCTTTCACCTCTGGCTTATGTAAGGGTTGCAAAACCCTTTTCTTTTAATTTGTATTTTTGCAAATCTGATTGTTAATCACCTGGAACTTGGGCTAACAAGTCCAGCTCCTGTGATTCTCCCACGTTTCAAAGATCAGACGGCTAAGTACTGTTATATCATCACATTCAGGTTCTGGCATTTTCCCCACCCCAAGGTGTTCACTTGACCCCACCATATGCTGTAAAATATTCGTTCTTTTGTTGTACCTTTGGAGATAAATTTTATCATCTACCTACTGGTGTAGATGATAACTTTTATTCATTCTGCGAATTAGGATCTTGCTATACTTATCAAGTATATTGGTTCAGGTTAATATATTTTGTTCAATTTGCTTCTTTGGAATAGTTTTAGTGTGAAATAAAAATGTGGTAGTAACAGCCCTACTTGGCAATGTGATCGTTCGAAACCCTACTTGGCCATGAAAACCCACCAGGTTGTTTGTTGTTGTTTATTTGTTCAAGTGCTTCTGATTCTTTGTGACCTCGTGGACCACTCCACGATTGAGCTCCCTGTCAGCTGTCACCACCCCCAGCTCCTTCAGGGTCAAGCCAGTCACTTCAAGGATACCGTCCATCCATCTTGCCCTTGGTCGGCCCCTCATCCTTTTTCCTTCCATTTTTCCCAGCATCATTGTCTTCTCCAAGCTTTCCTGTCTTCTCATTATGTTGCCTCTTTGCCTCTAATATCCTTCCCTCCAGTGAGCAGCCAGGCATTATTTCCTGGAGTATGGACTGGTTGGATCTTCTTGCGGTCCAAGGCACTCTCAGGATTTTCCTCCAACATCACAGTTCAAAAACATCTACTTTCATTCAGCCTTCCTTATGATTCATCTCTCACATCCATAGGTTATTACGGGGAATACCATTGCTTTAACTACGTGGACCTTCATTGCCAATGTCATGTCTCTACTCTTCACTATTTTATCGAGGTTGGTCATTGCTTCCTTCCCAAGACGTAAACGTCTTCTGATTTCTGGCTGCAGTCTGCATCTGCAGTAATCATTGTGTCTAGAAATACAAAGTCTATCACTGCCTCCACATTTTCTCCCTCTATTTACCTTGAGCAAATCATATCCTCTCAGTTTCAGAGGAAGGTAAAGGTAAATGCATACTCCCTTTGAACAAATATTGCCAAGAAAACTGGTTTACGGTTTACCTTGGGATTGCCATATTTTAAGAATCACTTGAAGGCATGCCCCAACTCAAAGGCATACTGCAGAAATTATTCTCTTTGACCATGGACCTTTCTTTTAAATTTTTTTTGAAATATGTTGTAATTTTAAATGTATTTGAATATTTTCTTTGTATGTGTTATTTCTGTTCATTTATTTACAGTATTTATATTCCACCCTTCTCACCCTGAAGGGAACTCAGGGCAGATCACATTGCACACATAAAGGCAAACATTCAATGCCATAACATAGAACAGAGACAGAGACAGACACAGGCACAGGCTGGCCTCGAACTCATGACCTCTTGGTCAGAGTGATTTGTTGCAGCTGGCTGCTATCCAGCCTGTGCCACAGCCCGGCCTTCCAAATACAGAAGAAATGGAATTGAGATGCCAGAACTAATGATCAAAAAGTACAAATATCATGGATCCAACTGAATTAGTTATGAATTTTATATTTTTTGGTATTTTTGGGTTTTTTAGTCCTGAAAATATTTGTATTAGCAGAAATCATTAACACTGTTTTGTTTTATTTCTGCTCTCACAAAATAATGCTTAGCCAGTAACACCAGCTTTTCCTTTCATATAGCTCAACCTAGCAGAAAGTAAATAAGGAGGGAGGGTACCCAACATATGTCAGCAAAATGATTTGTTCATATGGAGAAATGGGGGAGGAAGAATGTGATCTACAATTAAAACAGTTCCCATGCACAATTTCTCTAACTCAATTTATTTGGAATGCAAAGCCTGTGGGTCTCCCACATTACTATCTTAAACGCCTCCAGTTTTAGAGAACGTGCAACACAGGTCTTCTGGCATCGCTCTGTTTTCCAAGAACAGTCTACTTTTAGCCAGCAAATTAAAACTTTTAAAAATCTGTATTTCTCATCAGAATTCTTTCATCATGCCTACTTTTAATTGCAGTTACCTTACAATAACAACATTGATATTGACAAGCTGTTCAGAGGAGAGCTAACAAAAGGCCTCAAAGCCAACTCATATGAAAAGCAGATTAGGGAGTTCGGTATGTTTAGCTTGGAGAAGAAAAGGTTAAGAAGGAACAGGATAGGTTTTAAAAGTTTTTAGGATCAAGTCAGGGGGTGCTGTAATTTTTAGTTTTGATTATGTTTTTATGGATTTTAACTGTGAATTTTTAAATACCGTTGATATTTAATTCTGTAGATTTGTTTTTAGATTTGTAGATTTTAAATTGTATAGAAATGCTTTCAAAGTAAGCTGCTTTGAGTCTCTTTGTAATGAGACTGTACCCCATTCTCCTTATTCTGGTCTAGGACTGTAATAAATGTTTATTTGTTTGTGAGTCTCCTTGTGGAGAGAAAAAGTGGAGTATAAATAAACATAATAATAAACATAATAATAATAATAATAATAATAATAATAATAATAATGCCTCAAGTACCACCTGCCAGCATTAAAGAACTGGTGGGATCACAAACCTGTAAAAGTATTGGAGAATGAGCATGCAAAGATACTGTGGGACTTCCGAATCCAGACTGACAAAGTTCTGGAACACAACACACCAGACATCACAGTTGTGGAAAAGAAAAAGGTTTGGATCATTGATGTAGCCATCCCAGGTGACAGTCGCATTGACAAAAAACAACAGGAAAAACTCAGCCGCTATCAGGACCTCAAGATTGAACTTCAAAGACTCTGGCAGAAACCAGTGCAGGTTGTCCCGGTGGTGATCGGCACACTGGGTGCCGTGCCAAAAGATCTCAGCCGGCATTTGGAAACAATAGACATTGACAAAATTACGATCTGCCAACTGCAAAAGGCCACCCTGCTGGGATCTACACGCATCATCCGAAAATACATCACACAGTCCTAGACACTTGGGAAGTGTGATTTTGTGATACGAAATCCAGCATATCTATCTTGTTTGCTGTGTCATAATAAAATAATAATAATAATACAGTGTTTCCCCAAAAATAAGACCTCCCCAAAGAATAAGACCTAGCAGGGGTTTGGGGGGGGGATTGCCAAATATAAGGCCTCCCCTGAAAGTAAGACCTAGCAACTAAGGCTGCAGCAGAGTTCCATTGGGAAGCATGGCTGCAGGGCAGAACCAGCACTCATACACACACCGGAGGGAGGGAGGGAAAGTGCTTGCTTTCTGTGCCTCCCTCCCTCCCTGCCTTGCCTTGCCTGTCCCCCAGCTTGAAGAACCTTCTGTGGCTGCTGCTGCACTGCCGTTTCTTCCTTCTCCGTCCTGGCCATGCTGGCCATGCTGCCTTGCTTCCCAGAGGCTTCTGATTGGCTCCTGGAGCCAGGGCAAGGGAGGGTGGGAGGGAAGGAAGAGGGCTTTCGTCCTGCTGCTTTTGCTCCTTAAAGGTACAGAACGCATTGGGATTCTCCTCTCATCTTCCTATCCTATGCCATGAAACTGATTATTTTATACTATTATTCTATTGCCATATTATTATCATCATATTCTGTTACTATTATTATATCCCATTATTATATTATCCTATTAATATATTTTAAATCATTATATTATATTTTTCTATTATTATTATTATATCATTATATTATTATTCTGTTATTATTAAATTCCATTTTATATTACCCTATTAATATATTTCATATCATTATATTCTATACTATTATTCTATTATATTATCATATTATTATTTTATTATTATTAGCATATTCTGTTATTATTATTATATTCCATTTTATATTATCCTATTAATATAGTTTATATCATTCTATTCCATTCTATTATTCTATTATATTATCCTATTATTATTATATGATTATGCTATTCTGTTATTATATCCCATTATTATATTATCCTATTAATACCATATTATTATCATTTTCTGTTATTATTATATCCTATATTATATTATCTCATTAATATATTGTATATCATTATATTATTATTATATTATCATATTATTATTATAGTATACTAGCTGTGCCCGGCCACGCGTTGCTGTGGCTTAGTCTGGTGGTGTTGGTCAGTCTACATTAGGTTGTATTTATGCTGTGACCTCCACCTTCTTTATACTCACATTAGTAGTAGTATTTGAAGTCTGTTACCTTCTTCAATTTTTGTGTTGATTGATAATTGGTTGAGATCCCTGTTCTCTTTGGTTTGTTGTTAGTTGTAATGTCTGTTTCTGCTGAGTGTGGTTTATATTTTTATTGTGGTACAATAGTCCTTTTTTTGTTTTGCCTGTGTAGGTGTTTATTATTATTGTTGTTGTTGTGGTCATGAAGGTTGGATAAGTTAGATGCTACTGTATTGTTTTTTGGAGGCCCAGTGTAGCACTGACTGGCCTCTCAGCCTCAGTGCCTGGCTGTTTCTTGCCTGTGATGGTGTTGATTCTCGTTGTTGTTGTTGTTGTCATTGTTATTATTGTAATTGTTGTTTTGGAGGCCAAGTGTGAATGTAGTGATTGGGGAGGTGGATGAGTTGTGTTGTCAAATTTTGTATTTGTTATAGTCACAATGCGTTGTTGTGAGTTTTGTGGGTCCAGATTGTGGTTTTCTGGTGTAGTTGTGTTGTTACAACCGGGAGAAAAGGCTTTTGTGTTGTGTTGCCAAGTTTCATATTTCTGGGGCATTTAGTTGTCTTGTTATAGTCATGATGCGTTGTTGTGAGTTTTGTGGGTCCAGTGTGGGTGTGTGGTGTGGTTATGTTGTTACAACTGGGAGGCAAGGCTTTTGCATTGTTTTGCCAAGTTTTGTGTTTCTGGGGCGTTTAGTTGTGTTGTTATAGTCATGATGCGTTGTTGTGAGTTTTGTGGGTCCGGATTGTGGTTTTGTGTTGTGGTTGTGTTCTTACAACTGGGAGGCAAGGCTTTTGCGTTGTGTTGTCAAATTTTGTATTTCTGGGGCATTTAGTTGTGTTATAGTCACGATGCGTTGTTGTGAATTTTGTGGGTCCAGATTGTGGTTTTGTGGTGTGGTTGTGTTGTTACAACCGGGAGGCAAGGCTTTTGCGTTGTGTTGTCAAGTTTTATATTTCTGGGGTGTTTAGTTGTGTGCCAAGTTTCGTATTTCTGGGGTGTTTAGTTGTGTTGTTATAGTCACGATGCGTTGTTGTGAGTTTTATGGGTCCGGATTGTGGTTTTGTGGTGTGGTTGTGTTGTTACAACCTGGAGGGAAGGCTTTTGCGTTGTGTTGCCAAGTTTTGTATTTCTGGGGCGTTTAGTTGTGTTGTTATAGTCACAATGCGTTGTTGTGAGTTTTGTGGGTCCTGTGTGGTTTTGTGGTGTGGTTGTGTTGTTACAACTGGGAGGCAAGGCTTTTGCATTGTGTTGCCAAGTTTTGTATTTCTGGGGTGTTTAGTTGTGTTGTTATCGCATGATGCGTTGTTGTGAGTTTTGTGGGTCCGGATTGTGGTTTGTGGTGTGGTTGTGTTGTTGTAACCTGGAGGCAAGCCTTTTGCATTGTGTTGCCAAATTTCGTATTTCTGGGATGTTTAGTTTTGTTGTTATAGTCACTGCGCAAACAACTTTATCATTTTATATATATAGATTATATTATTCATCATTCATGACTACATTGAAACTAGAATAGAGAGAAATCAGCATGGAAACCTTGTGAAACCTAAATTGCAAGAGGTACCATAGATTGTTGTACATGTAAATAATGGTAGTAACAAGAAATTCTTGATAGGATTCATAGTTTGTCTGGTTATGCTGGTTTGTGATGACAACTACTTTACAGTATATAATAAATGTTCATTTTGTTGTTCAACAATAAATGTGAGCTCTTCTTCATTGAAAAATAAGACATCCCCTGAAAATAAGACCTAGTGCATCTTTGGGAGCAAAAATTAATATAGACCCTGTCTTATTTTCGGGGAAACAGGGTAGTCATGTTTAAGTATTTGAAAATGTGATATGAAAAATGGAGCTTGTTTTCTGCTATTCCAGAGACCAGGATATGAAACAATATATTCAAATTAAAGAGAAATATATTCCATCTGAATATGGGGGGGGGGGGGGGGGGGGAACAATCCTTACAGAGTTTCCAGGAAATTGTAAGCTCACAGAGAAGCCATTCACATCCACAAGCATATGGATAATTTCAACAGAAAGGAGGAAACCATGAAAATGAACAAAATCTGGCTACCAGTATTAAGAAAACTCTAAATAAAGAACAATACTGAGAAGACAGGGGAATTCCAGACAGGAAACAATCAGGGCCAGTTAACACCTCCCAACAGAGGATTCTCCTATTGAAAATAACTGCACCCAGTTTCTGGGCACATATCCCTTTGGAACTACATAACCATATTGAATAAGAAAAAATGATGTCATATCCATTTGGCAAATGTGAATCTCCATGAATATGGGAAGACCAGCTTTTGAAAATTACTAGTCAAGAAGAGCATGACCTTGTTAGAAGTCTACCCTTTGAACAAGTGATATTCATAAACATTCATGTAATGGCACACAGGTAGCTCAGCTGTCAAACCGAAGAACCATGTCTTTGAACATGCCACTACAAATATATATTTGGTTAACAGAGGATAGTAGTTTCTTTGAAGTTGAAATTGCAGTTGTAATTGCCCAAAAAAGATATGCATGCCCTTGAAACCTTTTAGTGTAAAATATGCACTTTATTTTTATATCCTGCCACCATCTCCCCAAAGGGACTTGGGGCGGCTTACAAGCAGGACCAAGCCCAATAACAACAAAGTTAACCAAGTAAAAACACATTTAAAAACATAATAAACATATTATCTGATTAAACAATTAAAACAGAGCCGGGAGGATTATTTTAGGCAGGCCATAGTCTCTCAGCCTCAGGGAGGCAAAAATGACCTCTCTCTGAAGGTATCTTACCAAGAAAACTCTGACATAGGTTCACCTTAAGGTCACCACAAGTCAGAAACAATTTGAAGGCACAGCACAACAAACCACAGAAGAAATGAACATTAGATCTGTCACCAAATCCCTATGCAAACATTAAGCTGAAGGATTTTACTTGGATCTCTCAACATAATGCATGAGAGAAGATAGTACAAGCACTAAGCAGAAGAAAAAAATGGGTTTAAATGTAACAAACAATTATTATTAAATCACCAAGAATCAGATACTGTAGAAATCAATTTGGAAAGTTACCACAAACTTTGGTTCCCATTGCTTTATACTATGCGGTATGTCCCTAGATTATAAACAATAATCCTTAATAGAATTTCATGTTATTTGCATTAAGTTTCAACTCACTGTGAAGCCTATCTCATAGTGTAAAATATTAATAACTTTGTCTTCCTACATCTGATCAGTAAAATTGTTTTAAGATGTATACAATATCAAACAGTGCAGAAAATGCAGGGATTTAGATTTCTCCTGATTATTTTCCTCTCATCAGACTTGTTTATACATTGATAATATCTAGCTGTTCTGCTATATCCCAGATAGATTTCCCAAAAGAGATAATGATATTTATCCTTTTTCATTACTCATTTAGTGGTGACACCTGTTCTTATCTTCTGACAGGAGAAAAACTATGCTTATATAAAACCTGAACACAATAAAGACAATCACATTTGGATAGGGTGCCTCACATAATATTTGCTTTTAACTATGGTTAAAAGAAGTTTTTCGGCAGATTTTCAACTTTTTACAATCTGATTGAACACAACCATAAAGAAACCCTAACCCATATTTTACTTAATTACACATACATAAAGGTGAGAAACCATGGACTAATTCTCTACCTTTCAAAACTTATTTTACTTGGTAAGCATCAGATCATCACGAACCCATTCCCACTAGTGAGTAAAGCTGTGAGAAGGAATTGCGACAAGGCCTGTGCCTCAGTTAAAGGTGAAAACATCATTCATTTGTTTCCCAATGACCAACAGAAGAGACTTCCCTCACAGATGATACCTTAAAATATATTTGGGGCGGGGGCTTGTTACAATCATAACAACAGCATCACAATCATGAATCCTTAGGGGCAGTGAAGACAGAGCAGTTATTTGTTTGTTTATTTAATTTATATACCGCTCTTCTCCCCCAGGGGGACCCAGAGCGGTCTTACATAATGGCAAGATTAATGCCACATATAATACAAAATATAGTAAAACAAACGATCGTAAAAACACACTTAAAAACCAATATCATACCCCATTTAAAACAGTAAAACACTGTGTGACCATTACAACAGGGCCAGTAGCATTGGGCCAAAAGTCAGAGCCAGTCTGTATTCAATTTCACATTAATCCAACAAATACATCAGATTATATCAACCGTATCTTAGGATGGGCCAAAAGCTTGGTCCCACATCCAGGTCTTCAGCTGCTTCCTAAAAGACATGAGTGAGGGGGCTTCCCTAATCTCCCTTGGCAAGGAGTTCCACAGCCGCGGAGCCACCACTGAAAAAGCCCTGTCTCTCATCCCAGCCAAATGCACCTTTGACGGCGGCAGGACCAAGAGCAGGGCCTCACTGGAAGATCTTAATCTGCGGGGCGGCTCATAGGGGGAGATACGTTCGAAGAGGTAAGTTGGACCAGAGCCGTTTAAGGTTTTGTAGGCCAAAGCCAGCACTTTAAATTGTGCCCGGAAGCTAACAGGCAGCCAGTGGAGCTGCTTCAACAGAGGAGTTGTATGCTCCCTGTACGGCGCTCCAGTTAATAACCTGGCTGTGGAACGTTGGACTAGTTCCAGCTTCCGAACAGTCTTTGAAGGCAACCCCACGTAGAGCACATTGCAACAGTCCAAACGAGATGTAACCAGAGCGTGGACCACCGTGGCCATGTCAGGCTTCCCAAGGTACGGGCACAGTTGGCGCACAAGTTTGAGTTGTGCGAAGGCCCCCCTGGCCACCTCCGAAACCTGGGGTTCCAGGCTCAGCGATGAGTCCAGGAGGACACCCAAACTGCGAACCTGCGCCTTCAGGGGGAGTGCGACCCCATCCAGCACAGGCTGTAACCCTATACCCTGTTCGGCCTTACGACTGACCAGGAGGACCTCTGTCTTGTCTGGATTCAACTTCAATTTGTTCACCCTCATCCAGTCCGACACAGCAGCCAGGCACCGGTTCAGGATCTGGACGGCCTCCTTGGAAGCTGGAGAAAAGGAGTGATAGAGTTGGACATCATCTGTGTACAGATGACACTGAACTTCAAAACTCCGGATGATCTCACCCAGCAGCTTCCTGTATATGTTAAACAACAAAGGGGACAGTACTGAACCCTGTGGGACTCCACAAGACAATGGTTGTGGGGCCGAACAGCTGTCCCTATCAACACCTTCTGGGTACGGTCCTCAAGGAAGGACTGGAGCCACTGCAATGCAGTTCCCCCAAGGCCCATTCCCACGAGGTGACCCAGAAGGATACCGTGGTCTACGGTATCGAAGGCCGCTGAGAGATCCAGGAGAACCAGCAGGGACACACTCCCCCTGTCGAGCTCTCTGCGGAGATCAGTTATGGATGTTTATCTCTAAATTCAGCATCTGTAACTGAAATACACAATGTCAGCCCCCATCAATAATGTCAACAAGATCTCAGTAAATATGTAAGGTATATAAGAGTGTCAGAGATGGCAGGAGAAACCATCCATGAGAGGCTTTGTCCTTACTTCCAATCCTAGCAATGTCTATATTAACTCTAATATTGCATTTACATCTAAGCATAACTGATATTTAACTCATGGGAGAAGCCTCCCACAGGATGGTAAAACATCAAGCATCCAGGCGCCCCCTGGGCAACGTCCTTGCAGACAGCCAATTTGCTGACACCAGAAGCGGCTTGAAGTTTCTCAAGTCACTCCTGACACCAAAACAAAACAAAAAAAACCCCTCATTAGGCCACTTTGGAACTATGTGAACCGTGTCTTATGGAGGTCTCAACTTGTTTATACTTAACTGCTTTACCTCTTCCAGGGGGACCTAAATGATATTTAAAGCCTCTGTTGACATATATTGTCCAAGAAAGTGATTTAACACCATGCCGATAATATTTAAAGGCATATAGTGAATTATTCATGTTACACTGAAATTGACTCTCTGCTTTCTGTTATATATCTATAAGGCTTGCTCAACATCTAGAATTCATTTCTTCAAGGTATATCCTGATACAGATGTGGCCTTGGTCTAAATGAGTTGAAAATTAGATATGTTTCTACTCCTCCTTCCCATCCAACTCCTTTATTTATAGCTTTTAAGCACACCTTTTTCAATTTTCTCCAGTTCCAAAATGGCAGTGTGTATAAGTGACATGGGCAATTTAGAAACAATGGGGACAAGCTTCAGTTCAATTTTTGTGTTTCTGCCAGGAAACTCAGTGATCTTAGGAGAAGAGCAGATGGCACTTTGCCCAGGGAGAAATCACATCTGGAGCCATCCCTGGTGAAGCAGAGTTGGTTGTGAGATGGTTTTGGATACTATAATTTGTTGGTGACTGCTTTCAACTTTCTCCCAAAAAACTTGGCATTTGAAAATGATAAAAGACTTTGCTAGCGGCAAATCTGAGGCTTTCTGTATCACATCTGTATAAAGATTTTTTTAAAAAACGGCATTAGCTCTGATGACAAGTATTTGCAGAAGCAAATCTTCAAGAGAAAGAAGACTGTAACCCTTGTACTGCCTTTTTGCAAATGCTTGAAAAATAAGGAGGGGGACAGGGATGAACACAACTCTATGTCCATATGACTTGGAACAAATTAATCAAATTCCCCAGTTCCTTTGGACAATTCTACTCTCATTCAAGCAAACGTAAACAGTGGTTCACTTTAGAGCTGACCTTCAAAGAAACAAGCTTTTCAATTGAGGGACAAAGGCTCAAATCCAACGGTTACTTCAGACCAGGGCTTCTCAAACCTTTCCACTTGGGAATCCTTTTAGTCTAAGACACACATGAACCTTGGTGTCTGTGTGTTCTCTCTCTCTCTCTCTCTCTCTCTCTCTCTCTCTCTCTCTCTATATATATATATATATATATATATATATATATAGTCCCTGGTGGTGGCGTAGTATGTTAAAGCACTGAGCTGCTGAACTTGCAGACCGAAAGGTCCCAGGTTCAAATCCCAGGAGCGGAATGAGCGCCCGCTGTTAGCCCCAGCTCCTGCCAACCTAGCAGTTCGAAAACATGCCAATGTGAGTAGATCAATAGGTACCGCTCTGGCGGGAAGGTAACAATGCTCCATGCAGTCATGCCGGCCTCATGAGCTTGGAGGCGTCTACGAACAACGGCGGCTCTTCGGCTTAGAAATGGAGATGAGCACCAACCCCCAGAGTCGGTCACGACTGGACTTAATGTCAGGGGAAAACCTTTACCTTTATATATATATGGTATAAAAATCAAACATTTTGTGATAATAAATCAGCATTTGCAAGGCTTGTTAAATGGACTGATTTCCCTTTTTATGAAGGAAACATCTTCTGCAGAATCCAATGAAAACACTGCACAACATCTTAGTGTAAATGTCTGAAACAGCCACAAACCGACATTTAGAAATCCTTTACTGGTTCCAAATTTTTCATAACCCCAACCATGAGCTAAGGGGACCCCATTTTGGCCAGGACCCACAGTTTAAGAAGCAGTGATTTGGATTTCAGGAAGGCCATTAAATTGGTGGAATTTATCAACATATTGACTCTTTTCAAACACTAGTTCAGTGAGTCCAGTTTAGTTGGGCTTCCGAAGTCTGGTACAGGAAATGAAGCCAGTATGTGCATCATAAGCTCACCTTTACTAATGGGACTGCTGGTTTCATGTCATTGGCTGGAGCCTCCGGTAGCCTAGGGGATAAAAGCCTTGTGACTTGAAGGTTGGGTTGCTGACCTGAGGGCTGCTAGGTTCGAATCCCACCTGGGGAGAGCACAGATGAGCTCCCTCTATCAGCTCCAGCTCCATGCGGGGACATGAGAGAAGCCTCCCACAAGGATGGTAAAACATCAAAAAACATCCGGGCGTCCTCTGGGCAACGTCCTTGCAGACGGCCAATTCTCTCACTCCAGAAGCAAATCCGGTTGCTCCTGAAACACACAAAAAAATGTCATTGGCTGTTGATTGTCCTCTCAGTCAAATACAAAGGAACTATCCAGGGTGCTGAACCCTATCCTCCAAATAAGTTAAGAACTTTTGCCAGTTCATGCTAAGCCCAAGAGTGATGTTCAAAGAGAAGCTGGGCAAGCCAGCTAATCACAGCTCCAAGAATACTGTGAAAGGGGTCTATGGGGGTAAAAAAAAAAAAGCCAGGCAGGGAAAGATGGCATAGAAAGAAAATAGTTGGGGTAAGGTTTTGAGGTGCTGTGAATGACTGAATAATTTAGGGGTCAATGTGTGAACTCATTGTGTATAAATAAATGGTTGTTTATTTTGCAACTGGGTCTAGCTGTTCCTACTAGGTTTTGCTGAAATGTTTGGTCATACCTACTGTCTGGTCCATATAGGGATCACTTTGAGCCCAAGTACCCAAACTATGAGGTATCTTGATGAAAAAAGGGACAGGGTTAGACTTCAAAAGTTCAGAAGAATATGTGAATTAGTCTAGTTTCTTTTTAAAACTAAACACAGAAGGAAACAAATGCCTTTCCACTGCAGCCTCAGAAAACCAGATAGGATCTAGTGTACCTAACATATAGGAAGACAGATTTTAGTTGTATTTTAGTGAAAAGCTTACAGAATGGGAAATTGACCCAGGAATAGTTATCTTAACAAGTAGTGTGGAATTCTTTCCTCAAAACATAAGTGTAGATTTATATTTATGTTGCTCTTTCTCTACACTGGAAAAGAGTTATGAGAATTTTTGCACAAGTTTAATAACTTTTTCCATTTAAAAACTTTGTTTCTGCCAGAAAGTATATACATAAGATACTATCTCCTGCACAAGAATTATGGTTTTTCTACAAATCACATTTTTCAAAAATTCAAAGATTACCAAAGGATCTTGAAAAGGTATCTTGATGTATTGAGATACCCTTTTACATTGGGGGAAAAGAAAAACAGATTATTCTTATTTTCATCTCTAACTTCAAACAGAAGCCATCAGACCATACGTTGGACATATTCTAGTTCTATATTTCCCAGTTAGAACAGGAGCTGGGAAAGCCATTTACCAAATCTATGGTGTGTAAGTTGTTTGTTCAAATCAGCAAAGTGTGTGGCTGTGTGTACACAAGAAGAACGGACTTCCAGTGCCAAAGACTGCCATATCACATTTGTAGCTCATAACTGAAGTAACTATTGACTAGAGAAAGGACTATTTGTTTCTGAATTTGTTTCAGTGAAGATACAGAGAGTGATGTTTAAATGAAGATCACAACAAAAATAAAAACAAAAACATAAAGGTTCTTGAAATGAGAGATGAAGTGGTGAAAGATTATAGCAATTCATGAAGAAGAATAAAAACATGCTATAAAATAAACAATGTCTATCATAAAATTTGATTCTTGGCTAATTAATGAAGCAGTTCCAAGGAAATGTTAAAAGAGGGAAGGGAAAAGAATAAATGAAATATAAAAACATAATCACAATTACTAATCAAGATGCAATAGATTGCAGAAGAATATGTTGAATCCTAATTTGTTTTCATGCCCTCTATGAGCCTATGGACCTGTAGCTGCTTCCTTCGCACTATTTTTTCCAGAATTTTTTTCTTATACTCAAGGCATCAGAAAGAAATTTTCAGTACCAAAAGAAAAAGAAGATATAACTGCAAAGATTCAAAGAATGGGATTTGATGTCCATCCACATGCATCCCACAAGACCCCTTTCTTATCAAATCGCCTCTCTGGGCCGCCATTAACCATTCCATTGCATTTAGGGACATTGCAGGAGGTACCTTTTATGAAAAGATACAGGTAGAGCTTTTAATGTATATAGACAATGATCCAGTCACTTCTTGTTTGAGGAGGAAACCTTGACTGGGTTTGAATCTCAGTATTCTCCTAAAATAATTTGAGAGAGTTAGGAAAAGGCTCCAAAGGCAGCAATAATGGCTAAGAATGACTTCCTGGGGCATTGGAAGAACCTACGGCAATGGAATGGGGTGGAGGGAGAGGCTAAACAAAATATTTGGAAGATGTGACCTGAATAATGTGAGGTGTTTCCAGGCTCTTCCATATCTCAGTAGGGTTAGTCAAAAAGTATTGAAGAACTTTAATATGATCTGAAATTACAGATGTCACAATATTTTACTTAAAGGAATGTTTTGAGGTACGTTTTAGGATTTAGGATTCAAAGGTAAATAATACATTGAGAGAGGGATTTGGGTAAGACATACAAAATTTGTTGTATTCCTACACAACAATATGTGGGAAGTAATACAGGTTGAGCATCTCTTATCCAGAATTCTAAAATCTGAAATACAGTGTTCCTTCACTTATCACGGGGGTTACATTCCAGGACCATCCGCAAGAAGTGAAAATCTGCAAAGTAGGGACACTATATTTATTTTAATATTTATACATATTTAAGTCTTTATCAACCAATCGTGTGTTGATAAATCACCTCCTTCCCCTCCCATTGCCACTTGGGCTCCTTTTCTCTCCCTTCAGCTTCTCCTTCCTCTCTTCCTTAGGCTATAAATTGTAAATTTTTATTATTTATAATATTCTTTTAGAGTTTATTGAAAAACCACGAAACAGTGAATCCATGAAAAGTGAACCACGAAGTAATGAGGGAACACTGTACTCCAAAATTGTCCATGTGGTTGGCTGAGATGGTGACATTTTCCTTTCTAATGGTTCAGTGTACTCAAAGTTTGTTTTGTGCAAAATTATTTAAAATAGTGTAGATAAAATTACCTTCAGGCTATTTGTAAAATATATATAAACTATAAATGAAATTCATGTTTAGACCTGGGATCCATCTACAAGATATTTTATTATGTACATGTAGACATATAAGGTATTCCCCAAAAAATTAAAATTAAATCCAAAACAAATTTAGTTCCAAGAATTTCAATAAAGGGATACTCGACCTGTGTTTTAACTTGTATACACCAGATTGAAACATGCAAATGAAACATATAAGCTGTTTTATTTCTATTATTTTAAAATATTCACAGACATTTTGTACAAAACAGTTTATGGCTTTTTAAAAAGTGAGAGAGACAGCAACTTTATAGAGATCTATAGCAATGATTGGTTTTATCTGAGAAAAGATCTGTGAAACTGTCTTGTTTCTCTTCAGGAGAAAAAGTGTTTGCAGTAATACTTTTTAAAATCCATGTTTCATATCTGAGCTACCTGTATTTCAACTGTTTTTTTACACAGATGCTGGATATCCAGAGCATCTGGGTAACTATCACTTAACTCTTTGATCACTTTCAAATGAGACACTTACTAGAGAGTGTTTAAAGAGAGTGTTTAAAGCAGTCGGGGACAATTACTGTTCCCCAAACCATCAACACATTGGCAGTGGAGTTGATCATAAAAGACACACATATTTTATTCACAACTGAACTCAAATGTTCAAGTGTGTTTCTGTTCCAGACATGCAGTGATGGGTGATTTTTAATACGCACTTTTTTTTGTACAATCATTTTCTACCTGCAATTTCTTATTACGGATTTTCTTTTAATGTGCTGAATGTTCTGGTTGTAATATCAATGCTTAGGAGCCCCTAGTGGTGCAGTGGATTAAAGCACTGAGCTGCAGAACTTGCTGACCGAAAGATTAGCGGTTCAAATCCAGGGAGCAGAGTGAGTTCCTGCTATTAGCCCCAGCTTCTGCCAACCTAGCAGTTCAAAAACATGCAAAGGTGAGTAGATCAATAGGTACCGCTTCTGTGGACAGGTATCGGCGCTCCATGCAGTCATGTTGGCCACATGACCTAGGAGGTGTCTACGGACAATGCTGGCTCTTCAGCTTAGAAATGGAGATGAGCACCAACGCCCAGAGTTGGACAGAACTAGACTTAATGTCAGGGGAAATCTTTACCTTTTTAATGTTAATACTTTAAAAAACCCTCTGTTTTTAATGTTTTAAAGTTTTATACTCCTGGTCTGTGACCGTAATAACATTCATTCATTCATGACCCATGGTTGCATGGCATCTCTTCCTGGTTGCTTTTCTCTAATATCATGCCCAGGGTATGATCTGAAATTTTGGGAGCCGTTCAGCATGGAGAAGCCAGACAAACCTAAAGATGTATAGAGTGACTCCGAAGATCATGAGCCTTCTCAAATGGTGGAAAACTCTTCTCCGGACTTTGGATTGAGCCACCACCTGAACCCCAACCAATAAGCCCTATTATCGCAAGACGAAAGCTAGACCTATGACCATGCAAAGAAGTGCCTTTTTGCAGATGAAAATTCCTCATGAGATCTCCTTATGATCATGGTCTTCCTCATGAAGATGAATGCCTGTCAGTAATCTGTAGCTGAACATTGATTCAGGATTATAAACTACAGGAAAGGTTGGCTGGAGCAATTTCTGTGCATCAGTGGCTTTAATGCTTCCTCACAATCTCTGATGTACTGGACTTCCTTGTGCTAGAATATATGCTTTATGATCATCCTAAAACAAACCTACCACAGATTTGTTCAGAGAGAGTTAGTTTATGCTTTCCACAGAGGCAGAGAGAGTGGGATTTACCCAAAGCCACCCATTGGGTTTCTATGGCCAAGTTGCAATTCAAACCATGGTTTCCAGAGTCCTATTCCAACACCCAAGTCATTACATCACATTGGCTCCCTACTAGACTGCTTTTGGATTTTTCCCTTGATTGGATAACTTTTTAATATTTAAAACATACCACCCCAGACTCTTGCATTATCTCAAAGTCACTTTCAGAGTTCACTGAGAACTGTCCTTGCCTAAACCAGAATGTTTGTGGAGCAGTGGGTTATTGGATAACTTAGGATAGGGCAACTAACCATTCAGATTTTTGGGTTGTTGTATGTCTTTCGGGCTGTGTGGCCATGTTCCAGAAGTATTCTCTCCTGACGTTTCGCCCACATCTATGGCAGGCATCCTCAGAGGTTGTGAGGTATGGTTGTGAGGTATCCATACCTCACAACCTCTGAGGATGCCTGCCATAGATGTGGGCGAAACGTCAGGAGAGAATACTTCTGGAACATGGCCACACAGCCCGAAAGACATACAACAACCCTGTGATCCCGGCCATGAAAGCCTTCAACAACACATTCAGATTTTTGTTACTGTTGTTGATCTACATATTTCATCAGTTAACAACGAGAAGCAAAAAGTGGTAAGAGTCCAAAAAGAGCTGAAAATTGTGAGCATATGTTGCATATGGCCCCTCAGGAACTATTTTGTGGCACTCTACCATTAGCAAGACTCTTTGAAGCCAACAAGCCTTCCAACTTTGTGGGGTGAAAATTGCTTAGAGAACTCCTGAGAACTCTTGTGCTGCTTATTGTCAGCCCTCCCAGTCCATGCTCCTAAACAGTCTACTAAAAACACAAACCAGAAGTGATATGTGGTTTCATATTTGGCAACTCACTGGATAATCTTTTGCTGTGCAGTCGCGGTTGGTGGGGACGAGGGAGAGGGCCTTCTCCGTTGTGGCCCCCCGACTTTGGAACTCGCTCCCCAGGGATATCAGGCAGGCCCCCACCCTCTTCTCCTTCTGGAGGAGCCTGAAAACCTGGCTCTTCCAAAAGGCCTTTGATGATTGATCCTTGTAGGTTCGACTTGTCTGCCTACTTAGCAATAGACCCACAGGTATGCCTTCTCAGTATTATACTTAGCACTTTATTGACTACCTCAGCTGCGTAACTATCCCTTCCTGATGACTTTGACATATTTTGTACTTTGGCCCAGATCTGTGAATTCAACTCATGTTTTTAACACTTTATTTTGTATGTTGACCTTTTATGATTGTTTTTATCGATGTTGATGTTTTATTGTTGAGTAATTTGCTTTTGCTTTTATATTGTTGTGTCTGGGCAAGGCCCCGTGTAAGCCGCCCCGAGTCCCTTCGGGGAGATGGGGCGGGGTATAAGAATAAAGTTATTATTATTATAAGTTATTATTAAAACTGACTTCTGCAAACTCCAGGATTTCTAACTCCTAGTTTCAAGGCCATAGTTGCCCACCTTTACTTTATGGTATGTTTACCTGCAGTGAAGCCTTCATTGCAGCAAAGCTGGGGGAGGGGGAGGCTCTTTCTTTTGTTCTCAAGGAATAAGAAACAGATAACTGCTAAAACTATGTTACAGAAGAAAAATCACAAAATCATCAGAACATTAGAAAGAACTTCCTGACCATACAAGCTGTTCAACAGTGGAACTTCCTGCCTCAGAGTGTGGTGGAAACTCCTTCCTTGGAAACTTTTAAACAGAGGCTTAATGGCCATCTGTCAGGGATACTTTAATTGTGCTTTTCCTGCATGACAGGGGGTTGGACTAGATGGCCCATGTGCTCTATTCCAACCTATTATTCTATGATTCTATGTTCATATATATTGACTGTGTTGTTCATATACATTGACTGCCTCAAGCTATGATGAGAACTAGGTACCAAATAAAATTACTACTACTGTACTACTACTACTGCTACTACTACTACTACAACTATATTGAGGAAGGCAACTCTTGACAGCTTCCAAGTACATGTTCTGTCTCTATCTGAAAATATAAATAGTTTCTGTCCTGAAATTCAATATATCTATGTTTTCCTTACATGTCAGATTCTACTCACATACTTATGACACTGAAACCACTGTAAAACAAATGTCTATTTACAGTGTATTCCATTCCAAAGATAGATGGCAAGAACACAGCCGGTTTAAAAAAATTTGCTCATTTCTTACAGAACTAAATGTTTTCAGAGATTTCAAGTATGTACAAAAGAAAATATTTAGGGATCATATTTCATTTCAGTTTTCAAAAATATGTCTAATATTTAATTGGAGTTGCCAGATTTAGGCAAGATGAAATAAATTAATATCCAGAACACTGAGCAATAAGCTGAATTCTCTTTATGCTCAGAGATCATTGTAAGTAAAATGAAGCAAGAGTTTTGTAATAAATCTGTGACATTGGAGCAATTCAAAATTGGATGTTAGTTTTCTCCTCGAAAACATTTTAAAAGTATGCATTTTACCCATCATATTCTCATTTTGTGTGTGTGTCAGGAGCAACCGGAGTTGCTTCTGGAGTGAGAGAATTGGCCGTCTTCAAGGACATTGCCCAGGGGATGCCCGGATGTTTTGATGTTTTACCGTCCTTGTGGGAGGCTTCTCTCATGTCCCTGCATGGAGCTGGAGCTGAAAGAGGGAGCTCATCTGCGCTCTCCCCAGGTGGGATTCAAACCTGGCAGCTTTCAAGTCAGCAACCCAACCTTCAAGTCATGAGGCTTTTATCCCCTAGGCCACCGGAGCCTCTGCAAGCATGACAGTTGGGGATGAGAGACAGGGTCTTCTCAATGGTGGCTCCTCAGGTGTGGAACTCCCTCCCCAATGACATCCAGCAGGATCCATCCCTTCTGGGCTTTAAAAAGAAATTTAAAAAGACTTGGCTATGCGTGCAAGCGTTTAACGAATAAGCTTTTATGGCTTTGACATGGTCTGGATCAAGGATTATACGCAAGGTTTTTGGATGAATGGATTTAAGCACTTTATATGTTTTATGTTTTGTATAGTGTTTTACTGTTTAATGTCTAATTGTTTTTAATTGCTCTATGTTTTGCTAGATTTGTAAGCCACCTTGAGTCCCTCAGGTGAGAAAGACGGGATAGAAATGATGGAAATGAATAATAATAAATAAATAAAAACTGCATACATTGGTTTGGCAAATAGAGGGAGAAAGTGACAGACTTTATATTTCTAGGTGCAAAGATCACTGCAGATGCAGACTGCAGACAGGAAATCAGAAGACGTCTACTTCTTGGGAGGAGAGCAATGGCCAATCTCGATAAAATACTGAAAAGCAGAGACATCACACTGGCAACGAAGATCCGCATAGTGAAAGCAATGGTATTCCCCATAGTAGCCTATGGATGCGAGAGCTGGACCATAAGGAAGGCTGAGCAAAGGAAGATAGACGCTTTTGAACTTTGGTGCTGGAGGAAAATCCTGAGAGTGCCTTGGACCGCAAGAAGATCCAACCAGTCCATCCTCCAGGAAATAATGCCCGGCTGCTCACTGGAGGGAAGGATATTAGAGGCAAAGTTGAAGTATTTTTGCCACATCATGAGAAGACAGGAAAGCTTGGAAAAGATCATGATGCTGGGGAAAATGGAAGGAAAAAGGAAGAGAGGCCGACCAAGGGCGAGATGGATGGACGGTATCCTTGAATCGACTGGCTCAACCTTGAAGGAACTGGGAGCTCTGGCATGGACTGGTCCATGAGGTCACGAAGAGTCGAAAACAACTGAACGAGTGAGACGACGACGATGATGACGACATTGGTTTGGACCATTTCGGCCAATTCCAACTAGAATAGATCACTGAATAAATTATTGAATAGTGGATCATCATGTAGGTAAATCTTATCAATTTACTGAATCTCTAACAATAGAATTTAGGTTATTATAAAAAGTAATTCACAAAGAGCCATGCATGAGAAAGGGGAGGGTGATGGGAGGGTAAAATGTGTATAGTACAGATATTTCAATATGAGCGTTTATTATTCTATTCTCTTAAGGCTCATTGGAAGGATTTCTGTCCTGAAAGACAGGGATATAAGATGTGGATAATTATAACAGATAACATGGAGGACATGATAGTTTGGGTTTGAAAGTTTCAGCTTATTTTAAGCACCTTTTGAAAACCTGCAAGAGAAGAATTATTATTGGACTGGAGTGCTTAGTCATGACATACTGAGTAATGGGTAAGTTGGGATATTTACCTTCAAGTTATACACAATTTGTGTTAAATCGTTCTTTGTCATTTGATATATCACAGCAATGTTCCTCTTCAGTGAGCAGTGACAGTGATAACACACAGAGAGGCATGACTTTAATAAGGTGTTCACAGTGTGGTCAACGTTTCCATTAAGCTAAATTTCTTTGTTTCAGGATTTATAATAAAATCTATGAATGTTAATAGGCACCAAATGCACCTGCTGGCTGGCATTTCTAAAGTTCATCAGGAGCACTTACACCCTACATGTCAGATGGGACTGAACAACATTAGCCCTGATTTACAGGTATCATTTATCAAAGACAGCACCTGCATGCAGAACATGGGAGGGGGGAGTAGGGAAATCACACAAGGTCATTCCGTTAATGTGTCTTCTGCAAAATTCACTAGGCTTTTTCTCCTGCTGCTCCCACATCCAGACTTCCCTCTAACTTCTCCCTGCAAAGTTCCCATTTCATTTCACTTTTTAAAAATGAAACACAGTCATATTGATATTCCTGTTTCCAGAAGCTATAGCAAGGGAGAATCACAGGACCATTCAGCTTTCTTCTGCTTTATTAACACACAGCAAATTATTTATCAATGCCCTGGGAGTAGAGGCTTCATAACTTTCCTGGTCATTAATAAATGTTGCCTTTTCATACTACCCATACACTTCCAATAATAGATCCACATAACATGCTTTGAGAGTTTTCATTTATTTTTAATTGTGTATCGCTACCATCCTAAACTGAATACATTTCAGATATAGTTTTGAAATTGAGAAGGATCAGCCCTTCTCGGATAAGAAGCTTCCAGGGAATACCAGGCACTGTACTCGACAGGGGCTGTGAACCAATGGTAGAACGCTTGATTTGCATGCAGAAAGTCTCACATTAATTTCCCAGCATTTCCAAGTACAGATAGAAGATAATTACTGATGTGAATTATTTAACTTTGCAATAACATTTGGTCAAAAGGACATAAGACTTCATGAAGAACAAAGGGCTTGTCTTTTTCTCTCTGCAGAAGCATTCACACAGAGTAAATTCTTAGAACACACATTGAAAAAAAATATGTTATGCAGACAACCCATAGTTAAAGAAGGTCCATCACACCCACTTTTTCTTCTTTCCATATCAAATACAATAATGTGCAATTGATTTAACACACAGCCAATTGATGATGATGATAATAATAATAATAATAAGAAGAAGAAGAAGAAGAAGAAGAAGAACCTGCTTTGACTGAAGTCAAAGTGAAGAACCTGCTTTGATTGAAGTCAAAAATCAGAAACTCCTCAAAGCACAGAAGACAAAAAACCAGTACAAGAAAACCGCACTACAAACTAGAGCTGACAGCTAGCACAACAAAACATTGCATGGAAAGTTCCTTGAAAAAATCAGCTGATGACCCAAAGTGCAGACTGTGCAAGGAAACCGACGAAACCATCGATCATATCCTCAGCTGCTGTAAGAAAATTGCACAGACAGACTATAAACAGAGGCACAACTATGTGGCCCAAATGATTCATTGGAACTTATGCCTCAAGTACCACCTCCCTGCAGTAAAGAACTGGTGGGATCACAAATCTACAAAGGTTGTGGAAAATGAACACGCAAAGATACTGTGGGACTTCCGAATCCAGACTGACAAAGTTCTGGAACACAACACACCAGACATCACAGTTGTGGAAAAGAAAAAGGTTTGGATCATTGATGTCGCCATCCCAGGTGACAGTCGCATTGACGAAAAACAACAGAAAAAACTCAGCCGCTATCAGGACCTCAAGATTGAACTTCAAAGACTCTGGCAGAAACCAGTGCAGGTGGTCCCGGTGGTGATGGGCACACTGGGTGCCGTACCAAAAGATCTCAGCCGGCATTTGGAAACAATAGACATTGACAAAATTACAATCTGCCAACTGCAAAAGGCCACCCTACTGGGATCTGCACGCATCATCCGAAAATACATCACACAGTCCTAGACACTTGGGAAGTGTTCGATGTGATTTTGTGATATGAAATCCAGCATGTCTACCTTGTTTGCTGTGTCATATAATAATAATAATAATAATAATAATAATAATAATAATAATAATAACAACAACTTGATTTATATCCCGCCACCATCTCCCAGATGGAGCAACTCACAAGGTGTGACACAAAATACAAAATACAACAAATACAGAACAAAACATAGGCACTAAACAGTCAACACGACATGATAAATTCACAGTATCTCCTGGTAAAAACAATAAAATACAGCAATTGCTGTAGATAAAACAGCAGTATTCGATCTCAAAATTGTAAAGTGCTAAAAAAGAGTCAACAGTCCTCATATGAATCATAAGAGAGTCCTCCTGGTCTGTCTGATGTCCTCCTATGTTGCTGCCATCTTTTTTTTTTTTTTAAAAAAAAAAACATTGGCAGATCTTGTGCAACTCTGTACTTTTGTACCAAGGGAGAAATGCTAAAATGTTAAAAATTAAGAAAGGAAACAATTGAGGGAAAGTGAAAAACATTTATGACTTTATTTATGGTTTTTCTCTGATTGCCACTGGCAGTATACTGCTGGCCGACTTGATAAATCAAGTAGTGAAAAAAGACTGATCCCTAAATATGCCCTGAAAGACATGATGAAATGTTGCAGATGTGTACCATCACACATCAAAAATTAAAGATGAGTTAAGTTGGTTGTTTTAAGTTGTACAAAAGGTACTTGCAACAGATTCTCACCTATAGGTGTCTACATGTAACCTATGCAACAGATCATGGAACATATGATAAGACTCATAGGAACCAATATAGAAAAGGAATCAGAGACAGGGTTTAAGACTGTGCAATAAGGTCCTTACTTTTGCCTGGGCATGGTCGACTGTCTCCGCCGTATGATGGTGAACAATAAACACACTGACAATAACTGTTTTGGGTAAACTGGCCACAACATTTTATTGGTTACAGAATGAAGGGTTGGCTGCCCTGCATGGGTCCCGGATCAAAGATCTGACAGCCCATTGCTGTCTGATCCAAATGAGTCACGGCACAACCGACACCTGACCCGGTAGTCGGTCTCCAGCGCCACCTGGCGGTAGCCAAAATATCTCCTCCCCCCTAATGCCAGTGAAAAGGGGGGGGGGTGGAGTATTTTACGAGATCCGAGACCCATGTCACACGCCAACAACAGTTGTGACAAAACAATGCAAAACATGAGAGCCAGCAGGGTGGGCGGGATGGCAAGCTGCAGCCTCCGAATGGCTGCTGTTGAGCCTCTCGGGGGCGGAGCCTGGTGCGGCCCCGCCCATGGAGGGGCGCTGACCAATGGCAGCCCAGGAGTGCTGGCCTGCCATTGGCCAGCGGGTGCTGGCGGCGGGAAACCTTCCCGCCGCGCCGAGGGGGCTCCTGGGAAGAAGAAGCCCCCTGGTCCGCCGCCATGCTGGGAGGGAGGGAGCGCCCTTCCCAGCAATCTGCAGGGCCCGGTGAGTCGGGCCCTGCCCTTTGCCTGGGCATGGTCAACTGTCTCCGCCGTATGATGGTGAACAATAAACACACTGACAATAACTGTTTTGGGTAAACTGGCCACAACATTTTATTGGTTACAGAATGAAGGGTTGGCTGCCCTGCATGGGTCCCGGATCAAAGATCTGACAGCCCATTGCTGTCTGATCCAAATGAGTCACGGCACAACCGACACCTGACCCGGTAGTCGGTCTCCAGCGCCACCTGGCGGTAGCCAAAATATCTCCTCCCCCCTAATTCATTGGAAAAGGGGTGGTGGAGTATTTTACGAGATCCGAGACCCATGTCACACGCCACAAAAGGAGGGTGGGGACCCCCCACTCTCCTTGCCGCCAACCCTACCTTCCGTAGCCAACAAAAAACAAAACAATAACTTGAATAACCATGTGGGTAACTGGATACCGCCTGTCCCAACGGTGGGCCGCGAGGCGCTGCCATGCAGCTGTCCGATGACCTGAGTCCTCTACCACCTCGCATCTAGATGCGAGAGTCCTCGTCAATCCGTCCAGTGCCTAGCGGTCAATTTTGCCTTCCTGTGGCGGCCGTGGCGCTCGGTTCCTCCCGACTGACCGCTACTGGATGATGCCATCTCTGTCCCTTCGATTGATCTCCTCGATTCGCGGCGGCGCACCTGAGGAAAAGGAGGAGAGGGGCCGGCAGACCTCGTAGCCTCCAAGAGAAGGCCGGGTCTGATGTATGAAGAGTAAGCTGCCGATTTCCACCTCCCCATGGTTTTTATGATGTCCACTGGAACACCCCCCACCGCTGCAGTGGTGGCTGCTCCTATCCTGAATGAATGCCCTCCGTACTCCGCAGCGGGGAGGCCCAGGCCTAGTAGGGCGCTGCGGAATATCGCCATAAACTGGTACCTAGATAGTGGGGTACCATTGCGATGTATGAAAAGCGTTCCCGGGGATGACCTACGCATTCGTAAATATTCAGAGAGTGCCCTGACTGGGCATAACCGCCCCGGTTCTAGCCCTTGAATGTTAAGGGATGCCCCTCTCCCCCCTTGATCCGTCTTGGATTGCCTGATTCTGATGACTAATGAATTATGCCCGATGGAAACATCCCTGAGCTGTAGTGCCCTCCCAGAACCATCTGACTTGGAGTCGGCCACCACCTCCCCCAGTCTCAGTGCCCCGAAGAAGGCCGTGGTATAAGCTGCTGTGAAAAGTTTCACCTCGTAACGTGAAGCGCAGATTCCCTTCAGCGACGAGATGAGCCTGCTAAGAGTGTTGTAGGAGAGGGGGCGTCTTCCGTCTTTCTGCATCGGCGCCCGCTTGCTCCATCCTCTCAATAACTTCCTTGTTCTGTAGTCGTTGCATGGGTCTCCCCATCCTGCCGCTTTGCTGTGGAAGGCAATGCCTGCCAGTTGCCGCCGCATGGCGTGTGCTGAAACGTTTGCCCTCCTCTGGCGAATGATGAAATGTAGCACCTCGTCCTCGCTGGTTGGCCATCTGCTGCTGTACCCTGCTTCCAGCCTGAACTTGGTGAATGTTGTCATAGCTGCACGGTAAGCCCTCCTGGTCGCAGGTGCAATGGTTAGCATTAGTTCTGAACAGGCTTCTCCTCTCCAAGGGTCCACAGCTCCTGTGGGAAAATGGTGGGCTGGAGGTCTGCTTCTGGTGCTAGCGACCGAAACCTGTCGTCCTGGAAACGGGACAATGCATCCGCTACTTCATTGTGAACACCTGGAATATATTGAGCTAAGAAAGTGATGTTAGCTTCCAAGCAAGTTAGTACAAATTGCCTCACAAGCCTCATGACCCTAGGAGATTTTGATGTCTGTTTGTTGATGACCCTGACCACGGCCTGATTGTCACACCAAAATCGCACTCTCTTGTTCCTGAAGAGGTTGGTCCAGGTTCGCACGGCCACTAATATGGGAAAAAACTCAAGGAAGGTGAGGTCCCGCAGTATGTTTCCTCCCGCCCAACTGTCAGGCCACCTGGCCGCGCACCAGTGCCCTTGCAGAAATACTCCGAAGCCGCTGCTGCCCGCCGCATCGGAGTGAACCTGGAGTTCATTCCCTGGCTCCCATCTTTCCTGCCAAATGGCAATACCGTTGAACCTGTCCAAAAATTCCAACCATACCTTCAGGTCGTCCCGCATCCCTTGCGTGATTCTAATACGGTGATGCGGTGCGCTGATCCCCGCGGTTGCCCGCGCTAAACGTGCACAGAAAGGCCTCCCTGGTGACACAACTTTGCAGGCAAAGTTGAGGTGCCCTAAAATGGCCTGCAATTCCTTTAGCGTGACCTTTTTCTTGCCTATGGCCTCGCCCACCAGTCCTTTTAGCTTGGACAGTTTGTCCTCAGGCAGGCGGGATACGCCCCGAATGGAATCTAGTTGTATACCTAAGTAGGTGATGCTGGTGGAGGGGCCCTCGGTCTTTTCTTTCGCCAATGGTATGCCGAAAACCATGGCCATAGCCCTGAATGTCCGGAGAAGGTGTGCGCATTCGTCACTGTCCCTGGCGCCCACAAAAAGATAATCATCGAGGTAGTGAGTAATAAACTTGGAACGAGCAAAGGTGCGCGCCACCCATTCCAAAAAGGAACTGAATGTTTCGAAGGCAGCACAGCTGACTGCGCAGCCCATGGGCATTGCTTTATCAAAATACCATTCCTCATTAAATTTAAATCCCAGCAAGTTGAAGTCCGCCGGGTTGACGGGGAGTAGCCTGAATGCGGACTGGATGTCACATTTTGCCATGAGGGCGTGCGGACCTTTTTCGAGTACTAAGTTGACAGCTTGGTCAAATGAGGCATATTTGACTGAACAGAGCTCAGGGGGAATGGCATCGTTGACAGATGAACACTTTGGGTAAGATAGATGGTGGATAAGACGGTATTCGCCCGGCGCCTTCTTAGGCACCACCCCTAGCGGGGAAACTCGAAAGTTCTCGAGAGGTGGCGCCTGGAAAGGTCCTGCGATCCTGCCTGCCTCTAATTCCTTGGCAATTTTGTTGCTAAGGACCTCAGGCATTTGCGCTGCCGATTTTAAATTGCCTGAGGTGAATGCGGTTCTGGGACCTTGCGCCGGTATGCGAAAACCGCAGGAAAAACCCTCACATAAAAATGCTGCTGCCGCCTTTAAGGGATACGCCTTCAGCCATGGCTGCATGGCAGAGAGGCGCACTGGGGTGAAAGCCAGTGTCCCGATGGAGTCCTGGGAATTACTTGGTGCGAGCGGAGCTGCTCCCGTTGGTTGCTCCGCCTTCTTTTTTGAAACCGGGCTGAGCTCCAGCCCGGCCTGACCGAAAGGGCTGCCCGTTGCTGCCGGACTTCCCGCAACTCATCTTGGTGTGGTTTCCCGAGCAGTATTCACACGCATGGTCAAAGCGGCAGCGTGCCCGCTGGCATTTTCCCAGGTTAAACTCCCAGCACACCGCCCGCCTGCTTTCTTTTCTGCCCCAGCCTCGGTCTGACCTGCTTGTATCTGACTTGCTTTTTATGCTGGGGCCGACCTCGGTAAGCCAAATGTCATGATTAGTGAGGTCCCACCTGACCCTGGCGCTCTGAGAAGCTCTTTTTCTAAAGGCTTCGTCGTATGCAATGGCCGCTGCCTCGCCAGCCATCCTCCTAGCCTTGACAACCGTCTTTTGATGATTTGCAAGATGCCACGCCCGGTCAGGAAAAGACGTGGCCACTACCCCAAGGTATACGGAAAAACCGGCCATCCAGTTAACAAAGTTCTGCTCCACCGGCTTATCCTTCTCCCCTCTTCTGCGCCTTCCTCTTAGGGGGGGGTTCCCTACCCTCTTCCCCCTCTGGTTTTATGAGAGAAAAAACATCCACGTAGTAGCCTTTTAGAATCTTGCTAATGACACGGGGGGGACAGGTGAGTGCCAGGTGGATCTTCATTGTCCTGAAAAGGGCCAGGTAGCACCGGGGCAGGAGCCCTGCGCTTGCCCCAAGCACCACATGGGGCTCCCAACGCTGCCGCTGTCTCAGTTCTGTCCCTGATGGCCCATTCAGGGAGTCCCGGCACTAGGGCCACTGTCCTCCAATAGTTATCTCTGTCAACTAGGTCAACACGGGCATACTCACTCTCCGCGGAGTCGCTGTCTGTAGCAGTCTGGCAACAGCGCCTTGAAGACCTGCGTGACTTCTTTCACGCGCCGCCGCCGCTCCGTTCGGTCCGCTCGGTGGCTGCTGTGGAGTCATCACCGCTGGATGCCGGACTAATTGAGGGTGACCAGTGCGTTTGGGAGCTGCTTTACGCGTGGGCGCCTTATTTGGTGTTTTTCTTCTAGCCTCCCCCTCGGCTGTTGCCTTGTTCCTGGGCGGCCTCGATGTTCTAGGCGGTAACTCCTTATCCATTCCTGCTGCCGCCCTGGTGCTCCTTTTAGGCGCCATTGCCCTGCATAGGGAAATGGAAAAAACAACTTCCCCTTGAGGTCGGGGCTGTGTGGTGTAGCGAGCAGGGCCCCGGTACCAATGCAAAAATGGTGGCCCCAAGACTACAATGCACACCTTATTTTATTTTTTTTTTTAATGGCATATGCCCCTATGTATATATCCGCATATATACACAATTGAATGTATGTATGCATACGTATATATATTGGCCCAGGCGAATATATATATATGTGCCCCGTACCCCTGAGCGCGCAATGCTGGAAAGGAGAGGGGGGGGTTGTTGGGCCCGTAAAAGCCCCACAATGCCCCATGCCTGAATCTCACGGGGGGGGTGGCCTGCCACCCACAACCTGCTGCCGAGGCAGGGACGTACGGCAGTGAAACACGCAACCACGCAACCAAACTGGCATGTCCCATACGTGAAACACCGCCGGAATGAACCCCGGCGAGGGGGGGGGGCGGCCGGGCCTGCAGCCGCCACCCGGGCCTGCGCCTGACGCGAGGCCCAGCAGTAAAGGTGCGCTTGAGGGGCCGCTCCGCGCTCCCGCCGCCGCCCACACCCCCCCCTCGCTCGCCGCCCGGGCCCCCCGGAAGGCCAGCATGAGGAACGCATGCACCCGGGACGCTGCCCGAGGCCCGAAAATCAAGCGTTGGCCTGGCGGGGGAGGGGGGGGTGTTGGAGCAAGCGGACCCTGAGAAGAGGGAGTGTGAGGGAGCAAGGCGATGGCCCCAAGGCCGGGAGGTAGCGGAGGCCAGGAGGCCCGGAAATAAAGCGTTGGCCAGGCGGGGGGGGGGGGTGCTGGAGCAAACGACTCCGTGAAGAGGGAGTGTGGGGGGAGCACGGCAATGGGGGGGTGGCCTGCGCAAGGCCGGGAGGCAGCGGAGGCCAGGAGAAGGACCCATGATTAGTTGACAATGTCCCATGAATGAAACCGCCCGGCGGATGCCAAACGGAGCTGCCCAGACTCCCAGCGGGGTACCCTCACCTTCCCCTCGTTTCCAGCCTTCCTACTGTAACTCCGATGCCCCTCGTTGCCTTCTTCCTCGCGCTGCCTTCTTTCTCTTGCTCCGTGCGTGTCCTCCTCCTCCAAGCTGCAGCCTCCGAATGGCTGCTGTTGAGCCTCTCGGGGGCGGAGCCTGGTGCGGCCCCGCCCACGGAGGGGCACTGACCAATGGCAGCCCAGGAGTGCTGGCCTGCCATTGGCCAGCGGGTGCTGGCGGCGGGAAACCTTCCCGCCGCGCCGAGGGGGCTCCTGGGAAGAAGAAGCCCCCCGGTCTGCCGCCATGCTGGGAGGGAGGGAGCGCCCTTCCCAGTAATCTGCAGGGCCCGGTGAGTCGGGCCCTGCCCTTAATCACCAGGCTGACCAAATTTAGTAACCAATAAATTGTTAAATGTTAAAGGATTTGCAATCGAATTTCAATTAGAAGCTACAATCCTTTATTGTGTGAAAATCCACAGTATAGGGATTCCTTTTGATATATTTTAGCAATGAAAATGTTCTGAAATTGAATGACATTGGCACATTGTGATTTGCGGTGCTTTACAGTTTTAATCTTCACTTGCATAACTGTCTGGGAGATAGTGGTTTACTATGCCTTGTCTTCAGATGAAAAAGTACCATTGATGGCCTGGGTCTTGACCAAGTTACAAAGTAAAGTCACAGAATGTTTTGGAAGTTAAGCCAGATCTTTCACATAGCTCCAGCCCTTCCTTTCCATTTAACAATCCTGACAACTTCTGAGCTATTTCTCTAGGTTAGGCTCCTACTATTTCTTGCGGAGAGCAATTACCTTGTAACAACTGTTTGGGCAGTTGGGTTACTGCTCACCTTATTCTCAACACCTCTCCCAGCCAAGAGTCAGATACAGATTTTTTAATTAAATACATTAGAGAACAAAGAAATGTCATTGTCAGCACCATCTGTGGCACTCCGATGAGCATTAGCCACCCCTGCTCACCAGTGAAGCCCCATTGAATTACCACATTTAGAATTGCTGGCAATAACTGTGGGTAAAGACAGAACTTCTATTTGTTCAACAAGGTGATTCAAAGCATGGGCAGCAAAAATTCCATTAGAATATTGGTCTGGTTGGTCATATGATCACTACTTATCCTGAACAGGTGATAAGACTCTATATTTGTCTTCCTAGAAGAGTGATGTGACTGTCACCCATCACAATTATTCTGCTTCATTCATTGTTCTTTGTTGAAGGCTGAGCTGCTGACTGCCAAGCAGTGAGAAAATGCCTGGTGTGTTGCTGACAACCTGTCAATCAAAGACTATGTGGGTGAAATGAGTAAGCAGGTTCATTCCACTGTGATTGTCAGAGGATAGGATAAACACAGATTTTAGGGAGTATTCCACTCTTTGAATCACTTTTTTTGGGGGTAGGGAATACAATGACAGTGTGGAAGTTTCTTGCGAAGTTGCAGTTTTGCAGAAAGAACTAACTAAATCAACTCACCTGAATTAGCATTATTCCAGGAATACCTAACTACTACTACTACTACTTATTATTTTATTATGACACAGCAAACAAGATATGCTGGATTTCGTATCACAAAATCACAAGTCGAACACTTCCCAAGTGTCTAGGACTGTGTGATATATTTTCAGATGATGTGTGCAGATCCCAGTAGGGTGGCCTTTTGCAGTTGGCAGATCGTGATTTTGTCAATGTCTATTATTATTATTATTATTATTATTATTATTATTATTATTATTATTATTATATTTCTTACCCACCTCTCCTCATGGCTTGAGGCGGGTTACAAAACAATTAAAATACATAAGCACAGCAAAAAACACTACAAGTAAACACACTACAATGTACCTCTATAAAGGTTACACACCAAAGTGTATCTCTACAAAATACATACTAAAACACACAAAACAAAGGTCAAACAAAGGACACTTGAAATTCATGTTTAAAGACTGCCTGGGTAGGCCTGTCGGAAGATATAGGTCTTTACTCTTTTTTAAAAAATTCCCACAGCTCATTTAGCTGTCAGAATTCTTGTGGCAGGTCATTCAACAGTCGTGGGGCGGCAAATGAAAAGTCCCTCTGTCAAAAACATTTCTTATTAACAGCACATAAGCAACATCTACAGAACTTTTGATGGGCCTCAGTGTAAGAGGATAGAAATTGAATCATAACAGAAGCCAGGTTTCCTTTCAACAGAATGCAGTATAGACAGAAAACTAGAAATGAAGAGCAGATTTAGTATTCCTAGTAGAAATGGGATCAGGAATATTACTTTTTGGCTGAAGGATTCTGGGAGAAGATGCATTAGATTACTTCTGATCTGTTTTAATTTTACTACTGTTCATATATGAATCCATTCTGTTCCATTTTATATCAGGCTATGACTTCTCTTCGAATACACCTAAAATACTTTATTTAAATGTATTTCCCACCAAATACACTTTTTGTACATATGTCACTAATTTTTTTTCTGTAACTTTTAACCTACAATATGTATGTTTTGGACAGCCTGGCATGTCTGTGATAATATTTTCAGCTCTAGTCATTCAAAGAAGTGTGAAAGCTGAGAGAGAATTCTGATCCAATCTTGCTCTGAGAAATGCAAATCAATCTGATTTGCTTTAAAGTTTACCCGGCTATTTAAAGACACACACCCCAGTCCATTATTCAAAGATTTGTGTTCCATTGATCAAGATTCAAGTGACTGCAACAACTGTCTACAGTATATTCTTCTTCCCTGGTTAGATAACTGTATTTTTGCAGTTAAACTCTTCTTCAACCCAAAGAGCTACCTAGCACATTTATCTGATCTCTGAATATGCATGGCCTCGTGGAAGATGCAAGGGAAAATTGCATACTATTGCGACCACCTAGGTTCTAATATTACAGGCTTTTGATGGAAAAAATATAAATATTTTAGCTGTTTTTGATGTATTTGGGATGCTGAAGTTGAAAAACATATTAAAATATCATACCCCCTACTGTCCTTTCACAAATTCTATTTCTATTGCAAAATCCAGTTGTTATTCAATTTAGATTAAATATAACACTGATGTTTCAGTGCAATTTCTTTTATTGCTCCTGAATGGTTTTTGTTTCAAATGATTTGTTTCTGTTTCAAATGACTTTTATTGATGAAGACCGCTCTGGGTCCCCCTGCGGAAGAAGAGCGGTATATAAATTAAATAAATAAATAAATATTACAATAATTATAATAAGATAGATATAGATATATATGAGAAGGTTTGGAGGAAAAAATGGGGTAGGAAGAGAAATAAAGGGAAAAGAGGAATGAAGGTAATTGGGAGGTAATTGGAAGGGGAGGGATGGGGTATGGAGGGTGTGAAAAAAGAGCTCATGGGAAGGGGAAAAAATATAGGGGGAAAGAAAAAAATAAAGGGAAAAAAAGAAAAATGTGTTTCATACCAGCAAATTATAATGCTTTGAAAGTCTATTGGGCCCCTTCTTCACTGCACTGCACCCCAGGATCTCATCCCATATTATCTGCTTTGAACTGGATTATATGAGTCCACACTGCCAGATAATCTGGGATAAAGAGATAGTCTGGAATCAGACCCTAGGATATAAAGCAGTGTAGATCCAGCCTGGAAAGACTGTAACCCCTTTCATACTGTTTCCTTCCCAAAGAAATCTTATTCAGTCCAATATTACGAACTAAAAACATCAAAGCATATTGTTGGGGAATATCTATATGTGGTGAAGAAAATCTGATGTCATTTTTTAAAATTTAGAATACCATATTCTTATAAAATCAGCATATATTTTTAAAGTTTTTATGATCCTCGATTTTGCAGGTTTGTGTAACCCCAACTAGGAACACATATTTTCCAGACAAAATGGGATGTTTGTCATAGTGTTGGATGCTGGTGCACAGTGGTGGAAGGGCATTTATTTGTGGCCTTGCAGATTTTTCCCTCCTTCTGGCCTGATGACCCACAGCTAGAACGATTGAAATTGATGCTTGCTAAGTTGCTGGTCTGTCATCATCTTCTCAATAGGCGTTGTAGACATGGCTACTAAGCAAAATGGGTTCCTCACTGAGTAAAGCTACAGAGGGGCAAGTCACCCAGACATCATGGGTGTACATACCCTGCAGTGATCAGTTAGTACAACCTGGAGTAATTGTTGTCCATTGGATTGTGATCTGAATCAAATTAACATCCAAAGCCCTTAACAGCTTGGACATCAATTAATAATCAACTTGCCTAGGGACTGTCTGGTGGATGACATTCACAGAACAGACCCTTCTTCTCCACCAATGAGCGAAATCCATGGTGGAAGGACATGGAAAAAGGCCCTCTCTCCCAATTTTTAAATTGCCTTCACCTTGGGCCAATAATAATAATAATAATAATAATAATAATAATAATAATAATAATAATAATAATGATAATGATAATATTAATAATTTCTTACCTGTGTCTCCTTGTGGCTTGAGGTGAGTTACAACATAATTAAAACACATAAACATTATACAGTAGAGTCTCACTTATCCAAGCTAAACAGGCCGGCAGAAGCTTGGATAAGCGAATATCTTGGATAATACGGAGGGATTAAGGAAAAGCCTATTAAACATCAAATTAGGTTATGATTTTACACATTAACCACCAAAACATCATGTTATACAACAAATTTGACAGAAAAAGTAGTTCAATAGGCAGTAATGTTATGTTGTAATTACTGTATTTACGAATTTAGCACCAAAATATCACGATATATTGAAAACATTGACTACAAAAATGGCATGGATTATCCAGAGGCTTGGATAAGTGAGACTCTACTGTATCTATAAATACATATATTAAAATATATTTCCTTCCTTGGAGGCTTTTAAGCAGAGGCTGGATGGCCATCTGTCGGGGGTGCTTTGAATGCGATTTCCTGCTTCTTGGCAGGGGGTTGGACTGGATGGCCCATGAGGTCTCTTCCAACTCTACTATTCTATGATTCTATGATTCTATGATTCTACAAAAATATTTTTTTTGAAACCAGGTCAAAACATGGCTTTTTATTAAAGTGTTTGTGATTTAATTTACATCTGAAATGTATGTGCAGATGGCTCTAATTGTAACAGCCTTTTACACTGTTTCATGTTGTGAACTTGTTTATTATGTTTTTATTCTGTTTAAATTGTGCAAATATTGTAAATTGGGAATTATTTCAAATTGTGTATATTGTACTACAAAAAAGACACATACACACTTATTTGCAGGGGATATATTCCTAGAATTTGCATGGATACATGAAATCATCAATAATAGCAAATCCTATCAAAATAAGGGTCATCTAACGCAGAAATATCATAGAGTTGTTCTGGAAGACCTAAAAAATATTTTGCCAGATAAGGCTAAAGCATGGGCACTAGTCCTGTGGGGACTTTACTGTATTTCTATGGCATCCTGATATTTCACAGTCAAGAATGGGATGTAAATGTTTGAATGAACCAACAAATTGAGTAATAGATTTGAGTAATAGCATTTTTGTGAGTAAGCAGTCACAGGCAGTCTGCAGCCACTAGATTGGACTACCATCCTCAGAAAAAAGAACAATTCAATTACTTGTCTTGGTGATATTTGTACATGGAAAGTGTTTATGTGAGTTCTCGCTGTGTGTACATATGCATATGCTGTGTGCCTCTGTGTTGGGGGAATCCTTATCCTTCTTCTTGACCAGGCAATGCCATCGTTTGGCCATGAAGCAACTCACTAATTTAAAAGAAAAAAACAGAGTACCATTACAGGTCATTGAAATGAATGGGTTATAATGGAAATTTGTTTAAAACTATGATTTATAATTAAAGAGTTATATCTTGGCTGTTTAAGGAAAGAGTATCATCTCTGGGACAAATTACGTGTCTAAAGGATTTTGCTTCATTTCACGGTTCTTGCACATAAATTGTTCGTGAAAAGTCATTACATTGTGCAGGTTGTTATTAAAATGAAGTCTTGTAGAATTTCTCATTTTCTCTGAGTGTATGATAGTCTGGAGCTTGAAGATGTTACAGCCCCCAGAATATGCCTAGCCAGCATGGCCCAAACACGCAACTGCATTAGACACAGTTAGCTCGATTGCTGCTTTTTAAGGTGGAGATGTCATGGTACTAGCAGGCAAGTCACAATTCATTTTGCCTACTTGAAGATAACTTCTTAAAACTAATGAAAACACAGAATATATTAGAACAACCATAACAATTACACAACTGGAACAGGTAAAAATCTGACAACAAAAATAATACAAGAACTTGTATACAGCAGAATAAATAGATGATAGATAAATAGATAGATAGATGAAATTGTCCATGGTTTTGAGATTCATAGTTTCTTTTACCATGCTGTTTGCAGGGTTCTCAAGGTTTTACAATGTATGCTTCCAGTCCAAGTATATGCAAATTATAGGATTCACTATTATCCATGGTTTCAGGCAAGGCTGTAGCCAGGAGGGGGGGAGGGGGGGAGTAGGGATTCACACACACACCTGAAATTTTTCATGTTTTTTTTTTAAAAAACCTGTTTTACTCATGAATTTTAACTGATTAACCAAATCCCCATGAGTGTCCACTGAAGTTTATCAATGGAGCCTGATTTCTAAATTATTTTGTATTATGGAACTACTCTTTATGATTCGCTAAAAAAAGTTTCACACCCCCCCCCCCCATCCCGCCAAATTTTTCTGGCTATGGCCCTGGTTTCAGGTATCCATGTTGGGTCTTGGAACATGTCATCCGTACATGTGGTGTTCCTAGTGTAAGGTAAAGGTTTCCCCTGACATTAAGTCCAGTCATGTCTGACTCTGGGGGTTGGTGCTCATCTCCATTTCTAAGCCAAAGAGCTGGCATTGTCCGTAGACACCTCCAAGGTCATGTGGCCGGCATGACTGCATGGAGCACCATTACCTTCCCACCGGAGCGGTACCTATTGATCTACTCACATTGGCATTTTTTCGAACTGCTAGGTTGGCAGAAGCTGGAGCTAACAGCCGGCACTCACTCCGCTCCTGGGATTTGAACCTGCGACCTTTCAGTCTGCAAGTTCAGCAGCTCAGTTCTTTAACACACTTCACCACCAGTGTATAGCAAGCAAATCAGGGAAATATGCAAGACACACTTCAATGAACACAGAAGTGCCTATAAGGTGTTTCTAATACATCCTACATCTCCACTATACTATTTTAAGAGCAAAAATGATGAAGATATTTTAGGGGTTGTAGGAAAGCAGCAAAATAATCCTAAAAGAAAATGAAACACATCTATTTTTTCTAAGCTTGAGGTTAAAGAATCTCCAGATGATAGATAGAGATAGATAAATTCACTGAGACCTGTGAATTTGGAAGCAGGGGGTATATAGTGAGCTAGTAATATTTGCTTCTGCTGCTAAATTATTTGGAATGGAGAAGAATAGAAGATTGTAAAGATTCCAAAATAATCTTTCCAAACTTAATGAACTGGCATCAAAATCTTAAATGGAAATTCAATAAGTACAAGTGTACAATTTGAAGGGTGGGAGAATCACATAAACACTGATGGGATGTGAGCTGACAGTAAGTGATGAAAGAAACTTCAGGTCACAGCTAATGTTTCTATCTTTTATTCAGAAAATGAAAATCTAAAAACAAATAGGATGGTGTTTATAGTGAGGAGAAATGGAGCAAAGGCAGTCAAAGGATATAATTCAAAGTCTGACAGAATAATATTAGTAAGAAGACCCCATCACTGATCTCACCAATTGGGTTTGTGGCAGAGGTGGGACCTTCTCCGAGGCTCCTAGGCTCATATAAGAAGATAGAGGCTTTCAGTCTATGCAAACTCATGTTCAGGGAGTCTGGAAAATGAATGACTGGTAGAGTTGAATTTAACTATGCGTCTCAGGAAATATTTTCTTCTCTGATAGAACCTGATTTTATGCTTCCAGAGAAAAGGTTTCTGTACTCTTGAGTCCCTTTGGGGAGAGAGGACAGAATATAAATAAAGTTGTTGTTGTTGTTGTTGTTGTTGTTGTTGTTGTTGTTGTTGTTGTTATTTTGGTAGACTTAGTTCAAATTAGAATTCCATAATATTTTGATTGACTAATATTGCAGAGAGGGTGGTCCATGTAAAGTCCTCAGAGAAGTTACAGAAATATGATTAAAGCTTTCCAAGAAATTAAGCTTTATTAAAATGAATTGGTTATGTAACAGCTTTTTCCTATGTGACAGAATAGATTTGGGTTATGTGAATTACGCAATGAGACTTTCAGGAGAATGTAGGTATAAGACAGAAAAAGAAAGGGTAGAAGAAAACAGGTTTGAAATAGAGAAATAATTATTACCTTTCTTTCATATTCTGTCAGTAGCTTCTGAGCGAGGGATATGATTCACAGAATTGGAAAGATGAACACTAGGCAGGAAGACAAAAGGAAGAAAATGATTAAGAAAGCTCTGACATATAAAGAGATGACCTTTCAAAAGAATGAGGTGGCCTTGAAGTGCTGATTTTCTAGAAAATTGAATCCTTAGTGAATTTTAAAGAGGAATTTAAAACATTTCTAGTAGTATCTCTTGCTTCAGTTTTGGACTGACTCCTCATAGGGCTTTCATGATGAAAGATATCCAAAAGGAAGTTTACTATCTCTTACTGAATGGCACTAACAAATGTAGATATGGTGTCACTGATGTTGTCTCAAAGAGATCCTCCACCAGTGTCACCTGTTGTGTCTCCCTCTTCCTCTGAGGATGAGTTGGAAGAAGAGAAGGCTGAAGAAAAAGTGGTTGGGGATTCTGGATAGGTGGTCAGGTCTTCTTTGGAGGAAGAAGGCACTCTCACTATTCTTAGTTTTCAAAAACATCAAAGAGAGAAGTAAAAAAGGCATAGGTCAGTAAGGGTTGCTGAAAAATGCGCAAAATTCCTAAAACACAAGTGACACGGGTTGGGGACTATAGCCCGCTTCTGTCAGCAACCAATCCATCACCTAGCCTTTTCCTGATTTGTTCCCAGTTTGGTGTCTTGCCTGTGTAAGTGGATTTGCTTTATTGAGAAGACTCCGTAAGACTGTGACAAGAGACTTTGCTTTATTTTTGTGGACTTGCTTTTGTTGCTTTGATTTTGCTGGAGTAAAGCTTTCTTATTTACCTTAACTTGGTTTCAAGGCTATTCTTGGGCAAAATAGGACTTCACCATCCTCCCATTATTGTTCTGTCCAGTAGCACATTTATTCCGGTTTCTCAGGAAAAGACTGTTTGACATGCTACCAACAGCATAGCTTCTTGACGTATAAGAGCACACAGTCCCTTCTTTGTAAAAGGTAGTGCCAACAGGGCTGTAGCTGGGGAGGGGGGGGGGGTGGATGCAGGTTCAACCCCTTTCAAAATGTGGCGGGTTAAAAAAACCTGGTTTACTCGTAAATTTTAACTGGTTAATCAGTTCATGAGTATATCAGGTATTTTTTAACCTGACACATTTTGGGGAGGGGGATTGAAACCTTAACCTCCCCTCTGGCTAGGACCCTGAGTGCCATGGTGAGTCTGATGTAAACTAGCCTTGGTTTGCCAGAGGGTTCCACCTAGCATTGTCATCTCAGAAGATATCTGTTGAAAATGCTTAAAGTCATAATGTCTAGAGGTGTGCATAGTATTCGTTCCATTTGTTTCATTCCATCCATTCGGATTGCACGAAACGAAAGAGATCATTTTCAGATGAAACAAAAGGTGAAACAAAAGAAAAAGTTGCACAGTTTCAGTTTCTTTGTTTGGTTTTTGGGCCACGTAACTTTCCTCATGCAGCCCAGGGAGTTCTTCCATATGCGTCAGAGTTCAAAGCAGATATTGTGGGTTATAGGGTTGTTGTATGTCTTTCGGGCTGTGCGGCCATGTTCCAGAAGTATTCTCTCCTGATGTTTTACCCACATCTATGGCAGGCATCCTCAGAGGTTGTGAGGTAACCTCACAAGATAACCTCACCTCTGAGGATGCCTGCCATAGATGTGGGCGAAACGTCAGGAGAGAATACTTCTGGAACATGGCCACACAGTCCGAAAGACATACACAACCCTGTGATCCCGGCCATGAAAGCCTTCGACAACACATTATGGGTTATTCTGCCATGATATTCTGGGTTATATGGCTATGTGGAAGGGTCCTGACCCACTTTGGGTTTTGTTTTTCCCTCTACTATCAGCGACTTGAGTAAAGATGTTGCTTTAAGGGCTGAGAGGGAAAGTGAAGGATCATGTCTATCTTAAACTGGAAACCAGTAAAATCATGGCAAAAGGAAGACACCCCTCCTCAACTGAATGAATAATGGAACCTAAGAGCTGTAAGAGAAGCTATAAAAGCTTAAGTGGTCTGTTGAATGCCAACAATTGGCTATGTAGCAAACAAAGTCATAGTCATAGCCATCGGAAAGAAGAGTTCCATGAGAAAGACCAAGAGGAAATGAAAGTTTGAACTATTAATAGTAGAGAGCAAGAAGGAGTTGGGAACTGTCAGACTACTGCTTGTTGTAGAATATAGTTAAAGTTTAAATTATTTTGAAGCAAAGGGTTGCTCGAAAAGCTAGTGATGCATCTGTAGATCAATCCATATACCAACTGAAACAGTCCAATTTATTGATGAGATGAAGATGATGAGGAAAAATTTCTTTTCTGACATAAAAGACATACATTGGATAACCTGACTGGGGACCTAACCCAGGTAAATCAGAGACAGCAGAGACATTAAAGCATGATTGCAACTCAAGTCTCAATTAGCTGGGAGTAATTCTCATTTATCGCAATTGAGCTTACTTTTGAACACAAAATTGCACAATATTATCAAATGACTGAGTGCAACCCTACAGTCATTTAGTCAAGAGTAATTCTAATAAAATAGGGATTATCTGACTAAAGGACTATGTTGTTAGCATTTTAAAGGAAAATTGATAAAATCTGCATTTGAGTGGGAAAGAAACACAAGCTTAGAATAAAATTGGGTTCACATATCTCAATATGAATTCAGTGCATAAAAATAGGTTTTAAGCAGTGTTCTCACACTGTTTTAATTGCCATTTCCAAATTCATTTTAAAGCATTGGATTAATGTTCTTTTCAAAATGATTAGCTGGATGTTTATTTCTCAAAACGCACTCATTAGCAATAAGGTGCAGTTCAAAAGGGAACATTTTATACTTTAAACCCCAAACCAATGCATACTGAGGAAAGTGGGGAAGTTTTTTTTTCAGTCTTCCATCTGCTATGTATTTCTGGGCATGATGAAGTCAAATAATTGCTGGTAACATACAACAAGCCTTACCTTACCAAAATTACATTAAGATATCGGCTGAGATTCTGCATTAAATGCATTGTCACAATGTCATGGCTACACTTTAGTTCCCCACCCAACCCCTAAAACCCACCTTAAAAACCAGTCCACCACCAGGAATGATGGAGGTCTATGATGCAGCCAAATGGGATGCTCTAGGACAGGGGTCCCCAAACTTTTTAAACAGGGGGCCAGTTCACGGTCCCTCAGAACTTTGGAGGGCTGGACTATAGTTTTTTTTAAAAAACGATGAACAAATTCCCATGCACATATCTTATTTTGAAGTAAAAAACAAAACAAAATGGGAACAAATATAGCCTAAATGTTAATAATAATAATAATCATAACAAAAATAATAAAGAGGGTTGGAAGAGACCCCTTGGGCCATTTAGTCCAACCCCCTTCTACCTTTGTGCACCAAAAGCACAAGCAAAGTACCCCTGACAGATGGCCACCCAGCCTCAATGTTGTTGTTAATATTATTAATAATAATAATAAATCACACAGTCCTAAATGCTTGGGAAGTGTTCGACTTGTGATTTTGTGATACAAAATCCAGCATATATATCTCGTTTGCTGTGTTACACTGTGTCCCTCTGTCAATAATAATAATAATAATAATAATAATAATAATAATAATAATAATAATAGTATAGAGTTTTGGAAGAGACCCCTTGGGCCATTTAGTCCAACCCCTTCTGCCTTTGTGCACCAAAAACACTGCAAAGCACCCCTTAATAATTAATAATTAACTAAATAGTGGAAAGTATTTTTCAAAAAAAGAAGAGCAGAAGGAAGAAAAAGAGGAGGAGGAAGAGGAGAAGGACAACAACAGCAGCAACATCATTGCCATAATACTACAAGGAGGTGGCCTTGAGACAAAGACAAACATTTCAAAGTACAGTGGAATTAACAGCATGATTCTGAACATTATATTCCACAGCATTTATGGTTGCTGCTGAGAATAGAGGTGCAACTTCCATCACACAAAGAATGTCCTCATCTGTAGAAATCTGTGCAATAATTTTAGGGACTATTGTGTCGCTGAAAGCAATTATCAGAAATAAAGAGCCATTGTCAGAGGTTGGATAGAAGACAAAGAATGGCTGGATTATCTCAGTGGTCACACATTTGGGGATATAAATGGCTACATGCCGTGTTTGCCAAATAGTGTGTTTTACTTTGGATTTGTGGATATCAAAGCCATCTTCAGTTTCTTGCATGAATTCCATCCAGTTCATGTCCTTTTCTGCAACCACATCAATGCTGGATATATGAAGCAGCAGGCAGTGCTAGTTTGTAACTGGGTTTTTTTAAAATTTGAGATTTTTAAACAAAGGATTAGCACCTTTCTTTCTTGTGTTTTCCTGAACAATAGTAATATTCCATGCATCTGCTTCATTTGTGACCATTTTCCATTATAATTATTTCACTGGAGTGGGTTAAAGGGCTGACCTGTTGAACTTGCTGACCAAAAGGTTGGTGGTTCGAATCCAGGGAGCGGGGTGAGCTCCTGCTGTTAGCCTCAGCTGCTTCTGGCAACCTAGCAGTTCGAAAACATGCAAATGTGAATAGATCAATAAGTACCACTCTGTCAGGAAGGTAATGTCGACCACATGACCTTGGAGGCATCTATAGACAACAACAGCTCTTTTGCTTAGAAATTGAGGTGAGCACTAAACCCGAGTCAGACACAACTAGACTTAATGTCAAAGGGAAACCTTCTACCTTTACCTTACAGTTTGTTTCAATGGAATAAAAAACCTGATTGAGACCTTATATTATAAAGCAGGCCTTAGCATAGTTCCAATATTTCACAAGAAAATAGTATCTTCACAGAAAAAAGTTTTTTTTTCTGTTCAGGAATACATTTCATTTCATTTCATGCATTTCATTTTTGTGAATATATTATTGTGTTTATCTGCACAAATCTTTGTGAGAACTTCTATGCAGAAAGAATTTTTTTGGACAGAAAATGTATTTTTCATAGAAAAAATGTTTTTCTGTACAGATCAATACTTCTGAAAAAATTACCAGAAAAACCATAATGTTGTGTTCTCATCCAGTGGGGAGAATATAGCCAGTGTGAATAACATGAAGCTATATATCTCTATTTATTAAAAGTTGATTGTCCCTTTTCCAAAATGCTTGGGATCAGAAGTATTTTGGGTTTCAGATTTTGCAATGTCTGTAATTTTATACAATATTTTAAATAATGTTGTGCATGAAACAAAATGTGTGTACATAGAGCAACTAGAAACCAAAAATGCCACAATATCAGTTACCCATGTGGACCATTTTGGATTTTGGATTTGATCTTTCTACACTGGCAGATACAATATCATCTTCTCCATATGAGGAAACACTGCACCTATTGCATTTGCCTGGTGCAGATAGGGGAGCATTTATTTTAGTGTGTTTTTCAGGATTTTTGCAATATTCATAGATTTCTTCACATTGGCAACAAAAAGAACTTAAGGTTATTTTAAAAAAAACATATTTTAGAAATTGAAACTGACAGACTTTTCTATCCCTTCCCTTGATATATTATTATTATTATTATTATTATTATTATTATTGACACAACAACATTGCATGACACAGCAAACATGATAGATATGCTGGATTTCGTATCACAAAATCACAAGTCGAACACTTTCCAAGTGTCTAGGACTGTGTGATGTATTTTCGGATGATGCGTGCAGATCCCAGTAGGGTGACCTTTTGCAGTTGGCAGATCGTAATTTTGTCAATGTCTATTGTTTTCAAATGCCAGTTGAGATCTTTTGGCACGGCACCCAATGTGCCGATCACCACCGGGACCACCTGTACTGGTTTCTGCCAGAGTCTTTGAAGTTCAATCTTGAGGTCCTGATAGTGGCTGAGTTTTTCGTGCTGCTGCTGCTATTATTATTATTATTATTATTATTATTATTATTTTATTATGACACAGCAAACAAGATAGATATGCTGGATTTCATATCACAAAATCACAAGTCGAACACTTCCCAAGTGTCTAGGACTGTGTGATGTATTTTCGGATGATGCGTGCAGATCCCAGTAGGGTGGCCTTTTGCAGTTGGCAGATCGTAATTTTGTCAATGTCTATTGTTTCCAAATGCCTGCTGAGATCTTTTGGCATGGCACCCAGTGTGCTGATCACCACCGGGACCACCTGCACTGGTTTCTGCCAGAGTCTTTGAAGTTCAATCTTGAGGTCCTGATAGCGGCTGAGTTTTTCCTGTTGTTTTTCGTCAATGCGACTGTCACCTGGGATGGCACCCCCCCCCCACAGGTGTCACCTTGACATGGTGGGAGGGGGGCTTAACCATTCAGAGGACGCTAAGGGCTGTGCTGGCGGTAGTGTAACTACCGGCAGGTTCAACCAAGCCAGAGAGAACTCAGCTGAGGAATGGAACCAAGAGCACCTAACCCATTAGCATTATGGAGAATCAAACCAAAACTAAGTCTATACTGGCTCGGTCGTCGCCCAGGATAAAAAGGACCGCGGTGGATGCTGCTGATTCTGGACATCCATCGACAAGTGGGCTACGGAATCATAAAAACCCAAATGAACAGTCACAGAAGCGGCAGAAATATACAATTATTATTATTATTATTATTATTATTATTATTATTATTATTATTATTATTAAATGTCAGTTACAATATCTGACTGCTGGAGCCTGAGAGCATATTCGATTTGGTTCAATATACATTCTGAACTGCAGCATTTAGCTGCATTTGCTCATTTATCAAAACACCAATATACACAGAGTTTCTTACTGACAGCTTTATCATATTTTCTCTATGTGTCTGTCATCACCATAGATTTTTCTTTTGTCTTACAATCCAGCTTTCCATTACTTTCTCAAGAAGTTCAGACTTCAGCATTAATTTCTCAGGCATATCAACTCTTGCCAGCTAGGATGATTAAATCTTAACTGCCATGTATATGTACACATTTCTAGCAGTCACCTCGATGCTGCAGCACAGTTCTGCAAAATTGCTTTGCCATATGCATTCTGTCCTATCCTCAAAATTCAGCTCACATACACAGTGGCTGGGCCAACTAGGAATATCTGGCAACTGGCCAGCAAAGCTCCTTGTCAGCAAAAGAGGCATAGAAGACATTTAGTAGCCTACTCTTTCCTCACACCCTGCACTGCCAAAAAGAGAGCTATTCCATTTATTGCTTTGCTATGTGCTGCAATCTCTACCTAAATACCTGAAAGAAGATGGATATGTTGAATCTCAAAAAACTGTTAAAAGTAGAAACAAGAAGCCATGAAGATTTTTTTCCTTAATGTATTAGTAAGAGGACCTGGATGGTTGTTGCAATGCACTTACCCTTGTCCAGAGGACACTGGATGGATTCTGCAGTACAGCAATAAAACAGCATGGAGTTTCCATCAATTTATCGCAAGCTGTCATTAAATTAACTGAAAGGACAGTTTCTCATCAAGCCACATTCTCTCTGGTGTGCACACACACAGAGACTCATGCACAGGCATTTTTTACTTTATTGTTGGCTATTGCTGGGGGAAGATATCCCTAATCATCAATAAGAAATGCATTTTAATCTGCTAAGAGATCTTTGGTGCATAGGGAAGTCAACATCTTTTAAACTCAGTATCAGATACTCTAATGCCTAACCCTATTTTTCAAGTGCTGGCCTTTATGCAATCTAAATGACATAAACATCCACTCACAAGAGGGAGACAGCATTGACCTTGGAAAAACCTGAAGAACTGCACAAGTTCAAAAAAAAGATCAGCTGAGGGAGAAGTAGACTGCTTGCTTGATGTTACTGCACAAGAGAGAAGATGAGAGATGATTTATCTCAGAAGATAATGCGGCTAGCTGAGAAAAAGCAGATAGATCAGGGTTTCTCTGCCTGCTTGATATCAGGACTACCATTCTTTCCCAATGTGCCAGGGTCTGGCAATAAATTGGTGTCCAATGAGTACAATTAAGGAAACTTGCCAGGAATTAGCAGCCAATGGGTCAGGAACCAGCACCAGTCCAGGGACCTATACATTGAGTTGAACTGAGCTGGAGAACATTGAAGTGCAGCATTTCTTACAGGTCCCACTTGTGTAAGTAACCCCACCATAACCTACAATCACAGCAGATACTTTGAAGATTTTATTTAAAAATATATGCATGAAGTCTACTCATATGTGTTGTCGAAGGCTTTCATGGCCGGGATCACAGGGTTGTTGTATGTCTTTCGGGCTGTGTGGCCATGTTCCAGAAGTATTCTCTCCTGACGTTTCACCCACATCTATGGCAGGCATCCTCAGAGGTTGTGAGGATATTATATATTAATAGATGGCTAGAGAGAACTGGAGGAGAGGAAAGAGGAAAGGAAATAAAATTAGTACCAACCACTGGATTCAATGTGGGCCTCAAATCAGCAGTTTAGGAAACATCCTGTTCTTGTCTTGGATCAAATTAAAAGCTGGGTAGTTCAACTAGAATCTATGTCCAAATTTTAATTCACAAACTTCTCACTCACTTTCATCAATGAAAAATCAACAATGGTTTCAAGATTTTCCCACTATACGGACTTGGATGAAAAATCTTTACTATTTGAATAGTTTTGAATGACATGTTTTACACACACACACACACACACACACACACGGATAATTGTACAGGGGTTGAATGAAAAGTAATGCCTCCACCTTCGTAACTCCTCAACAGTATGGAACCCTGCGCAGACGGTTGGTCAATGCGACTTAAGCAATGTAAAGTTATTGAATTCTTGACAGCAGAAGGTGTCATCCCAAAGGAGATTCATCAGAGAATGCAAGCTGTTTATGGTGATTGTGTTGATGTGAGTACTGTGCATTGTTGGGCGAGTAAGTTTAAAGATGTTGAGTTGGGAACATCTGACTTGCGTGACAAACAAAGAGTTGGACGCTCTGTGACAGCAACCACTGAGTTTCACAAGCAAAAGGTTGGCAGATTGATTCAGGACGATCGTCGCATCACTCAGAAATTTCAAGCCTAATCGGCATTTCACAAGAACAAGTGGGTCACATTATTGCTTCGCTTGGCTATTGGAAGATCTGTGCACGATGGGTACCCAGGATGCTGATGCCTGAAATGAAAGTGCACAGACTTGAAATTTGCTAGGAACTTCTCTTGCGTTACGAGAATGAAGGTGAATGAAGGTCTTTCTCCTTTGGGGTGACACCTTCTGCTGTCAAGAATTCAATGTCTGCACATTGCTTAAGTCGCATTGACTGACCATCTGTACAAGGTTCAATATTTCACACTTTACCAACACAACTGTTCAATGCTAAGGGTTCCTACCAAATGGAACTGTCGAGGAGAGTCTACTGAACAAGCCAGTACCTGTCGCATACCAATACTGCCATCTGTTGAGGAGTTACGAAGGTGGAGGCATTACTTTTCATTCAACCCTTGTAGAAAAAAAACAGATTAGAATCTAGATAAAGATGCTATTTTTGTATGAAAGATAAATGTTCAAACCTGACTAAAGGAGAAAGAATTATTAGCTTGCCTTTGGTCTCCATATTATTGTTGTAATTTGCTTGTTTTTTGCCATTGTTGTGAAAATGATGTATGTTACAGAGGTATCTCTGGGCAAGAAACCTGAATATTTTCTGGATAGGTACATTGCTGAGAAAGTGATGATGAATGAAAAACAATAAAAGGCTTTTTGTTGCTATTTTCTGCATAGTTGACCTCAAATTTTCAGGAAGTGCAATAGGACGGGGATGGAAGGATGATGGATGAGGCGTGTACAAAAGGACTTCAGCTTCCCACATTTCTCATGCAGGCACCTAATGCTATATGCTCCCATATCCTTGAAATTCTACTTAAAAAAAAAAAGAAGTGCTTCTGAGAGAGAAAACCAGCCTAGCATGATGAACTCTGGAACACTGCATTCCTTCCATATCTTTCTCCCAACTTGAGACTGAAGTTATTATTTACCATCAAATCAACTTTGATATATGGCAGTCCTAGAAAAGATAGGTGAACATCAAACTGTGATTAGAAGCTAGATCTTCCAGTCACAAAGCTACATTCACTCTTCTCCCTGTTTTGGAGGTATTGTTGTATGGATAGCTTTGAGGAATTGTATCGATCTTTTCAGAAGAAGAAAGTTCTATATGCATGCCAGAGTCACTTTTAAGACATTGTACCTTTTCAATGAACTAAAAAAGATCTCTCTAGGTGAACATCCAGCCCAGGGGAGTTGGAGTTTTATATGGCCTTCTCTGCCAAAGGGTGCTGGTGTTTCACCAAACTTCAACTCCCTAGCTCACTCTCTCCTCCTCTAGGCAGCACAAGCTGTGATCAGCTCTAGAGAGCAGTCGACCTTCCTTCTTCCATCCTTCCATCAGGCACCATGATGGGGCTGGAGTAGGACCAAAGGAGGACAAACTTCCCACTGCCTGATCGACTGGACTGCCTGGTGTCCATGCTCTCCTTCCACGCCTGGGTTGCAATGCTGCCTGAGATGTCAGTGCTTCCAATGCCACGATGACCAGAAAGTCCCATGGGTCAAATGCTGCTTTCCTTCTCCTCCCCAAAAACTGAAAGGGCTCTCCTCCCCACCCGCCAAATAATCTCCCCTCCCTTTAATTTTGTACGAATGATGTTATAAATATCCACATGGCCCTTGGCACAATAAAGATTCCCTTCCCATGCTCTTAATTTTGCAGTCTTATGGCCCCAGTGGTGAAGTGTGTTAAAACACTGAGCTGCTGAAATTGCAGACCGAAAGGTCCCAGGTTTAAACCCCGGGAACGGCGTGAGCAGCCGCTGTTAGCTGAAGCTTCTGCCAACCTAGCAGTTCGAAAACATGCCAATGTGAGTAGATCAATAGGTACCGCTCCGGCAGGAAGGTAATGGCGCTCCATGCAGTCATGCTGGCCACATGACCTTGGAGGTGTCTACGGACAACACCGGCTCTTCGGCTTAGAAATGGAGATCAGCACCAACCCCGGAGTCAGACATGACTGGACTTAACGTCAGGGGAAACCTTTACCTTTACCTTTATAGGGTTGTGGTGAGAGTTATTAGGATAATATATTTATTTATTTTATTTATTTATTTTTCAAAATTATATGCTGCCACTCCCCTAAGGGGAGATGTCTCAAATACTCATACAACCCAATCCAAGGCACACTTATACTTATTCTGGTCTTATAGTAAGGACCTGGTAGGCATGCAATGGACGGAAGCTTTGGACTGTTTGCTTATAATATGAAACCAACATGGCAAGCTTACCAAATGATAAACAGACACAAATTTTGCACACAACATTATGCTACATTCATTAGCAGTTCCACATATTCTTTGTTTCCTGCCTGTCTGCTTGCTTATTACATTTAATGTGCTTTGTAGCCTTTCTTCTGCCTTCAAGTCATTTGTGAATAAGCTGTTTAAACCTTCTGGCTATGTTGCTCCTGCTAGGTTTTATTTTGTTATAGAAAATGGTGATTGAGAAAATGAGTTATACTTTAAATGACATGCATTCTCTTAAAATGGGCACTATGCCACTAGAGGCATCCAGAGGAAATTCACATTCAGTTGACCTTTTCATAACTGTAGATTCTGCTCATTGTCTTTCAAACATTCTAAGGAGAATAGTAATTAGCATATATTTACATACAGGCTAACAGCTTCGGGGATGGTCTTAAAAATACTTGCCCATTAATGTTCTCTCTATAAGAAATGGACATATGCATCTCTTGGTTACATTATGGTTCTCTGTACTAATTGGATGATAATTTACTTTAAATGTTATGTTCCTTGCATCTTCCAGAACATGCTGCACATTCAGAATCAAAGACAATAAGAGCTTACTACAGCAAATGAACATACAACAGAAGGCCTCTAAATGCAGACCTAGCTGCACAATTCAATTTCCCTGTTATTCGTTTGGACAACAAGCCCAAAGTCATTTTGTTTCCTGATGCAGGGTGGTAAATGGTACTCCATGCATATTAAAGTTAATAGCACCCAAAGCTGGTTGAATTTTGTTTGATTATTTTGATATTTCCCATTCTTTCCTTTGCAGTAAAAATGCAATAATAGTAAATTAAATAACAATACACTGACCTTTGAGAAGATGCAAAACCAACTGCTTGAAAGTGCTTCCTCGAACCCTACTTAATCATATAGACTCTCTTCTGCTCATACCAATAAACACTTGCTTAATTTCTGCACATTAGTAACCACAGGAACAAATTCAATAGAAATTTCAGCCATTTCAGATTAACTCTCAGGTATACATATATAGTTTTGGATTGGCCCTTCAATCTATCTCTTGATTATTCAGATGTAAGCCAGGCCTGATGCTATATTATATTAGCAACATTCCTGAGTAAACGTATATTAGACTGCAGTCTTTTTCTCTAAATACTTAGCAAATGTGCCAAATTTTATAAGGACACAATCCTAAAAGAGATATACTTCAAAACTGTTCCTATGGATTCTGACATTTTTTCTTACCTTTAGGCTTATGGTTGACTGTGAGAACCAGTTGTTATGCCAAATTGGTATCTGAGAATTGCTGTGTTTCTTGAGGTGGAGAAACAAATCTCAGTGCAAATAGCACTGAAAAAAGAGAAGTGTGCTTTTTGTTTGTTTCATCCACATTCAGTAAATGCCAGTAACCGTGGACTCCATGCAAAGGGGTGACATAGAATCATAGAATCATAGAATAGTAGAGTTGGAAGAGACCTCTTGGGCCATTCAGTCCAACCCCCTGCTAAGAAGCAGGAAATCGCATTCAAAGCACCCCCGACAGATGGCCATCCAGCCTCTGCTTAAAAGCCTCCAAAGAAGGAACCTCCACCACGGCCCCGGGGGAGAGAGTTCCACTGCTAAACAGCTCTCACAGTGAGGAAGTTCCTCCTTATGCTCAGGTGGAATCTCATTTCCTGTAGTTTGAAGCCATTGTTCCGTGTCCTAGTCTGCAGGGCAGCAGAAAACAAGCTTGCTCCCTCCTCCCTATGACTTCCCTTCACGTATTTGTACATGGCTATCATGTCTCCTCTCGGCCTTCTCTTTTGTAGGCTAAACATGCCCAGCTCTTTAAGCCGCTCCTCATAGGGCTTGTTCTCCAGACCCTTAATCATTTTAGTCGCCCTCCTCTGGACGCTTTCCAGCTTGTCAACATCTCCCTTCAACTGTGGTGCCAAAAATTGGACACAGTATTCCAGGTGTGGTCTGACCAAGGCAGAATAGAGGGGGAGCATGACTTCCCTGGATCTAGACACTATTCCCCTATTGATGCAGGCCAGAATCCCGTTGGCTTTTTTAGCTGCCGCATCACATTGTTTGCTCATGTTTAACTTATTGTCCACGACGACTCCAAGGTCTTTTTCGCACACACTGCTGTCAAGCCAGGAGTCCCCCATTCTGTATCTTTGATTTCCATTTTTTCTGCCGAAGTGAAGTATCTTGCATTTGTCCCTGTTGAACTTCATTTTGTTAGTTTCGGCCTATCTCTCTAGTCTGTCAAGATCGTTTTGAATTCTGCTCCTGTCTTCTGGAGTGTTAGCTATCCCTCCCAGTTTGGTGTCGTCTGCAAACTTGATGATCGTGCCTTCTAACCCTTCGTCTAAGTCGTTAATAAAGATGTTGAACAGAACCGGGCCCAGGACGGAGCCCTGTGGCACTCCACTTGTCACTTCTTTCCATGATGAAGATGATGCATTGCTTAGCACCCTTTGGTGCTGTGTGTTACCCTTGTGCAACCATACTACAACAAAAGCCAAAAGTGTGAAAAAGTGAAGAGAGACATGGATGTTTGTGCTTGAACCTGACACACCATTTGGGACCAGATAAGGAATCCTGCATTACTGGGGGTAAGATATATGTTTTCAGTTTTAATGACAACTCTTCCAGAACTGTTCTGGAGTATATGAGAGTTATTCAGGTGGTGAGCATATGCTGAGAAGAAGGTTTGGCACCCGAATAGCTCCTGTACAACTCACAGCAGCTGTCAGAGTAGCAGTGGAGAGTCTGGAGACTATACCACTACTAGTCACTTCTAGTAAAGATTGGAAGTATCAGAGGCCATGCATCTTTATCTTGCTCAAGCCCTGGAAGCTGTAAGAGTGGCATCATTGGCAAAAGCAGGATAGGGCCTGGGGAAAAATTCTATAAGGCCCAGCAGCAACCCAAAGATTCCCCATATATCCTGCATACTATAGATAAGGCCATAAAGGATATTAGCCCTACAAATAATGGCTGAAACTATGATTTTCTATTTCAGGAACAAGCCTAGAGAAGACTTAAAGTCACATTATCCCTTCCTCCCTCTTCCAATACAGACTAGGATCCCCCTAGGTAGGAAGCAGTCTGTGTTTGAAGCTGCAAAGCTGTACAGTGCTATTCAAGGTGGCCATCAGAGGATCCCTAACCTAAGGAAATCCTCCGTTGGCCACCTTGAATAGCACTAAACAGCCTTGCAGCTTCAAACCCAGGCAATTTAATGCTATTCAAAGTGGCCAACGGAGGATTCCCCTAGGTAGGAGGCAGCCGGAGCTTGAAACTGCAAAGTTTTCCCAATTTCCTCATTCACTCTTGCCTCAAGTAGAAAAGTGTTCTGTCACATCAGAAGTGGTTGGCTGCCATATCAGGGACAGCCATCTCTGTGGCAACAGATGGTTGGTGCATTAATTTTCCCTCATGCAGGCGGGCGGGGCCAGTCGCACATGCACTGTAACGTCTGCTTGGTTTTGAAGGGTTTTAGTTCTTTCCGATTATTTTTTTTTAGGGTTTTTTGAGTGAAGGTCATGCATTGGATTAGTAGGTGTATTGTGGCCAATTTGGTGACATTTCGTCCAGTGGTTATTTTGTTTACTGCATTTGAAAAATGAACATTACATTTTTTATATATATCGATGTTTCAGAACATGAACATTCCATATTCCCCATAAATTTTTTCATTCCTTTTTTAAATTCACCATGATTTTACTTCAGAAGCCCAGACTGACTCACGAAAGACAACAAATAGTACCTTCTCTGAGTGATTAATTAGGACTGACAGCATTTTTTCATTGCTGTGTTGCTTCATTATAATTGTTAATTTGTTATATAATTGAAATGTGTTAGCCATTCTCACAGAGTACACTGTTTTGAACCAAAATATAGACTGGCCTCCTATTAGTGGCATAGACAGGTGTAAATCAACATGTGCATGGCATTATGATATATATCTATATAATAATGCAGGAGGCCAATGTTACCTTCCTCCTTCCACAGTGGCCAAAGTCTTCTTCATCCATAATAGAGCCACTGAAGCCTCATGTCTACAGCCATTCAGTTGTTGATAGAGAATAAGGGCGTTCGAGACAGGCCCGGTTCTTCATTGAAGCCCATGAAGCTGCCGCTTTGGGTGCAGCCCTTCCTGGGCGCACTCGAAGCGGCGGGTGGCGGCAACCATTGGGTCACTTGCCACGGAACAAGGAAGTATTTTGTATTCTGGAGAGATTTCTGCAAGATCTTGCGAGATTTCTGCAAGATTTCGTGAGATCTTGCAAAAATCTCACGAAATATTGTGCGATTTCTGCGAGATCTCATGAAATCTCAGAAATCTCGCGAGATCTCGCCAAAATCTCACGAGAATACAAAATACTTCCTTGTTCCACGGTGAGCAACCCAATGGTCACTGCCGCTGCTGGTACGTTTGGGATGGGGGGCGTAATTTGGGGGGGGGGACGGCCCTAAGTTTGCTTACATACTGAGAAAACCTAGGGCCGCTCCTGGTTCGAGATTGACTATGCCCCCATAGTCAATGAATTCTGACATCAGCTGCTGAGATCTCAAGAGGAACTGCCAGACCTCAATGGACGAACTGATTGTTTTATGTCTGGCTACAGGGATATAATAAGATGCTTCTGTTATTGCTCTCTTTCTTCAACTAACAGAGGAAGGGGGCATTCAGTGGCTCTACAACTGGGCCAGGAGAGTGGTAAATAGCTCAGTGGTTATAGTTCAATATAAAACTAGTATATTATGTGACATCAAAGCCATAGCCTGGGAAATACTGATAAATATTATAATCTCGGTAAGACATACAAATTTCATTAAACACACTGTTTTCTTGAGTCACCAGCATTTATTGATAGGTTGAGAGGAGGAGAGAAAGGTGCCATTTTATATTCAACTTGTAATGAGCATTTCTACTTTCATTAGAAAGCAAATCAAGCAACTCATACATTAGAAAACAAATCAAGGCAAAAGGGGGATTTGTTTTCCTGCTACTGAGATGTTCATATCTGCCTAGGACATCTGGATGAGCCTATTCCCAAATGTTCAAAATAAATGGGGACTTGGCATCTGGATTCACTGGGTGGTTTTGAAAAGTTCAGTTTTAATGCTGATTAATTAATCATCCATTATCCAATTGTCCTGTATTTCTTGCCCATAATTCAGAGAGGCAGTTGTAAATATCAGCACATCCCTAATGGGAAAACACTGTTCAGAGCATTATTAGCTGTCTTTTTGTAGATAGATGATACACATAATCAACATATTGAAATACCTTGCAAATTTATATGACATCTTAAAATAACGTATAACATTCAAAATTTCTATAATTTACTAAATTGTATCCTTAGTTCCCATACAGTTTTATTCTTTTGTTTTCACCAGTGAATCAAAAGTGCACAAGTAGACCTAAGTTAATGCAGTAGAATAGGAACCCCATATCTATAGATGATGTTCCAAGACCCAACATGGATACCTGAAATCATGGATAATAGTGAACCCTATATTTTTTTACTATATCTGGGCTGGTAACATACCATAGAATTGTACTGTATGATCTAGAGAGAACAAAAACACTTCTGTGGGGGATTTACAGTGTTTCCTCATTTATCGTGGGGGTTATGTTCTAGGACCACCCGCAATAAGTGAAAATCCACAAAGTAGGGACGCTATTATTATTTTAATATTTAATATTTATTTATTTACTCTATTGCTGCTTCTCCTCAGAGCTGCCCCCTTGCTTCGTGCCTGGCATGTTCCTCTGGCTGCTTCTGCTCCTGCAGCCAGGGAAAAAGGAATGCCACTCCGCCTGGTCAGTGAGTGAGCGAGTGAGGGAGGGTGGGTGGGAGAGTGAGGGTGAGCAGCAAGAGCCTGGAAGAGGCGGCCAGGTGCTTCTGCCACTGCTCCAGCCGGGCCACGCTGGAAACGTGGTGGACTCAGAAGTGGGGGCGGAATCCTCACTCCTCCAAATCAAATAGGGTCCTCAACTGTGGCCCACAAGGATGGTGAGGAGGAGAATGCTGGTGCACCACCGAGCCTGAGAATGCTGGTGCCCCAACGAGCCCACACCTTCCCAGACTTTGCAAAAAAAAATCCCACCCCATGCCTCCTGCCAGCAAGCAATAGGAGCAGAGAATATGGCATCCCCAGATGGGAGAGAGGGCAAAGCTGGCACCTCACCAGACCCGCACGAGGAGAAGAATCCAGTGTCCTGCCGAGCCTGCGTCCTCCCTCTCCATCCCAAACTTGGATTTTTTTTCTTCTTTCCCCACACCCCGCAGCAAGCAATGTGCATGGAGAAGATGGCCTCCCCAGATGGGGGAGATGGCCTCACCAAGCCCGCACCACCTCCCCCACCCTACTCACGTGCGAGGCGAGGAGAAGAAGGCTGGTGCCTTGCTGAGCCCGCACCTTCCCTCTCTGCCCCAAACTTTGAAAACTTTTCCCTTCCCGCTCCCCCCCCCCCCAGCAAGCAACAGGCATGGAAGAGATGGCGGCTCCAGATGGGGGAGACAGCGAAGGCTGGCACTTCACCAGTCCTGCACCCCCTTCCTGCACTCTACCCATGTGTGGGGCGAGGGATAGTGAGGAGAAGGCTGGCACCTCGGTGAGCTCGTGCCCTCCCTCCCAAACTTGTGGTACAAAACCCACTGGTGCCCAGCAACATCCAGGAAAAAAAACTCTGGTCCCCAATCCCAGCATTGCATGCAGGGATGGGGAAGAAAGTGAGTGCCATGCCGGGCCCTTGCCCCATCGCCCACCCTACTCATGTGTAGGTCCAGGAGCCGGGGATGAATATGTCCTTTGAGATAAATGACATAGATAAAATGGCATGGTACTGAGAACTTTAGGCCTGGCCACATGGACAAATTGCAGTCACTCATGCCTAGGCTCAGACACCCTGTAGATTAACAGAGTCACCGTGATCTAGTAACTCATAAGGGAGGGTATAAAAGCTGGTAGCTCCCATGTGCTCATCATCGGATTGTAGGTTGATGTAGCATGGATAAGTGGATGGAGGACAGAGGAGACAGATTGTATTGTGGTGTATATAGCTTTGTATATTTTAAAACATTTGAAGACGAAGCCTTCCTACACACTGCAGTGAAAGAACATCTGTGTGTGGACTCTTTATTGCACAGTGAAGTTTCCTGTATGCTCAGTGGAACCTGGGGCCTAACTGGTCCGTGGCTTGGGGTGCTTCCAGCCAGGCCTGTAGCGAGGGGGTGGTTTTAGGGGTTCAACCCCCCCCCCCCAAAATTTTTCAGGTTATAAAAAAAAACTGGTTTACTCATGAATTTTAACTGGTTAACCAAATCCCCATGCTAAGTCTATGAGACACAAAACATTAAGAGTCCCTCCAAGCACTATCTCAAGCAGATATTGACAGGTTTGTAGCGGGAAGGGGTGTGTGCAAGAGGTTAACCCCCCCCCCCCCCGAAATTTTCAACCCCCCCCCCCCCCGAATTTTTTTTCTGGCTATGGCCCTGCTTCCAGCACTCTGCTGAGGTACAGGAAAACACTTGACAATATATCAACAGAAGGTATCCGTTGTTGACTTTCTGGCTCTTCATAGATAGAGTGATTTATGCATGTCATACCTGGATACCAGCCACTGTCTGAAAATGTTTGGAACTCTTTCTCAAAGCCAAGATGACTAACCTGAGAATGTAATGCTTAAGAGATATTGTGAGCAGACATGCTCACTAAAAAGACAATAATACTTGCAAAAGTAGAAGGTAGTAGAAAAGAGGAAGAACACTTTACAGGTAAATAGACTCAATCAGGGAAGCCATGACCCCGAGTCTGAGTAGGGCTGTTTAGTATAGGGTGGCTTGGAGGTCTTTCATTCATAGGATCACCATAAGTTGAAATCAACTTGATGGAAATTAATAACAACAATTCATTGCTTCCTTTGAGACTGAAATTAGTGAAGAATTACATTCCAAGTCCAGATATAAATGCTAAAAGCACACATTTTCACAACATTACCTGAATTTTTTAATTTTTAGTAAGAACTATCTGACAATCTATTTGATGCATAAGGGAATTCAGTTGTCTAAATCCTACTATTAGACTAGAATACAGCCATTGAATCAATGGGTTTATAAAAGTGGTGACTCACCATGTCACAATTGATTGGATGAGTCTACTGCAGCTGGGAATAAACAACAGGAATCCAGCTAATGCCCTTCACTCTGTGTGGGAGGCATTCTTCAGGAAGATTCCTCTTCCCCAGGCAAATTTGCTCACAATGAATGAACATGGTAAGAACCAGCATTAAGTACATTGAATGCGATTGTCCTGCTTCTTGGCAGGGGGTTGGACTGGATGACCCATGAGGTCTTTTTCAACTCTATCATTCTATGATTCTGTACTGGACTCCAGAGACTAGGGAAGAAATCCCTGTTCACATCTGGAAACTCACATGGGAGATCCTGGGCAAGCCATACTCTCTTTCAACCTTATCTTGAGGCAAAGGAAAACCTTCTCTGAATAAATTTTGTCAAAGAACTCCTGTGATAGGTTAGCTTGTAAATTGGAAATAACATGAAAACTCATAAAAATAATGAAGCACATGTCCATGAAACCTTTTTAAATATTTCAATATATTTATTAAGCTATTCCCCTGCGACAACAAAAAAAGCAGGTGGTATGCTTTGGCTTGGCTTTCGATACTAGTTTCATTCCCAATTGCATTTTGTAAAAATGAACACCGGAGATCAAGATTCAGAAGGCAAGCCTTTATTTAATCAGAAGAGATTGCAAATGAGTCAAACGACATCTTTGCAAATAAACGTGGAAGAATGAGATACTGACTGACCATGCAGTTTCATAGAATCAAACTTCTGCAGATTTCAGAACAGGTGCCTTTACAACCAGAAAGATTGTTTTCTTTCCAAGATTTATTCAAGGGAGGTTTGCCATTGTCTTGCTCTGAGGCTGAGAGGATATGACTTGCCCAATGTCACCCAGAATGTTTCCAAGGGTAAATGGGGATTTGCCCCTGGTCTCCCTGAATCCTAGTCCAATGGTGGAGTGTCTATCTCCAGAGGCTTTTAAACAGAGGTTGTCAGAAATGCTTTGACTGTGTGTTCCTGCAAGGAAGGTGTTGGACTGGATGGCCCTTGTAGTCTCTCCCAAATCTTTTTTATTCTATGCAATTTGGATATTCTGATTCCCTGCAACAATTTGTATTCAATGGGACTGTAAATCTTCAATTATTTTTTTAAAAAATTAACTGATTAATGATTTTTTTGACTAGAGACAAAGGGGATAGTCCATCTCTGTTTGCAGTAATGCTCTTTCATCATCTTTGAGGTATTGGTTCTTTCAGTGTTGATGGCCTGGATTTGGTCCAAGGATATCACTTAGTCAAATTAAAAACTATTTCTTGATAACAACAAAGAGTTGTACATCAGCTGAAAGTATAATAAATATTTGCTTCGGTCCTACTGCAAGCTTGGGGCCTTTGTTCAGATGGCTGGTTATTGCATCAGCTCAGCTGGGATGGCGCATATCTCACCTTCTCCATGTCACCGCCATTGTTCCTAGCCAGGCACAGAGCTCCATGCAACCAGGAAGAAGAAGAAGAGAAGATTTATTGGTTATGCAGACACCTCTGCAGATGTCAGAACCAAAAAGATCATTATCTTGGCAAGACTCAGATGAAGTTTGTCATTTTTTTTTCTCCAAGGCTGCAAGAATATGACTTGCCCAAGGTCTCCAAGTGGGCCTCCAAGGATAACTGGGGATTTGACCTTGCTCTCCCAGAGTCCTAATCCAATGCTAAAATCACTACACCAATATATTTGAAAGAATATTAATTACTATTTGTAATGAAGGTGGAGGTGTGAGATGTTGTGAAAGCCAATAGTAATTGCTGTTTCCACTGCTTAGGGGATTTTTGTATCTTTTAATCCCTCTAGATTATATATATATATCACCTTTATATGAGGGGAAGGATTACAGGGAGTGATCTTTATTTCAAGATCTCAGCCTCTGTCTCGGTAGTTAGGGATTTCTGTGTTGTGGTTCCCTTTCTGAGGTAACTGCGACTATTATTCTTCCCCAATTAGGTGATTTATTAAGGTAACTGCCACCAACGTGAGGCTTTTGAATTATCACTGATGATATTTGGCTCCACAGATGCAGATGAGATGAAATGAGTCAGTTGTTAACAAAGAACAACAAGTTTATTACGTACAAGGCTTATGGTTGCAGGTTGATTAATTTACTTATGGAACTTTAAATAAACAAGTGGTTTAATAACTCTTATAACCACCACAACAGTAGTCTTTGGTGTAAATCCACACTCACTCTCCTACTGATGATATAAATTGTAGCGAACTCTAACCTCAGCTGAGTTCCTTAGTGAACAATGCTACTGTGTCAACTGAACACAAATTCATACTCCAACAGTCAAAATTAAAACAATAACTATGACTTCTCCACACTATTCAATCCATTACAATTTCCAGGCACTGGTCCAGAATCTGCACTTTATTAGCTGACTCCAATGGCATGGAAAAAGTAGAACTCACTGTCTTCAGAACATTAGCAATCATGTGAATTCTGTGGTATTTCACGGAGTTAGCATGGCTTAGTTCATATGTGCATATCCCAGTCCTATTGTTCACAAGGGACCTCATCACATTGAGAAATGTCCCCATCCTAGGACACTTCTAGCCTGTTTTTAAGCAGGGAGAGGCATGGAGCTTATCACATGATGCTAAACTACTTCCGGCTATCATGGTGGTTGAAAAGAGGTTGATGTGTCCTGAAAGGAGGGAGCTCTGAACACAGGGCGAGCAATCATGTATAGAGCCCCTGCCGCATTACAGCCATAGTTCCAGCTGAAAAACACTTGGAATTGAACTGTTGGGCAGTCTTCTATAGAGCAGCGACCTCTCCCTTCTGGTCTGATAAAGGGAAAAAAGTCATGGAAAGACTTATCAAGCCAAATTGGTTTTAAATTACACTGCTCTGGAAAAAAAATTGCTGGTTTTTGCCCCACCCAACTCCAATTTAAATTGGACCTTCTGATTCTTAATGTGTGCCCCCCCCCCCGGGCGCAAGGATAGCAGGGGTGAACTAACCTTTCCCAACTCATTTGAATCCAGTGCAGTGGACTACATGTTGGTTTCTAGAAATGCCATTCACTGTGTTCAGCATCTTAGCACTGGCACTAGAACACACAGTGATCACCAGCCCTTGATTCTTGGCATACCTGATTCTGGGCATAAAGATCACCTGACCAAACCCTGTGCACCAAGGATAGTCACAGGGATCCCACTCAAGAACAAAAGAGATGGCAACATGAACACAACACTGAGCTCTACTGCTGAATGCTTCTTTAAACAAGAAGGGTAAGCCCTTTTGGCAGGTAGTATCAGAAGCTCTACTTTCTTACAATAAAGCTCCAAGTTGTCTAATTCCAACACAGTTATGGGAAGATCATTTTAGCTCTAACTTTACCAAGACTAGCTGCCTTAATCTAGATTCCAAGAAAACCAGGATGTTAATTGTCTGGTCTCGCCTGTTCCGGGCCCAGCATTTGTTGACACTACTATTCTAGACTTATTTCACCATATGAAGATCAGTAAAGCCCTGGGCATTGATCATGTCCCCGCTGAACTCATTAAAATTAATCAACATTGGTGGGCTGGGCACCTTTATTAGCCATCCTATTCACTAAGATCAATAACACAGCAAAATTCCTGTTAGCTGGAAGCTAGAAGATTTGAGGAAGTCCCATTCAATGCAAAACTTTGCCCATGTAATAACCAGGATGTTACATTTTACTGCCCTGCAAGTCGCTTCTGGCAAATATCTAGTAAAAAGTGGGTGCTAGAAATAACATAATACCAAGTGTGATACCTCAGGCACCTTTGGCCCCTGACCCTGTGGCCATTGCTGACCAGGATGAAGAAGACTTTGGTTTTCTCCCATGTCAGCAAGATTCAACTCCTTTCCAGATGCCTTCTATTGACATTTCCGAGCCAGTGCCAATTAAGGATGCCCTTGAAACAGTGCTGGCTCTCCCAGATTCTCCTGACGGGTTAGTGTTTGATTGCAGGGCTTTTTTGAAAACAGAGAGATTGCAGAGACAAAACTTGAGGAGAAGCGCCAGATTGGCGGAGTGTGGTGACTATGGCTAAGCTCAGTTCTCTTGGGAAGAATTAGGGAGTCAGGCACCTGGCTTGGGGAAGCTTATGAACTTCAATAAAAGTATTGTGCTGGAAACTTTCCTTTGCGGTGTCAACGTTACTTCTTACTGAGAAGCATCATTGTCTCTAGCTCCTGAATTCCAAGCGGTCTGATGGTGCGCTTACTCCTGAGTAGACCAGGCGCCGGTCTACCTTCTTGCCCAAGTTTGGACTGCGTTTCAGCTCCAGCACATCCAGCTCATGCCTTGCCTTGAAATCTTGCTTTTGGACATTTATGCCAGAGAACTCATCTGTGCTACCTTGCTCCTTTTCCCACTCAATACTCAAGCCGAGTTTGAGTGTGTTTCTGTTTCTGGACTTTGGACCTTAATATTGGACATAAGACTTTCACTTATTGGACTAATTTTGATCTTTCCTGAAAGGTCAATTGCTTGTTCAACTTTTCTGCTTATTTTCTTTTGGAACTTTATTTGCTTCAATAAAGATATTATATTGTATTGGTCTCTGTGTTGGTTTTCAGTGCTCTCGCTGCCCAGGGGTGTAACACCAAAGCTGACTGTCACAACTTGGGGATCACAACCAGATACAGTGAAGACATCTACTCTTGAGCTTTGCTACTCTGCTGCTGAATACACATACCCAATGAGGAATACATCTCACCACATTAAAACAGTGGATGTGGCCCTTAATGAGACATGCCACATTTTCATAGGATGTCTACACCCTACACCACTGGATAAATTAAACTGTTTAGCAAATATTGCACCACCTGCCATCTGTCAGGAAGTAGCAGCCTGTAATGAAAAGACCAAGGCATTGACATCTCTGGCCCATCTTCTGTTCAGATATCAGGCAGCATGCCAATGACTTAAATCAAGCAACATCTTCCTAAGATCCACCGAGATAATCACAGGAATACCTCACCAAGTGAGAGTCGAAAAGTGGCAGGCTATAACCCAGAACCATGGCTGATACCAGATGAGAAACTCCCCCCTGGGCACACAGAAGACTGGACAACTTGCAAGGCACTGAACAGACTGTGCTCAGGCACCACAAGATGCAGAGCCAATTTTAGGAAGTGGGGCTACAAAGTGGAGCCCATGACATGTAAGTGTGGAGAAGAGCATACCACAGACCACTTGCCACATGCACAATGTAGGCCCTTCTCATAGTGACACCAGAGGCACTTCAAGTGGCCAGCTTCTGGTCAAAGGCAATCTAGTATAATGCCAAGTTTTTAACTTTGTGTTTTTAAATACATTATAACGGTATGCTCAATTCCCTTCTGACACGATAAATAAATAAAATTTTGTTGCCTTGCAGTTTTTACAAGCAGGCTCAGCTATATATTATTAATCCACTACTGAGCAACCTACCTGGTAGATCAGCACAATTCCATGTAAAGTTTTTACTAGGTGATAATTTCCCCCATGTGACTTTGGCTATTGCCAAGTTTCTCTCTGAGATAACAAAGATAAGAAAACTTCCCGTATTAGACCCAGGTTGAAACTTGCCTTGTATATATTCGCAGGGTTTTTACTCTTGTTCATATGCATCTAGCATTGTACTCATCCTGTTTTTAAGTGGTCTTACCAGTTTATGAATCTGCTGTGCACTTTCTCCACTGAGCCAATTGAGTCTTTGGACCAAGGGTCTTCAAACTTTTTAAGTGGAGGGCCGATTCACAGTCCCTCAGACTGTTGGGAGGCTGGACTATGATGAAATAGTAAAAGATTAGGATTGTTGTTGTGTGCCTTCAAGTCATTTCAGACTTAGGTCAACCCTTAGTCTAAAGTATCTCATAAGGCCATAGGTAAGGAAAGGGATGCTCAAAAGCCATCTAGATGATCTCATAAGGCCATCAGAAGACCATCGATAAGGAAAAGGACCTCAAAGACCACCTAGATGATTTCATAAGACCATAGATAAGGAAAGGGCCCCCCAAAGGCAATCTAGATGGTCTCATAGGTAAAGAAAATGACCTCCAGAATCCATCAAGATGGTCTCATAAGGCCATAGCTAAGCAAAGAGACCTTCAAAGACCATCTAGACGATCTCATAAGACCATAGGTAAGCAAAGAAACCTCCAAACATCAGGTAGACTTGGGTCAACCCTAAGTCTAAAGTTGAGGACAGGGGCCAGGTAAATGACCTTGGAGGGCCACATCCGGCCCCAGGGCCTTAGTTTGGGGGCCCCTGCTTTGGACTGTAATAAATATTGATTGATTCACTGGTCTAACAAAAGCAAGCAGAGCCTTGCATGATGAGATGGCTGCAAAGGTTTAAAAATTATACTGGTCTGATAGAAAGAAGGAAGGCATGAAAAAGCCAAATAAATTTTAAATTCCCCTGCCTCCCCCCCCCCCCAAATGGGTTGAGGTCCATAGTAATCTTGGTTCGAGATACTGAAGTTTTCCCTGAGGATTTTCCGTGTGATGGTTTTAACCAGGGAAAACTGAAGAGAGAAATATGTGTGAAGTCAGAACTTGAAACACGACAATTGGAGATCAAAAGGTATGCATCCCGCTTTTATCCCGCTTCATACATATTTATTATGTATTGTTTTAGTGAAGACATTTGTTCCTTCCTTTTCAAGATGGGGTTTTCTGCAAAAGAGCTTTCATTGACAATAGTATTGATTCATAGATGTTTTTACTCTGTATCCTGTAGGTCAATTGAAAGCTAATTCATGTTCATCTTGTCAAGAACCAGCAGTAAACTAGTAGTGTTCAAACACCCTATGATGGAGGTGGAAAATAAAGTAGCAGGAGATCTCTGTGAACAACACTTTTTATTCAGATAAGAAGGAAATTGGCAACAAACATTCAACCAATCCTGAATAATTTAAGATATTGCCAAGCTCACAGGATACAAATAGCTTCAAGACATTTCTGTAGTAAATATCAATGTGGAGTTTGGAAGGAAATCTTTTGACCAGAAAAATTACTTTCCAGGAATAATAAAAAGCTTTGTTGGCTTTTCCTGAAATTGTTTTAGAAAATAAATTATTCTTCTATGGCCAAAACTCCCATAAGCATAACAAACTGTTCACTAATATGATATTTTTGTTCCAGGCTTCATCTCCTTGAAGTAGAAAGGGATGTTGTTGGAATAGAAGATATGCTTAATACTATAAATCAAACCCTTTAAAATAGCTGTGGATTCTATCAAGATGTTTATATATTAGCCTATGTGGGTCATCCAGTATGAGTTAATATGTATAATTTTATTCTAAATTCTTTACGGAATGGTTGGCTGTACAAATAATAGTACCTATCCTTACAATGAAGACATAACTCTTGGATTGCATCCAGAGCTTGCTCAAGAGTTTAAGGTTATTTTGTCTGTTTCAAATTCTGGTGTAAGCTCTTTCACCAAGTCAGGAATTCCACTTTGAAAGTTCTGAGCAACCATTATATTTATTCAAGTTCATTAAAAAAAGCAAAAGCAAAAACTGATTACCAAAGGTAACAATGTTTGCTACCCCTCTTTAGGTGCCTATAGAAGTCTTAATAATTTATCCTTAACTCATACTCTGGGGATGCATCCAAAATATAGGATCCTAGTGTATGATCCTCCAAAGAACCGGGTACTATACTTTGGCAGTTCGAAAGTAGCAACTAGGGTACAATAAAGACTCTAACCAACAGCTGATCCCAGGAAATATGGATGCAAGTACTGAAAATACTTGGCCAGGAAGACATCTTTCCACCATGTCTCCTGTATCAATTTAATTGTAGTGTCTCAGAGATCCTCGAGTCATGACCCCATAGCCATTATGGATCAGACCGAAGAAGATATGGGGTTTGTGCCAACTCAGCAAGATTCAGCTCCCTTCCAGATGTCCCCTGTTGACAGTTTTAGTCCACAGTTAATTACAAAGGCCCTTGAGTCAGAGCCTGGTTCTCCAGAGAGTGCTCCTTTTGATCGAAAATTGTTTTGGGAAACATCTCGCTCGGAGAAGGAGAATAGGAGAAAAAGCGCTAGATTAGCGGAGAAAGCAAGCGTTAATTAAGCCAGTTCCCTTGAGAGTTTCCCGGGAGGCTTGCATCTGTCAAGTTGTTGACTTTAGTCCACTTTACCTTGGGAAAAAGTGTCCAGGCACCTGGTTTGAGGGGAGATTGGAGTCCCATAAAAGTTCTGTGCGCAGGCGGACCTTTGCGGTGTCAATGTGTCAGTTGAGGAAATCACATCGACTCTAGTTTCTGCGGCGTGCTACTCTCGAGTAGACCGGGCATTGCATCTCGTCTCCCTGCCAAGCCTGGACAGCGATTCAGCTCTACCATGACTAACCTTGCCTTGCCTTGTTATCCTAGCCTCGGACCTGAAACCTGGAACTCTTTGACAGATCTTGTTATAATCCCCACTCAAACAGCCTAGAAGTTTGAGTGTGTTTCGGTTATTGGATTTAAAACTTTGAACTCTAATACTGGACATCTACTTTCACATTACTGGACTATATTTGACCTTTTCTGAAAGGACTATTGCTGGACTATATACTCTGCTTATTTTTGTTTGACTCCTTTATTTCTTTAATAAAGATATTAGATTGTTTATTGGCCTCCGTGTCTGGTTCCCAGTGCTCACGCTGTCCTGAGGCGTCACATTAATGATATAATAATATATAATAATATTATACTATACTAATATTATAATATAATATAATACAATGTAATAATAATAATAATTCACTATTATAATTGTATATTTATATTACATGCAATATTACCAATCATATTGCAATATAGTTGTATAATATAATATATTGTATGTATATATACTTGTAACCCTGTAGTCCCCTTCGGGGTGAGAAGGGCAGGATATAAATGTCGCTAATAATAATAATAATGGATGCAAGTACTGAAAATACTTGGCCAGGAAGACATCTTTCCACCATGTCTCCTGTATCAATTTAATGATATAATAATATATAATAATATTATACTATACTAATATTATAATATATTGTATATACATGTAATATTAATACTAATATTATGATGTACTACAATGTAATAATAATTATAATTCACTATTATAATTGTATATTTATATTACATGCAATATTACTAATAATATTGCAATATAGTCGTATAATATAATATATTGTATGTATATATACTTGTAAACCGCCCTGAGTCCCCTTCGGGGTGAGAAGGGCGGGATATAAATGTCTCTATTAATAATAATAATAATAATAATAATAATAATAATAATAATAAATTTAATATCTTATTCCAACCATCCAAAGTAGGTGGGATGTGTTGCCCCAAAGAGCCCAAGTGGCAGATGGTAACAGAAGAAGTTCAAGAAATGTATTTGGTCTTTGCTATCCCAATCAATAGAAATAATACTCCAGTAGTGATTTCATCCTAGTACAGTGGTGGCAAACCTAAGGATATGTGCCCCCCCTCACCCCCCTGTTCACTTGCTCACTTTGTCCCCACTCACCCCCTAACTCAGCCCCCCCCCCCCACTGGACGCTCCCCACTCAACCACCCCATTACATATTGTCCTAGAGACACAAAGTCCTCCAGGGACTCCACATCATTATTACTAAAGGATAACATCCAGATTTTAATGTACTAATGAATAGCTCTTAATCTATTCAGTCCATGAAAGCCCATTTCTTGAAGTTTACTTTAGAGTGAGTTTTTAAATGCTTGTCCCTTTGAAATTGTTTTAGTGGCTTGAGCTTATCCTTGCTCTGTATATAAACTTGCCATCATTAGGCAGATAATCTCTATATATATAAACCTGGCTCCATTAGGCAGATAAATAAGAAAATGGGTACTACTTCCATGAAAATATATCTTAAAATATATCATTTGGAAATACATCTCATGTGAATGTACTAAGTGGTGCTGTTAGTTTCATGTAAACAAGCATACCATTCAGATAACAATTACTGACAAAATGTTTAAATCTGTTTGAAGTTTCTCCACCCTCCTGTGGCCAAATTATCTATAGATGTGACTTGAATGTTCACAAACTAGCTTCTAGAGTCTGGTAGGAAAATATCACTTTTTAAAAGAATACCGAGAATGAAAGCATTTTCAACTTCTTTGAGCTTTTGTCCAAATTCTAGGTTGATTAAAGGCAGCAACAACTGATGGTTTGTCCCGAATAATGGGGGAGATGTTGGTATACAGTAAAACAACAAAACGAGACCAACAAATTTATTCAGCCATTTCAGAAAGCAGAGGCTAATTTTGTAGATGGAGCTGGGCTGCCATTTTACCATTACTTTCCAGCATGCATCATAGATAGTGTGTATTTCTTTTCTAAATAATTTACCAAATGTATTAATAATGCATGTGCAAGCTTAATTTCCCAGTGGCAAAACACATGAAGTAGATCTGTGAAAATGAAAAAGCACTATTAAGAGTGCAGCTGAGACTTGTGGTTTCTATATTCCAAAACCACAAATCAACCTGGGGCTTATTTGTCATGTGCAGACATTGATGGTCTGTCCGTTTCAAATGAAATGGGCTCACTTTTCCTTATAACTTAAGAGTAATACAGTATAACATATGCTTCTGTGTTACGTGCTCCCAAGTACCCTTTAGGAGGGGCTGGCCCATCATGTTCATTGCTATAATATGTCAAACGGCAACACTTTCTCACCATAATATAGGGATATATCTCTTAATTAATTTTGTTCTTGACTAGAACGATGAATAATATTAGCAATTGTGTACATGATGTGAAAAATGTTTTCAAAGAATTTGTGGTTCAGGACTTATATGTAATGAGGTAAAACATGGTGGGTTTGTGCAGGAGCAAACTTTTTAAAGAGAATGATAAATAATTTTTGCACAAAAAGTTATTTTCTGTACTGAATAAGCTTCTGTGCAAAATAAATAAATAAATAAAGGAGAGGCAAATTTAGCACAAAATACTTGCAGAGTTTCTTGTTAGTCCATAGTTCTTTTCTGTTTTCCCACAACACTCAAGCAATTTTTAAAATAATATTTCTGAATTTTCTAAAAAAAAACCCCTACAATCAAAACATTTAAAATTTTGTTTTAACGGATTTGCTTTAGAGGCCATAGCACCACTGTATTTAAGCCTGTTTCTGACAGCAAAGAGGCTCATGATTTGGAATATTCCCAAGTAAAGCAGAAAAGTGAGTGTTACCATTCCCGGCGATTAGAGCTACTTTCTTACTGTTGTAAATCTATTCAACTTCGACAACACTATTCAACTTCAGTGTCAAACTGTAAGGACTTTAACATGTTTTCCCTCACATCACCTTTTCTTTTTGTAAATGCAAATCATTTTCTATTGATACGGAACCCACTCTATACTGTAGACCCCAGATACATCGACAGTGGTTCCTAATCTTCAGTTCCCCAAGTGCTTTCAGATATAGCTTTCGCAGTCCCTAGCAATTAAGAGCTTTGGAAGGCTATAGTGATGCAAAAAGTATGAATAGCTGAGTTACACAGAGGATAGAAAGATAGGCAGTTTAATAATTTCTAGAAAGAATTTTATTAATAATTCACTAATTTCTCCCCAAGAAACTACTCATTATTTTAATTCACAGGCTGTCCTGATTTGAATTGGAGTATAGCTCAGGAGATCACAGTTCAAATCATCTTTCTCAGTTCAGAGGAAGGTAAAGACAAACCCCTTACAAGATAATTCTGTGATAGGGTCATATTAGGGCTTCCATGAGTCAGAAATAATTTGAAAAATGACAAGTCAACAACAAGTATGAGCATAAGAGTGCCCTTCTCACATTAAGCTGTGCTCAATGTGCAAAAATGAAGTTGTGTCATAACATTGACCATACTTCTAAGATTGTGCAGCAGCATCCCTACCCCAATCTATCTGAAACATCCAAGACTGAAAGTTGTGTGGCACCTCGGCCCAATTTTTCTAACTACTGTGATACCTTGACTTAAGAGTGTAATGTGTTCCGTGACTGAGCTTTTACCTCAAAATGTTCTCATTTCAAAGCATATTTTCCCATTGAAATGCTATTAATATTTTCCGGGGCCCTGAACCACCACCACCACCACCATCCATTTTTGGTTATGCAACAGCTCTTAACTCAAAATCCTTTTAAGTTGGAATGCTCTTAAGTAGAGATTCCACTGTATTGTCCCAAATGTGTGGAAAATGAGTTTTCTATCTCTGGGGAACCCCAAGTCTATAGAGATCTATTCAGGCACACATATGCCCAACATGTGAACACTGGGTGGAGAGAAAGTATTCAAAAGGGTTCCAAGCCAGCAGGGAGAGATTTATCGAGTTTGATAAAATAGCTACACTGGCATAGCTTCTGTTTGCCAGCATATCACCTAGGGCAAATTGCTATAGGCCTTGGAATGACAATACGTGCCATAGCAAAGCTGTTCTATCATTTTCTAAGTTTTTATACCTCTTTCATCGCAAGCACTGGTTAAAAAAGAACTTATGCCATTGTGAGTGAGACTTCTGCTGGTGTAAGCCACCAACCAGGTTCCAATCATGGGGTCTTATCGTACAATTAATACATGAAAGGATTCACAGATTCATTCAGTTTCATCTCTGCACACTTCCTGGCCACACAGAAGCCACATGAGAGCATTTCCTGATAGGCATACCATGAAAATCACAGCCAGAAAGGCAGTGTCACATATTTGGAAAATTGTAGGACAAAAGCATCTGACTAAAAATCTGAAGTCTTGATTCTAATTTCTTTAGTTAATAGCATTTTACTCATTATTTTATATGTTCTTATATTTGTTAGGAAGCTATTTGTCATGAGTCCCTAGATACCCGAATTGTTGACCTGGCAGGAGAGAAGATTATGGATGTTGAAACTAATAGTCCCGACTCCAGCTCTTAAACTCAATTAAAATATACTCATTAAAACAATAGGATTTAGGTTTAGTTCTATATTGGTTCACAAACAATGGGAGTATTCTTACCAGTAGAAGTAACCAACAGAACTAGACCTATATTTCTGCAGCGTAAAAATACTATACTACAATGGGCCTTTGGCTTCCCTTAGGAACTCCTCATAGTTACCAATGTAAATGTCCTAGGAAGCTTGCCAGGCAGCGGTGGATCAGATGGGCATAAAGCACGCTTGCAGGTGAAATGGCATGGAGGGTGTGTGATAAGATCCTCAGTGTTTGGTTCCAGGGCTGCACTGGATACCTAAGTAGTAAGTGATGTCTCTTATATAAAGTAACACAATCAATATTATATGAGCCCCTGGTGGTGCAGTGAGTTAAACTGCTGAGCTGCTGAATTTGCAGATCCAAAGGTTGGTGGTTCAACTCCAGGGAGCAGGGTGAGCTCCCGCTGTTAGCCCCATCTTCTGCCAACCTAGCAGTTTGAAAACATGCAAATGTGACTAGATCAATTGGTACCGCTCTGATGGTACCAAGCAGTTATGCAAGCCACAAGACCTTGGAGGTGTCTACAGACAATACCGGCTCTTCAGCCTAGAAACAGATGAGTACCAACCCCCAGAATTGGACACAATAATAATAATAATAATAATAATAATAATAATAATAATAATAATAATTTTATTCTTATACCCCGCCCCATCTCCCCGAAGGGACTCGGGGCGGCTTACATGGGCCAAGCCCGAACAGAACAATATAAAAACAAAACAATAACACAAATCAATCAGACAATAAAAGCAAGTCATATAAAACCACATACAAGATAAAATGATAAAATCATGGATTGGGTTCAGAGGAGCTAGACTTAATGTCAGGGGAAACCTTTACCTTTACTTTAATCAATATTTGTTTGTTTTGGGGGTTCAAGGCATGGCTGAATCTATGGATATGAAGAACCAACTTACACTGTACCCACTCTATCACATTATATGCTGCATCTCTCACAACTATACTGTTAAACTATAATGCTATATACAGTCCCTGGAAAAATGTGAGATGGGCATCAAATAAAGTGCTGAGGCAATTTAAAAAAGAGTCTATGACCTTTTGAAAAACAAGATATGGTTGATTATGATCTGGCACCAGCTGCATGAAATCACATCTGCCAAACAGTGTCCTTTAGCAATGCCACATTTCATTCAGAAGGTTTTCATTTTAACAGTGCCAACTTAGACTTTAAATGAAATGTTAGCAATAAAAAGAAATGTGGATATTCCAAATCACAAAACCTACACTAAGCACAGCTGCACGAATCTCTAGAAAACATTGATCATGTCCAGGTTGCAGGTTTGAAATCCCAGGAAAAAAAACCTCTGTAGTCCTGCTGGCAACTGTGTGCTCCATTTAAATCTTCCTTCAAACCAGCAATGGTTGAGAAATACTGTTTCTGTTTTCTCAAGGCAAAATCACAATGCTGTTGCCTCTTCTTACTCTTGCTGTAAAACAACTACAATGTTTAGTTGATTGGCATAGCATTGCATCTGTCTTTAGGCCATGGTTTGAGACAAATCTGGCAACTTTATTAGTTTGGAGTGAAAATTCCAGAATCCCCCAACCAACATGCTATAACTCCATTGCCAGTTCTAAAGAATGTATTCATGAATAAGATTTTTTCTATCCAGTAAACTGGACTGCATAAAATAAACCCATTGGAGAACTGCTTCTAGGTTTCTGAACTGGCATATATCCAAACACCTAAATAAAGATCTAATTTATTTCTTATGAAAAGAAATTTGGGGAGATATCCCAAATTCCGGATTTAGTCTTTCAAACTCAGAGGATCATTTATAACACAGTTAGCAAACATAAATTCTATCTTTACAATGTGGAGACATACAAGTTTCTAGATTACAAACAGACAATAAAATGGTGGTTTGTTTTAATAATATGCTGCCTTTATCCCAATATGAAATCTAAGGCAGTTTACAAAGGTTAAAAACAAGAGAAGCTAAAAGCCCAATAATAAAAAGTTTAAAGCATGGAAGTAGATGAAAGAGAAGCTGTTTTAATCTTCTGCCCTACTATGAAAATATCAGAAGTGACATTTTGCCCAGGATACCATTTTTGACCTTAGTGACCCAAAACAGAAGGCTCTAAAGCAGTCCTGAAGAAATGGTTCCTTTGGCTCTTGTAAAAGGGATATGGTGCCAAAGCAGAAGTGACATTACTATCCCATCTAAGGTAGAAGAACCTCTTCTGCAAATGCTGTGACTGTATCTTCTATATATTAAAAATGATATATTTTTACTGGGAATGTTAGACATTGAACACGATAAAAATAAAGAGATCCTGTTTAATTATTTGGTCACTGCTGCAAGGATAACATATGCCAGGACTTGGAGACAAAATTAGATTCCAAAAAAGGAGGAATGACTGAACAAAGTCATGGAGGTGATGAATATGGATAGACTCACTTATTGGTTATCTCCAAATCAAGGTCTACCAAAGAAAGAAACCAACTGGCACCTGGTAAAGAACTATTTAAAACAAATGAATTTTGATCCTGTCTGCTGAACAGATACAATCTTAGAGACTAATGAGGATGAAGGGGATGTGGTGTTTTTACCAATATGTATGAATACTTAAGAAAGATTGTGAAGAACCAGTTAAAGTCAGATGAAAGTCAACAAATTTTAATTTTAATTTTTACATTATTTTTACATTTTCTCTCTTTTTTCTAATTTTTTTCTTCTTTTTTTTCTTTTTTTCTTCTTCCTCCTATCTCATTTCCTACTTTCTATTAACAATAAGTGTTCTCCCACTTTCGCTGTGAAATTACTATTATTCTCTAACACATTTTCTTTTTCTTTTTTAAATATAAAACCCTAAATAAATATATTTTTAAAAAATGATATACACATTAATGAGGGCAAAACCCAATTCCATTCAAGGACACTGCATTTGAGGTTCTATCAGAGGAAATGAAAATACCCTGTGAGACAATCCCAAACATACATACATACATACATACAGTGGAAACTCAACTTAAGAGCTTTCCAACTTAGAGCACTTTGAGTTAAGATCTGTCGCTCGGGTGGATTTCACTTTGATATACAAGTAGCATTTTGAGTTAAGAGCTAGATGCCAGAGGTAGCACTAGCACGGGAGTACAAGGCTTTATGACTTCAAGGGAGCAACCTCTGTGCCTCGAGCCTCCCCCATGCCTCATGCTCTTGTCCACTCTGGGAGATTGCTGTCTGCTTTGGTCTTGTCTGCTTTCAGGAATGTTGGGTTAGTAGATTTTGTGTTTATTCTGAGTATATTTAGCTTCACAAAGAGAGGGGGGAGGCTGGAATGAGTACAGTATGAAAAAAATGATGCTTCTGCCTCTTCACAAGGGAACAGATTAATAGCTTTTCGATTAATTTCAAAGGAAAAATTCACTTTGAGGCAATAGTATTTTGAATTAAGAGTTCTGTCATGGAACAAATTAAACTCTTAAGTCAAGTTATAGCAATTACTACTATGGAATATAAATGTGAAATGATATGTATGTATGTATGTATGTATGATACCACCCAGGAAATTCAAAAAAGTATGATAAACAATTTAAATTTGTCCTTCAGGAACACATATGGAACCATTGTGTTGTAGTAGAGCCTGAGTTGTTTGAGGGATTCTCTGGGGATGATGGGTCAATGAGTGAAGGAGAAGAAGGATACACCATGGATTGGACTAAGATAAGAGAAGTGCAAGCTATTTGTGAGGCACCAACAACTAGTGATACCTTTATGGAGTTCTCTGGGAATGAAGACTGGCAATCAGGAGATCCAACTGATTCTTGGGGAGATCTAAGTCTTGACAGGAGATGGAGGAATTGGAGGGAGAGTCAAGGGAATTCACGTGAAGAGCTGGCAGCAGCTGTGGGGAATAGTGATGGGGCGGTGGTCAGTTCATCTTCTGATGTTGATTTGTAGATAAAAGTGGGTTCAGAGATGAGGGGTCTTTGCAGAAGGCAAGGTGTTGATGTGTGTTCGTGTGCTGGTTATTGGGAAAGTTTCTTGTAGTCTTGCTGCTGCCTGTTTCATGTTCAGTGTTGGACTCGGATCTGTGATTCCAACACATTGTGAGTTTTCAGTGGACCACATCATCCTCAAATGATAGAAATCTAACATAGAATCATAGAATCATAGAATAGTAGAGTTGGAAGAGACCTCATGGGCCATCCAGTCCAACCCCCTGCCAAGTAGCAGGAAATCACGTTCAAAGCACCCCCGACAGATGGCTATCCAGCCTCTGCTTAAAAGTCTCCAAAGAAGGAGCCTCCACCACAGTCTGGGGGAGAGAGTTCCACTGCCAAACAGCTCTCACAGAGAGGAAGTTCTTCCTGATGTTCTGGTGGAATCTCCTTTCCTGTAGTTTGAAGCCGTTGTTCCGCTTCCTAGTCTGCAGGGCAGCAGAAAACAAGCTTGCTCCCTGCTCCCTATGACTTCCCTTCACGTATTTGTACATGGCTATCATGTCTCCTCTCAGCCTTCTCTTCTGCAGGCTAAACATGCCCAGTTCTTTAAGCCGCTCCTCATAGAGCTTGTTCTCCAGACCCTTGATCATTTTAGTTGCCCTTCTCTGGACGCTTTCCAGCTTGCCAACATCTCCCTTCAATTGGACACAGTATTCCAGGTGTGGCCTGACCAAGGCAAAATAGAGGGGTAGCATGACTTCCCTAGAAACATGTTTTTGTTTTTCTAATATAATATGCAACATAAATATTACTCAGATACTGAGATACATTTAGCAACATTTGGGTGGTTTGTTGAGCCCCTTTGGCTTACTGGCAAAATTCAAGGGCATTCAAAGGATGGTTTTCTCAGCGGCATTTTCATGCACACATATATTTCTAATGAGAATCCCCTTCTGGCTATGTAAATACAGGTGTCTGGTTCGTTTAATTTCTAGGGCATCTCTGACTAATTTGTCAACTCTTTGTTAATTGAGAATAAAAGGACCTTCAATAACACCACCATTGCACAATCACTTGGGAACCCAAGGCTGATAGAGTGGGAAGTCTACTGTATTTCAAGAAGCATATGTTTTAAGAAAGGAAGCACACTGAATATGTAGCTCTGGCCACAGACAGGTTGATTCTCAGTTGATGAATTGCTAAAATGTGTGGAGTTGCTGAAAGTATAAGTATATAAAGTCAACTTTTTTCATTATCTTTTTTGCTCTATTAAGTGTGAGGTTTTCTGACCCAGCCACTGGGTTTTTATCATGATTCAAGATCAATATATTTTTCTTCTCGTTTGTCAAGCTTTTATGATTGATGTCATATATCACACTTTCTGAAAAACAGTTGGATAAATCTCCAGATTATTGTTGTTGGCCACAATCACAAAAGACTTTCCCTTTGTCAGATGTTAGTCATCATCATTAATCAAATGCTTCCCAGATAACTACCATGTACTCTGTGACATTCATCCATTGATAAAGACAATTGTATATTATGGAATCAAACAAGTGTTGGCCTCAAATATATTGGGGTTTTTTAAAAAAAATCACACCTAAGAAATAATGTTGCCAAAACATTCAGAAGGGACTCCATTTCTTCACACATGCACAGAGCATTCATTTAATGTTTATATGCACAACACACCCATGCAAGACAAACTCCTTCTCACAGCATTTCATACTCTACATTGCTTTGAAACTAAAATGCTTAAAACAGAAATGTAAGGAGCTCAAGAGTTCATATTCTTACACCAACGTGGTTTCCTTTTTTGATTTCTGTACTGCCATTTAAATAAATATAAATACTGTAAATAAATAAATAATAAATAAATTTAATTCATTTTAAATAGTTTTAACTCTATAGATTGCCTAATTGTTTTCAAGACATAAAGAGATGATAGATAGCTAGACAGACAGACAGATGATAGATAGAGGAAGAGAGATATATATGATGTTTTGTATGATTTTAAATCTTTATTAAATCTAATAATTTGTAAACTAAAAATTTGTTTCCTACAGGAGGAAAGCTGGGATAGAAATAAACATCAAAATCTAACCCTGTGAGGTGATGCATTATTTATATATTATTATATTTATATCCACCTTTATTCTGCCTCAGTGCTCCAAGTGGTATACATGGTTCTTACCGTTCCAATAATGTCAACCACTTTTTAAAATATCCTCTTATCTCCAATCACCAATAAAAAATAACAGCAAGACAACTTATAGGTTAGATATGGCAATTCTGCATGACCTTTGAGCTGATGGTTCCTCGTCCTATCAATTATATCCATAGATGTGGGCGAAACGTCAGGAGAGAATACTTCTGGAACATGGCCACACAGCCTGAAAGACATACAACAACCCTGTGATCCCGGCCATGAAAGCCTTTGACAACACATATCCTCTCATTTTTTTAAAAAAAATTGTATTGATCTGTACAAAATCAGATGTATCATCAACAAAAGAGAGTAAAAGGAACATTCCTGTACTCAGGTTCTGCCAGTTAAGGAACTTATCATAATGGTATTTGGTGGCTCTAGGGTCCATGATACAGAGAGGTTCTAGGTTTTAACCTGCTTTGAAGTAACAACCTGAGGTCCTGGGGGTAGACTTCATCATTTTGGATAACTCCTTTGAATTTTAGAGGAAGATCTGAAGTGGATTCATCAGTTACTGACAGCACAATTACTAACCACAAAGAAACCCTATTGTGACAGTGGCACGTGGTACAAAAGATGAACCAGTAGAATGCCTTAGTTATGTTTTTCTACCTGCGTGTTTCTTTCATCATAAAGGTTATGTCAGCTGAATTGCTAAACTCAGGGAGGACAATGGGTAAGGCAGGTGACAGCAATGGATAGAAATACATCTACACCAAATTCTATTTGAGACCACAACCATGATTTTCCTCAACAGTGTACCTTCATGCTTAAGACTTGAGAGAAGAGATTTCCCTGCCACCAAGTTCAATGGGAGAAAAATATATAAACAATTTTTCAATAAAAATCTTCTCTTACCACTTTACCAACACAACTCTGCTAGGGCATAAGACAGGGTATACGTTGGTATCAAAATCACATCTCAGTTTCATGAGCATAGAAGTACCACATAGGGAAAGAAATGGCCTTCAACTACCTTGCACAGAGTACTTTGCACTCAAATGCCTTTCATAGGCAAAGAGAAAAAGTGATAGGAAACCGAGCTAGCAGAAAAGTTACTTACATCGGGTTTATTCTTGAGTAGGCTAATCTAGAATTGAACTGAGCTAGGCATATTTGACCAAGATCTTACATTGCCCTATGTACTGTAATACTCCTTAGAAGGAATTCTGATACAGCTCTCCACCCACCACTTCTAAGATTCATAGTTCTGCTACGATAGGCCTCTAAATGGCCATTGTGTTGCAGCCAAAACGGTTACAGGAACATCCAGGAGTGAGCATATTACATCCATACTAAAGTCACTCCACTGGCTGCCAATTAGTTTCCAGGCAAAGTACAAAGTGTTGGTTTTGATCTTTAAAGCCCTATGTTGTTTGGTTTTAGGTTGCCTTCAAGATCACCTTCTCCTGTACAACCTGCCCTGAACACTTAGGCCCTCTTGGGGGCATCAATCCAATTGGCAACTATCATCCGAGGACCTTTTCATCAGCTGCCCCAAGACTTTGGAATGACCTGCCAAAAGCGATCTGACAGCTAAATCAGCTTCCAGAATTTAAAATACAATTGAAGCCCTATCTCTTCCAGTAGGACTACTCAGTCAGTTTTAATCATGAATTTTAAACTCATGTCTTGTGATTTATAGAAATACATTTTAATATGTATATTTTTTAGAATGTTTACAATGACTGTGTGATGTAACTATGTTTTAATTCACCTTCAGCCATTATGAGAAAAGGGAAAGAAATCAAACTATCATCATCATCATCATCATCATCATCATCATCATCATCATCATCATCATATTTCCTTTCAGCCTCCACTGTCCTTGCCCCCCCCCATTTGCTCCATATACTGATTTACTTGAATAGGATAATGTGCTCTACAGTCCTTCCAAATTGGAAAAAGGGTTCCTCATCCCCGATCTAAAGAAAGTCTAATATTCCACACTAACCATTCCCAACATGTAGATGACCATCAGAACTTGTTTCTCTTTTTACTTTCTTTTCTTTCTTTCTTTCTTTCTTTTCTTTCTTTCTTTCTTTCTTTCTTTCTTTCTTTCTTTCTTTCTTTCTTTCTTTCTCTATCTTTTTCCAACATATATGGTTACATGAACCAGTAAATTTTATGAGCATTCCCTGCTATCTGTTGATTTGAACAACAATTAATTTTAAAGAATCTATCCAAGGTGCTGAATTCATTTAAACTAAAGCAGCCTTTTAGTTTAAACTTTAAGGATAATATTCTTGGATATTATCTTTAAAGTTCTTTAAAGTTTAAACTAAAAGCTGCTTCTGAGTCATCATACCATTGACATGTAAACCAGTAGCTGCCACTATGAGTATTAAAGTGTTATACCATCTACTTTTTCATTTATTATTCATTCTATTATTTGAACTATAACCAGGTGAGTGCCCACAGTTCCACAATGATGACAGTAACCCCATATTGACTCTTTCAATGCATACTTTTTCGGGTCTTGTCTCTCAATATTAGTCTTGCCATACTTCCAACACAGAACACGTTTCTCATTTTTATGAATATGTGCTTTCATAAGGGGAACATTCTTTGTCAAGCACTCCATCTACAACCTTCCTCTGTCAAATGTTTTTACTTTACTCATTCAGCTGATACATCGGAGATCATTACATGTGATTTTCTGAGTGTGTGTCTCCAAGTTGGCTTATAGCAATTCCATGAATTTCATAGTGCTTTCGTTGGCAAGGAATACTCAGGTGATTTTGCCAGTTTCTTAGCCAAGGATATTTCCAAAATATAGTCTACAATACTGAGTAGAGCAATGCAAAGAATTGTAAGAGGGTCATAAGTCATAAAAGTTTTGGTAGATCTGTACTTATGACTGGCATTATGAAGACCACATAGCGCTGCCACCACTCATACAGTTTTCGTAAAAACTCTGTAACTTTCGTAACTCCTTGTGAGTCAGCTTATTCTTTCAGTGCAAGCAAACTCTACTGGGCAGTGCAGGGGGTTGGACTGGATGGCCCATGAGGTCTCTTCCAACTCTATTATTCTATGATTCTGTGCCTTGTTAGGTCACATGCTATCCTCAGCTGAGGACTGAGGAAAATGGAAGAGTTGTTCCAGGTATTTCCAATAAATACAGGAGCCAAGAGGACTTGCTCACCATTGCGAGGCATGCACAGTGGGAAAGATAAGGGAGGCACTAGCATGCAGGCTGGTAGGAAGCAAGCAAAGCAGCAAACAAATAGCTTTAGGTTTAAGCTTAGCAATAGCAAGCATAGTACGTGACTAGCAGCTAAATGGATCCATTCAGGAAGACTTTTCTAGCAAGAGATTTCTTTTAGGATTCCCACAGCCAGGCTTAGGATTATTTTAGATTCATTTTATTTGCATGTGTGTGTATAGAGTGGAGTCCATCTAGGGTTCATTTTGGGAATTCTCCTTTTCCCCTGCTTTCTAATTCTAAAAAATTGAAATCAAAGACTTAAGCAGCTTGCATGACTCTGTTTCATTACACAATGCATTTTAATTGGTTTCTGCTATTCCTACTACCGTTGTTTTGTTATGTCATATTATTATTATTAATAATAATAATAATTTGAAAAACTTTGAAAATTTCCTAAAACTTGATGTTTGAGTGGATCTTTCTGAAAAATGGCAGGAAGGAGGCCCTGCTCCTCTTCCCTCACTGTGGAGAAATTCTAGGAGTTACATTCTTTGGGTTTTTTTTAAGGTTGGGCAAAACTTTAATAATTCCCTTAAAAATCAGTAGACGTGGAAATCTTTCAGAATTCCAGGGGAAGGCTACCCTGGTTATGGTGTGTCATTGTAGAGAAATTCAAGGGGCTAGCTCTTGTATTTTTTAAATTCATTTGCAAAAACTTCAAGAATATCCTAAAAAATCAGTGGATGAGCAAAACATCCTGAAACTTGGGGGGGGGGGGCTTAGAGTGGTAAATGTGTGATACAATTATAGCAAGTATCACTACAATAACTCTATTGTTATAACTCTATTGGAGGAGCCCCATTAGTATCCACATTGGAGTGAATAGGCGAATAATGCAACATAAAACCAATGACGTTTTCGGAACTCGGTAATAAATCCAACATGGATCCCTTGTGACTTTTTTGAAACACATTAAAATCAAAACGGGGATCGCACAATTTTTGTTAAGACAAACAAAACAGGTTTTTTAGGTCGTGCATACCCCTAGTACTGAGTATTCATTTGAAATCTCTCATCTAAATACTAATAGGGGCTGACTATCTAATCCCAGATTAGATAGCATCTGGTGCCTTTAAAGCAGTGGTTCTCAACCTGTGGGTCCCCAAATGTTTTGGCCTTCAACTCCCATAAATCCTAACAGCTGGTAAACTGTAGGCCAAAACACCTGGGGATGCTGAAATTCACCTGCAGAAATTGGGAAGTAGTTTGAGATTGCTTCCTGAGGAAGTTGGGTCAGGTTCCTGCTTTGATCACTCTTGCTGATCAATCTTACATAAAATTTAATTAGTTATTTACCACATTAAGATGATATTCTTATTGTGTCGATATTTCAAGTTATGGTAGGCTCATCTCTTCTACAACAGATAAAATCATCCATAATTACAATGTTTACAATAATAAGCATTGATAGGTGAATAAGAATTTAAACATCAATTAGTAAGCAAATCAAATTCTGTATCTCAGGTATACTGACATTTAATCATGGATTAAACTCTGGGCCACTTTACCTGAACTCTTGCATTTTCGTAATGTCTTAAAACAGTGCAGTCAACAACTTTTATTGCCCTGCTAGAAAGCCATGACAATCAATTTCAGATATCAATATGTGGAAGCAACAAATCAACATAATAAAGTGTTTTTGTTACATATACTAGGCATTTTAATGTGCTTAACAAGGTCTTCCAGATTTCAAAGCAGCTTTTGCAGCTTTTGCCCCCTTCTGCATTACTGCTGATTGGAACAAAGAAAGACTCATTTCATTCTAAAAGCACTGGCATTTTAAAATTATGAGTCCACACCAGTTATTAGTTTAAATGTTAAATGATCTATCCAAGGTACTGAACCAAATCCCCAATAAAAGTTCAGCATCTTGGGTTTCTCCTTTAAAATTGGAACAAAATACCAGAGTAAATTCACCATTGATACAGAATCCACTGACATAAGATGCATTGACTGCAGCTGGTATAAGCTGATATTCAATATGATGAAAAAGAAATAACACCCTTTTCAGAAAGTTTATATAGACACCAGTAATGAAAATAGTGGACCAAATCATCCATATCCATCTGCAAAATCAAAGTTGACATTTCTATATTGACTTTCTACAATCAACATTTACACTTTGTCCAGTTTTAGTAGTGCAGAAAGTCTTTTTAGGAACTGTTTATACAGTGATTGTCATAAATTATTATTTTTCAGGCTGCACGCACCAGGAAAGTAGTATGTTTGATTACTTCTCCATGGATAAATAGTAAATTGGATCCAACTATGACTTGATCGTAATTAACCTCAAATTGTTGCAATTTGCTTAATTCCCAATTATTTCAGTGGGTCTGCCTTACGTCAGCGACTCTGAATATATTTGATTGTGTCTGGTCTTGAAGACTATGCAAGATCAAACTTGGTTAATACTTGTATGGGAGGACATAGATGAATGCCAAGTGTTCTAGACTTTATTTCAGAGGAAACAACTAGCAAAATCACTTCTGATTATTCCTTGCCTAGGAAAACTCTGTGAAATTCATGGGATCGCCATTAATTGGCAGGCACACATACACATCCATGCTCCTTAAGTCTAAAACTGAATACTATTGTTACTATGCATTCTAGATGGCATCCCCCTGTTCAGACATTTGCCTCATTGGATAATGGTTTTAAATGACTACAAGATGACCCCACCTATGGCATCTCTTCATGACACACACACCTGACAACTCTCTGATGCCTTTGTGAACAACAAGATCTGAAGCAGAAGCACTCACATACAAATGACTATGAATAGAATATTCCACCTGATCAGTGTCACTTCAGACCTTTCTGCTCAGCATAGGAAGATCAGGGGGTTGAAGTGATAATCCTCATAGATATGGACATGCTTCTTTATCCATTGAATCAGTTCTTGTGCAGATGCCTCAATAGTAGGGAAATAAATTGAACAAGAAACAAAAATGGATGGTGAGAAGGATGAGTGTGGAATGATTCCACCATAAATTACAAGACATTTTCCATGCTCTCAGTGTAAAGGCAATTCAGTTGTCAAAAATACAATTCTTGCTAGATTATTTTAGATATAAACAGGTTGGAATGTCCTTATCTGGCACACCTCAATGACTTGCACAAGCACAGCATACCTGAACGAATGGTTGGGAAAAGTCTACATTGGCTCTACAGGCCAATGGATACTCCACCACAGACATCAGAAGAGCTGTAAGGCCAAAAACAAGCCATGAGAGTCAAGACAAAGATCCACCCAGAGGAAAGGTGTTCTTACCATACATCAAGGGAACCACTGACCGCATAGGCAAACTGATAAAGAAACACAACCTACAAACTATCTACAGACCCACAAAGAAAATCCAACAAATGCTACGGTCAGCGAAGGACAAGAGGGATCCTCTCTCCTCTGCAGGAGTCTACCGGATACCATGCAGCTGTGGACAAGTATACATAGGGACCATCAAACACAGCGCCCAAACAAAAGTCAAAGAACATGAAAGGCACTGCAGACTAATTCGACCAGAGAAATCAGCCATAGCAGAGCACTTGATGAACCAGCCTGGGCATAGTATATTATTTGAGAACACAGAAATGCTGGACAATTCCAACAACTATCATGTCAGACTACACAGAGAAGTCATTGAAATCCACAAGCATGTGGACAACTTCAACAGAAAGGAAAAAACCATGAAAAGGAACAAAATCTGGCTACCAGTATTAAAAAATTCTAAAATCAAAACAGTAGATGGGAACCAACACTCTGAGGACAGAGGACAGCTAATGACTGAACAAAGGATGCCCCCAGGCAAGAGACAAAACCTTTCCAATGCTAATTAGGGTGATTAACTGAAACATTAATGCTGGCTTCCCAGTGACAAAGGACTTTTGCCACACCCTGGACTCTCCACAGATGTATATATTCTTTCCTTTCCTTACTTAGTTTATCCATACCTCACAACCTCTGAGGATGCCTGCCATAGTTGTGGGCGAAACGTCAGGAGAGAATACTTCTGGAACATGGCCACATAGCCCGAAAGACATACAACAACCCAGTTGGGAAAACTGCTCAGGATTGGTTAAATTTGGGGGGGGGGGGGGGGTTGGAAGCAATTTGACAAGTTTTTCATTTTATCTCCACCCAAATTATTCTTAACATAGGCAACACATTTTCAAGATCAGATGTGGGCCATTCAAAACAAATTTCTAGATTTCTCAGAAGCTTTCCAAATACAGTAATACTGCAGTAAAGCGTATTAAATACAATAATGCTTTAAATATGTCAGCAAGCTTGATAAATGAATCCACAGAACCACTGGAACTTTAACGTTCAGCAACACAACTCAACGCATGCTTTAAAATGTGCTAATTTGATGAGAAACTATGAAGAATGTAAATTAGGGTTCTAAGACACCCCACTCTACTACAACATATTAGTCTCTTCTTTCAAAGTTACCGCAAGATGTTTGAAAAGCTGGAAGAAATGTGGGGGAAGGGAAATATCCTAGCCCTGTATTCAGGGTTTACATCAAGGGTGAAAGGACAATTTTAGCACCTCCTTACTGAAATTGGTGGACCATGCTACTAGGACAACATGAACCAAAACAAATGACTGTCTCAGTCACTTTGTTTCTAATTTTGAAACTGGGAGGGGAGGGATAAACCCCCAGAGTCTATTGTCGGCCAGAAAAAGTGGATTGTCTCATTGTAGCTGCTTGCTCCTCCAGTAGAATACAGGTAGTGTGCATGGTTCTATTTCCTACCATTTTATTTTTACAACTCTGTGAGAACTGTAAGGCTAAGAGACAATTTGTTCAAATTGGGAATGTTTGTTTATGTTTATTATTCTTTATATTTTGTGTTATTTAGTAATAATCATTTAGTGTTCCCTCACTACTTCGCAGTTCACTTTTCTCGGATTCGCTGTTTTGTGGTTTTTCAATAAACTCTAAAAGATTATTATATTTTTTTAAAAAAAATTACAATTTACAGCCTAAGGAACAGAGGAAGGAGAAGCCAGAGGGAGAGAAAAAGAGCCCAAGTGGCAACAGGAGGAGAAGGAGGTGATTTATCATCACACAGTTGGTTGATAAAGACATAAAATAGTGTATAACTACTAAAATAATGTATAAATATTTAAATAAATATAGTGTCCCTACTTTGTGGATTTTCACTTATTGCGGGTGGTCCTGGAACCTAACCCACGCAATAAGTGAGGGAACACTGTATTGACATTCCACCTTTTCTCCAATGGGCCACTTTTAGTTCCTTCACAATACTTTCTTAACACAATATCCCTTTGGAGTAGTCCAAGTTGATAGACAGTTGCTAACCTAAGGTCACAAAGTGATTGCCAGGAGTCAATAAAGCATACAACGTGACTTTATCCAGTTCCAAGTCAACACTTTAATCTGTGCACCATACTGTTTCTCATTACTTGCCTCACGAATGAATACTTCCAATGAAACTAGTTTAAGGTTTCAGCAGTAAGAAGTTATTGGCATGTATAGTGGATGATTCTTTAGCTATTCATTGCTAAGTTCTTCATCAAAGACAATGGGATCCATATATTACTTCCTTAATTCAATAGTGCTTCACAGACTTGTCTCAGAAGAGCAATATAAGTGTTACACAAGCCAGTGAAAATCAAAAAGATGCCAGAAGTTAATAAGAATAGCCTTGCCTTGATTGAGTGTATTTCTTGTAAATATGTTACTCCATCCTTCACTTTCTATCAGCTACTCTACAGGCAGGAATTAATTTGCTGTTTCCTTAGCCTTTAACAATGGACACAAACCTAATTTAAGCTTTTGATGACTGAATTAATGTGGTAGGGTATTCATGCTCAAATACCTTGATACCATTTACAGCATGTGCTCCAAACACAATAAATATACTGCAAATGAAGTTCTCTATCATCTTAACCTCTGACAGATCCTCTTATTTCGCTACAAACATTTTTGATTATAACTAAAATCTATGTGTGTGTGCTTTGAAATTGCTCATTGACTTACAGTGACCCCATGCATTTTATCAGATTTTCTTTTCTATTTTGTGTAATTTTTTTGTGTTATATGAAGAAAAAATATACAGTCTTAAGAATTCAACAGTCAAGACATGCATATTATTTCCCCAGTCCCACCACCTTCCCACTTGTGAACCACCACCTATGGCTTCCAACACCACACCATATGGAACTAGTATCTAACAAAACCCCATCCTTATCATTACTTTAGTAAATTCCTCATTTCAAGATCTATTTTTGTCTTCTTTTTTAAGTAGCCAAGTCTCAATTTCCTAACAAACTCTTCATTGTTTCTTCCCCTTAAGCCATTGGAGAGACTGGCGATTTGAACATACTCAACTAATTTCTTCTCCAGTCCTTAATGAGTAGTTCTTTTTTTCCCTTCAAGACCTTGCTAATGTAATTCTCACAGCCATGAAACTATATTGGCACATGTCTACATCCTATTTATTAATTCTCTCTTGAAACAAGTCCAGTAGATACTTTTTGGGATTTTTAAAAATCTTTTTAGAAATTATTTTATTAGTTTCTTTTATCACCTTTTTCCAAAAAATGTTTATTGCCTCAACCAAGCATGGAAAAGGGTACCTTTCTGCACTTTACATCTCCCTTTTGAGTTTTGTCAATTTTGTCAATTAATTCAGGCATTATGTAATTTCTATAGAACATTTTATACATGTTTTCTCTAATGGACCCCACTATTGAAAATTTAAATCCTTTATTCCATACGTATTCCCAGTTATCCAAATCTATATTTTCCCTAAGTCTCTAGCCCAGCCGATCATTACTGTTTTTATTTGGTTATCAATCCTGTATTTCCTTTCTCGAAAGTATTTTCCAGCTCGAATTTCCTTTTGGGGAACTCAATTTTAATATCCTTCCTAAATATTTATTTATTTATTTACAGTATTTATATTCCGCCCTTCTCACCCCGAAGGGGACTCAGGGCGGATTACAATGAACACATATATGGCAAACATTCAATGCCAACAGACAAACAATAGACAGACACAGAGGCATTTAACTTTTTTTTTCCAGCTTCACGATTCCGGCCACAGGGGGAGCTGTTGCTTCACTGTCCACTAGTGGTTGTACTTCCTCATTCCTTTCCTTGTGTTTTGCTGGCAGTTTTATGATGTTGTAAATTAGTTAAATTAGCCTCCCGCATAAAGCGTACCTAAATTTCCCTAATTGACAGATACAACTGTCTTTCAGGGCTGCATAGGTCAACAGCAAGCCGGGCTATTTAATGGTCGGGGGCTTAACCCAACCCGGGCTTCGAACTCATGACCTCTTGGTCAATAGTGATTTATTGCAGCTGGTTACTAGCCAGCTGCGCCACAGCCCGGCCCTACAGTATAAATATATACTGCAGTTGATAATACCTAAACCAGTCATTTATCTTTAGCTCTTCTCTCCCCTTTAATTTCCATTGTCCTTTTTTCCCCATTAAATATTCCCTATATGTTCTCAATTTCTCATTATATATTGGTTTTTGTACTGCTTCCAGAGGCTACAGCCACAGTGGGTCTTTAACTCCATCTTTCCCATAATGCTAGAAGACTAGCTCTTATCAGATGCCCATTAAATCAATAAATCAACTTTATTTGTATCCCGCCCCCTTTCCCTTTGGGAACTCAGGGCGGCTAAAGTCTTTGTTAGCCTTATCTTTCTCATTCCATAAGTAGGCAAAAAGATGAGACTAAGACTTCAGCCAGTCAAATTTTAGATTATGCTCCTCTAGACTGAGTAAAGCACGAATTCCTAACTTTATTGAGTCCTTTAACCAACTAAAGCCTATGGCTTTATGATAATATCTGAAATCTAGAAGCGCTACTCCTCCTCCATCTTCGGCATCTATTAGATTTCTATATGTAATTCTAGCCTTTCCCCCCCTTACATATAAATTTGACCATGTCCTTTCTGAATTCATCAAAGACCTTGACTCCCTTGATTAATTGTAAATTTTGAAATAAGAACAGCATTTTTAGTTTTTTTAAAAATCAACATTTTTAGCAATGTTGTTTTCCCAACCAGGATAATTGAATCCTTTGCCGTCTTTTCAGATTTTTTTTACCTTCTTCCATGCCTTCCCATAGTTGTCTTGAAATAGATTATTGTTTTTCTTAGCTATCCATATCCCTAGGTACTTAACTTTCCTTGTGCCTTACATGCTGATAAACTCTCCACTTTATCGATATTATCATTATCGAATTTATAGGGTGTCCTCAAGCAAGGAATACTCAAAAGTCATTTTCTCAACACTTTCCTTTGAAATATAGTCTACATTACTTGGGATTCATTAGTAGTCTCTTATTCAGGCAATAACTGAAGCTGATCCTGCTTAGCTTCCAAGGTTAGAAGGAATCTGATGTCTAAAATCTTTCACTGCTCAGTGGTAAAAGAAACAGAATATACAAATATTATTTTAAACTGTACAACTCATTTAAATTATTTATTAAGCTACCCTGAGGTCTTTGATATAGGATGACATAAACATATTTATATTTAAATAAATAAATTAATTTAAAGCATATATTTAAACAAAGAAATGTCTGTCAGCAGGAATATAACCTCTTGGATTTCCTCAATGCCAGATATTTTACAAATACCACATTTAGTTATTGGAGTAAGGCTGACCTGACATTGGCACTCCACATTTCATAGTTCTTGCTTCTCAAAAGTCCCAGAGCTACATTCACCTGCTTTTCTCATTCTCTATAAACCTGAGAGAAGGAAGACAGGTGAGTAATGGGAGGGGGATGCCACCAGTATAATGCACAGCTGCAAAACATTGCTGTGTTGGTTTGCTATGTTGTGTTAGGTAGATTGATTATGAATGTTATGTTGTCTTTGGTTGCATCTACACACTGTAGAATTAATGCAGCTTGAGACTACTTTAACTGCTCTGGCTCAATACTATGGAACCCTGGAAGTAGTTTGGTGAAGCACCAGCACTTTTTGGCAGAGAAGGCTAAAAACCTTTGTAAAACTACAACTCCCAGTTTATCTATCATTTCCATAGCATTAAGCCATGCCAATTAAAGTAATGTCAAACTGTATTAATTCTACAATGGGGATACACTCAGTGTTAATCACCTTATTTTACTTGTATTACATTATTCAAAATTGGGAGAATTATCTTTACTATGGATTTACTTTAAAAAACCTATTTCTTTATTGCTAGTATACTCTTTGGGCACAATTCTTCGAAACTGATGATGATAAAAGAATATCAAGATAAAGAAGCCATGGTATAGGTCCTTGTAAAATATATGCAGGCTGATACTCTGCAGTAAAATAAAACATGTGCATGGTATATGTGTAACTGGCAGTTTCAAAATAACCTCAATTTATGACTCCTCTTGGTTAGTCCCAATCTAGAAAAGGCCCACTGAATTAATTGTTGGCTGTTACATCAAAACATAGATAAATCCCATTGATTTTAACTGACTCTGCTTTAGACTATCAATAGGATTCAGGCATTGATGTTTTCTATTTAAGGAAGCAACTCAAGGCAACCTATAGGTATCTGGAAAATGGGAAAGACAGCTCTTGGACCTTTTATAGTAGCCCACATCAATCTATAAAATACTGTATGAAATTAAAAGGCTTGTGGCTTAGGGCAAATGAAGTTTATATGAATCTTCTTGGTCAGAAATGTAATCAGTTTGGTTAAGTCAGAATTTGTATGTTTGAGGCTAATGTATTTTATCATGAGATCTGTTGCATTTGGAAAAAATATTATATATAATTTACAACTTAAATGATATTTTTAAGCATCATTTTGGATGCTGAAAACTCACCAAGTTTATCGGAAGGCTAAAGAAATAGTGTAATAGGAAGTCAGCATGGAGTGAGAGTTTGAGCACTGGACTACAACTGTGGAACCCTATGTTTGTATCCCTATTCAGCCATGGAAACTCAGTAATTTTGACTCAAATAGCAATAAATGTTCACTTTCTCCACACTTAAAAACTGCCACCTTTACACAATGTAAGCCTCAAATGTGGGGTAGAGGTATCTTGCCATTTCTAAAGCTGTCATAGTAGGTAGGTAATTTATATATTTTTAAGAAGTAGTAGGTATTAGGTAATAGTAGTAGGTAATTTATATATTTTAAGAATGGCTAATGCTCTTTCAGGTGATGTGGCTCCCACTGAAATAGGTGTTTTAAAAGACTGCCTTAACTCAGCTTCATTGAAAGGATGTTGAGGAGAAAATATGCCAGAAAAACTGATTTCTTAAGTCTGATGCCTTAAATCCAGGTCTTATTGAAGGATCTGAGGAGAAACAATGCCAGAAAAAGTGGTTTCTTAAGACTGATGCCTTAAACCCAAGTCTTATTGAAGAATCTGAGGAGAAACAATGCCAGAAAAAGTGGTTTCTTAAGTCTGATGCCTTAAACCCAAGTCTTACTGAAGAATCTGAGGAGAAACAATGCCAGAAAAATTGGTTTGTTAAGACTGATGCTCTAAAAATGACGGAAAGGGGAACCTGGGAAGTTCCCCCATTGTCACCAATGAGCCAGATCTTCCCAGAGCAAAAATTGATCTTTCAGCTGCTGGATCGAATAACGGAATTTTGCCCACTCAAATTCAGGAGGCTCCCAAAAAATGAATTGGGAGGCCACCAAATTCTGGACAATGAAAACAGCATGGGGTTTAGCCAAATTGCACAATCCTACTCAGTAGGTGAACCTGGGCAAGTCATACTCTTTTAACCACAAAGGAAGGTTCCTATTGCCAAGAATACCCTACGAGAGATTCACCTAAAGGTCAGCATATGATGGGAACAACTTGAAGAAACACAACAATAACAATAGTGTTAGGATTCATGTTAACCGTTATAGTATTTTAAAATATACAGTAATGAAAAGTTTTGTGGAGCGGGAAAGGATCCGTCTCCATTTCTTCTCCCTGAATTCCATTTTCACTTTATGGAAATGATTAAATGCACATTCCCAGTGGTCTAGCCTACATGTAATAAAGATACTGAAGCAGAACTATTGATATTCTCTCATAAAAATGAAAAGACATTTAAGAAAGGTTATGAAAGTCTTGGAAAGAATACAGAGTGAACCTGAATAATGATAATAACTATGTGCATAATCAACAAAGCCACCAGAATAATTCAATAGAGCAATGGCTTTTAAAGGTAATAACATTTATGGATCCAGCTAAACTGGCAGAAGTTATATAAATGGCATCCTCGTTGTAGTTGATCTCAGCTTTTTGAGAACTTCACCCATAAGTAGCTGATAGATTTACAGGCAGTAACAGTTTTATGTAAATTTAAATTGCTTAGGTTTTCAATAGCTTATTTTATAGTGAACAAAAAACAGCATGCATGGCATTTAATTAAGGACTGTGTTGATAGATTTTCAAGATATGCTTTCTTTTCTTAACTAGAAGCTATATATGAAGCTTTTTATCAAGACAAGTATCTGATGATGTCATTTCACAGTTGGAGGTACCATGATGTTAAATTTAATGTTTACAATGGTCACACAAGGACATGGGGATGGGTCAGTGGGGCCAATAAGGTCTTGGTCCAGTTAGACACCAACATGGAAGACTCAGCCTAGCATATGTGGCCAGCATTAACATCAATCTGGACCCAGTCTGGAGCATAATGTGGCTTAAGCAGCCATCATTTTTCCTTGAGCAACATTAAGGTAGTGTTTTTATCATTTTTCTATCAAACCAGTTTATACACATACAAACATATGTGGATGTCTTTTTCATACTAAAACAAAGAGGATGCAAATTATACATATAAATTATCTTGTTCAGTATTGCACTGTGGTCCAATATCATATGCTATTGGACCTACTGCTAGCAGAGTTGGAAAATCCAGGGGAAATTGTCTAATCCTCAGCTTTTCTCCATTGACAGTACCCTGAACATATTGAACATATTTATTTTCTACTAGCTGTATCCAGCCACACATTGCTGTGGCCCAGGCTGGTTCAATAGGAAAGAAAGTCCATGTGATAAGCAATCTGTGTCCTGATGTAAACCGCAGAATACTAAAGATTTCTTCTGAGTGTAAACATATATTGATGGATGGATGGATATACAGTGTTCCCTCACTTATCACCAGGGTTACGTTCCAGGACCACCCGCAATAAGTGAAATTCCATGAAGTAGGGGCATTATATATATTTCAATATTTACACATTATATTAGTAGTTAGGTAGTCTTTCTCCCTTTTGCAAACCTTCTTCCTGCGCTTCTTCCTCTCCGGTGCCTGCCAGGTTCCCTTTTGTGCATGTGCCTCCCTCTCATCAGCATCCAGAGTGGCCTGGCTGGATGCTGATGAGAGGGAGGGTGCATGCGCAAAAGGGAAACTGGCACCTTGTGCACATGCGCACCTCTCAGAAAAAAAGTGAAGCAGTGAGAGAGTGAAAAGTGAACCTCAAAGTAGGTAGGGAACACTGTAGATCTGTTTCTTTCTCTGCTCTCCTCTTGGGAGAATAACAGGGGGCGTGGCTTCCTTGTTGACCATGTTATTTTCCTGCTGGGATAGGCCATACGCCCCTCGCAGCGAGTGACCCCAGTGCCTCTTCCTCCCTATTATTGAAAATCTGGCTACCAGTATTTAAAAAAAAATAATGTAATACATTTATGATAAGATAATTATACTATAATAGTTATAATATGATATAATATATTAATATCACAATATCATAATAAACTATAATGTTAATGTCATAGAATTATAATAATATAATAAGTAGTGGTATCTCTCATTCACCTTGCTGGGGCCCACAAAAAGGATTGTGACTATCAGTATCTCTACTTTCTGTGGCTAAGTCACAGACCCTCAGCTTCGCATAACTCATCAAGCCGAACTAAGTGGAGAGGAGGCAGGCCTAACCATTCCTTCCGCCACCATCCACAGCAGTTGCTAAAGGGAGGAAACTCCTTGGCCATTGCTAACATTGTTGCTAAGGGGAGGAGTTGTTTGCTGGAGACTTGTTGGGAGTTGCTAAGAGGCATGTTTTCCCTTAGGTGTGACAGATTTGTGATAGTAGGTATGTGAATACCTTAAAACACCCATCAGTTCAAATGCTACGTTGTGTCCATATTTTATAGCAATCAGTAAAGTAGTTTGAGAGATATGAGGTCCCGACAAATTGACATTACATTTTTATTTATATAGATTGGTAGATCCTAGAAGGTGGGGTCCACAAAAGGAACTGAAATAACTTCCCTCTCACTAGATTATCATGTTGCTAAATTTCAAAGAAATAGATAAAATAATGTTGTGCAAGAGCAGCCTTGCTGTTTATTTCTGAGCAGCTTTTTCTTTCTGTTTATTTCTGAGTATACACTGCTCATGGGCCAGTGGTATGAAAACAACAGCATAAAGGTGGTTCTAAGTAAGAAACATGCAAAGTTTCAGAAGAACAAAGTACAGTGAAGATGAGTCTGAAGTAACTTCTTCAACCATCCCCATGCTTCTCCCTGTAAACAGTGAAGTGATAACAGCATCCTCAAATGAAATGTCCATTCACTTTCAGAAGTATAGGTGTGACGGTA